>NC_135889.1:12985675-13651351 GCF_964194155.1 Cetorhinus maximus
CTAATGAGAACCATAGCGTGTGTTTCTGTACAGACTTCTCATTACATAGACTCCATCATTCACGTGTACTTAGGGGAACAGGAGTAGACCATACAGTCCCTCAATCCTATTCTGCCGTTCCATTAGATTGTGGCTGATCTGGATCTCAACTCCATTTACCCACCTTAATACTCTTACTTAAAAATCTGTCAGCCTCAATTTGGAAATTTTCAGTCAATTCCCGGTCTCATCAGCATTTTTTGGGGAGAGAGTTCAATTTTTCCCGATAGACTGATAGAATTGGAAAGCACAGAAAGAGGCCATTCGGCCCATCAAGCCCTTGGCAACTCTCTGCAAGAGCAATTTATCTGGTTCCACTCCCTCGTAATTTTCCCATAGCCCTGCAATTTTTTCTTCCTTCAGTTGCTTATCCACCAGTTCCATTTTGAAAGCCCTGAGTGAATCTGCCTCCACCACCCAAAGGTGCACTTGCCCTCTCCCCCTCTCTTTCTGACAATCCTGCATTTGGTTTCCCTTAGTTTGCTGCTCCCATACTGCTAACCCATTACTATTTTATTGTGATAAAGGATAATAAAACCTGCCTGCAATCACAACACATTGGAATTGATTATGAAATTGCAGTACAGCATGTTCCTATTTAAATTCGGCATTCAGCATTTCTCCACTACATCTCAAGGCATTTTCTTATATTGATCCCCATCTTCCTTAGAAACTGACGTCCTTAGCAATGCTGTATCTTAAGAACTGATGCAGAAACCACAGCTGGGATTCAACCTACAGCACCATTGAATCAGTCCATTTAGGGCAAGGTGAAATTGAAACGAGAAGCAAAGCAAGAGTTCCAGTCCTTCAAATGAGATGTTAAACTTTAGAATCATGTACGATATACACCACAGAAATTGGTCATTTGACCCCTAATCAGTCAACACCACTTATTATGGTCCACTCAAGCCTCCTCCCATCCTTCCTCAACTAATTCTGCTTGAGTATTGTTGAAAAAAAGAGACATTTTTGGCACGGGGCAACAAAATATTCACACTGTATGAGAAGAAAGTACTGATTGCTTGGCAAGTGGACTTTGATTGGTAGAGGCATTGCCATGGAGAATGCACCAATTGATGGTGACTGACAGTAAACTGCTAAGCATTGTTGACATTTATACCAGGCAGCTTGACTCTGGTCAAGACATTGCCCTGGGGAATAAACCAGTGAATGGCTGTCACTCATTTTGTTTAGCTAAAACAGGAGCAATGTGTGTACATGTTCTTTCTGCCTGCAAAGAACAGGGCCCTGTGTATTAATATATGTGACTTCCAGTACACCCTTTTTCATACAGTATAAATATGTTGTTTCCCCCAACATTGGTATTTTCTTGCGAATTGTCCTAATGAGTGCAAAATGAAAAGCTTTGACAAAAAATGCCTTTTTTCAGCAATACTCAAGTTCTGTACTACCAAACGACTATTTGTAATTCTGTTTGAGTTTAACGCTCTATCCCCTTTTTGCTCATATGTTCACCTAGCTTTCCCCTGAATGCATCCATACTATTCATCTCAACTGCTCCCCTGTGTTAGCCAGTTCCACATTCCCAACACCAGCTCCTCCTCCAGGTACCATGTCCTAAGGGGCATAGGCGACCATGCACTTTCATTGGATTGGCTCATGGTTATTGCTTGGCAAAGTACTGCAATGGTTTGCCGTTGCTTTCTGCAGTATGGCTGAGTAGGAGACTCGCACGCTCTTACCACCTGCCATCAGGTGTACAGGCTGATAATCAACCATGGCTGTTTGGCCATGTTATGAGCTTGCCTGCCATGGCTATCAAGTCCTGAAATGGAACTTGAACCTGGAGCTTCTGGCCCAGAGGTAGCAACTCAACCCATTGCACCACAAGACCTCCTATTATTCCCCACACCTCTGGGTAAAGAATCTTCTGAATTCTCTCTTTGATTTCTTAGTCTTGTCTCTTCTCTTGAAGGCCTCTAGTTTTGCTGTTCCCCACGAGTAGAAACACTCTTCCTGTATCTACTCCATCAAAATCTTTTAGAATTTTAAAGACCTCTATTAGGTCACCCTTCAACCTCTCTTCTCATGAGAAAAGAGAATATGCTGTTCATCTTTTCCATATGGGTAAAATTGTACTTCTAGTATCATTTTTTAAAAATATACTTTTGCATCCTCTCCAGTGCCTCTATATCCTTTTTATAATTTTAAACCATTGTCCTCTTTTCCTGTTCTGATGGGTGTTAAAAGATTCAATGCCAGTGTTCAAATAAGGGAAGGGAATTCATTAATGCATTTTGGAAGGAAAAATGAGGAGAGGCAGTATAAACTAAATGGTGACAGTTTAAAGGGGGTGTATGAACAGAGGTATCTGGGGGTTCACATACACAAATTTTTTAACAAGTCAGAAAGCATTTAATAAGCACATGATCCTAGGGTTTGTTCACAGAGGCACAGAGTACAAGCAAGTAAAGTTATGGTAAACATTCACAAATCACTGATTAGGCTTCAAGTCTTGCATCTAATTCTGGACAGTACACTTCAGAAAAGGTGTCAAGACCATGAAGCGGGTGCAGAGGAGATTTACTAGAATGGTAAATTCTGCAATGTGACTGACGAAAAGTCATCAACCTGAAATGCTCAGCTGAATTTTACACAGATGCTGAGGCCACACCCACTGGCTGAAAAGTCCGCTGGGCAGGAATGACTCAACCAGATTTTTACGGTCATCAGCCAATTAGCTGCCTCAAGGTATAGCTTCTTCTCCCCCCGTGAGGGAGGGTGTCCCACCTCTAAGAGCTGCCGGCCAATAAAATGGTCAGCAGCTCTATCAGCCCCGTCAGCATGACTGGGAGCATTGGCCTCTATTTGAACGGCAGTTGGTTTCTGCTGAAGGCCAAACTGGAATGTAAGTGGGGTGACTTTGCAGGGGCCGGTCAGGCAGGCCCTGAGGAGGGGTGAGGGTGGAAGTGTGGTGTTTCAGCAAGGATACCTGCTCCCGCAGCCAGGCCGCCAAGGTTTGCCTCGCAGCCTTGCCACATGGCATGGGTGCCCCTCAATGCTGGTAAAATCCCAGCAGAAGCAGGAGGAGGCCCTTAAATGGTCATTAATTGTCCCAAGGCAGGGCAATCTGCCCTACATCTACCCCGCTGCTGGTAAAATAAAGTAGAGGTGGGTAGGCAACAGGCACGATGCCACACCGTCCCCCCAACCACCCGGCCATCGCACCTGATATTGCCCACCCCGTCATCCCCACCCACTCACCTCCCCCACACACACACACACACAACCCCCCCCCCCCCCCACCCGCCTCCCCCCCACCCTCCCCATCCACCTGCCAGCCCATCCTGGTCATTAACTCTGTTTCTCTCTCCACAGATGATACCAGACCAACCTCAGTATTCCCAATGTTTTCTGATTAGCAGAATGATCAGAATGATACAAGGGATGATGGGCTTCAGTTTTGTGGAGAGACTAGAGAAGCTGGAATTTTTCATTTTAGAGTAGAGTAGGTTGAAGGGAGCTTTATTAGAGGTATTCAAAATAATGAAGGTTTCCAATAGGTTGGATAAGGAGAGGCTGGAGAGAGGGTTATTAACCAAAGGGAATAATTTTAAGGTAATTGACAAAAAAAATCAGGCAAAGGATGAAAAGAACCTCATCTACACAATGAGGTGTTATGATCTGGAATACACTCCCTGAAAGAATGGTGCAAGCAGATTCAATTGTAACTTTCAAAGGGAATTAGATACATACTAGTAAAGAAGAGAGCTTTCAGGGCTATCAGGAAAGAGCACGGAATGGAACTGGTACAGGTACAATGGGCCGAATGTCCCCCTTTCACATTGTATGATACTCCCATTGCCAATTTAACATTCCTCCCAGAACGTTACTGCAAGGGAGGGGCTGGTGGTGCGATAATTGTCTGGTCATTCATCTCTTTGTTTGTCGGCCATTGGTGCTGCAAAATTCACTGCCTCATTTGCCTACATAACAACAGTCACTTCACTCATAAAACAGTTTCACATTGAGAGATTTCAGTGTGATAAGATGCTGAATGCTTGAATACCGGCATTAATAACTTGCAGTTTAGGACCAACATAGATGTGGAACAAAGGGTCGTTGACAGTGGTTGAAGGACATGGCTGGGTCAGGGCCAGAGCTATATCAAGGATGGGTTTGCAGTTCCTGTATTATTGTAGTAATTAATTTCTCTATGATCCGCTAGATATATTTTAACATGGAAACTGGTTTTCAATTGCAGAGCCAAATCTTCGTGCTATTGAAATAGCAAGTGTATACATCACAAAGGCAGTTTGCCTCATTGAAGACAGGGTTATAGACATGGTTTATCTTACCATTCCTCTCCTCCTCCATATCACTAGCAGTTGATTACTGGCTTATTTCACGCATGAGAAAAAACTGGTATCTCATGAGCAGTTTCATTTCTTTTGAGTTGTAGGTTTTCAATATTCATGAAAATCACTCCTATAATAAACCGCTTGTGGTGTAATAGCTAACATTTGTTTATATGACAGACATGATGATTTCAGCTCTACATTGCTGCTATTAATTTTTTTAACTCCATAGACAAGGTCCCAACAAATTAATTTTTTGTAGCAGAGCTAATATACAGTGTATTTTTTTTCTTTATGTGGTTTATAATTCTCCCGAGTCCTTCCCTTGTGCTATATACATTGTCTCTTTCTTTGTGTTGTTCATGATTCTTCTGTATCTTTTTTCATGCTATGTACAACTATATGCTATAGGTAATGGTAGCATACTGACAGTGTTACTGGGCTAATAATCCAGAGGCCTGGACTAATGCTCTGGAGATATGAGTTTTAATCCCACCATTGCAGCTGGGGAAATTTTAATTCAATTCATAAATATGGAATAAAATGTTAGTCTCATTGATAATGATAATAAGATTACTGGATTGTTGTACAAAGCCATCTGATTCACTAATGTCTCTAAAAATAAACCATCCTTACTCAACCGGGCGTATATGTGACGCCAGATACCACTAAAAGTTTGCCGCTCTTACCCAGTCTGGCCTACGTGTGAGTCCAGACACCACAACAGTGTGGTTGACTCTTAACTCCCCTCTGGAATGATCTGGCAAGACACTTTGTTATGTAAAACTGCCTCAGAAGAAGAATAAAACCAGGAGGAACACCCAACATCAGCTTAAGCACTAAGGCACACCCTGCTCAGTCCACCCTGGAAAACTAATATCTGGAGGCTTGTGTGAAAATTTGCAATGCTGTCCCACAGACAATAGCCTGACAGAGTCATACTCACAGAATCATTCCTTCCAGCCTCCTAGACTCCTCCATCACCATCCCATGATATGTCCTGCACCACCAGAGGCGGTGGCACAGTGGTATACAGGAGGGAGGAAGTGGCCTTGGGAGAGCTCAACATGGACTCCAGATCCCATGAAGTTGCATGGCACCAGGTCAAACATGAGTAAGGGAACCTCCTGCTGAATACCTCCTACCTCCCTCTTTCAACTGACGAATCAGTGCTCCTCCATGGATCACAACTTGGAATAGGCACTGAGAGTAACAAGGGCACACAGTGGCTGGTGGACTTCAACATGCACCTTCAAGAGTAGCTCAGTAGCACCATTACTGACCAAGCTACCTGAGTCCTGAAGGACATATTTAATAGAATGGACCTGTGGCAGGTTTTAAGAGAACCACCACAAGGGAAAAATGTACTTGACCTCATTCTCACCAATCTACCTGTCACAGATGTTTATTTGCATCTGTTCATGGCAGTATTAGTAGGAGTGACCACTGCTCACCCTTGTGAAAATGAAGTCCTGCCCTCACACTCATGATACCCTTCATCGTGTTTTGTGGCAGTACCACCATGATAAATGGGATAGCTTCATTACAGACCTAGCAGCTCAAAACTGGACATTCATGAGGCATTGTGGGAAGTTAGCAGCAGAATTGTATTCCACCACAATCTGTAACCTCATAGCTCAGCAAATCCCTCATTCTGCCATTAGCGTCAAGCCAGTGGACCAAACCTGGTACAATGTGGAGTGCAGGAGACTCTGCCAAGAGCAGCACCAGGCATACCTAAAATGAGATGTCAACCTGGTGAAGCTACAACTTCAAGGCTAAGCACTGGAAGGAGCATACTATAGACAGAGCTAAGCAATCAAAAGTTCTGCAATCCTGCCACATCGAATTGTTAATGGTGGTGGACAATTAAAATAAACTAATGGAAGGATGGCAGAGCCCAGCATATCAGTGCAAAAGACAAGGCTGAAACGTTTATAATCACCTTCAGCTAGAAGGGCCAAGTGGATGATCTTTCACAGCCACCTCCTGTCATCCCCAGCATCGCAGATGCCAGTCTTCAGCCAATTCGATTAACTCCATGTGATATCAAGAAATGGCTGAATGCACTAGATACAGCAAAGACTATGGACCCTGACAACATCTCAGCTGTGGTATGGAAGACTTGTGCTCGAGAACTTGCTGTGCCCCTAGCTAAACTGTTTCAGTACACCTACAACACTGGCATCTACCCGACAATGTGGAAAATTGCCCAGGAATGTCTTGTCCACAAAAAGCAGAACAAATCCAGTCCAGCCAATTGCCGCCCTATCAGTCTACTCTCAATCATGAGCAAAGTGAAGGAAGCTGTCTTCAACACTGTGAGAAAGTTGCACGCACTCACCAATTACTTGCTCACTGATGCCCAGCTTAGGTTCTGCCAGACTGCCCTTGACCTCATGGCAGCTTTTCACCAAGTATGGCATCAAGGAGCCCTAGTAAAACTGAACTCAATGGGAATCAGGGGGAAAGCCTTCCAACGGTTGGAGCCATACCTAGCACAAAGGAAGATGGTTGTGGGAGGCCTACCATCTCAGGCCCCAGATATCACTGCTGGAGTTCCTTAGGCCCAATCTTCAGCGACTTCATCATTGACCTTCTGTCCACCACAATGTCAGACGTGGGGATGTTTGTTGATGATTGCACAGTGTTCAATTCCATTCACACATTCTCAGATAGTGAATCAGTCTACATAGATATGCAGTAAGACCTCGACAACATTCAAGATTGGGATGATAAGTGGCAGGTAACATTCTCACCACACAAGTGTCTGACAATGACCATCTCTAAAGAGGGAGAACCTAACCATCATTCCTTGATATTCAGTGGCATTACCATCGCTGATTCCCCCACCATCATCATCTTGGGGATTGCCATTGACCAGAAACCTAACAAGACCTGCCATACAAGTACTGTGGCTACAAGAGCAGGCCAGCGACCAGGAATTCTGAGGTGAGTAACTCGCTTCCTGACTTGCTAAAGCTTGTCCACCATCTACAAGTTAGGAATGTGATGGAATACTCTTCACCTTCCTGGATAAGTGTGGCTCCAACAACACTCAAGCTTGACACCATTCAGACAAAGCAGCCCACTTGATTGGCACCCCATCTGCCAACTTAAAAATTCACTCCCTCCACCACTGATGCATAGTGACAGCAGTGTGTACAAGAAGTGCTGCAGCAACTCACCATGGCTCCTTCAACAGCACCTTCCAAGCCCACGACTACTATCACCTAGAAGGGAAGAAAGGCCTGCAGATGCATGGGAACACCACCACCTGCAATTTCCCCTCCAAGCCACATGCCATTCTGACTTGGAAATATATGGCCATTCCTTCACTGTCGCTGGATCAAAAACCTGGAACTCCCTCCCTAACAACACTGTGGATGTACCTACACCACATGGACTGCAGTGGTTCAAGAAGGCAACTCACCACCATGTTCTCAAGGAATGGACAACAAGTGTTGGCCTCGCCAGTGACACCCACATCCTGCGAAAGAATGAAAAATACACTTCAACACCTGGGTCCCGTCCACCATTTTTAAAGGCATCCACGGTCAGCCCCACTCCACGAAAATCTCGCCCGTATTCTCTGCAACCTATCCTCATAATTTACCACTCTTAGCCCTGGTGTCATTCAGGTAAATCTGCACTGCATCCCCTCTAGGGCCAGTACATCCTTCCTGACGTGCAGTGCTCAAAACTGAACACACATGTAGTGTAGCCTTTATAACTAGAAACATATATTTTTACCACTTCATAGCCCAATGCCCTAAAAGCCAACACTTCACTGACATTTTAATATGTTTATTTTTGTATCTGCCCCTTTAGATTCTCCCGCAAAGACTACCTGTACATTCACCACAGGTGCCCTGCCTTGGCTTCTTGGCCACGTACACAGCCCCTTGTGTGCATGGAGGTGCCACTGGCATGGGAACGTAGACGGTGGCTTTTTTTTTTCTTGTACAGTGACCAATTTGACAATTCAACAACAGAAGCTGTTGGAATTTCTGATGTGTCTTCAAGCTGCGGAACTGCGGGTTCATATCAGCTCTGCGACCTGTCAATGATAGGAATTGCATCTGAGGCTGAGAAAGCCCTTTGTAAATTCAGCAGTTAATAGCTACATTAAGGCCATTTACAAAAACAATTGGCAGGTCCCTCTGAAGAGAGGCGACTGGCAGCTCACATGATATAAATGAGAATATTAAATATCCCTCTATGTAGGTAATATTCCTCTTTAAAATAAAATATAAACAAACCCAATTACTTATTTATAGAGCTCCGACAGTTATTAAAATCAGAAAACATTCTGGATGACAAGAAATAGGATTTTTATTCCCACTTGAAAGGCCAAGTAAAGCGTATTGTGGAAATACAAATCCCATGTCAGTGCCCTTCCATTATGATTTTTTAAATTATTTATGCACTGTTTGGACAAAACCATCCCCACAAAATATCAAATATTGAAAGGAGAGGTCGCAGAATGCTGTGCTTTTATGAAGAATATTTAGAAGATACGATTAAACTTGCAGTTTTTTTTTTGAGCGGTGAATTGGTTCAAAATAAATGATTTCCTGCTAAATTCGTGAAGGACTCACTCAATTAAATCACCATGGTTTTCTTACCAAGGATCAGGCCTGTTTCTGTTAAAAAGGAAGATTTGCATTTCTATGGAGCCTTTCATGACCTTAAGCATGTCCCAAAGTGCTTTACGACCAATTATGTGCCTTATGAAATAGCCGCCGTTGTAATGCGGGAAGCACAGCAGCCAAATTGTGCACAGCAAGATCCCACAAACAACAAAGCGATAACAACCAGGTCATCTGTTTTATATATGTTCGTTGGACAATAAATATTGGAAAGGACGTTGAGGGGAACTCTCCTGCTCTCCTTCAAATAGTGCCTGAGGATCTTTTACTTCCACCTGAGAAGGCAGACCGGGGTACAAACACATGCCATAACACGGTTGTCGTGGGCTATCATGCAGGAGTGGGCAGGCTGTTTTTTTAAAACTTTTTAAAAGTGGGGGAAGGAAGGAGGGGGTGGGGGTACTATCTTTGGGGGTGCCATTTGCGCATCGGGAGGGCAGCCCCCCTAAATAGTAACCCACTCCCCCTTTCTACCTACCTGCCTGCTCGCCAAAAGTCACCACTGCCACACCCTGACCCCTTCCATAAACTGGCTCAACCCTTCCCACCCAATACTCCAAACTTACCTGGCTCTGGGATCCATTGGGCTGTCTTCTTGGGACTGGTTGCAGTCCTAACAGCACCCACTAATGCACTCTTGGTGCTCCCGGGACGACAGGAACCGCCTGCCAATCTGTTTGGCCAGCAGTCCTGAGGGCGGGACTTTCATCCCAGTGAGGGGCAGAAGTCCCATTGAGGGGGAGGCAGTGGCATAGTGGCATTGTCGCTGCTCTGGTATTCAAGTGACGCAGGGTATTGCTCTGGGGGTCCAGGTTCGAATCCCACCACGGCAGATGGTAAAATTTGAATTCAATAAAAGCCTGGAATTAAAAAGCCTGACGATAACCACAAAATCATTGTCGATTGTTGTAAGAACCCATCTGGTTCACTAATGTCCTTTAGGAAAGGAAATCTGCTGTGTTTACCTGGTCTGGCCTACATGTGACTCCAGACCTACAGCAATGTGGTTGACTCTTAACTGCCCTCTGAACAAGGGCAATTGGGGATGGGCAGTAAATGCTGGCCTAGCCACCGACGTCCACATCCCATGAATGGATAAAAAAGAATAACCAATTTAGCCCACCCGCAGCGCGTTATGGGCGTGGGGTGGGCTTGCGTGCAGCGTGTTGGCTTCCCACCGACTTTGCTTCCGGACGGTCAAGACCTCCGCGCCCCATCCCCCCCCGGTAATATGCAACTGCAGGTCCCATTTCAAATCTCATCCAAAGGCGGCGCTTCTGACGGTGCAGCACTTCCTCAGTACTGCACTGCGGTGTCAACCTAGACTTTTGTGTCAAGGCTCTGGAGTGGACCTTGAATTCACAACTTTCTGACTCAGACATGAGAATGCAATCACTGAGTCTCAACTGATGCCTCACATTGCCTGTAGTATGTGTCATGCTGACCACAGATGTGCTGTGCATGCAACTCCAAACCTGATTTTCAACCAAAAAAAGGCTGAAGTCTGTGCAATCTGTTTACTTTTTTAGCTAGAGGGGGCCCTGGATCGTCATGCTTTCTTGTACTGTAACAAACATCAGTTTCGTTTCTGGTGAGCTATGGAGTTTGGTGAGCAGCATACTAACGCAAATATCAGAATAATATATCATCAATGAAAACTTTACTTGGGTCATCTACCAAAGGCCCTATTTACTAAAAGCAGCATTGGAACTTTGTCTGCTCCAGTGCTAAGGCTTATATGTTTCCCACTGCACCTTCAAGACAAGAATTGAATACAGCCCTCATGCCGCTCAGTCAGAATGTTGTGGTTTCAAGTCATACTCCAGGAATGTGAGCTGAAAATCTAGGCTAACACTCCAGTGCAGTACTGAGGGTTTCAAAGATGAGCAGGGGACTCAACATTGAGTTCAGAAATTTCAGAAAGCAACCTCTGCCTCCATTTTTGTCTGGATGGCAGCTGTAGGTGATGATTCTGCCATTCCATTTGTAACTCCTCTAGACATGTCTTTTGTTTCTTTACTTGTCCCGTTACCCATCACTTTTTGCTTTGTATTGTCATTCCTTAGTCATTTAATCGCTCCCATCTTCCAGCCTATCATAGACCCTCCCCTTTGTTGTTACCTCCGCTTCCCTTTTCCCTTGGCTTGCTTAAAAACTGTAACATCTCAAAGTACACGTAGTTCTAATAAAAAGCCATCGACCTGAAACATTAGCTCTGCTTCCCTCTCCGCAGGTGCTGCCAAACCTGCTGAGCCTCACCTTCTCAAAGGCAATTGAAGACAGGCAATAAATGCTGGTCATGCCAACCAAGCTCACATCCCATGAACTAATTTTTAAAAAGTACTTGCCGCCTCTGCAGTACTTTGGTTTTGATTGTTTTTTGTTGGGCAAGGGTTTTAAGGGATTTGGAACCAAGGTAGGTCAAGGGAGTTGAGATACATATCAGCCATGATCTTGTTGAATGGCGCAGAACAGCCATTGAGGGGCACCTAGGTTTTTGAATGGTTTATTCCTGTTGCTCTCGGACAAATCAAATTAAGTGATTACCCAACAATAACATCAAGGCATGGAATTATACTATCCTAGCATTATGCATTCAACTGAATCATCAGCGTAATGGTAACAGATACTGTGTAGATTTAAAAACATACATTTTGTTGAAGGCTTTTAAGCTTCATTTAGGTACAAAATCCGTTATTCGTAGAAACCAGTTAAAGATACCATATATCTTGAATTATCCTTTATGCCGTTTCTTTTTCCTTCTTTTCTTGAAGGTGATCACTGTAACTGGAATATGGTTTTACAGGTGCTTGGTGCCTGCTTGCACCTTGTCCTGTTTTCAGCTCAGTCAGTGATAGTCAGCAGGCTGTTCACCTGCCTAGGGCTTCCTGGCCAAGCCCAATTCTGTCAGATGATTGCGAGATTAAAAGAAAAGGACAAGGAAGGCTGTACAGCCTATCTTAGTTTATCCATCATCCGATTGTTTAAATAGTTACTGAGCTGCTGCAATCCTTAATACACACTTGGATTCCTTCTTCCTTTCATCCCGCCTCCAAGACCAGTTCCAACAGCGTGAATTGGGGAGTTAGGAGTACACTTTCCCCGCCTGACCATCCTTCAACAGCACCTTCCAAATCCACAAGCTCCACCACCTAGAAGGGCAAGGGCAGCAGGTGCATTGAGACATCGTCACCTCAAAGTTCTCCACCAAGTTGCACACCATCCTGACTTGGGCATGTATCATCATTCTTCCATCATCATTGGGTCAAAACCCTGGAACCACCCCTACCCAACAATATGGTGGGGCCACCTTCACCACATGGCCTGCAACAGCTCAAAAAGAACGCCCACCACCATCCTGTTTAGGGGCAACGAGGAATAGGCAATAAATTCCAGCATAGTCAGCGATGCACACGCTCCAGAAATGATTTTAAAAACTTAGCAACCCTGTAATTCATTACATGCCGAACTCCCATCTGAATATTAGATGAGGACATTTTTCAAAACCACATTTGATTATGAAGCTATCATGCACACATTCACTTGGAACATATCACTTTCAAAGAGTACAAATTAAAATTCTAACAGCTACCAAAACACATCAGTTATATGTACTGCAGTTGCATAATAAATAAGATGGGGCTAAAAGCTAGCCAGCTGGGTAGACGTGCCGTTCCATTACTGTTATAGAATCTTAGAATGGTACTGAACACAAAGGAGCCATTCAGTCCATTGTGGCTGTGCCAGCTCTTTGAAAAATCTATCTGTTTAGTCTCACTCTCTGCTCTTTGCCCTTAGCTCTGCAAATTAAAACATATAGAAACAGGAGTTAGCCATTCAGACCCAGCATTTCATCCATTCAGTTTAATCATTGATGATCTGTACCTGTTCTGGGGTGGTCCCCCTTATACGAACATACGAATTAGGAGCAGGAGTAGGTCCCTCGAGCCTGCTCCGCCATTCAGTAAGATCATCGCTGATCTGAATGTAACCAAAAGCTCACATTCCTGCCTACCCCTGATAACCTGTCACCCCCTTGTTAATCAAGAACCTATCTAACTCTGCTTTAAAAATATTCAAAGACCCTGCTTCCACCACCTTTTGAGGAGGAGAGTTCCAAAGATTAACAACTCTCTGGAAAAAAAAAAAAATTCTCCTCATGTCAGTCTTAAATGAGCGACCTCTTATTTTTAAACCGTGACCTCTAGTTCTAGATTCTCCTACAAGAGGAAACACCCTCTCAACATCCACCTTTTCAAGACTGCTCAGGATCTTAAAGGTTTCAATTAAGTCTTCTCTTAGTCTTCAAAATTCCAGTGGATACAAGCCTAATCTGTCCAACCTTTCCTCATAAAACAACCCGCCCATTTCTGGAATCAGTCTAGTAAACCTTTTCTGAACTGCTTCTAACACATTTACATCTGCCTTTAAATAAGGAGACCAGTACTGTACACAATACTCCAGATGTGGTCTCACCAATGCCCTGTGCAACTGAAGGATAACCTCACTACTTTAGTAATCAATGCCCCTCACAATAACTGATAACATGCTATTAGCTTTTCTAATTACTTGCTGTATCTGCACACTAATCTTGTGTAATTTTTGCACTAGGACACCCAGATCCCTCTGAATCGCAGAGCTCTGCAATCTTTCACCATTTAGATAATAAGCTTCTTTTTTATTCTTCCGGCCAAAATGAATGATTTCACATTTGCCCACATTGTACTCCATCTGCCAGATCTTTTCCCACTCATTTAGCCTATCAATGTCACTTTGTAACCTCCTTACATCCTCTTCATATTTTACTTTCCTACCTATCTTTGTGTTGTCAGCAAATTTAGCAACCGTACCATCTGTCCCTTCATCCAAGTCGTTTATATAAACTGTAGAAAGTTGAGGCCCCAGCACTGATCCCTGTGGCACACCACTTGTCACATCCTGCCAACCAGAAAAAGACCCATTTATGCTAACTCTCTGCTTCCTGTTAGCTAACCAATCTTCTATCCATGCCAATATGTTACCCCCTACACCAAGAGCTTTTATTTTCTGCAATAACCTTTGAGGTGGCACTTTATCAAATGCCTTCTGGAAATCTAAGTGCAGTACATTCACTGATTCTCCTTTATCCACAGCCATGTGACTCCTTCAAAGAATTCCAATAAATTGGTTAAACATGATTTCCCTTTTACAAAGTCATGGTGACTCTGCCTGATTGCCTTGAATTTACTTAAGTGTCCTGCTATAACTTCTTTAATAATAGCTTCTAACATTTTCCCTTTGACAGATGTTAAGCTAACTGGCCTGTAGTTTCCCATTTTCTATCTTCTTCCCTTTTTGAACAAAAGAGTTACGTTTGCTATTTTCCAATCTAATGGACCTTTCCCCAAATCTAGAGAATTTTGGAAAATTAAAACCAATGCATCAACTGTTACATTAGCCACTTCTTTCAAGACTTAGGGTGAAGCCCATCCAGACCTGGGGATTTGTCAGTCCGCAGCCCCAACGATTTGCTCAATACCACTTCCTTGGTGATTGTAATTTTCCCGAGTTCCCCCTTCCTTCTATTTCCAGGATGTTACTTGTGTCCTTCATAGTGAAGACTGAAGCAGAAGACCTGTTTAATTCATCCGCCATCTCCCTACTTTCCATTATCAATTCCCCAGACGCACTTTCTGTAGGACCAACGCTCACTTTGTTAACTCTTCACTTATTTAAATATCTAAAGAAACTCTTATTACCCATCTTTATATTACTAGCTAACTTTCTCTCATACTCTAATTTTTCCTTCCTTATTAATATTTTTGTCATTCTTTCCCATTCTTTATATTCTTTCCAATCTTCTGGCCTGCCACCCGTCTTTGCGTAATTATATGCTTTTTCTAAGTTTGATACTGTCTTTAACTTTTTTAGTTAACCATGGATGGTGGGTCCTCCCCTTGGAATTTTTATTTCTCATTGGAATGTATCTATTCTGTGTATTCTGAAATATCCTCTTAAATGTTTGCCACTGAACCTCTATTGACCTGTCCCTTAACCTCATTTGCCAGTTCACATTAGCTAGCTCCGTTTTCATGCCCTCACAATTGCCCTTATTTAAGTTTAAAATACTAGTTTGGATGCACTCGTTTCTCCCTCAAAATGACTGTAAAATTCAATCATATTATGATCACTGCCACTTAGGGGTGCCTTCGCTGTGAGGTTATCAATTAATCCTACCTCGTTGCTCAACGTTGCTAGTATAGCCTGCTCCCTAGTTGGCTCCAGAACTTGCTGTTCTAAGAAACTATCCTGAAAACATTCTATGAACTCCTCATCTACCCTACCTTTGCCCATCTGATTTTATCTTAACTGTGGACTCTAGGGATGGTACTTGATTACTAGACAGACTGTAAGTCATACTTAACACTTACTTAAGACTTGCTTATGAGTACTACATCTGTACAGGTTACAAGAAGGTATGTTGCTCCTGGGCATGGTGTTCCAATCTCTCCCTCAAGAGCCTAACACATGAATGACTGATTGATTGATTATGATGCATGGACACTTTTTTTCAGCTTTTAAAAGTTTATTTTAGTATTTTCAGGCCTTCAGCTCCCTGAGGCAGCGCTCACCCGCACCCGCGGAAACATCATCGCCTGCCCTCTTCCCGTCCCCATTCTGGCAGCAGTGAGCATTTCAGCATGTGTTTCACACCGGCTGGTCGTTAATTGGCCAGTGAGAGTGAAATCGCAGTCGGGGGCCGATGACGGGCGGCAACCTAGGGTAAAATTCAGGCCGTTCAGCTTTTTTTGTTTAATTACTCTAAACCCCGGTGAGGCAAATTGCACCCAGTTGGAGTTTTTATTTTCCATTGAACCCTGCCTTCCAGGTTAGGCACTGAGTTCTGAGTGCATATCTTTTGAGATGTTTGTGTGATTTCTTTGAGTTTATTTTGAGCATTATGAGCTTCAACATTCCTACTCGTACTGCCAAGGAATTTTGTCGGAGACATTGGCTCTCATAGCAAAGTTTAAAGAACTCTAACTTCATAAATAAATATCTGAACTGAATCAAAAAATGTTAAAGGCATGAGAAACAAAGCAAAACAACGTTGAATTATTCGTAACACTTTGGTCATTTTTTTTTTACAAGGACAAAATGGGAGTCGGGAGCATTTTAGAGTTTTGAAAAATGATAGAATCAAAGGGCTAAATTTTACCAGCCCCTTGACGATGGGGCGGGAGACGAGAAGGATGGCAAAATGGCACAGGAAGGTGTCAGGAGGTGTGCCCCATGTCTCGCGGCTGCCATGCAATTTTGCCAATGGCAGGGGAGATGGCAGATGAGCCACCTGCTTGGAGTCTTATCGAGCCACTTGAGTGGCCAGTTAAGCTCCTCTTCTCACTCCCACTGGCATTTTGCCAGTGGTGGGGCGGGGAGTGGGGTGTGCTGGCAGGGTGGGTTGCTGCTGCATGGGGAGACTGACCCGTGAGATCTGGCAGCCTCCCAACGGGCTCTTGGGCAACGGGCAACAGGCCCTCCAGATCGAGCACTCCATAGCCGGCAGAGGAGCCCCCGAGTGGCAATGCGTGCCCCTTCAGCAATGGCACCCTCGGTCCTCAGTGACCTGAGCCCCTTCCGCATCACTGGCCTCTGCGTCCCTGCCTGCCAGGGCAGCCAGCCGTCGATGTGTCTTTGTCTTGCAGGTGCGGTCTCCGCAATGGCCTCTGCAAGCAGCGGCACTGCTGAGCTGCCGGCCCTCTGATTGGGCCCTCAGTCTGGAGGATGGTCCATCATTCTTAATCGGGTCAGCAGCCCCTGCAGCGTCCACTTAATTGGCCAATGCTAGGAATATGCCGGCTAGGCCGCGCCATGTGCCAAAGTCTCTTGCTTTCAGACCTGGGGCAGGACTTCAGCCTCGGTCCTAAAATTCAGCCCTATGATTCCATTATTTCACCTCCTTCTCCTTCACTCCATTAGGTTCCTGATCTCTACTGTTGTTGGGAGGCTTAAAATGTAGGCCAGGTATTGCATCTCAGCCAAAAGGAAAGATTTATCTTTCTATAGAGCCTGTTATGACTTCAGGAAGCACCAAAGTATTTTTAAAAAACCATTTAGACATATACAAATGGCATATCAATGAGGAAAAAAGACCTTCCATTTCTAGTAACACCTTTCACAATGTCAGGGCGTCCCAAAATGCTTTACAGTGAACCAAGAACTTTTCGAATTGTAGTCACTATTGTAACATGGGAAATGCAGCAGCCAATTTGTGCACAGCAAGCTTGCATAAATAGCAATATGATAATAACCAGGCAGTCTATATTTTAGCGATGTTGGTTAAGGGATAAATATTGGCTGGGACATTCAGGCCAACATTCAGGCTTGAGCTGTTAAGTGGCTAGTAACATTCGCGCCACGCAAGTGTCAGGCATCAACCAACTCCACCAACAGAGAATCTAACCATCTCCCCTTGACATTCAATGGCATCTCCCACTATCAATTTCCAGGTGGGTTACGATTGATCAGAAGCTGAACTGGACCAGCCATATAAATACTCTGGCTATAAGAGCAGGTCAGAGGTTAGGAATTCTGCAGTGAGTAACTCATCTCCTGTCTTCCCAATGCCTGTCCACTAACTACAAGGCACAAGTCAGGAGCGTGATGGAAGAGTCTCCACTTACCTGGATGAGTGTAGCTGCAATAACACTCAGGCTTGACAACATCCAGGACAAAGCAGCCAGCTTGTTTGGCACCCCATCCACCCCTTAAACATTCACTCCCTCCACCACCATCATGCAGTGGC
Source organism: Cetorhinus maximus (assembly GCF_964194155.1). Lineage (NCBI taxonomy): Eukaryota > Metazoa > Chordata > Chondrichthyes > Lamniformes > Cetorhinidae > Cetorhinus > Cetorhinus maximus. Next base: position 13,003,474 of record NC_135889.1, read on the forward strand.
AGCAGTGTGTACCATGTAAAAGATGCACTGCAGCAACTTACCAAGGCTCCTTCCACAGCATCTCCCGAGCTCATGAACTCTACCACCTAGAAGGACAAGGGCAGCAGATGCATGGGAACACCATCACTTACAAGTTTCCCTCCAAGCCACACATCATCTGACTTGGAACTGTATTTCAGTTCCTTCACTGTTGCTGGGTTAAAATCCTGGAATTCCCTTCCTAACCGCACCGTGAGCATACCTACACCACATGGACTACAGCGGTTCAAGAAGGCGGCTCACCACCAGCTTCTCGAGGGCAATTAGGGACAGGCAGTAAACGCTGGCCTAGGCAATGACACCCATATCCCATGAAAGAATAAATTTTAAAAAACTAGGAGAACTCCCTTGTTTTTTTTTCAGTTGATAACATGAGATCTTTTGCACTTGAGAGGGAAGTTGGGGGCCTCAGTTTAATGCCTCATAAGAAAGATGTTACTTCCAACAGTGCAGCTTTTCCTCAATACTGCATTGAGTGTCAGCATATATCTTGCACTCAATCTCTATAATAGGCCTTCTACTCAGACCCTTTGGCTCATAAATAGGGTAATTGGAGGGCTCTGGTGTGAAATTCAATATTCCTGCCACACCTCTCCCCAGGTCCAAATTTGCACCATTTGGATTGTACTGCCTCATGTGAATGACTTCAGCTCCTTGATCAAACGATCAGAAGTCACTGGGAAGTAAAACCTGGATATTTGTTCTCCACCCTCCCTGATCTAAAGCAAAGTCCCGTGAAGACCCACAGTGTAATCACTATTGTAATGTGATAAAAAAAAAGTGTCAGTAATCACTAACTTCACAAGCACTTGAGAGGGAAGTTGGGGGCCTCGGTTTAATGCCTCAAAGGAAAGATGTTACTTCCAACAGTGCAGCTTTTCCTCAATACTGCATTGAGTGTCAGCATATATCTTGCACTCAATCTCTATAGTAGGCCTTCTACCTAGACCCTTTGGCTCATAAATAGGGTAATTGGAAGGCAATTAATTACCCTCCAAGTAATTGGATTCAGATGGAAGAATATTGTGTGGAGGTTGCACCTTAGTACATATTTATGCACAGAGAATGATGTAAATGATGGGAAAACCAGGAAACAGTAGAAAATGTACTTTTTAAAATGGCTATGCACTTATGAATTATTTTTTACACATCCACTTTTTTTGATGTATGGCACAGATTCTGAAGAGAGCTCCCAGTCAGGCCATGAGACCCCAGGCAGTGAATCCACATTGCAAGGGACTGCAGAGCTTGAGGACGTGGAGAACTCAGAAAGCAAGGCAAAGAAAGAGAAAAAGAAGAAAGAGAAGAAAGAGAAGGTGAAAATAAAAGGAAAGGACAAAGACAAAGAGAAGAAGAAGGAAAACGAAAGCCAAGAAAAGAAAGCTAAGAAGAAAGGATTCGGAGCAATGCTTAGGTATTTGATGGGTTTTATTCTGTTCAGGGGTGACTCCTTCACACAAAAAGTAGTGCAAATCTGGAACTCTCCCCTCCAAAAAGTTTTTGAGACTGGCAGTCAATTGAGAATTTAAAAACTCAGATGTATAGAATTTTGTTAGACAAGGGTATTAAGGGATATGGAGTCAAGGCAATGTACATGGAATTAAGATCTAGGAACCATGATCTAATTGAATAGGGGAATAGGCTTGAGGGGCTGAATGGCCTATTCCTGTTCCTATGTTCCATAAATTCTAATTTCCAGTTCGCCCTATGGGATTAGACAGAGCTTTTCTGTATGATTCTGATATAAGGTTAGAATTGATATGGGTTTGATAATGATATCAGCATTTATCTGTTCGTCATAAAAACGTTCTACAGGCATTCAGGCGTTCATGGACAATTATCACCCTACATTTGGAATTTGGGCTCAGCGGCCTTTGTATTTGAGTGTCCAGGAAACTGATTGATTCTGGTAACTTAGAACTTTGTACAAGTTTCTCCAGACAGGCTGTTAAGAATCTTTCACAAGCTCACCCAGATTCTCTGTCAGTTTAACTGGCGGTGAGACCACCCTTTTGTGTTTTTATTAGATCTTGGATGTTGGAGGCCCAAGGTTCGATCCTTACCCTGTGCTATGCTAATCTCAACCTGCCTCTAGTGAATATGCTACATTTTGCCTTGGAAGTTACAGCTAGGAAGGGAGAAATTGCGTTTCAATTTAAGAATAACTTGCAATTTGTAGCACCTTTAATATAGCAAAATGTCACAAAACACTTCACAGAAATGTAACAGAAATCAAGGGTGAAGGGGAAGCCAGGCCTATAACAATGCAGAGACCTCATAGGGTTGTGGGGCTGGAGGACGTTACAGAGATGGAACAAGACTACGGAAGGATTTGATAACGAAGATGAGAACTTTAAATTCCATTAAGGCATTTAGGACTGAGAAGAAATAACAGTCAGTGAGCACAGAGGTGTTGGGCTCAGAATATGGTCAGCAGAATTTTGGATGAGCTGAATCTTCCTGATTTATTATCCAATGGCCATTGTTGGAAATGTGTGTGGAAGTAGGATAAGAGCAAGGTTGAGCTTGCCTGTGATATCTCCTTTTTATGAACATCCATGAAGCCTGCTACTTGAATGAGACACTATGGCTGGGATTTTCTAGCCCGCCATCGGGATTTTCCGATCCCGCCAAAAGCCAATAGGCTTTTGGCTGGACTTCTGCATCTCCTATGGCGGGTCCCACCACGGCAGGGTCGGAAAATCACAGCCTAGGAGATTAGCTTTTTGTTTAAAGTAGACAAAGTTTGAAATCCCAATTACCCACCAGGAGTAAAGGCCACAAGACTTCACGGTTTTAAACAAACAAAATAAACTTTAAAGTACAAGGTCAGAAAAGTGAAACAGTATACAATATTTATCTCATACTCTAACATTCAGAATTCACATAAGGTACATGTGAATTAACAGGCAAACTGGTTGAATACACCACACTGCATGGCAGATGCAACCGAGACAGATCCCATAGATTCCTCAGCAGCCCACCCCAAAATCAGTGACCACTGTGAGCCACACAATTTTGCTAAAACACTATCTCCCTCACACGGGATTTAAACTCTTCACTTTTGAAGATATAGCCTCTGAATTCTCTCATAAGCTGCTCTGACTCACACTGCCTTAATGACAGGTCACTCCCTGATGGCTCAATCTCTTCTCCTGAGACTGTGTTCCATGGGAATCACAAAACTGCACTCCTGCCTCTAATTACTGGCACACTTCCAACTCTTTCACAGACCACTAGCTTCACTAAGCTGGCACTGGCTCTGCGGTTCTCTGAACTCCAGTCTCCCTGCTGCATTGAGCTATGAATCGCTCCCAGGGCTTCGCTGAGTCCTAATTGCCTGGCATAGAATCAGCGAGCTTCCGCCATCTTCTGAGCTCCCCAAGGCTTCTCTAAGCCCTAACTGCCTGGAGCCTGCTAACAGTTCCCAGCGCTTCTCTGTGAGCTGCAAACCCCACAAGGTCCAAATTGCAACCAAACCCTTCTCCCAGCAAGCACACAGATAAACTGAAACCAGAGAACCTTCTTAAGGTCCACTCATATCCATAACAATGTAGACTTTCAGGATTCACTGAATGCTTTTAAACTAATTTAGCTCTTACTCCCAAAACAAAGCATCTCTCTGGACTGCACTTCCCCATCTCCAGTTAAGTAAGCCCACCTGCTCTTTTATGGCCCCGCCTCTTCTATTCTGACTCTATTAAACAAACATAGGTAACCTTCTGAACTGCCATTTTCTTTCAGGTGTTTTGGCAATCTCTAAAGCCCATCATTTTAGTTATCTTACCTTCACAACAACAATCTTCCCTGAACTAAACATTACCTCCAAAATATTAACATGCACCATGAACTAGATATTTGTGTCATCACCTTCAGGAAAGAAGGGGAGCAAGTGAAGGGGGAGGGAGGTAATGTGTAGATTGAGAAGTCTTCAAAGCCTCCTTAGACAGATCAAATTTTATACGGTGGCTTATTGGTCATATTCCCTTCTTTTCAGTCCTCAAAAGCCTTGATTTTCCAGTGGTGCTACAAAATCATGCATTGGTCAATCAGGCAATGGGAAATGAGAACAATATCCATTAAAAAGGAACTCCGCCCACTTAGGACCAGTTCCAATTTTTAATGGCCAGAATTTCATTTTAGCAGGTGCAGTTAAAGTCCATTCATCCTTCTGTTTATGTTTTTTTTTGCTGTTGCCAGTTTCTTACCACGTATACGCTGAGGCACTGATAGTTTAACCCACCCCGTTTAGGTGGTGCACATTGTTTTTTCAACTGGCAATTCCCTAGGAATTCCGCGCTCTCCTTATTGCTTAGAGGAGGAGGAGGAAGTGATCAAGTAACTAAAGAATACAACACCAGAGTATGAAATTAAAAGCATTCCTTCCTCCACTTCACTATGTAACTGTGCCACTAAGAGCTTTGCTTTTCCAAGGAAGTCATCAAAGGTTATGACACATGCTGCATATAGACCAGCTTCAATTCTGCAAGAAATAACTTGCATTTGTATGGTGGCTTTCGTCATCACAGGATGTTCCAAAGTTCCTTATTGCCGATGAAATATTTTTGAAGTACTGTCACTGTGGTAATGTAGAAAACGTGGCAACCAATTTGTGCACAGTGTAATAATGACCCGATGATCTGTTTTTTATTGAGAATGGCTGATAGATAAATATTGGCCAGGACACCGTGGAGATCTCGGCTCTTATTTGAAATTATGCCATGGAATATTTTACGTCCACCCAAGAGAGCAGACAGGGCCTCCCCTTTAACGTTTCATCTGAAAAGCAGCACTCTCTCAGTACTGCAGTCTGAATGTCAGCCTGGATACCCTACATTGGTTGTTGTAATAAACTTGATGTACCGGATGGGTTTCTTACTTGAAACAGATAACTTTATTTACAGAGCTCTTGTCAAAGCTACATGCTTGAACCAGGTCCACAACTAGAAAGCTCCGTCCCTAAGACTACCCACGCTTAGGGCTGATTTGTCAGTATAATCACGTGACCCCTAAAAGCAGTAGGAAAGGTTATACCTACAATCACTACAGCTGTAAAGCATTTTGAATATCCTGAGGTTGTGAAAGGTGCTATATAAATGCAAATCTTCATTTATTTTTGCCTTCTGCCTCCCATGGGAGGATGGCACATGTTCTGAAGTGGCATGGCCAGATGCACCGGTGCTTGGTTCAGATTCCTTAGGCACATCTGCGGGAGGCAAAGTAATGGGTTGCTGAGGACCAGAGTTCAGATTTCACTTGCTGTGAAAGGAATTGTTACATAAGGGTTTCGGGATGGCTAATGTGGGTGTCATATGCTTTTTAGATCTTTTTTAACCTTCATACCCTAGATTTTCTTCCGATATTGAATTTTAGGTTACTCTCATGTTTGAGTTCCAACTCCCCAAACGTTCAAGAGTGCACATCCTTGTCTTAATACCCAGATGCGCTGTCAGTTACATAACTGAGTAAACGAACAACCAACCCTGCCTAGTAATTGGGATAGACTTGGTGTATATGGTTGAGTCTAACGAGCTGTTAAACTCAGCCACTGTGGAAGGAGTTTAAAAGAGACAGTTCTTATAAGTAAGACAAAAGAAATAACACTAGTTTTTGGCATAGTGGAGTATAGAGGAATAGGAATGAGGAGAAGCAGAGTTTCCTGACAAATCTGCAGGCAGCATCTATCCTCCAGCTTCATCGGCAGCAACCTCCCTGTATGACCTTCCTCCCCAGGGTTTGATCATCTTCCGCCTTGTAAAGAGTGACACCCGTCAGCATGTTTGCACACTCTCTTTCTAGTGTACTGTCTTTCTGTTGTGCTCACACTCTCTAGTTTGTGCACTTGCTATAGCTCTCTCTCTAATATGTGCATTATCTTGTGCACTTTCTCTCTAGATCTTTTTCTCTCTTCATTCATATTCTCTCTAGCAACCTCCCTTTTCTCTCTAACAAAAACAAAAATACCTGGAAAAACTCAGCAGGTCTCAGCATCTGCAGAGAGGAATACAGTTAACGTTTCGAGTCCATACGAGTCACATGGACTCGAAACGTTAACTGTATTCCTCTCTGCAGATGCTGTCAGACCTGCTGAGTTTTTCCAGGTATTTTTGTTCTTGTTTCGGATTTCCAGCATCCGCAATTTTTTGCTTTTATCCCTTTTTTCTCTCTCTCTTTCTCCCCCCCACCACCTTTCTCCCTGCCTCCCCCTCTCTCCCTGTCTCCCCCCTCTCTCCCTCTCTCCATTTCTCCCTCTTTCTCTCTCCCTCTCCCTCTCTCTCTGCTCCCCCTCCCCTCTCCCCTCCCTCTCCCCCTCCTCCTCCTCCTCCTCCTCCTGGCCATCTCGCCCCTCTCTCTCTCTCCCTCCAATAGACTTTCACTCTCATCCACCACTTGGAACATGCCCAAAATAGCTTCATTAATTTGACTCCTGAAACTGTTGGCAGGATCATCTCACTTCACATCAGGTAGGTGCAAATTGCACTCCTTCCTACTTCTACTTGCGATTTCACCTGAGATAAAATCTAGGCCACCATGAAGATTGTAATTAATACAGGTTTATCTTTTTTTTTAATGAGAATGATGTGATAGCCCCAATTATAAACGATCTTGCCCAGTGGGAATGGCACAGGTTTTCAGGTCAAGTGCCTGTTTTACGTCCAGCCAATTTCACTCTCCATTTTGAATCATCAGAAGGGTTCAAAATGGACGTCTGGCCCTTCCTTCTCGGCCAGTTACATTAAAGTTGAGGCTTCTATGCCTCAAATGGAAATTTCTCTGTTTCACTTACTCGCTCTTTCCTATCTCTGTTACCTCCTCCACCCCTACAACCCTCCAAGATCTCTGCACTCCTCCAGTTCTGGCCTGTAACATACCCGATTTCCTTTGCTTCGCCATTGGTGGCCATGCCTTCAGCAGACTGGGCACCAAGCTCTGGAATTCCTCCCTAAACCTCTCTGCCTTTCTACCTCTCTCTCCTCTTTTAAGACACTCCTTAAAACCTAGCTTTTGTTAACTTATTCTGATAGCTCCTTACCTGGCTTGGCGTCAAATTTTTGTCTGATTGCTTTCCATAAAGTACCTTTGGACATTTCACTGACATTAAGGTTGCTATATTTGATGAGCACAAGAAAATTGTCAAAATTATTTCTTATTAAAATCAACTAAAATGACTCTCACCCGTTTCATTTCAAATGAGCTGTTTGAGTAAGGCAGCACACTGAAGTTATAATAACTTGGAATCCACTGCCTGAGGAACAATTTTCTCATGGCACTACCTGCGGTTTTGTCTATTTTGTGAATTAAGTTCTCTAAATAGTTCAGCCGTTAGGTAAAGGCTTTCTTAGACTGAAATGGTTTTGAACTTCAGCCTGTGATTTCCATAAATGGTTCCTTTGCTGTTCTGTTCAGCGACTTACTAACTTCCCCTCCAACATACCCCCCCCCAAAAACAAAATACACCAACATTTTTCAGGAATTACTATCTCTCTAAAGTTCATCCAAATTCTGCTGGCTGTACCATTGTGTGGAATATGCCGGCCTGTTTGAAATGTCAAAACAATTACACTGCAAGAGGAGTGGGAGAGACAGGGAGAGTTATGCCAATGGTTCTGTTCAAGCATGTTCTTCATTGAAAATCCAGGAACAGAGATCATCCAATGCTTTCCAAAAGCTTATCCTTATCTACAGTACTCACCTTTATAAGCACTTTCCCGTGGCATCCAGCCAATGAATGGATGAGGGAGGACTCTTGGACAGCTAACAATGCTATGATGGCATTTTTCTACTTGTCTTTTGGTGTATCTGGCAAAATGTTTCCAATACTCTTAAATTTCCAACTTTCAAATTGAATCATAGAATATTACAAAATCTATGACACAGAAGGAGGCCATTTGGCCCATCTTGTTTGTGCTGGTCGCCGAAGTGTGCCCCAGCCTAATCAGACTTTTCTGCACTGGGTCCATAGCCCTGCAGGTCTCAGCTCTTCAAGCTATCCAAATGTGATCAGAGTTTCTACCTCCATCAGCCTTCCAGGCAGTGAGTTCAGGATCAACTACCACCCTCCGGGTGAAAAACTGTTCCCTCACCTCCCCTCTAATCCTTCTATAATTATTTTAAATCTATGCCCCCCCCCCCCTGGTTTTTGACCCCTCTGCTAATGGTAAATAGGTAATCCTTACTTACTCTATCTAACCCCCTCATGATTTTATACACCTCAATTAAGCCGCCCTTCAGCCTTCTCTGTTCTGAGGAAATCAAACCCAGCCTATCCAATCTTTGCTCATAGCTAAAATTTTTCAGTCCTGGCAACATCCTCCTAAATCTCCTCTGCTTGGCTCACTACTTTCATTTTAATAGGAAGCATATATTGGCTGCCTTGCGGGTTTAATTTTGGTATTTATAGGACCCATAACAGCACAGCAGGAGATTTCTCGGCCCATCTTGCCTATACTAGCTCTCTGGTAGAGCTACCAATTAGTCTAATTCTGCTGCCCTTTGCCTCATAGCCCTGTAATTTTTTGAAGAAATGTTTTAAGTGTATATCTAATTCCCTTTTGAAAGTTATTATTGAATCTGCTTCCAACATGCTTTCAGGCAGCACATTCCAGATCATCATAACTCGCTGATTGTACAATTTTGCCTCGTCTCCCCCGGCTTTTTTTGCCAGTTATCTTAAACTTGTGTCCTTGGGTTGCTGACCCTCCGAGCAGGAGAAACAGTTTCTCCCTATTTGTTCTATCAAAAGTCCTCATATTCTTTAATTTGTTTTTTAAAATGGTCTCAAAGACAGGAATGGGTTATTCGCATGTAAACATATTGGCCAGAATCTCTGGGTCGGCGAGTGGGGGTGGGGCCAGCTCGCCGACACATAAAATGACGCGCGGTGGCGTCGGGCGTGCGTCCCGATGTCACCGCGCGTCATTCAGGTCTTGAGTTCGGCGGGCGTGCACCGGAGTCAGCTGCGCGCCCGCCGAACTGTCAAAGGCCTATAAAGGCCATTTAAACACCAATTAAACTAATGAGCTGAGCTGCCCGTCCAACCTTAAGGTTGGCGGGCAGGCGAAGAATCCAGGCGGCCTTCGCATTTTTCACCAAACGTCACCCATGGGCGGGATGAGGTTTCATGAAGGTTTTTAAAGTTTAATAAAAATTTTTAATGAAATTCATTGACATGTCCCAGCTCATGTGACAGTGTCACATGAGGGGACATGCCTTAAAAATTTTTTTTTTTTTTCTTTATTAAAATTTTCCAAAATCAAACTAACCTCCCTGAGGCAGATTTCTGCGCTCTTCTGCGTGCATGCGCGAAAGAGCGCAGGCCCCGACTCAGCCTACCACCCCCCCCCCCGCCCGTACAGGGAGCGCACAGCGTTTCCGGGTGCCATTCACGCTGGACGGGCCTTAATTGGCCCACCCACGTAAAATGGCGGCGCGCAGCCGATCGCAGGCCTACCCCCAGCTGCGCCCGCTCCCGTCCAAGCACCCCCCCCCGACGCGGAGAAAATTCTCCCCATTGAGTTCTGCAACTCACTGGTTAAACTGAGTAGAGAAAGCTTATAATTACATTTTATGGACCTGCCGCTGTTAAATCCGAGTGTCTTGAGCACTTTCTATAAAACAACAGCCAAGCTTCGTAGATCTCAGAATGCTGGAAATAATAGTGTAAGTTACTAGCGCCCATGCTGTCTGTATCCTGAGAATCGACCAAATTCTGCAATGGCACAGACTTGTCTGAGGAAACATCATTACAGGAAAGTTATTTATTCATTTTGAAAAAAATACTTCTGAATAGTGCACAAAAAATTTATGTTAACCCCAGTGTTGTGCCGAGGAAGTGCTGCACTGTCAGAGGTGCTGCCTTTCAAAGAAGTTAAACTGAGGCCCTGCCTCAAAGGTGGACGTAAAACATCGCATGACACTGTTTCAAAGAGGACCAGCAGCTTTCTCCCTAGCATCTTGGACAATATTTATCCGTCAACCGATGTCAAAAAACAGATGATATGGTCACGTACTCACTGCTGTTTGTGGGATCTTGATGGCTGCTATGTTTCTGACATTACACTACACTACACTTCGAAAGTGCATCACTGGGTGTAAAATGCTTCAGGGTGTCCTGAGGCCATGACAAGTACAATAGAAACACAAGCCTTTCTTTACTGATTGGAGTGTCACTCTAAATTCTGGAGTGGGACTTAAATCCACAACCTCGTGACTCAGAAGCTGAAGTGCTGCCAGAAATGCTAGCAGCACTAAAATGCTGAAGACCCACGGTTGTCACAGATATTGTAAGAAGATGCTGAAACTCTTTTCTTAAGGAAAATCTGCCCTTTTTATTATTTCCCCCCCCAAATTAGGTAATTTAAAGGGGAAAAGAAGGAATTCACTCAGAGCAGGGTTTGTGAGACCAACCTTTCCTCACATTAACAGTCAGTACATGCCGACCTTAATGAAGCCACAATCTATTTGGTCACTCCAATAAATGGTTGTGTCAGGTCGAGGCAATAACTGCTGGTCGTTATACTAATTACAGTCGTCTTGTGATGACTTTTATAGCTTTTACCCTGTTCTTTAAGTAATTACAGTAAAACAGAATCCCTTTTCTTAAAACACAAGAGTGACGCTTGGAATTTGTGACATGGGAGTGAATGGAGAAATAGAAATAGGGAATAGGAGAACATAAGAAATAGGCTCAGGAGTAGGCTATTCAGCCTTTCAAGCCTGCTCCGCCATTCAATTAAATCATGGCTGATCTTTTACTTCAACGCCATTTTCCTGCACTATCACTATATCCCTTGATGCTCTTAATATGTAGAAACCTATCGATCTCAGTCTTGAACATACCCAATGACTGAGACTCTACAGCCCTCTGGGCAGAAAATTCCAAAGACTCACCACCCTCTGAGTGAAGAAATTTCTCCTCATCTCAGTCTAAATTTCCTGCCCCTTATTCTGAGATCGTGTACCCTGGTTTTAGACACCCCCCCCCGCCCCGGCCAACCCCAGCCAGGGGAATATCCTTCCTGCATCTACCTAGTCTAGCCCTGTGAGAATTTTGTATGTTTGAATGAGATCACCTCTCATTCTTCTAAACTGCAGAGAATAAAGGCCCAGCTTATTTAACCTTTCCTCACAGGACAACGACTACGACCCAGCAATCAGTCTGGTGAACCTTTTTTGCACTCACTATATGGCAAGTATATCCTTCCTTCGGTAAGGAAACCAAAACTGCACACTCGGTCTCACCAAGGCTCTATATAATTGTAGCAAGACATCTTTACTCCTAAACTCAAATCCTCTTGTAATAAAGGCCAGCAGACCATTTTCCTTCTTAAGTGGAGGTGACACAAAATTGGCAACAAGAAATCTTGAAATATATACAAATTACAATTATGGCAGGCTGTATAGTGCCTTAGACAACCACAGGATGTCCCAAAGAACTTTACAGACAATGAAGTACTTTTGAAGTGTAGTCACTGTTGTAATGTAGGAAACGCAGCAGCCAATTTGTGTGCAGCAAGGTCCCACAAGCAGCTGTACAATAAAAACTAGATGATCTGTATTGTGATGTTTGGTTGAGGGATAAGCATTGACCAGAACAACAGGGAAAATTCCTCATCTTTGCAACAGTAGGGTCTTTTCCATCCACCTGAGAGGGAAGACAGGGCTTTAGCATCTCATTGGAAAAATAGCACCTCCAACACTGCAGCACTCTAGCAGTGCAGAGATGTCAGGCTACATTTTGTGCTCTAGTACCTTGAGTGGGACTTGAACCTGCAGCTTTCTGACCCTTGAAATGAAAGTGCTATCCAATGAGCAATTGCTTGCATTTCACCGAGTGGCAGGGCACAAAATCATTCCTAGAATTTTTCCTGCAATGCAAATTCCCAGTGTAATCCAGAAACCATTGAAATTGCTGTGCTCAAATTGCCACACCCCATCTCAGGAAATCTCATAAACTTCCTGGAAGCTGGAGACACTGACGTAGTATCTGGGGATGACCTTTCGGACCCTCCAGCCATTCATTTAGAACATGGTTGAATTATATCTGAACTCCGTCTACTCACCTTGGTTCTTAAAACCCTTACCCAACATAAAAATTCATCAATGTCAGTTTTGAAATTTTCAACTGATCCCCCAACCCTCAACAGCTTTTTGGAGGAGAGAGTTTCAGGTTGGCAGGAGGCCTAATAGTTGCCTGGATAGCTGCTGATTCTCAATGGCAGTATTGATGAGATGGGGCAGAGACTGAGAAAAAGGGATAGTAATTCGAAAATGGGTCCATTCATTAATAATAATTAATGCAAACATTTTATTCATAATTTTCTCTCCCATTCTGACATTTGCATGGAAGTGACCTCATCTGCTCAGTGGGAAATGTTACACTGCCAATTCTTCTTTCATTCAAACAATCTCTTGTCACAGATGGGCATTTACCTCATGGACCATACACCATGACCACAGTCCAGGTCTGGCGCAAGAAGTGGCTTTGGACATGAGAACTACCCAATGGGCTGATACAGAACCTTTACGCAAGAATATTAAGTGCTCAGGAGGCACTTCCCCACACTCCCACCACTGCCCCCCACCCACCCCCCCCAAACCCTAATCCACCCACCCCACCTCACTTTTAGCCCACTTGGTAGATATTAACATGGACTCACCCACCACATACAAACACACAATACTAATTGGTCCCTGCAGATACCACATGTTAAACGTGCAAGCAACCTTTCATCCTGCCCACTGCACATCGTAAACCTATTTGAACCTTCCAAAATCAGTTTGAAGAGATGAGCCAAGCGAACCTTCCTCCAGTGAAGATCTTTTTCCCCCTCTGAGCTCCAATCTTTCAGGGCAGCCAGAGTGACAGATAGGCTGGTTTAGGGAGTCCTGTTGCATCTGCCTCTTCACCACACACTGCCAGGCAATGGGTTCCAGCACTGGTAAACTGGAGTGCACAGCAACACAGTTTCCTTGTCCCAGACATATTAAAAATGCTGCCTCAGGATGAGCAAGGAGGGTAGCACTCTGCTTCTGGTTTACAGAAAAAAATGTTTCTTTCTCAAAATTTCTGATTCTGCGGGCTGCAGTTAAAAATTGCAGCAGTCTGCTTTTAAGAGCTCTGAAGAAGAGTCATGCGGACTCAAAATGTTAACTCTGTTTCTCTCTCCACAGATGCAGCCAAACCTGCTGAGTTTTTCCAGCATTTTCTGTTTTTATTTCGGATTTCCAGCTTCCGCAGTATTTTACTTTTATCAAATTTACTGTCAATTGGCTCACTAGTGGCTAAAGCGTTTGTACGTGTGTACATTTTTACCAATCCCCTACAGACAGACAGAATTTATTATTCCCTGGATTTCCACAGAAAAAGTCATTCACACGAATTGTCACAAACTGACCCTAACAGGCTGAACCATTTTAAGTAACATTCCTTTCAGAATGCCTCTTTGTTTCTCAGCCAAGCAGTGGTTTTGTGCGTTTTCCATGTTCAATCCCCCTTTCTTGTTCAATCTCGCACTTAATACTAATTGTGTCCCTGCAGATACCACATGTTAAACGTGCAAGCAACCTTTCATCCTGCCCACTGCACATCGTAAACCTATTTCCATTAAACACATGAAAGCGATCCCTCAATTGGGAATGGAGCAGCTTCCTATTTTTGTCAGGATTGAGAGCTCCCAGATCAGGTACAGCGTGATTTAGATGCAGAGTAGTTAGGGGGTACCTGGTAACTTGCTTGTGAGTTATGGTCAGTGCCACTAATGGGATATATATCATATCCCTCCTGCCATTATGTAATGTGTTATGCTTATACATTACATTTTTTAAAATTAATTTAGTAAAAATCTGGATAAATTAATTGGGTAAAGAAACTAATCAGATGGATATAATAGTGCACTGTATTCCTTTGAGGTATTTTTTGAGTACTGCAAGAGTCATTGAGAGTGCTAATTAGGCTATTGTGTGGTGTGAGTTTTAAAATGTTTGTTCAGAATATTTCTATTCTGTTGAATTCAAAGGGAAACTATACCAATAGTTAGAAGCGATATAATTTTATATCCATGAAATATGAAAATTATTCATGAAAATAAGGTAAGCATGTGGACATAAAACTCCCTTCTGCACAGTGCACCATTTTCTCCCTCTTCAACACGTGAGGGTCAGCTGGATGGTTTTAAGCTCTTGTTGCAGTGCTGTGTTAATCACTCCCAGGTCCGGTACAGTTTGGCTAGAAGCAGCACACCGCTCGCTTAATTGTGCACTCCCAAGTCATTTATGCCATCGATTAAACAGATGGTAAAACTCCCTCCACGGTGCTCCTCCAAACCCTTAGCCAGTTATGGCGTAGGAGAGGAGCAGTAACAACAACTTGCATTTTTGTAGCACATTTAATATAGCAAGACACCTCAAAGCACTTCACAGGAGTGTTATTGAACAGTATTTGCCACTGAACCACATAAGGAGATATTACAAAAGATGACTAAAAGCTTGGTCAAAGAGGTAAGTTTTAAGTAATAAATACAGAAAATCCTGGAAATACTCAGCAGATCTGGCAGCATCTATGGAGAGGGAACACAAGGACATAAGAAATAGGAACAGGAGTAGACCATTCGGCCCCTCAAGCCTACTCTGCCATTCAGTAAGATCATGGCTGATCTTGTGTTTTGATATCCACATTCCCATTTAACCCTGATAACCTTTGATTCCCTTGCCTAACAATAATCTATCTACCCCTGCCTTAAAAATATTCAGTGACCCTGCCTCCACCACCTTCTGAGGCAGAGAGATCCAAAGTTGCACAACCCTCCTGAGAGAGTTAAGCAGAGTTAAAGCTTCAGGTCAGTAACCTTTCAACAGAACTTGTATGAGTGCTTTTGTATAGGTAGCCTTTAAGGATTGTCTTAAAACAGGTGAGAGAGCGATAGAAAGGAAGAGAGGTTTGGGGAGGGAATTCAAGAGTGTAGGGCCCTGACAGTGACAATATGGATGCCAGTGATGGGATAAGCAGGATTGCTGAATTTTATATAGCCATGCCAATCAGCACCAAATCACCTAAACATTCATAAATTAAGATTGTAGCTCATCAGTCAGTCGCACATTACTTTCCCCACGAGTTAGATGCAGAGTAAAACTCTGTGTCCCTATTCCATTAATGACTCCCAGATCAGCTGTAGCAAGGTCATATGCAGGCTAAAGTTCTCCTGTTCTGTTCCCATCAATCACTTGCAGGCCACTTACACCATTTGTTAGTTGTAGGGAAAAGCTCCATTTTCCCCCCTCCTGCATCAATCACTCCCAGGTCACTTAGTCCTGGTCCATCTCGCACTTGATGCTAATTGTGTCCCTGCAGATGCCACATGTTAACCATGCAGGCAACCTTTCATCCTGCCTGACGCACATCATAAACCCATTTCCAATAAATAGATGAAAGTGATCCCTTAATTGGGAGCAGTTTTGATGTCCCAGTTCGTGTGGTTATGCAAGAATAATTAACTACATTCCATGCTGGCTTTCTAACTTGAAATGATTGAATGCTTTGGGCTTGTGCTTATATATATATATATGGAAATGTTGGTTTACTGGGAGAGATGACGGCAATTGAAGTAACACAACTTGTCCTTATTAACGGAAGACTCACACTGTTTGTGATAAAACTGCAACAGCAACAAAGGGATGACTATGCTTTTGAATGAAAGGAGAATATCAGACACGTCGTTGAAACAAGAAACCTACTGCACAGAGATAAACTGCTCTGAAGAGCTGAGGTTGATTTTGTGTGAACCTAATGCTTTAGTTTGGTTATGGACAGGCAAACGTCTGGGTCTGCACAGGCTTGAGTATCAATATTGCAGATTTTTTTTTTTAAAAACAGTGTTTATTATTTTTACTTATTCTGCCCTCTGGCCTCCTCACACCAGTCACCAGCCCCTCTCAGGTAGGTATCCTGGCCCCGTGAGTGTTACAGATAGCACTATTATTCATAATGCCTGAGCGTTGCTGGAGACAGCCATCTCCGCTGATATTTTCTTTCTTGTTCAATTCATCGATGTATAGGGAAACTTTTCACTCAATGCCGATATCAGGAACCCCTACTGTGGGAAGTTTTCTGGCAATTGTTCATGCACAGAATTTGTTTGGGAGAAAATGATTGCTATAGTTGCTTTTATGACTGAACCATTCAGATATAACACCACAGGCAGCAATCACAAGAAGCGCTGAGTCTGTCACAAAGATTACCCGTGCAACTCAGGACAGGACAGACACAAAAATGTCATAGGATATAGAGTTATTATGGTGAAGAAGCAGGCTACTTGGCCCATTGCGTCCATGTCACCCAATTTCCTTTTGAAATTATTCAATGCTGCCGCTTCTACCGCCCTCGTAGGCAATCAGTTCCAAATCATTACCACTTGCTGCGTAAAAAGCTCTTCCTCATATCGCTCCTGCATCTCTGGCCCAGAACCTCAAATGTGTGTCCATAGGTCTTTGCACTGTCAACTAATGGGAACAGCTTTTCTTTGCTTAATATAGGTTAAGTAAGCAACCCATAAGCAATAAGTGAATGTTAACATTTTGGGGGCACTCTCACCTTGGAAGGATGCTTCTGGGATTTCCTCTGCTTCAATAACATCCCATTTGGGGGACTTTGTTGCTGGGACTCCATGTTAGATTCCAGGCAAAAGTTTACACTGTAGCTGGCTTAGCAGCCATCATGAGGTAGCCTTTTTGAGGGGTTCTGGTTTGATCTTCTCTGATTTTAGCTTGTATTGAAGTTTGCATCATTTCATTGGGTTGCTGCCAATGATGTCCCAACTTCCTCCGTCTGACCGCAAAGTAATATGGCCTGCTACGCCACACAAGCTTTTGAGTAATAACTTGTAAAGGGTTTGGTGGTAGTTGTGGCAATGGCTGCCTTTTTGACTGACAGCTTGGCAATGTGTACTATTGCTGGGTACTGGGGGAGTGGACAAATATAGGCAGCAGAAAACAACATCCCAATCCACCTATACAAAATTGGGAGACTTGGATCTCAGAGATACTTTTCATCATTTTCATACAACAGATTTACCACCGCTATGAAAAGAAATCAAATAAACTGCTCAACAATCTACGTGTACTCCCATACATCTTTCAGTCCCTGGCCAGCGCCACTTATATCCTAAATAAAATTTAATCTGGCCTTATAAACCCTGGCGGAGCCTAAAATGCATTGAAATGTGATTACTTGGCTTTTAAATTAATGGCTGGGGAGATTTCCCTCGCATTAGTTTAACTCTGCTTGTGGGGTGTGGGGGGAGGGGGTGGGATGAACAGGGAATACTTTAGCAGATGGAGAACTTCTAATTCAAAAAAGTTTCTGCTTTTGATCCCTCAAGTGCAAACTCAAAGGCACTAGAAAATGATCAATGCGGCAAGTTAGGACACTGCACTTCCATCCTATAGGAAAGGAAGATATTTGAACTCACTGTGTACCCAGAAATTTCATCCTGTTCTCCCCAACAATGCAATCCCCCACCTGCCACAACCTCATCAGAAGGAGGGAGCTTGCACCCCATCATTCACACACACTGAGATTGGATGGAGGTCCCCCCTTTACAAGAGGGGTAAGGGGTAATGTGAAATCGCTGATTCACGCAATGAAATAATGATATTTACATAGTGCCTTCCACAATCTTAGGATGTCCCAAAGTAGGTTACAGGCAATGAAATACTTATCGAAGTGTAGTCATAAGAACTTAAGAAATAGGAGCTGGAGTAGGCCATTTGGCCCTTTGACCCTGTTCGTCCATTCAATAAGATAGCTGATCCTCTGCTTCAACTCCACCTACCTGCACTATACCTATTTCCCTTAGCTCTCTTTGTATTGATCTCTGTCTTGAATACATTGAGCATCCACAGCTCCACTGGGGTAGAGAATGCAAAGATTCATAACCCTTTGAAATTTCTCCTCATGGCAGTGATAAATGGCTGACCCCTTAGTCTGAGATTGTCGACCCTGGTTCTAGACTCTCCGGCCAGGGGGAACATCTTCCCAGCATTAAGCCGCTTAAGAGTGTTACATGTTTCAATGAGATCACCTCTCATTTTTCCGAGTTCTAGGGAACGCACGCCCAGCCTACTCAATCCTTCCTCATAGGACAGTCCCCTCATCCCAGGAATCAGTTGAGTGAACCTTTTTTTTGCATGCCAATGGAGACTAAAACTGTACACAATACTGTAGGAGTGGTCTCACCAAGGCCCTGTATTAATTTAGTAAGGCTTCATTCTTATACTCCAATCCCTTTGTGATGAAGGCTAACGTACCACTTGTTTCGAAATACAGGAAATGTTGAAGCCAACTTGAGCGCAGCCAAGTCCAATAACAAAGAAATACGGGACCAGACCATCTGTTTTAAATGTTAGATTGAAGGTGCTATATAAAGGCTATGTTGTTGTAATTAAGTGCATTACTGAGAGTGAAGGATGAGAGTAGGTCAACTGCCTTTTGATTTATTATCCAGTAACTTACCAACAAAACTCTTTTAGCTTTTAGCTTTTTGTTTTTATCTCTTCCTGGATTGTGTTCATTTGTCTCCCTTTTTATTTAAAATTGTAAGAAAATATTGCTCTTTGCCAGCAGACAGTGCCTTGGTAGGCTGGAGGCACTGTGGTAGAAATTACTATGTCTTGTCTGTGTCCCTGAGGTACTGGGGCAGACAGGGGATTAGCACACCTGCTGTGGTTTTGCATGATATGCTCAAGTGGATAAGAAGGGGGTCAAAAAATCTGTTGTGTTAAATGAATAAGCCACCAGTCTGAAGCTGTCATCTTTAATCAGGTAAATTTAGAGTAAAACATTGCAGAACTGTGGAACATTTCTGCAGCTGTGTGTATTCTCTGGGTGCTCAGCGCAGTATTTTGTTGTGGGTGCAAAAGAACTTCTAGTCCTCGGAGACCCAGAGGAGCCCCCTCTATACATCAACTAATTTTTTAAAATAAAATACATCATATGTAGATACTTTGAACTTTAATTCTCAAATTAATACCATGCAGTGTTCCTCAGCTGAGCAGGTAAGAGGGCAGCAGATTGCTTTGTAACCTCTTGTCGCTGCCGGTCAGCCAGCCATGTGGGTAAGTGCCTGACCTTTGCTCTGTACGTGACTGAGAACTAGAATAACAACTTAGATTTATATCACTCCTTTAACTAGCAACACCTCCCAAGATACTTCATAGGAGTGTTGGCAAACAAAATTTGACATCTGCCATAGAAGGAGATATTAGACAGGTGCATGACCAAAAGCTAGAGGAGGAGAGAGGGACATAGAAGTTCATTGAGGGAGTTCCAGAGTTAGGGCCTTAGCAGCTGAAGGCATGGTTACCAATGTGACAGGATTGAAAACTGAGGATGTGCAAGAGGCTAGAATTGAAGGCACTTGGAGATCTCAGAGGTTTATATAAAAACACAAGTATTGGTGCAGGAGTAAATTGTGTGGCTTGTCGAACCTACTCAGCCATTCAATTCAATCATGGCTGAAACATTGTGCAATCATCAGCAACCATTCCCCCTTCTGATCAGATGATAGAGGGAAGGGCATTGATGAAACAGGTAAAGATGGTCGGGCCTAGGATACTACCCGGAGGAATTCCTGCAGTGATGTCCTGGGGCCGAAATGATTGACCTCCAACAATCGCAACCATCTTCCTTTGTGCTAGGTATGACTCCAACCAGTGGAGAGTTTTCCCCCTGATTCCCATTGACTCCAGTTTTGCTAGGCCTTCTTGATGCCACAGTCGGTCAAATGCTGTCTTGATGTCAAGGAAAGTCACTTTCACCTCACCTCTGGAGTTCAGCTGTTTGTCCATATTTGGACCAAGGCTGTAATGAGGTCAGGAGCCTAGTGGCCCTGGCAGAACCCAAACTGAGCACAACTGAGCAGGTTGTTGCTGTGTAAGTTCCAATTGACAGCACTGCTGATGACACCTTCCATCACTTTGCTGATGATCGAGACTAGACTGATGGGGCACTATTGGCCAGATGGATTTGTCCTGCTTTTTTTTGGCAGGACATACCAGGGCAATTTTACACATTGCTGGGTCAATGCCAGTGTTGTAAATGTACTGGAAAAGCTTGGCTCTGGGCGCTGTTAGTTCTGGAGCACAAGTCTTCAGTACTATTGCCGGAATGTTGTCCAGGCCCATACTCTTTGCAGTAGCCAAGAACTTCAGCCATTTCTTGATGTCACGTGGAGCGAATCAAATTGGCAAAAGATTGTGATGCTGGGGACCTCAGGTGGAGACCGAGATGGATCCTCCACTCAGCATTTCCGGCTGAAGGTGGTTGTGAATGCTACAACTTTGTCTTTTGCACTAATTATTGAGGAAGGGGATATTTGTGGAGCCACCTCCTCCTGTTAGTTGTTTAATTGTCCACCACTATTCACGGCTGGATGTGGCCAGACTGCAGATCTATGATCTGATCTGTTGGTTGTGGTATTGCTTCACTCTGTCTATTGCATGCTGCTTCTGCTGTCTGGCATGCAAGTAGTCCTGTGTTGTAGCTTCACCAGGTTGACACCTCATTTTTAGGTATGCCTGGTGCTGCTCCTGTCATGCCCTCCTGCGCTCTTGAACCAGGGTTGATACTCTGGCTTGATGGCAATGTAGAGTGAGGGATAGGTTGGATCATGAGATTACAGATTGTAACTGAATACAATTCTGCTGTTGATGATGGTCCACAACACTTCATGAATGCTCACTTTTGAGCTGCTAGGTCTGTTCTGAACCTATCCCATTTAACCTGGTGGCAGTGCCGCTCAACATGATGAAGGGTATCCTACGATCTGCACCAGGACTGTGTGGCAGTCACTTCTATCAATACTGTCATGGGCAGATGCGTGTATGATCAGTAGGTCAGCGAGGAAAAGTTCTAATAGTGTTTCACTCTTGCTGCTTCCTTCACCACCTGCCGCAGGCCCAGTTTGGCATATATAGCCTTCAGGACTTGGCCAGATCGATCAGTAGTGGTGCTACCAAGCTACTCTTAGTGCGGGATATTGAAACCCCTCACCCAGAGTACATCCTGTGCCTCTGCCACCCTCCATGCTTCTTCCAAGTGGTGTTCAACACCAAGGAGGACTGATCCAGCAGTTCCATAGGTGGTAATCAGCAGCAAGTTTCCTTGCCCATGTTTGACCTGATGCCATGAGACTTAATGGGGTCTGGAGCCAGTGCCGAGGACCTCCTCCCGAATGTATACCCCTGTGCCGCTACCTCTGGTAGATCTGTCCTGCCGGTGGAACAGGACATACACAGGATGGTAGTGTCTGGGATATTGTCTGTAAGATACGATTTGGTCAGTATGGCTATGTCAGGATGTCGCTTGACTAGTCTGTGGGACAGCTCTCCCAATTTTGCCACAAGGCCCCAGATGTTAAGGAGGGCTTCGCAGGGCCAACAGAACTGGGTGTGCCATTGCCAGTATCGTTGCCTAGGTTGATGTCAGGTGGTGCATCTAGTTTTATTCCTTTTCAACTTTTCTGTTGCAGTCTGGTACAACTGAGTGGCTTTCTAGGCCATTTCAGAGGGCAGTTAAGAGTCAACCACATTGCTGTGGATCTGAGTTTGCCAGGTAAGGATAGCAGATTTCCTTCCCTAAACGGCATTAATAAAGTAGATGGGTTTATATGACAATTGACGATAGTTTCATAGTCACCATTACTGAGATTAGCTTTTCAATTCCAGATATTTATTAATTAATTAAGTTTTTATTAATTAATTGAATTTAAATTCCACCAGCTGCCATGGTGGGATTTGAACCTGAGTACCCAGAGCTTTAGCCCCCTGGGCCTCTGGATTACTAGTCCAGTGACATTGCCTCGATGCCCCTTAAAGATAATTCATGATGGAGCATTCGCAACCGGGGGTAGAGAATTCCAAAGATTCACAACCCTCTGAGTGAAGAAATTTTATCTCATCTCAATCCTAAATAATCGACCCCTTATCCTGAGACCGTGCCCCCATGTTCAAGATTCCTCAATTGGGGCACAACCTCTCAGTGTCTACCCTGCCAAACCCCTTCAGAATCTTGTCTGTCTCAATGAGATCCCCTTGTTTTCTTCTAAACTCCAGAGAATATAGGCCCAATTTACTCAGCCTCTCATCATTGGACAGCCCTCTCATCCCAGGATCCAACCTAGTGAGCTTTTGCTGCATTGCTTCCAAGACAAGTATATCCTTCCTAAGATAAGGAAACCAGAATTATGTACAGTAATCCAGGTGTGGTCTCACCAAGCCCTATACAACTGTAGCAAGACTTACTAGTTATTGTATCCCAGTTCCCTTGCCAATGTGCCATTTGCCTTCCTAAATGCTTGCTATACTTGCATACAAACTCTCTCTGTTCCTTGTACGAGTGCACCCAAGTGTCTCTGCACATCAATGTTTAAAAGTTTCATGTCTTCCAAAAATTATGCTGCTTTTCTGTTATTACTAAAATGAATAATCTCATACTCCTCCATATCATAGGGTTGGGTGAGCTTGCAGACATGGGGAGGAGGGAGGGGTGATGTGGGGGTGCCTTGGAGGGATTTGTGAACAAGTACAGGGGTGATTGTTGAATAGGACTTGGTGGATGTTAGGATATAGGCAATAAAGTTGAATGGTTGTTTGTGAATATGAATAATTGTCAATTTACATATTACTAAACCAATAGCACACTACAGTGGCACACCAGTTCCCTCCATTGTGACTCACGCTTTTTGTTTCTCAGTTTATCCTTACCTCTCATGAAAGCATTGAATCGTGGATAGTCACGCTATTTGGCTGTGGAGGGCATCACAGCTAAGGCCAAACCTGTTCTTCCGTGACATCCACTCTTTCCTTTTTCAGTTCAATGATACTAAGATACTAAAAAACATTTCCTCCTGCCTAACCCTAGGACACAGATATTAATTAGAGCACCGCTAATTCCATCCTGGCTGTGATCAGTTGAATTGTCACAGGCCCAGAATTGTACTGTATTTGTGACCTCCTAGTTTGCACAGCTTTGTATTACGCGTTAAATGTGGCTATTTTAGCTCTGCTGAATGCTGCGAAGCCCCACTCCAAAGATTTGAGCACAGAATCTAGGCTGCCACTTCAATGCAATACTGAGCGAGTGCTGCATTGTCAGAGGTGCTATCTGTCAGATGAGATATTAAACTGAGACTCCTTCTGCTCTCTCAGGTGGGTGTAAAAGATTCCCTGATATTATTTTGAAGAAGGGAACAGGGACTCTCCCCAGTATCCTATAGAAACATGGAATGGTTACAGCACAGAAGGAGACTATTTGGCCCATCTTGCCCACACTGGCTCTCTGAAAGTACAACTCAGCTAGCCCCACTCCCCTACCCTTTCTCCAAAGCCATGCAATTTTTTTCTCTTCAGGGGCTTAACCAACTCCCTTGTGAAAGTCACATTAAATTTGCCACCACCACAATCTCAGGCAGTGCATTCCAGATTCTAACCACTTGATGCAGATAAAGGTTTTTCCTCATTGCAGTTGATTCTTTTGCCAATCACCTTTTATATCAATATCCTCTAGTTATTGATCCTTCGTCCAATGGGAACAGTTTCTTCCTATCTACTCTTTCCAGACACCTCTTGATTTTGAACACCTCTATCAAATCTCCTCTCAACCTTCTGTCAGGAGAACAACCACAGCTTCTCCAACCTATCCATGCAACTGGAGTCCCTCATCCCTGGAACCATTCATGTGAATCTTTTCTGCAGACTCTCTAATGCAGTCACATCCCCCCTAAAGTGTGGGGCCCAGAATTGGATACAATACTCCAGTTGACGCCAAACCAGTGTTTTATAAAAGTTCATCATAACTTCCTTGCTTTTGTACTCTGTGCCTCTATTTATAAAGCCCAGGATCCCATATGGCTTTTTAACCACTTTCTCTACTTGTCCTGCAACCTCAACGATTTGTAAACATGTACCCCCAGGTTTCTCTGTTCCTGTACTCGTCAATACTTATCCCTCAACCAACATCACAAAAGCATTATCTGATCACATTCCTGCTTGTGGGAGCTTTCTGTGCATACATTATCTGCTGAATTTCCTACATGACAATAGCAACAAAGTACTTGATTGGATCTAAAATGCTTTGGGGATGTCCTAGATCGACAAAGGCACTGTAGCAATGCAAGTCTGCCTTTTCCTTCTTTAGTGATTGCATGCATCACAAATGTGGCATTGAGCCATGCAGTGCAGATCAAGAAAGTCACAGGGCTATAGCCCGGTATATGCTGTTAGCAGATCTCAGTCTGGCAGGCAGTGAGGATACTGCCATTGAGCTCAACAGGGGCAGGGAAGTGATACAAGGAATTCCACTTCTGATCCACATCCAATAGCCTTTGGCAGAAAGCAAAAATGTTTGGATTGGGCTGAACTCCTAGTGCATCTCTTCTCCCTGTGCCCTTGATGATGTGATGGTTGTTAACATTCAACTCTCCAGGTTCTTACACACATAAGGATTGCTTTGTGGAACCAGCAGGGCTTAGCTCCTTGAAGAGAAGGCTGGGAAGGAACAATAGTGCGGAAGACTAGGCTCCCTGCTGAAATATACGATGCATGCATTCTCACTTAACTGGTATTTTTTTACTTCTGGCCGCCTTTGAACAGTACCACTGGGATTATCAGGAATCCCAAGGCAAATGTTCAAACAAACAGTGTGGAGATGACAGGCATTTATTGCTTAAAATATGATGATACTTAGGCACTGAGTTTCTTCTCTGCATTTTCATGAAGAAAACAAAACAGGCTTGTGGAAATTCTGTTGAGATATGACTTTTTCTACAAGTTATGAATTAAGTGTCTGTGAGTGTGTTGCAAGGCCCTAACGTACCCGTGGTGTGATGGTATAAATCTTGGCAATAAAATTTTAATGTTGCATAAATATAATCCGAACATGGGAGTGAATTTTTGGTCTAAAAAGTGGTCCCCCAGGTGCTCAGAAAATTTACCTGATGACCGCTGGGGCTATACAGGCAAACAAGGTCCCAGCTTTTGCTAAACTTTTATAAATCACTGTTGGGACTCAGCTTGACTATTATGTCAAATTCTGGGCTCCACACTAAGGAAGGAGGTCAAGGCCTAAGAGAGGGTGCAGAGGAGAATGATATTGGGGGTGAGAAAGAGGAGTTCAGTTATGTTGGAAGACGAGAGAAACTGGGGTTGTTCTCCTTAAAAACAGAGAAGGTG
This sequence comes from Cetorhinus maximus, assembly GCF_964194155.1. Lineage (NCBI taxonomy): Eukaryota > Metazoa > Chordata > Chondrichthyes > Lamniformes > Cetorhinidae > Cetorhinus > Cetorhinus maximus. Next base: position 13,028,737 of record NC_135889.1, read on the forward strand.
AGGAGGAAATTTGATAGTTGTGTTCAAAATCATGAAGGATTTTCACAGCGTAAGTAAGGAGCAGGAGGCCTTGTGGCGCAATGTGTAAGTGCTCCTACCTCTGGGCTAGAATTTCTGGGTTCAAGTCCCAATTCAGGACTTGATGGCCACAGAAGGTGCATTCGTAACATGGCCAAACGGGTTGATTATCAGCCTGCAAATCCTTCCAATATGCCTGATGGCAGGTGGTAAGAGCGGGAGAGTTTCCTGGTCGGCCATACTGCAGAAGACAACGGCAAACCACTGCAGTACTTTGCCAAGCATAACCGTGGACTAATCCAATGGAAGTCCATGGTCGTCAATGCCCTCTTGAGGTATGGTACCTGAAGGTGGAGGAGGACATAAGGAGCAACTACTTTCATTTGCAGAAGGGTCGGTAACCTGATTTGCTAATTTTTCTTATTCAGTGAGGTTGGTAACCACAAATATCAAGGGGTTTTTATGAATTGTTAAGATCAGGAACACACTGTCTGAAAGGGTAGTGGAAGCAGATTCAATAGTAACTTTTAATCATGAATTGGATAAATGCTTAAGTAGAAAAGCTTCAGAGAGTTATGGGGAAAAGACAAAATTGGATAGCTCTTTCAGAGTCATGATGAACCAAATAGACTCCTCCTGATCTGTATGATTCCATGAATGTAATTAATCCTTGGTTTGTGCTGTGATGACTTCTGCAACTGGTCTTTGCTCCGTCCTTGGTTTTAGGAAGAGGGAGTTTGGTGACTGGAATTCACAAGTGAGGAAGTAGTACTTCATTTGTACAGGAACATAGGAACATAGGACTTAGGAGCAGGAGCAGGCCACCCAGCCCCTTGAGCCCGACCTGCCACTCAACAAGACCATGGCCGGCCTGGCTGCAGCCCCAGATCCACTCTCCCGCCTGCCCCCAACAAACCCCCAACTCCCCCATCTATAAAAAATCTGTCTAATTCTGCCTTGAATAAATTCAATGACCTAGTCTCCACTGCTTTGTGGGGAAGAGAATTACACATACTAATGACCCTTTGAGAGAAAAAATTTCTCCTTATCTCCATCTAAAAATGGAGACAGACCTCATATTCTTAAATTGTGTCCCCTAGTTCTAATCTTCAGAGACCAATCTATAGAGCCTTGGTCAGATCCTTTCTTGACTACTGCATTTATCTTTGGACACCAAACGTAAGATATATTGGCTCTGGGTAAGGGTACAATGCAGATTCACCAAGGTTATACCAGGGCTAGAAGGGTTAAATTATGAGGACAGGTTGCAATAGATTTAGTTTTGTATTCTTGCATGTTTAGAAGGTTGAGGGGTGATCTCGTTATGGTGTTTAAACGATTAAAGGATTTTAATAGCATCAGTAAAGAAAAGCAAATTTCTTGAGCGGTTAATTCCTGAACAAGGCGGCATAAGCTTAAGATTAGGGCTAGGTCGTTCAGGAGTGAAATCAGGAAACACGTTTTCACAGAAAGGATAATGGAAATCTAGAACTCGCTCCCACAAAAGGCTGTGGCTGCTGAAGCCAATTGAAAATTTCAAGAGCCAGATCGATGGATTCTTATTAGGTAAGGTTATGAAAGGATATGGAACAAAAGTTGGTAAGTGGAGTCGGTGTACAACTTGATCATGATCTAAGTGAATGGGTGAATTGAGCTTGATGACCTTGATGGTGTACTCTGGTTCCTGTGTTTCTTGAGGCTTAAACAGCTGAAGCCATGGCCGCCAATGGTGGGACGAGGAAAACCAAGGATGCACACTGGTTCTAGAAATGAAGGAACACAGAGTTCTTGAAGGGCTTTAGCTTTGGAAGAGGTTCGAGAGATATAGAAGGGCGAGGTCGTGGAGGAATTTGAACACCAGGATGGGAATTCTAAATTTGAGGTGTTGCAGGACCTGGAGCTGAAGTAGGTCAGCTGAGTGAATGGGATTTGCAACAAGTTAAAACATGGGCAGCAGAATTTTGGATTAGTTCCAGTTTACAGATGTCAAAAGATGGGAATCTGGCCAGGATGGTAGCAAAGTGGTAATGTTACTCAATCCAGAAGCTTGGACTAATTCTCTGGAGAAATGTGTTCAAAGCCCACCACGGCTGCAGGGGAATTTAAATTCAATTAATTAATAAATTTAGAGTGAAATGCTAGTCTCATTAATAATGATTATGAAACTACTGGACTGTTGTAAAAACTAATGTCCTCCAGGGGAGGATCCGCTGTCCTTATCCAGTTGGCTTACACATGACTCCAGACCCACACCAATGTGATTCACTCTTACCTGCCCTCTGAAATGGCCTAGCAAGCCACTCAGTCATAGCCAACTCACCACTTGCTCAAGAGCAATTAGGCAATAAAGCCTTGCCGATGATGCTCACATCCCAAGAATGATTTTCTTTTTAAAAAGTTGAGTTAGGAGGTAACAAAAGCAGATCATTCTCCTGGAGTCTTGGCCAACATTCCTCATCCCATTGCTGTTGGCACAATGTTGCTGAGGCTGAATGACTTATTGTTTTTGCTTACCAAGAGCCACTGCGATTCAAAGTAATGAGTTGCACAAAATGCTGTGGGGCCATTTAAACCTGATAAAAGATGCCACATAAGTGTGAGAATGCTGCTTGCGCAGGATTCCTCGCAGTCAGATGGAGAACCTCATTGGCAAAGACTGGTGCTCAATGCTGAATGATGAAGTAATAATACGTGTAATCTAGTGAAAAGTAATATACCGAGTAGCGTTCAGTTCCTCTGCCTTGCCTGCTTTTGCTGCTGAGGCTTGTTTTTGCAATAATTGAGTCACTTTGTTTCCTAAACTGATGTTGATGTATTGTACTGGTGTTGCTGTCGGTTTCTGTGTCGCTGCTTTGGTTTTTATAGCTTTCCTCTAGTATTTTATGCTTGAAGTGTACGGCTCCCTGGTGTGTGAGTTTTACATTTTGTTAATGTACTGTGTCTGATCTCCACATTATACAGCCCCCTTTGGAGGTTGTTTCCTCACATCATGCCTGTGTTTTTGTTTTAAGGAGGAGGATTGCTCTGCAAAAGCCCTTGCACCTGTAGATAATTATGGGAAGTGCTCAGGTATGTTTTCATGGGTTATTGTAGAAGGCAAGAAGGAAAGAGATTAGAGTAAATGGGCTGGAACTCGACACATTAAAAAAAAGGTTTAAAAAGTGAGATTCGCAACCAAATAGTTTTTAATTGTACCTCTCACGACAATTTATTTTTTCAGTCTTTAGATTGGCCTATGCCTTGCCCCATTCCCCCGCTTAATAAATAGGCCTGACTCAAAGGATAGAAGAATAGAGAGGGGACAGACTCCTGATTCCTGGTTGCCAAAGCTACTCACGATTGGCCTTGTCTTCTGATGATGTTACCAAGATTAGGAGCTCAATCCGTGAGGATGGTGGCACACATCCACATCTGGTCACTTGGGGTGCCCTGGTCTGTAGCAAATCCTCTTATGTAATGTTCAACCTTATCATACCTTTTGTTTCTGATATGTTCTGTCTGGCAGTGAGTGAAACAATGCTTGAAAACCTCTAGACTTGATTATTCTAATGCTCTCCTGGCCGGGCTCTTCCTTGCATCTTCTGCAAACTTGAGCTTGTCCAAAATTCTGCTGCCCAAATCCTAGCTCACACCAAATTTTGTTCACCTATCACCTTGTGCTTGTTGACCTACGTTGGCTGCTGATCTGGCAACACTGCAACTTTTTAAAATCCTGATAGTTGTATTAAATCCTTCCCCTCTCTCTAACCTACAACCCTCCATGTTTTGCACTCCTCCAATCATGTACCCTTGATGAAGTGGACTGGATTTAGGAAATGGGCAGCAGACCTTTGGATGAACTCAAGTTTACAGAGGGCGCCAGGGTGGGAGGTCAGTCAGAAGAGCATTGGAACGGTCGAGCCTGCGGTAAGGTACGGGGAGCTGGCAGGAGTGTGAATTTAGAAGGAAAAGTTTAATTTCTCCCGGTGATCTTAGTAACGTTGTGTAAAACATAACTGCAGTTTCTTGAGCCCAGTAAAACCCCGGCTACCTGACCCTGGTCAGGCCAATGGATGGGAAAAATGCTTAGCTGGGCTTGCAAGGTTGACAGGTTGAATGGCCTCTTCCTGTGCTGTAACCATTCTATGATAGTTTGTGACAGGCTATTAACGCTTTTAGCAGCCACCTCTGAGTAGTGATCAGGCGCGGGGAATCCTACCTGAACTTTAAAACCAGCTATAGAACTCTTATTATTGCCCTAATGAAATCAGCCAACTCAGCACATACTGGGGATTGAATCTTGTACCTCGTACTACATACCATTTCAGGTGGTGCATTAACCCAGTAGGCCATCAAGGGCACTCATCAGGGATTGTTTTAAGTCAAGATGGGGTGGTGGGGGCAGTCAGTTTGGGCCACACGAGGATTGTTAACCCTCCAGGAATATCCATGAATCAAAGATCAACTCTTGGACACTGCTGCAAGCAACCCAGGAGGAAGAATCACTGGGATATAAATCAAAATGTTTTTCTTTATAAATGTTCTTCAAACACTTTTCTTTATCAGTTGTAAAAATATTGGAGAAGGAGAAAGAAGGCTGTTTGACCGACAGTCAAGAATCATCCAATCAGGTAACAAAGTGTCTATTTGCTTACCAATTGCTGGCAAGGAAGATGGATGGTGATTAGCGGTGGGAAGTTATGTGATGAAACCTTCCAGAAAGCCCCCAGTCATAGTTGGCAAACCCTACCTGTGTGCATCAATAATCAATGCCACTGCCTTATACTTGGCAGCAGGTCATAATTGCACATAGAGTGAACGAGAATAGGCACAGAGAAAGGGGATGGTGACAAAATGGAGGGGAGGATTCTTGGTTGACTTTCACTTATCAGCTAGTGCTTCCAGCACTGCCCAATTAACTAAATGTCTATTTAATAAGTTTAAATGTGACTGGCATTCAGCTTTCTTGTTCACTGGGCTTTGTAACTGTGATGGGGGACATGTGCTAATTACCCAAAAGGTTATGAAGGCTCAAGTTCCATAGTACTTGTTGCACTGGCTGTGTAGCACTCCAGACCCATACTATTTAAGCTGGGGGCATATGTTGCTCAATGCATCTAATTGGGTGGAATAAATTAAAGTTCATGAGGTTTATGATAAATGGGGATAAGTCAAATGAATACTGATCAGTTTGTTAAGTGTCAATGATGATGGTTACATGGAATTAATGAGCTGTTCCTTGGTGTTGGTTTCTGAGAGAAATATTTCAACACTCCAATTTGCCTATTAACAGCTTATAGTTTTTCCCTTAAGTTGTCTCATTACCAAATACTTGCCTTTAATTAATGGCTGTCGACAAGTTCAGATAGAAAACAGAACCGCCTAGCACATTTATTAGTAGTCCAAGTTAGATTTTCTTAAGAATTACAGTACTGAAAAATAAAAAAAAATAAAAAAATAGGATAACTTTCTGATAGAAGGCAGAATACAGTGGCCAGTTGCATCATTGTACTCTAATCAGAGGTATTCAGATACATAAAACTTAAATCATAGGAACAGGCCATTCAACCCAACAGGCATGCTCCACAGGAGTCACCTCCCACCCTACTTCATCAAACTCTATCAACATATTGTTCTATTCCTTCCCCTTTCATATACTTCTAAAGCTCCCCCTTAAATACATCTATGTTATTTGTGGTAGCAATTCCACATTCTAATCATTCTCTGGGTAAAGAAGTTTCTCATGAATTCCCTATTGGATTTATTAGTGACTATCTACATTTATGGCACATAGTTCTGGTCTCCCTTACACATGGAAACAACATCTCCCCTGTCAGACCCTTCACAATTTTAAAACCTTCCATCAGTTCATCTTTCCTTTCTAGAGAAGAGTTTCTTGGCCTTTTCAGCCTTTCCTGGTGGTTATAACCCGCCAGTTGTGTTTCATCCATGTAAGTTTTTTTTGTACCTTCTCCAGTCCCCTGCTTTTTTTTGTAATACAGAGACTAGAACTGTGCACGACTCCAAGTGTGGTCTTACCTAGGTTATATTTAAGTTTAACATAATTTCTCTGCATTTCAATTCTGCTCCTCTGGAATTGAACCCCTATATTATGGTATGATGAAAAGCTCGGATTATGTAGTGATTGAGCCAAGTTTATCATGCAGTCATTTATTACGCCAATGAGAAGATTGTCATGCATTGGGGGCTGTTTGCTTTGTGCTTTTGTAAGATAGTGCAATAAGTTCTAAATCAGAAACCTATATAAAATATTTCCTTTCATAGAATCATAGAATAGTTTTTAACTACCCTGGCACTACCCTGTGCAGCTGCTTCCCTAAGCTCCTCCACTTTTCCTATTCTTTCTCTTAACAAATTTGTCAAAACCCATCTTTACGACCATGATTTTGGTTACCCTTTTGAATCTGTTTTCCTATGAGTTATCAATCATTCCTCTAGCTAATCTCCATTGTGAACTGCCTTGAGGCATTTTTTTTATGTCATAAGCACTACGTTAATGTATGTTGTTACAATGTCCCAAGATAACTTGTCAGATCAGGAACCTGATCAGGGAAAGGGAGGGATGTGGAGGGGATGACAGAAAGCAGTCAATCAGATTTTAAGGAGACTTTTTAAAATGAAAGAGTAGGCAAGGTGGATTGGTGTTAAATGTCTGCATTACAAACATGTGATTCTGAAGACACTGGCATCAGTAGTGAAAGGGAAAGCAGGGAGGGATAAAGAATAAACTGTTGGAAGAGAAGAGGTTTCACATAGTAATAAAGTTAGGGAAGAGTGCAAATTTAAGGAGGGACTAAACATTGACAGACTTTATAAAGGAGGATGAAAACCCTAATGTTGAAATGCCCGTGGTTTGAGGAGCTCCTGGAAGTTGGTGAGGGCAGGATTGGCAGGAATGTGGGATAAAATATGAACATTCAGCTTCTGGAAAAGCTGCAGTTAATGTAAAGGAGAGCTTGGGATGCCAGCTAGGAGAGTGTCGGAGAAATCAAGCCAAACCAATGAAGACATGGTGAGTGAGAATTTTGGCAGCGGTAGGGGAGAGGTAGTGATGGAGATGAACAATGTTGTAAAAGTAGGCATCTTGATGATGGACTGGATATGGGGTTTGCTGTTTAGCTGAAATTTGAACAAGGAATCAAGTTCGAATACTGTCTACAAATGCAAAATATTGCAGATGTTGGAAATCTGAAATAAGAACAGAAAATGGTGGAAATACCCAACAGATCAGGCAGTGACTGTGGATAGAAAAACAAAATTAATGATTCAGGTCGATGCCCTTTTATCAGATCTGAATAGTGTCTAGCTTAACCTGAGTGAATAGTGAAGATGATGTCCGAAGCATGCAGTTTCTGGTGGGTTATGAATGGTGGGTCCCTCAGTCTACCCAATGTTGAAATGAGGAAGTAAGAACTATGGTATCAACTGCGCCTGGAGCTCAAAGATAATGTGCCTTGTTGGCTCTACTTCTTAAAAAAATGTCATTTTATTTTTCGTTTTGCTTATAGAAGAAGCTGCGTTTCCTGATGTGTATCCTGTGCTGTTTCTCATAGTGATTGAATGAAATGGATGCGGCCGTGATGAATCAAATGCCAGGGTCCACTTTTAAGCCCATGTCTATCAAAATTATCTTCCATTAAAGTTTTCTGGAGGGAGGTGGCTTCAATAAAAAGTCTGAATCAATTTCCTTTTAGTGCTCGACTTCCCTTGATGTGATCAATTTTCCCCTTGATCTTTATTTTAAAAAAAGACAGCATCTGTTTATCATGCATTAAAGCTAATTAAGATTGCATGTAAGTAATACTCTGTACTTAGAGTAAATAATAATGTCACAGGCTGAGATATTCTGACCAATTAACTGGGGGGAAGAAGAAAATCACTGCTACTATTGGCCTTCAAAGGTTCATATTTTCAGTTTTAACATGCGTTTGGAAAAACTGTTTGGGGTCATAAGTGCACCAAGGTCCTACCATCCGGAATCTGAACCTGACCATCTTACACCCACCTTTGACCAGAAAATGGCATTCTGATGGTGGCTGAGTCACTGTTGAGGGTCAAGGGGATGTTATAACAAAGATCAGCTGCTTTCTTAGAGGAATGGAGAGCAGTAACACCAGATGAGAATGGGGTGACTTTCAACAGAGGCTAGCTCAAGATTCATTGTATTGTATAGTGTAGAAGGTGGCCATTCAGCCCATCATGTCTGTTGTGGCCTTTGAAAGACCTATCAAATTAGTCCCCCTCCACTGCTCTTTCCCTATAACCTGGCAATTTTTTCAAGTACACATCCAATCCCCTTTTGTAAGTTACTAATTAATGTGCTGTGCATTCCCGACCATAACCACTCACTGTGTAAAAAATATTTTTCCTCATCTGCAACACCCCCCGCCCCCCATCTCCCCCCAACATCGTGGCTCTTTTGCTAATTATCTTAAAATGTGGCAAAGAAAAAGACAGGAACTCATTCTTACAGTCAGGAAAATGGTGAGCGGCTTGGGAGTGGGGGAGAGAGAGGCAGAAGGAAGGAAAATATCTATTGATATTTATAATAGGAAAATGCAGTCAGGTAGTTACTAACCAATCAAACCTGTTTAGGAGTACATAGAGGGAACTGTTTCATTTAATCTTCACAGAAGAAATGATGATGTTTTCATGAAAGCAACAGGATCTGTCTTACAGATATTGATCCAGTACATTTTTACATCCCCTAACAATTTAGTGCGAGCCTCCTTGTAATCTGAGTTCAGTCGAAGCTTGATCGGTAAATAAACTACTGTAGCAAAAGTAGATAACTTCAATAATTAAAGAATTTTTCCATCGCTTTACAATGTGGCCGTATTGAGATCTTGTCACCAATGGACAAAGGTTACTCACATTCATTATCTTCCAGTTGAAAGCAGGGTAAAGTGCCCATTATTATATCAATAGCTGCTTCTTCTAGATGCATTGGCACATTAACTCACTATAATAATTACCATGACCTTGTTGAACTGTCTTCTGTTGCTTGCATTTGTGTGGTTTCCTGGAGGGTCTCATTTGGCCTTACTGAAGATGCTAATTCACTGTCTGTGGTGTATTTTATTTTAAATGTATTGTGCTTACAGATTTTTTTCCCTATTCTCTCCTCTTGAATTGGTGACATGCCCAGAGATAACAGCAGCAACTCACATTCATGCAGCATAGAAAAAATCCCAAGGCTCTTCCGTAGACAGATTTTTAAAAAATCATTCTCTACATAAATGCAAGTTCTTTCCTTTTTTTTTGTTCATTCCACAATGGACTCCGATCACTCACAAGATAAACGCCATGGTTATGTGGACATCAGGCGTCCGCAAATACCGTTCCCAAATGACTGTTTATGCATGAAACTAGATAGACAGTAAGTGTGGGCTAGCTGTTTGTCCATTGCCTGGATTTTATGCTGCTCCTCCAGTGGGGTCGAAGGTAGGGGTGGGCATATAAAATCCAGCAGGTGGCTTTTTTGCCACTACCCGCCTGCCCCCGACCTGCCCGAAATTTTATAGGGGTTCGGAGGCGGGTGGTGGCGTTGGGGGGTGGGTGGCGGGCATCCACCCTTGGGCCCTTAAGTGGCTAATTACTGATCATTTAAGGACCTCAACCTGCTGCTGGTAATTTACCCTTGGCGGGTGGAGGCCCGTGCCGTGCGGGAAGCCCAGCAGCTTTAGCTGCGTAAGCTGATGTCGGGCAAGCCTTGGGACGACCTCCTTTGTGGGCCCTCCTGGCCTCTTGAACCTGGCCCCTTACCACCCCACCGCCCCCCACCCCTCACTGAGACCCCCGACATTGACTAACCTGAAAACCTCGGCATAGTGGTTCTGCCTGTAGATTCAGTCGTAACTTTCAAAAAGGAATTGAATATATACTTCAGAAAAAGAATGCAGGGATTTGGGGAAAGGGTAAGAGAGTGGGACCAATTGCAGAGCTCTTTCAACGAGTTCACACAGGGATGATGGACTGAATAGATCCCTCCTATGTTATAAAACTGTGTGGACCTGAAATTTACCAGGGCCTATTAACGTTATGAGAATAAAATGTGTTTTGTCCTGTAAAGCCAATCTCATTAACACAGTGAAACTAAGTTGCCATATACGATTTGCATCCATTTCTCTGTGGTGGCCAATGGGAAATAGGGACAGTGCAAAATCCCAGTGCGTTTTCAAATAATAGGAGCTACCTTTGTATCTGAGGTGGTTAGCTCACTGACCTGCGCAGGGGCTGTGCCACTTTTATATCCAGCTAAAACTAAATGGACACCGACCATCTCTCTCACTAGCTTTTAGGACCGACATGAAATGTATTGGGCTGGGAGGGTGTCACTCAAATCCGCTGGAAAGAGAAAAGGGCACCTTTAAATTATGGCAGTGGTTAAATCTCCAGTCTTCTTGATAGAGTCCAGTGCTGTTAGAGTGGAAACTGAAACTGAAACAGGTTTGAGAGGCGTATGCCCAACAGCATGTGTTGCTTGAAGTATAATGTCTATCACTGAACCCAAGTGTGAGATTAGTTCATTCCACTGTGCTTTCGCCCCCCCCACCCCTCCCATCTTGTTGAGCACAAATCTTAGAAAGAAAAGCCCCATGCATTTGATGACTACAAGTTTTATTGTTGTTTTATTTTTATGTTGGTAGGCAGAGGGGAGGAAAGTGTTTGTGATCAGTTAGTCTTCCAAACATTTCCTGTTCATTTTTTCTTCTTTCAGTCTCTGGAGGGGGGCTTGCTGCAGCTAATTAATGGATCTGTCCGTTAACGCACTCTCTAGAGAGAGACGCTGCAAGTTATAAATAAACACATGGAGGCATGGGAAGATAAAAACTGCGATGTAGTACCAGGCCCCAAATCATTACCCAGCCCAACAGACAAAAGCAGTTCAAACATGTTAATAATCTTTTTACATTCCACTAACTCTCTGAACTGCCATCATTTCCTTTGGTTGCATCTCTTGCAGTTAAACAGCTACAGCTGTACCGAGCTCTACACCCTTTAATGAGCACATCAGAGAACAGAACAGAAGAGAGGCTGAGGGACAGGGATTATTTTGTGTGATTTATTTATTTGTTTTTCTTCCTGTAGGGGATCACCATAATGTTGGCTGCATTTGAGAAGTAATTTCAGGGTCTAGGGTCAGAAGTGACCCAGGGAATATGTTTGTTGTTTGAGCTCTGTGTTTAGAACTAAAATCAGCTTCCACCCAAATGTGTTGAAGCTGTGAGTATTTCTTTGCAAACAGTGCCTGATTTTTAATTTTCTTAACCTGACAACCTGAGCTGTGTCTGAATGTTACTTTCTCTCCCTATATCAGGCTACGTAGCCCATTTTCTGTGTTTTTTTTGATTTTTCTTTGACCTGTTTTCTCTCTCTTTCTGCATATTTACTTGTGTCTCAATGTATTTTATTTGGCTCTGTTAAGCTGTGCATCTCTGGCTCTCTGCATCTGCATCTCATTCTCTGATTACTTTTTCCTCTTGTGCATCTCTTTATAGCTCTCTTACTCGGTACTGCACATATTTGCATGCATGTTTTTCCTTTCTCATCCTCCATCTCTCTCTCTTGGTGAGAAAGTATACAAGCAAAAGTGATTTTTCCCTCTCTGAAACTGTGTTGTTCCCTTCACACCACAAGAAATGGCTCTTCATGTTGAGGTCTGATCAGTGATCTGGATACCCTGCATAAACCAATTGTTACTTGTTAATACGTTACTGTTGTTCTCATGCCTGTTGCAATCTACTTTATGTGGCGTTACAATTTTACCCTGCCACAAATAACTAAAAGCCACAAAAATAAATGAGAGGTATATTGAGATGAGGGTAAATGAGAGGTAATATTGTATTCCTTACAGCAAGTCAAGTTTTCAAACCAAGTTCTGCTACTCATTTGTGGATCTGACGACAAACATAGATGCATGGAGGTAGCTTGATAATTTTATGAAACAACATTGCTAATTAAGTGCAGAGAGGGTCGCTGTTCCGGCATGATGGAGTCAGAGAATGCAAGATCTTGCAACCTGTGATAATCCACTCAGTATGAATCCTCGATTTTTGGCAAAGTGTCAGAGTAGAGTGCTCTGAGGAGATGCCCCACATGGCTTGTTACTGACTGTCATTGGTTACCTGCTTCACTTCCAGAAGTGGAAACGTGCCTTGCATTGAAATTACAGTAATTAGAGAAACAGGCCACTCAGTCTGTGCTGATGTTTATGCTGCACACAAAATTCCTCTCACCCCACTTCGTGTAATCCTATGAGCCTGCCCTTCTATCCCTTTCTCCCTAATGTACTTACAAAGCTTCTCCTTAAATCCATCTGTGTTATCTGTCTCAATGGCTCCTTGGTTTCCCAACCCTCCTACTTTTGACAGGGGTCTAACGGAATGGGGGGTTGGTCTCCCAGACACTGCTGCTGGTGACTCAGGAGAAACGGTCCTTTCATTCGTGGTTCACGTATGCGCAATACCTCAGCTATCATGGCTTGCAAGCATTGCCTTGGCCCTGCTGGTCTCCCCGCTATTTCAAATGCACTGCTTTGTTATGATCTCAGCTGATGTTACTACTGGACAAGTCAGATCTCAGAGTGAAACCTAGCTTGATAGATCCTAACATTGTTCTTTTTGGAAAACTGTGGAGGAAAGTTACTGAACAAATTCACAGGAGACTGCTGATGAACTTTCAACACAAAGAATTAAATATTTATTAAACAAGAAAAATAAACAGTATTACGCCAGAAAAAAAGGTTGGAAAGATCTCAATACAAACACAAGACGATGCTTCAAATTCACACTATTCCTTAACCCCAGCAATATCTGTATAGACACACAAACCGGTGAGGATTTACCACTAATTGGCACAAAGGCTTCTTGCTTGGGACTGGCACAATTGCAAATGGTTCTCTTCTGGTGAATTCCTGAGCAATCACGCGACACTTTTCACCCCGCTCGTATCTCTTCCCGAGACATCCAAAACTACACTCTAAACTCACTATTGCTTCAACTTCAGAGAAACACGAGTTCCCTAAACTCAGTCTCCCAATAACACTTCTGCTAAACTGATCACTTTACTTAGTTTTATAACTGATCTTTCAGTTAACATCTGTTCCAACTGCCTTATAGTTTTACTTCTCAAAGAGCTAAAATCCCTGTTTCCTCTGACACACACCGAACTCTCTCTTCTCAGCTCCTGTCTCTGTGTACCTGTGTCCCTGCTAGGCAACAGTAAAGTTTTTTCTACTTTGTTATTTTCCCAGAATTGCTAAACTTTTAACCCATCTCTTTAACTTCAGGAATTGTAAAACCTCATTTAAAATGTATGTATAGAAACAAACACAAAAGGCTGGCATTTTAAGTCAGGAGGCCATCCAGACTTCCCAGCACCAAGGTTCACACAAATATCCTAAATGAAACTAGAACCATTTTACCTTTCTTAACACACAAATATACATATTCAACTTTAAAAATTGTATATTGTTCTTAACAGCTTCATTGTGGCTTGTGAGGAAGGTGGCATCAGGTTTAACTTTTGTCAGTCCTGAGACAGCAACACAAACTGGAGGAAGGGGGAAAAGAGGTATACACACTGGGAAGGGATGGGGAGACAGAGGCAGAGAGAAAGAGAAACAAATTGGAAAGGCAAAGAGCGAGCGAGAGAGAGATACAATGAGAATTTGGCAGCTTTGGTTCTGATTTCCAAGTACTGAGCCTCACTCCTGTGAAGTTGGGTTTCAGTGGTGGGCTGTGGAAATCAGTGAATTGGATTAGGATTTGTTTTTTTTTTAAGTCATTCATGGGATGAGGGCATCACTGGCAAGGCCAGCATTTATTGCCCACCCCTAATTGCCCTTGAGAAGGTGATGGTGAGCTGCCTTCTTGAGCCTTTGCAGTCAATGCAGTGTAGGCACACCCACAGTGCTATTAGGGAGGGAGTTCCAGGATTTTGACCCAGCGACAGTGAAGGAACGATGATATCATTTCAAGTCAGGATGGTGTGTGGCTTGAAGGGGAACTTCCAGGTGGTGGCGTTCCCATTGGATTTGCTGCCCTTGTCCTTCTAAATGGTAGCGGTCATGGGTTTGGAAGGTGCTGTCTGAAGTGTGTTCCTGCAGTGCATCTTGTAGGTGGTATACTCTGTGCGTTGGTGGTGGAGTGAGTGAATGTTTGTGGATGGGGTGCCAATCAAGTGGGCTGTTTTGTCCTGGAGTGTCAAACTCCTTGAATGTCTTTGGAGCTGCACTCATCCAGGCTAGTGGAGAGTATTCCATCACACTCCTGACACGCTTTGGGGAGTCAGGACATGAGTTACTCGCAGCAGGTCAGAGGCCTGATTACAGTGTGTATTGTAAAGAAAAAATGTGTATTGTAAAAAAACTGATAAAATTGTTCAAAAATATTATTTAGAATTTACTTATATCAACAATGTTCTTTCTTTGAGTTGCAAATGATGTTATTTGTCTCACTATAAAACCTGTTAAATAATTTAATTATGGTTTGGTGGTACTAAGAAACTGAAGCAAACTGCAGTAACAGTGGGTAGATGTCACATGATCAAACATTGTGATTAAGTGTCGCATGATTGAATGCTATGTGGGTAAATGTCGCATGATCAAATCTCTAAGAATACATCAAACCACAGTTGGCAACCCTAATGACTCAATGTGGTAGCCAGTTCCGCATTCTAACCATTTTCTGCATAAAGAAGTTTCTTCTGAATTACTGATTTGATTCATTCTATTTATGATCCGTATTTTTGGAAATCCTCTTTTGTTTGGAGGAGAAAGGGGAAGGGCAGAGAGGAAGGAAACTGAAAATGTATTTCAGTGTGTTACACAGCTGATACACACTTGGGCCACTCCCTGTGCCTGATATTGTGTGATTGAAATATTTTCTGTCATCTGTAATTTTTTATCCTCCTACGTGTTTAAAAATACCCACCTTCCAAGATAAGGATGGTGGGATGGACTGAGAACAAAAACATGGAGGATTTCATATCATGGGACATGGACATTGTTGGTATTTCCTGTGCATCCCAATACCCTTGAGGAGGTGGTGGGAGCCTTCTTTACGTCACTGATTTGTAAAGAATCGAACCCTTTCTCGCTGGAAATCGAAATAAGAGAAGGCGTGGCTCAAGCTTTTAGAGTAGTGAAAAGAATTGATAAAGAGTATGTGGAGAGGTATTTTGTCTTTAAAACCTGAAAAAGATAATAAATTGAAGAGGCCCAAGGCTAAACGTATTTTAAGGAATAACTTCTTCACACTTGGAGTCATTGACACATAGAACTGGCACGCAGACCTTGTGCAGCAACCATGGACTCAGTTGGAGTATTTTGAGGAGAATTGGATTGAGTGAATCAGTGGGTGGTGGATATCAAAACATGGCAGTTAGAGCCATTCCAACCTTTTGTTTGTTAGTTACTATTTTCTTTTCCTTTTACTTGGTTATGTAACGAAGAGCAACCCAGAAAATGTCAACCATAATGTTTATGGTTTAAAGTAATGCTGATTGATGGAACGTCTCACGGTAGAACTTTAATGAGAAGATAAATGTAAATAAAGTGCACATAGTAGAGAAACAAATGTCTGGGAGCATGTTCAGTACTAAAAATACAGTCTCAATTTTCTGATACTGGTTCTCGTTCAATGTTATCTCTGTTTATGATCTCATCCAAACTCTTCTAAGCTGACAGATAACTAGGAGTGTGGTGGAATGGGAGAGCTAAATTGACAGCTTGGCGTTGATTATATTAAAGGTGAGACAAAAATAAACTTTCTTCTGTAGTAAATTTTTAATTGAGATTATCTATGGTTGGAGTACGTTGATTCCTGAGTTCTATGGAAGCTTCTGATAACATTCTTGGGTATGTGAACAGCAAACCCTATTATGTGTAATTGCCTAGAAGCATGCTGCAAGATCTCACTTCATGCTTCAAAATTGGTACAGCACTCTGTTTTTAACATTAAATCATTAATGAATGATTGGACAACCTACATCCCGCCCATGGCGGGTTTTATGGTGGCTGGAGTGGAGAATCCAGCGACAGGCAAAAAAAAGCGGGAAATCTACCAATGTAAAAAGAGTTTGCAATTCTCCTAATGGCTTATGGAGGGTGGGTTACCCCGCCAAATACTGGCGTGAATTCCATTGGCATTCATTACCATCTCACGAATGCTCATTAAAACAGCTGCTCGCCAGAATCTTGTCAGGCCTTCCGATCTTGCATCACGCCATGGGAAATTATGTCAGCCTCAAACCCGTTTGAAAAGAAGTGGTGCGCACAGGTCGGACCTCAGTTCGCTTGTAACTTCGAGGTGAATGCAACGTACATAGCCTACCTGCCATAGCGCTGCGCCGGTCTTGTTGAAGTGAACACCACACTGCTGGGGCTGTAGGGTTAGTCTGCTCCTGTTCTTTGCCTACATTGTCCTAAAGGATGCCACTGTGCTGTGTTACTCATGCTGGCCTCCACTTTCAGACAGTGACCAGTACTGTGGCCAGGGCTGGGGAGTCCAGGAGCCTTCTACTCCCGGTGGCTGAGACCATTGTCCACAAGGACACCACTGTACAGTGGTGGTCAGGCAGACTCCACTTTCAGAAACTAGCACTTTGACCGGGGGGTGTGAGGCAAGGGAGGGGATGATGAACACAAAGTGGCTAATGGGGTTGGAAGGCTGTGGAACGGCTGTGAGGGGGAAGGCCGAACACAAGTGGGCCTTCCTGGGGTCGCCCTGTAACTTGTTGCCACAAGAGTGAACAGGAGCCTGCTTCGAGAGAAAGGATGTGATGAAAGCCACTTAAAACCAATGGCTCCATTAGCTAATTGTTAAAGGGCTACTCAGAACTCAGTGGCTTCACATCACAGTCGCTGCATCTCAGGAGTAACACATAGGAATTTAGAGTTTGGGAATGAAGGCAATAGAGAAGAAGGCACAGGTGTATCGTATATGGCATTCCATCAATGAGCGTTCACCAGATTTGACATTCCTAACAGACCAAAGGGCACCCACTTATTGACCATGAGCAGCTGATTGGTTATTAATATGCCACATCAGAAACTGGAGCACAGAGCTAGGTTGGGTCACTCATCTCAATTAAACTTTAACATCCCACGCAGAGCTCAAGATGTTACATATCTACAGTGCCATTTTGGTCACCCTGCTGTCTGTGCTAGTGTCTCAGGGACAAGGCGGCATCAGCCACCATGCAAGTAGAGCAGGAAAAACTATGGACCCTTACAGTCTCTAAACGTGTCATCTTCTGAGCTTCACTTTCTTGCCCTTGAATCATTAATGTCTTCAATGTTTCCTTTCAGAGAGAAGGCAAAAACAGATATGGATCCAGGGCTCAATGCTGCCTTTGTCAGGGTCTTAATGCAATGGAGGAGGTAAAGGAGGGAGAGACAACACTGTGTGCAGCTCCAGCAGGAGGCAACGCCTGAAGGACATCGTCAAGGGGAACCAGAGCATGAACAGGAGGGTCAGGAGGAGAGACCCAGACTACGGGGGCAACTTCCCAAACCTAGGGTTTATCATAGCGGAGTCTCCTGTTTACAAATGAGTGAGAGGCAATGCAGTGCATGACTGCACTTGTCCCGAGCTCTGGTACTTCGCATACGCCACTCTTCATGAAGACCTGATGCCACGTGGAGTTGGAGGGTGTCCCCTGCCGGTGGCTTTGAAGGTGACAGCAGCGCTAAATTTCTTTGCCTCTGGTTCTTTCCAGGGATCAACAGACGACCTGTGGAGCATCGCTCAGTCTGCAACATATTGATGCATAAAGGAGGTCACAGATGCCCTTTACAGGAAGGCCCATCATTATATCAGGTTTGCTCTGGATGAAGATTGTCAGTCTGCGAGATTCACCGGCTTTGCCACTATCTCAGGCTTCCCTAGAGTGCAGGGTGCAATAGGCTGCACCCATGTGGCTATATAGGCTCCATGGCAGCAGCCCCTAATGTTTATAAACCGCAAGGGCTATCATCCCATCAATGTACAACTGGTGTGTGATCACTGGAAGCACATACTGCACGTATATGCACAGTACCCTGGGAGTTGCCATGATCCCTATGCCCTGAGTCAGTCCCAGGTGCCTGAGATTTTTGAGGGGCCATTACGTCTGCGGGGATGGCTGCTTGGGGATAATGGATACCCACTGAACACCTGACTGATGACACCAGTGCATCACCCTCCGAGTCCTTCTGAGGAGAGGTACAATGCTGCTCACAGCTCCACACGCTCCCTTATAGAGCAGACTATAGGGGTTCTGAAGATGCACTTCAGACGCTTGGACCACTCAGGTGGCTCACTCCAATACACTCCCGACAGGGTTACCCCGTATCATCACAGTGCGTTGCACCCTTCACAATCTGGCAATGCAAAAAGGTGACCCCCTGCCAGAGGATGAACTGGAGGAGGATGAGAGCTCATCGGAGGATGAAGATCCGGAGGCCCAGGATCCTCAGGAGGCTGCTGAGGGTCAGTATGAGCGCAATCTCACCATGGAGGAAGGAAGACGTGGGAGACATGCCACTGATACATTAATTGCTTGCAGGCTCCAGGAAGAGTAAAGTCAAGTGAGGGAATATGGCCACATCTCTTCTAGCCCTCAATGGCATTCCCTTTCATTTCAGGGGATGTCCAACCACTTGCAGCAAGAACAAGTCCTGCATTCACACTTGCGCATTCTGGCCTCATGAGTCACCAGGCCGTGATCTTTGCTTTGGTCCGTGGGGCCCTGTGAGTGAGCTCATTCTGGGAACTGAGAATCCACTGAGGAACAAGAACGAGGCGGGAAAAGACTTGAAGCCTTCACTGCCACCTAATGATTCAAACACTGCTGTGACTGAGATGTGGATGTGCCTAGGGATCTCCTCCTCCCATGCATGTCTTTTCTTCTGCCACTAGCACTGAGGAGACACACATGCCGCTAATTTATCAATACTGATGAGTTGCCCTCACTCAATGATGTTCCTTGAGGAAGAAGGGTTAGAAGGCTTACATCACGCACTTCAAATAAAAATTTAAACACATCTCCCTGACATCACACAACTGGGGTTGACATCGCACGAATATGAATCTCACAGTGGGACACCATTACTGAGTGGGAAGATGAATAAACCTCGACAGAAGAGGATTCCAATTTACAAATTCACAACACCTTCAGTTGACCAAAACATTCACATAACTATCAAATGTATTCACAAAAGTGCAATTTCTTTACATGTATATCACATCCATGAACCAAAACTGACATCAAAATTTCTTAACTTTCCTAACCCGACAGAGGTGGCGGAAGCCTGCTGACTGCTACGTCCTGATGTCTGTGACATACGTCCTCTGGTGGCCTGAGGCCTGGAGGGCCCTGGCCTGATGAGGGTCTCCTGCTCGGACAAAAGCACCCTTGGCCACCTGAGCAGCTGGAGTGGATGGGAGCACAGGCAGAGGGGAGTGAGAGCAGCTGCACACCCTTGGAGTGTCCTGAGAGGAGGCCCTAGATGATACTCATCCTCCTTGTGGGTGTCTGAGGGTGCCACCTGGCTCCTGCAGGAGATGGCGCACCTCAAGGAAGGTCAAAGTGCCTTGACCCCATGTTGCCTACATCTTGTTGGTGCCCAGCAGGGTGTGTGGCCATGGAGCGTAGGGCCGAGCACAAATCCGGCAACACCTGTTGGACCAAGGCCCCCATGGTGGTCACAGCCCTCCCATGGTGATTTTGAGGCGCTCGCATGTCAGAGCCACAACATCAGACAAAACGTGGATGAACTCCTTCATCATTCACCCTGGTCTACTGAGTGACTGTCAGATCTCTGCCTGATGTTCCGCTGCCTGTCGTTGCATCGCCAGCATTGAGTTGGCAGCTGCTGCCTGAGGCTCATCACCTGACTAGGACCGTGGGTGGCTGGTCTCCTGCAGCCCTCCGAGTGCCGGAGACCTGGGTTGTCCCTGTCTCCGACTGCTGTGGGGGACGTGCCAATGAGGCGTTCTCCTGAAAGTGAGCCTGAGTCTAACCTACATCTGTGCCCCACCAACATGTGTGTCACTGAGTTGGTGCTGGGTGTGTGTGAGCGCCAGGGTGGATCTTCCGGAGCTTCCTCTCTGGATGTGGTTTGGGTGCTTGGACCGGTGCTTGGCTTCCTTATGGGTTTCGATCTGCTGGTGCCTAGAAATAGGAAATAGAGTTTCAGTTGATGTGCATGAGCTCTAAGATTGCATGTGACTCACTGTGCTTGTCAGGATTTGATGAGGTGTTGGAGCTGTAATCTGTAATCGTGTTGCTGGGAGAGGCCGATCTCCCCTTCCCCAGAGGTGCGATCCCTGTCCTCCCAGCCAGCTCAGCTGCAGCCTCCTCAAACTCAGTGAGGGCGATGATGTCGGCCATCCCTCCCCCAGTCTGCGCTCTCTCGAGCCTGTTGTGTGCCAGCTTGGCCTGTGTAATGGGGAAAGAAAGGCATGTGATGAGAAGGGATGGGGCAGAGATTTTGTGAGATGCCTGTCCCCTGTGTGTTCCCTCCCCAGAAGGGCCAGAGGATGGAGTGTGATAGATGGGATCGTGGTGATGTGAAAGTCTCCATGAGAGAATAAATGTTGACATGTGTCCCCCACTAATGGTTGTGTGAGATCCCTGAAGAGAGTAGCCGTTTGAGTGCATGATGTCATGATGAGAGTTTGATATTGGAGCGATTTGAAGGATGAGTTACCCTGGCAGAGCGGATGGCACTGCACTGGATGGCAGTGTGGTTGCCAGCTGCACTGACTTGCTCTGTGACGGCTTCCCAGGCCGGAGACATGAGGCTGCTGTGCTTCCTGAGCCATGCCTGCGATACAGGACATGCTTGTGTGCCCACACTCCTCTGATCAAGGCCTGGAGGGTCAGGTGGGTGAGGCAGAGTGCTGCCGCCTTCTTGTGGCTGGAAGGCATCTCTGCACGTGTTCTGAATACAGGTGGACTGGAGAGAGTGAGAAGTGTGCGTTGGATTGGCATTTAAATGTGGCATCCAGACCTTCGACCCCACCAGCTGATGGCGGGCAGATGAATCAGCTCCCAACCCACCAGGTGGTTGGGAGCGATGCTTGCCTGTGCATTATTAATGAACTTCCAAGCGCAGAATCAGGCGCGAGTTCCAGCCATTCCAGCCAGGAGGGAGGGTGAGCGCTGCCGAAACTGCCTGCCACCGCCCTTAGTCTCATAAATGGAAAATTCCGCCCTCTGTTTCTCTCTCCACAATTGCTGCCTGGCCTACTGAGTGTTCCCAGCATTTTCTGTTTTATTTCTAGTTGTTACATTTTGGCTGTACCTTTGTAGTTGATTTTTTGTCTAACTCGTTGAGCAAAATGCTAAAAGATCACGACTTTTAAGAACTCTGTAAATTAATTCTAAGTACACAGTGTTTCATGAATATCAACACTTCTTCTAACGGTTTTCAGCCAACTTTTTCAAGATGTTTCTCTTGGTTTTATAACTGTTGGCTGCTCATTTTAACATTTCCTTTTTGTGTCCCAGATACAAAACACAAGATAGCTAGATAGGAGTATTTAATTTACAATAGATAGTAAGATAACTAAAAGCGTGTAACATAGGGTGAGTTACATGGGGGAACAGGCAGCAAACAATGTTGCGAGCTGACAAACTATTAGACATGTCTTATATAAGCAGTGATAAATAGCCTGAGAATGTGTTACATAGAAGGTAACAGATTATGAAGGAGTGTGTTACATAGAGAGTAACAGATTATGAGAGTGTGTTTCAGCTTGTAGCTTTCTCTTGTATTTCTTACAGACACTTGTAGCTTTGTCTAGTATTTCAAGAATTCAAGCAGCTTCTGTGACTGTTTTCTGAGAGATATTGCTGCTGCATATATGAATGAGAGCACATACAAACTGCATGGATTTGTTATGGAAGGGTATTTGAAGCAGTGAAGATTCTGCCCGTGTTTATTTATTTGTCTGTGCACAGTCCCTCACATTGTCCATCTTGGCTTGATGAGCGACATGCTGATATACGTAAGGATGCCAGGTTTGCCAAGTTGGAGACGGGGGTTGAGGAGGGGGGTACAGGGGATTGTTGGGGTGGGTGGTTGAAATGCTGTCAGCACCTCTAATGTTGGAACCTTTAAAAAGTAAGCTTTGTATTTGCAAAGCTGGCCTGACGCATGTTTTATCAGAATCAAGCATCACCGATTAAAGCAAATGCTACACGATCTAACTCCTGTCATTATGTGTTTGTGTGTCTTCTGATTTTTGATGGATGGTTCTGTCTCCAGAGGTAGTACAAACTAGAAATAATTGTGACAGCTGCTGACGGTTAGATCAGTCCATGCAGTTCCATTACATGTACAGGTTGCTGTGATGAGGCGGACCTCCAAAAAACCTTCTGTTGTTTTGGTTAGAACAAGACAATTTTTCAAGTAAAGAGGATAAAGAACTACTTGTGTGTGTTTTTTTAAATCTACCGACTTATTCTTGCTTTTGTATAAATTTACATGAACAAAAATTAACTACATTAAACTACATTATTTGTCAAGGTGGCATTTACTGCTGGTTCATAGAGTCAGGAGCGCACAGTGTGCAGGCAGCATTTAAATCCCACGACAGACATGAGCACAAAATGAAGACCAACTCTCCGAGTGCAGTACGATGGGAGTGCTGCACTGTCAGAGATGCCATCTTTCAGGAAAAATATTAAAATGAGGTCCTGTCTGTTCTCTACGGTGGATGTAAAAGATCCCGTGGTACTCTTTTAAAGAAGAGCAGGTGGTGCGGGGCAGTCCTGTCTGGTGTCCTGGCCAGTATTTATCCCTCAGCTAAATCCTAAAATTGGCAACCTGGTCCTTATCAGGAGCTTGCTGTCATATGTTTTCTACCTAATTGTCTGTAAAGTGCTTTGGGACATCCTGAGCTCGTAAAAGACACATATGAATGCAAGGGCAGAATTTTCCGCTCCCGTTGGTATTGCACGTGTTTGGCAGCGTGAGCAGACAATATGACGAGAAGGCCTAAAATTGGTTTTACTCTGTTGTGTAACCAGTTTTGCGATCGTCTGCTCTACCCATCGATGGCGAGCCACGTTTCCCACCGCCGCACATTGGGAACCGAATTTCAACACTTTAGCATCTCGTTATAAGCCCTGCTTGCCAGAATCATCCTCCCGCACTGGATCATCCAGGCACGTTGGTGTGATTGAACGCTGACGTGTTTCACAACTGTACATAAGCAACATGCACCTGGAGAGCTGCACTTCGCTCGGAACATCAGGGTTTGTTTGCCAACCTTGATTCGGGCAGACTTGCAATCATCAACACCAGGCTTGGCAGGCAGCACAACATCACTTTTAGGGGGGCTCATGGGCAGGTGTCTACTCACCAGACCAGCTGTAAGGTGGGGGTGGCATTTCAACAGCTGTAGGGCTAGGGCTTGCATGGAGAAGGGGTAGACAGCGCCTCAGGTAAGGGAAGAGGCTGCAGAGCAAGGGCTGTATTGGGGAAGGGGGGTATCCTAGGGTGTGCGTGGGGGAACATGTTGATCTGTGTAGGTGGCCTCAAGATGTTAAGGGCTGAGGAGGCAGTGTCCAGAGGAGATGAAGTCAGATGGAGATGTGGTCAGATGGAGATGTGAGGGTGTGTGTGAGAGAGTGAGTGGTGATGTCCCTTGAGCTGGCAGTGAGTGAGATGCCAGTGAATGTGTGAGGGCCTCGTGAGTGAGAGTTTAGGATGTTAAAATATTTTCCTTACCCTGGCGGCAAGGATGAGATCATTCACCCTCTTTCTGCACTGGATGGCCAACCTGTTCTGTGCAGCATTGGCACTGATCACCACTGCCATCACCTCCCAAGCCAGAGTGGTGAGATTGCTGGACCTCCTGTAGCCAGAGCCAGGGTGGAGGACATCATGGTGGGCTTCCAAAAGGCATTCCAGTGACGGGTCATTGAACTCTTCCTGACTTTCAGGACCATGTCTTCACAGCAGCAGTTCTGGGCTGTAAGCATTGAGAACTGCGTGCGTGGCTGCAGTTTAGATATGGCACCCGGAGTGAGGAAACGGTGAGGTAACAGCATGGCGGGCAATTAAGAGGCCACCTGCCAGCGAGATGGTTTCCTGTGGCTGCAAATTAATGAGGCGGGAAGGGACAATTCGGCATAAAAACCCGCCATTGCGGCCGGCGGGTAAAATGTTTTTCACGCCCACTACCGCACTTAGTGCAGTCCTGGAATGATTCTGCCCCAAGTCTTTCTTTATATTGCCATGTGGCAATGCCATCAGATATTTAATGGATAAGCCCAAGCTTCCAATCAATGGAAGCATCGGTTTGTGTATGGAAGCTGAAACTTACAGTGAAATTAGGTAGAGTATTGGGATGCAGCTTAGGTCATAACCTTGCCTCATGTACCGTGCACTAGATTACAGGAAGGTTTTATACGGAAGATAATGGATAGCTAGAAAATGATTACACAAAGAATATTAGATAGTTCAGAGTTTGTCATGTAGAGGCTAACCTAGCTTGGAAGTATCTGTATTGAGAGGATAGTAGATCACTTGGAGTACATTGCATAGAGAGTAACATTTAACTTGCAGTGAGTTGCATGGTTACAGGTAGCTAAGAGTGTGTTACGCAATAGGTAACGTAGCCTGAAGTCCAGAGGGCAATAGGTTATAGAGTTCCTCACATACTGTCTAATAGAATTAAGACTTTTTGAAAATATTAGTGCCTCAGGGAATGGAGAAGATGTATAGGAAGCTGAAATTGTATAGAAATGCACTGCATGGTCTATGTTTACAATACTTGAGTACATGCGGGATTCATGGAGCAGTTATTCCTCTTTAGCAAGCGATTTCGCTGATCTTCAACATCAACTCCAATTTCCTGCCTAATCTCCATATTCCTCAATTCCCTGAGAGTCTAAAGCTTTATCGATCCCAACCTTGAATATGCTCAACAACTGAGCATCCACAGTCCCAAGGTGCTTCACACACATTATCAGATGCAATGTGACACTGAACTGCATAAGGCAACATTAGGACATATGATCAAAAGCTTGGTCAAAGAGCTAGGTTTTAAGGAACGTCATAAAGGATGAGAAAGAGGTAGAACAGGCGGAGAGGTTTAGGGAGGAATTCCAGCGCTTCAGGCCTTGGTCGCTGTGCCTTCAGCAAATGTTTTATTCCACATATAAATCACTTAGTCTTGGCTTTAGCAATTTGTCACCAAATGAACCTGTCAATTGTGTACCACTCGTAAAATATGCCACAAGACAACTGTCATGTTGTTGTGAGATTTTGTGTTGCTCATTACCTTGTCTGCATTGACAGAGGGAACTCAATGTATGCGTTCGGTCAAAAGAATCGAGAAAGAGTCTCGTTGTTAGAGTCCTGTGAATTGTAATGGCTGCACTAGTTCTGAAGTTGGGAATAAATCAGGGCCCTTGGGTAACCATTTGCTTAAATGAGGAATTTGCTGATGCAGTCAAATCCTGACTTAACAGCATACACAGTTTGCCAAAAAAATTTATGCTTGGATCAGGGATTCTACGAGGTAAGGATTACGTTTGCCCACATGGCAAGTCTTCGTAATGCAGCCCATTTAATTACTTATTCAGCAACAAAACATAATGAAAAGCACTTAGCAAAAAATATTTTACATAAGAGATTAGACTTCCAGAGTGTGCTCTGGCTGTCTTTAGTAGAATTTGGCACAGGATTTGCTGTGTTAATGCACTTATTATTAAGAATTAGATAGTGTGCCATTTTGCACTTGTATCATGTTGTATTTGGATCAGTAATTCTGTATAGTGACTGTGCTCCTTGGAATCGTATGCAGTTGAAGTGAATAGGAAGGTCTTTACCATTTTTTTAATTGGTAGCAAATGGTAAAATTTGGATCCATTGCAATTGTCTAAAGTGAAAATATTATTTGTAACATTTTAATTCTATGCTTTAATGGATTGCAGTAACCATCAAACTCATGGTCTGGATATGGATTAGTTGGTGTAAGTGTTTTTAAGTAGACAAAATGAGAATTTTTGCCATTGAGCTGCCTGTGTACATGCAGTGGTGCTGTGAAACTGAAAGGCTTCTTAAGTCATTGAATCTAATCAATTTTACTGTGCTATAATTTCTAAACAGCACAATCACACAACATGACCATTTATGGCCCATCACTTTCTACCCCCCTTGTTTTCTTTTTCTTGGTTTGAAATTTTATTTTATCTTCATTTTTAAAGCTATCCCCATTTACCTTTTTGCTATTTCTCCAGCTGGCAAGCCAATCTAAATGAGTTGAAAGTATTGGCAGAGTTGAGAATCTTTCTAATGCCCTATGTGTATATCTGTGCTTGCTGTAAACTCGTTTCCAACATTCTCTACCAAGATTGATAAAGTGGGTTGACTAATAAGATAGAATTCCGTCCCTATACCTCTGGCACTTGGGTTGGCCTTCAGCCCACACTGATGACATTGCAGTCTTAAGTCAAGCAGATATAATTTGAAATGGCACTTTCAAATTACTCAAGTAGGGTAGATGTAAGGAGTCCAAGACTAGGGGCCATAAATATAAGATAGTCACTCATAAATCCAATAACAAATTCAGCAGAAATGTCTTTAACCAGAGAGTGGTGAGTATGTGGGTTCACTGGTGCATAGAGTAAATGAGGTGAACAGCATGATGCTTTTATGGGGAAGCTAGTTAAGTGCATAAGGGAGAAAAGATTAGATTATTCTGAAGGTTTTATGAGGTAAGATTAGGTGAAGTAAGGTGGAAGGGGAATGCTGTATAGAATAAAACAATTGGGCCAAATGGCCTGTTTCTATGTAATCCTGTCAATGCAGACAAGGTAGTGAACAACACAAAATCTCTCAACAATGTGGCAGTGTTCAATTGTAAGATTGATACCTGCTGAAGAACTATTCATCATCACTTTCTAGTCCTTCTCATTCTTCAGAAGTTGGAGGTTAGAGTTCCAATTCTGATTTGATGCTGCTTATGGATTTGAGTCCATTATACAGGATACAAGTGTCTCCTCCTCCTCATTCAGGTATCATGCCCAAAGAAGGCATTGCTGACCATGGTCTTCCCAAAGTACTGCAGTGGTTTGCCATTGCTTTCTGTAGTATGGCTGACCAGGAAGCTCTCCCACTCTTACCGCCTGCCATCAGGTATTGGAAGGGTTTACAGGCTGGTAATCAACCTGTTGGCCAGGTTATGAACACACCTTCCATGGCCACCACGTCCTGAAGCGTGACTTGAACCCAGAGCTTCTGGCCCTGAGGTAGGGATGCTACTCACTGCACCACAACACCTCCATCTGCAAGGGTCTAGTGATGCTAAACCAGTTCCCAGCTGTTACAAGTATCTAGC
The DNA here is from genome assembly GCF_964194155.1 of Cetorhinus maximus. NCBI lineage: Eukaryota > Metazoa > Chordata > Chondrichthyes > Lamniformes > Cetorhinidae > Cetorhinus > Cetorhinus maximus. The sequence continues at coordinate 13,056,102 of NC_135889.1, forward strand.
ACATGAATTCACCAAATTTGGTGCAATCAGTAGTGATTTAACATGGTTAACATGATATAAGCGACACTCATATGATCAGAATGTATTTTTTTAAAGCCTCACTTAGAATAAACTGGGAGATGAAAAATAATGGAACTGGTGCAATCACAAGTGTAATTCTGAGGTAAAGCAGAGGGAGCATTTTTCCAGATGTGACTCATGTGAGAGATTTTGAAGTGTAATTGTGGCTGCTTGAGTATCCTTGATTTTAATCACTCCACAATTGATGGTCATGCCTTCAGCTGCCCAGGCCCTAAATTCTGTAACTCCCAACCCACACCACTCCACCTCTCTACCTCATTTTCCTCCTTTAAGGTACTTTTTTAACCTACTTCTCTGACCAAACTTTTGGCCATCTGACCTAGCATCTCTTTATGTGCCCCGGTGTCGTGTTTTGTTTCATACCGTTCCTGTGATATTTTATTATGCTAAAGATGCTATATAGATATAAGTTGTTATCCAATAATTAACATGTTAGAAAGGACCGAAATATTTGCTGTTGAAAGTTGAGGTTTTTTTTATGTAGAAGATAGGTTTCTAATTTTCTCAAATGTATCTTAGATGTAATTTAAAGTTATGCAAGGGGTTATTGATTGTTTTTTTTTTAAAAAAGCATTCTAACATGTGTGGTGACTGCCTGTGTGTATAGGCCTACAGATGCCTCTCGTATAATCAAGGAAAAAAACTGATCCATTCTAGAATTACAGTCATGATTTTAAAATTTAAAACTTTGAGCAGAAAAGTAATTATGTTCAATTACATACAGTGAAGAAGTCAGTTTTTTAAAGATGGTATGCAACTTTCATAAGAAAACCCATCTTCCCAGCATCTATCCTTTAAAAACCTGTACTTAGGAGGATGTATTGCCTTTACACATGTATGCATTCACATGCTTAAGCAGTCTTAGCAATTAATGTTATTGCCCTAAGAGCCCACCAGTGTTGGTGCTTTAACAACAGCGGCTTATATTTATAAAACACCTTTAATGTAATAAAATGTTCCAAGGCGCTTCACAAGAGCATTATAAAACAAAGTATGACACTGAGCCACATGGAAGGTATTGGGTCAGATGACCAAAAGATTGGTCAAAGAGGTAAATTTTAAAGAGTGTCTTAAAGGAAAAAAGCAAGGTAGAGAGGTAGAGAAGCAGTGTAGGTAGGGATTCCAGAGCTTAAGACCTAGGCAACTGAAAGTGTGGGCACCAGAGGTGAGGCGATTAAAATTGGGGATGCTCAAGGAGCCAGATTTAGCTGAGTACAGATATCTCAGAGGTTAGGGACTTTAAGGACTTATATTGTGAAGTGATGTCCTGTACAGGGAGTCCAGAACTGTACCGTATATTAATTGTGGGGTCAAGGTAAAATTTCAGATGTGTAATCAGGTTAATTTCCTGCAAGCAGCAAAATAGAACTTTCTAGAAAGAAAGAAAGATTTGCATTTCTATAGTGCCTTTCACGACCTCAGGACATTCCAAGATTTTTTACAACCAATTATTTACTTTTTGAAGTGTGATTGCTGTTGAAACGGAAGGAATGCAGCAGCCAATTTACACACTGCAATCTCCCAGAAACAGCAGTGTAAAACATAGAGCAGTCATAAAGTGAAAATCAAATTTGATAAGATACACTAGTTTCAGAGGTAGACCGGAAAGTAGAGTTGAGGCCACAATCAGATCACCATTTTATCAAATGGCAGAGCAGGCTTGAAGGGCTGAATGGCCTACTCCTGCCCCTAATTTGTATGTTCATATGTTCAGAATTTGCAGTAGCCAGACTCGTGTATGCTATTAAAGGTAAGGTGAGGTATCAGTTAAATTTCACTGTCTGAGCCATTAAGGTTCTGAGATTTTATTTGATGAGTGTTTTTTTTTTCTCTTTATTCTTTCATGGGATGTGGGTGTCACTGGCAGCGCCAGCATTTGTTGCCACCCGCTGATTCCCCTTTCAGTGTACAGTTAAGAGTCATTGCTGTGGGCCTGGAATCACATGTAGGCCAGACCAGGTAAGGTCAGCAGATTTCCTTCCCTAAAGGACATTAGTGAACCAGATGGGTTTTCACAATAATCAATGATAGTTTCTTACTGAGACCAGCTGTATTAATTCCAGATTTATTAATTGAATTTAAATTCCACCAGCTCTGTAGTGGGATTCAAACCCATGTCGCCAGGACAATAGCCTGAGACCCTAGAATACTAGTTCAATGACATTAACCTTACGCCACTGTATCCCCTAAGATTTTCACTAATTAAGAGGCAAATTGCAAAACAGAAGTTTGAGATTAGTTTGTATGCTATCTGCGTGCTCGACCAATGATCTAGATTTGAAGTCCAAGGGCACTGCCTTTTGAATTGGGGAAATCCAGCACAATACCTAAGCTGACCATTCCTCTAGGTTGGAAAATTGCAGCTGTCACTCTGCTATTTAAGAAAGAGAGAAACAAGTGAATTGTTAGACCAGTTAGCCTAATGTCTGTTGTCAGGAAATTAAAATTGAAAACATTAAAAATTTTCAGATGACTAGATAGAACAACGTGAAGTTGTAAAGGATAGGTCATGCCTGATGAGTTTGATTGAATTTTTTGAAGAGGTGGCTAAGGTAGTGTACAGGGGAATGTCTATGAATGTTAGTTATCCGGACTTCCAGAAGACATTTGATAAAGTCTCTTAAAAGAGGCTGTTAGATAAGGTTGAAGCTCATGGGTTGACCAAATTATTGGCCTGGATGGGAAATTGGCTGAGCAGCAGGAGATGATGGATAAGCACTGTAATTGGCAGAATGTGACAAGTGGTACCCAGCAAGGATCTGTGTTGGGGCCTCAACTATACATTGTACTCATTAACAGCCTAGACGATGGGATAGAAAGCACATATCCAAATTTGCCCCTGACACAAAGATAGGTGGACAGTGTAGATGGAAATGTAACATTGCAAAGAGATACTTATAGTTTAACTAAATGAGAAAAAAAACTGTTGCAAATGCATTTCAATGCAGGCAAATGTGGGGTCATCCACTTTGGACCTAAAAAGGATAGAACAGGGTACTTTCTAAATGGCGGAAAGTTAGAGGTCCAAAGAGATTGGGGGTCCATGCAAATAGATCATTGAAATGTCATGAACAGGCACAGAAAATAATCAAAAGAACTAATGGAATTCTGGCCTTTATACCTAGAGGACTGGAATACACAAGAGTAGAAGTCATAATTGAATTATACAAAACCTTGGTTAGATCACATCTGGGACGCAATGAGCAGTTCTTGGTGCCGCATCTTATGCAGGACATATTAGCCTGGGAGGGTGTATAGTGTAGATTCACCAGAATGATGCCTAGACTATGAGGGTTAAGTTACGAGGAGAGATTGCACAAACTCACGCTGTATTTCCATAGAATTTAGAAGGTTAAGATGTGATTTGATGAAAGTTTTCAATATATTAAGGGGAACAGATAGGCTAGGTAGAAAGAAAATGTTTTTGCTGGTTGGGGTGTTGAGGACTAAGGGACATAGTCTAAAAATTAGAGTCAGACCTTTAATGAGTGAAATTAGGAAAAACTTATGCATGCAAAGAATGGTAAATTTTTCAAGCTGTTTCCTGGATATGTCAACTGCTGCTAGTTCAATTGTTCAATTTAAAATTGAGATTGATAAATTTTTGCTCACAATCAAAAGAGCTAATGGAATGCTGGCCTTTATACCTAGAGGACTGGAATACACAGGGGTCGAGGTCATAATTCAGCTATACAAAACCCTGGTTAGATCACACCTAGGATCCAGTGAGCAGTTCTGGGCAGAATATATTAGCCTTGGAGGGAGTGCAGCGTAAATTTACCAGGATGATGCCGAGACCCTGAGGGTTAAGTTACAAGGAGAGATTGCACAAACTAATGCTGTATTTCCATAGAGGGGGTCAAGACAGGTATATGGAATTTGTTTGCAGATCAGCCTTGATCTCACTGAGTGGTAGAACCGGCTTGAGGGGCTAAATGGCCTACTCCTGTTCCTATGTTCCTACATGGACTTATGGAAGTGAAAGCATGCTTGACTAATTTGTTAGGGTTGCTGACCCTCCTGGGTTAGCCTGGAGTCTCCAGGAATTAGAAATTAACCTCCAGCTCACTGCTGTGATACAAACAATCATAGGGTATAAAATAAATAGCATAATTTTCCTTTCCAATTAATTAAAGCACACTTGTTTATTAGCTGTGGAAATATTGGCGATGAAACTGTTTGGCATGGTGGTGCAGTTGGAAATGGGAGGGTCATGTGACAAACCCTCCAGGAATACTTCCAACTAGAGTTGGCAACCCTAGTTAGAGTTCTTTAAGGTTGTAACTCAGAGGGTGGATAAGAGGGAACCAGTGATACACTGTATTTGGATTTTCAAAAAACATTTGATAAAGTGCCATAAAGGAGGTTATTACACAAAATTAGGGTTCATGGGATGTGAGTAACATATTATTATCAATTGAGGACTGGTTAACTGGCAGCAAAAAAAGAGTAGGAATAAAGGGGTTATTTTCAGGTTGTCAGGCTGGAACGAATAGAATATCCCAAGGATGTGTACTTGGACTTTACCTATTTACAGTACATATATAACAATGAATAAATGAGGGGACCGAGTGTAATGTCTCCAGGTTTGCTGTTGAGACATGGTTAGGTGGGAAAGTAAGCTGTGAGCAGGATGGCAAGAGACTGCAAAAGGTTTTAGATAGGTTAACTGAGTGGACAAAAATGTGGCAGATCGAATATAACGTGGGGAAGTGTGAAGTTAATCACTTTGGAAGGAAAAACAGTGAAGCAGAATATTTTTTAAAATGATGAGACTTGTACATGAATCACAGAAAGCTAACATGCAAAATACAGCAAGCAATTACAAAAGTAAATGATATATTAGCCTTTATTACAAAGGGCACAAAGAGTATAAGAGCGCAGAAGTCCGATGGCAATTGTACAGGCCTTGCTGAGACCTCACCCGGAGTACTGTGTACAGTTTTGTTCTCCTTACTTTAGGGATGATATACTTGCTTTATAGGGAGCACAATGAAGGTTCACTAGAATGATCCCTGGAATGAGGAGATTGTCCTATGAAGGAAGATTGAATAGGCTAGGCCTATACTCACTAGAGTTTAGAGTGAGAGGTGATCTAATTGAAAAGTATAAGATTCTTAAGGGGCTGGTGAAGGTATCCCTGGCTGGGGAGTCTAGATAATTCTAGTAATCCCGAGGCTCAAGCAAACGCTCTGGGGACAGAGGTTCAAGTCCCACCATGGCAGCTGGTGGAATTTGAGTTCAATTAATAAATCTGGAATATAAAGCTAGCCTCAATAATGGTGACGATGAAACTACCATCGATTGTCATAAAAACCCACCTGGTTCTCTTTGGGCCATCCTTTTCTTGGTCTGGCCTACATGTGACTCCAGGTCCACAATAATGTGGTTGACTCTTAACTGCCGTCTGAAATGGCCTAGCAAGCCATTCAGTTCAAGGGCACTTAGGGATGGGCAACTAATGTTAGCCCTACCAGTGACACCCACATCCCATAAAAGAATTTTTAAAAAATATCTAGGGGTCACAGTCTCAGAAAAAGGGGTCAACCATTTAGGACGAAGATGAGGAGAAATTTCATCAAAGATTTGTGATCCTTTGGAGTTTTCTATTTCTGTGGGCGTTCAGGTACTGAGTATATTCAACTCAGAGATCAATATATTTTTGGACACTAGGGGAATTGAGGATTATGCAGACAATGTTGGAAGATGAACCATGATGTTATTGAATAGTGGAGCAGGCTCAAAGAGTCGAATGGCCTACTCCTGGTCATGTTTCTTTTGTTCTCATTGAAGGCCAATGTATCCTTCCTGAGATTTGGAGCCCAAAGCTGAAAGCAGTATTCCAGATGGTATCTGACCAAAGCTCGGTACAACTGGAGCATCACTTCCTCACTTTGAAGTGAACAACCTCACTCTCGAAGATGAAGGCTAGCATTCTATGAGCCATTTAGATTACTTTTGGTAATCTGTCTGCATGGACACCAAAACCCCTTTGGTCCACCGTAGTGCCTAATTTCTCAGCATTAATAAAATGCTCTGATGAGTCTTCCTTTGGTTCAAAGTGGATAACCTCACATTTCTCCATGTTGAACTTCATTTGTCTTATTTTTGCCTGTTGAATTTGCTCGTCAATGTCCGTTTGTAACTTTCTCTTATCATTCTCACAATCTATGGTACTTCCTGACTTGATGTCATCTACAATCCTGAATATGCAACTTTCTATTTTTCCACCAAGTCATTATTACATAGATTGAAATGCTGAGTCCACAGTACAGATCTAGGCAAATACCACTTGTCACTTCCCGCCAATCAGTTCTCTCTATCGCCTCTCTGACGTCACCCTCCCAACCAGTTGCCAATCACATGATAAAGGATCAACAACAACTTGCATTTAAGTATTGCATTTAATGTAGTAAAATGTCCCAAGGCTTCACCAGGCTGATTTCAAACAGAGTATGACACTGAGCCCCATGAGGAGGTATTAGGTTAGATGACCAAAAACTAGGACAAAGTGTTCGGTTTTAAGGAACGCCTGAAGCAGGAAAGAGAGCTAGAGAGGCAGGGAGGTGTAGAGAGGGAATACCAGAGTTTAGGGCCTAGGCATCTGAAGGTACAGCCACCAATGGGGGATGCTACAAATAAGAGATTTATAAGATTGTTGCTTGGTAGTACAGAACTTGAGTATTTCTGAAAAAAGAGACATGCTGTCGAAGCTTTTCATCTTGTACTCATCAGGACAGTTTCGCAAGAATACCAAATTGGTGGTATTTGGTATTCTTGCAAATCTGTCCTGATGAATGCATGATTATAAGTTTCGACAGCATGTCTCTCATTTTCAGCAATTTATAAGGTTGTTATGTTTCGGGACTGTGTCTTTAATTTAGGGTCAATGAAGGGGGTCATGTGACCTGTTCTGAAGTCTGCCTAACAGCAGGCTTGGGTGACGTGTCAGTTAAAGATTAAAGGTGGCCCAGGTTGTTTCACTGGAAAGAGGGCGCAAGATGTTCACACTTGGAAACAATGGCAGCAGCATCTGTGCTAACAGTGGTTAAACTGCTAGTCACCAAAGTCCCAGGAAGGTGGTGAGAATGTCGAGTTGAAAACAGCTATGCTTTGAAGCTGCCCATTTACTTCCAAAGTAAAAGAGGATTGGGGGCCTCAAGGATAGCTAATGAGCATTTCTACCTGGATACAAGACCCATTTGATTTATGTTGCCATGGAGATGCGCTTTGAGAGGAGAAGGGTTTCGCAGGTATTCCTGAAACGCTCAAGACACATGCGGTCTGCTAGGATCCGGGAGAGAGGGAGCAGCTAGAGGCTGAAAGTCTCTGTGGTTCACCGCGCAGGAATGCAGGTGGGAGTTTGTGCTCGGACTGAAAAGATCAAATTTGTGACGCTTTGAAACAAGGCTGGAAGCTTCGCCCAGCTTGTGCTAAAGGGAAAATCGCCAGGAAAATTCTCACCGTGAAAGGCAGTTCCAGGTTTAAAAGTTACCAGACTGGGAAAGGAAATGAACAGAAGTAAACCCTTGGGAGCTAAGAATCACTTTGGACTGATTTCGGAAGAATTGAATGACCACTTAAGGGACGGTGCAAAGTATACCTGTGAAGTGGGTTGTTAAGAGGAAAAGGGGAAAGCTCCATTCTGTAGTCAGTAGTGCTTTTAGCCTGTTAATAACAGTAAAAGCCTTAAAGGTGAAAACCTGTCTTGTCATCCTCTCAGGTATCAACTGGAAGTTCGAATTTCTTTTTTTCAATTATCGGTCTCTACAGGGATCGTAACAGCGAGCATTTAAAATTGGGGATGAGCAATAGGCCAGAATTGGAGGAGCACAGACATCCTGGGGGTTTCAGAATTGAGGAGGGTTGTGGCAATGGAAGGATTTGAAAACAAGGGTGAGAATTTTAAAATCAATGCATTGCTCAGCCGGGCCAGCGAGCATAGGAGAGATGCGTGAACCAGACTTGGTGCGAGTTTAGATAGGGACAGTAGCGTTTTGTATGAGCTCAAGCTTATGGAAGGTGGAATGTGGGAGGCCCACCAGGAGTGCATGGGAGCAGTCGGGTTTTGAGGTGACAAAGGCAGGGACGAGAGTTTCAGAAGCAGATGAGCTGAGGTAGGGACGGAGGCAGGTGGAAATAGGCAGCATTGGTGGCGAAACGCTTATGTGGTCAGGAGCACAGCCGGGGCCAAATACGGCACCAAAGTTGTGAACGGTCTGGTTCAGACTCAGACAATTGCCAGGGAGAGGCATGGAGTCAGTGGCTAGGGAAGAAAGTTTGTAATGTGGACCGAAGGCAGTGGGGTAAATTTTACAGACCCCCCCCCCCCACTGGCATATGTGAGTGGGGGTGGTGGGGGGCATGTAAAATAAATTGGGTGGCAAGCAACCACCTTCCCCGCGCCCTCCCCCCCACGTTTTTTCCCATATTACAGGGAGTGGATAAAGCATCAGGCAGCCCGCCTGCCTTTTGGCCTGTCGAAGCCCTTAAATGGACAATTCACTGCCAAATAAGGGGCTCATTCCACCTCTGCTGCAGCTTTTCAACCTGCTGGGGAAGGCAGAAGGAAGGTGGTCAGCCCAGTAGCTTTGACAGCACAGGCTGCTGATGGGAAGGAAGGGGGTTGTTAAATACTTCCAGGGGCTGGCCTCCTCTGCCCATCAAGGACACCTCCCCAAGACGGTATACCCCCCACCCCCCATTTGTACCTCAATACCTCCCCCCCCCACCACAGCTGGGACCTTCACTGACCGCCCAAAATGCCCAGGTTAACCTTCAAGGCCGGGAGACATCATCTTCCTTCCTGGGTACTGCGTCTGGTCCCAGCAGTGGCCACCACTATCTTCTGGTGCTACTGGGACTACAGAGTTGCCAGCCAATAAGATTGGCCAGCAGCTCTCGAGGGTGGGATTTCCTGTCCCTGAGGGGCAGAGTTCCCATTCTCAATAGTGCTGCCCCAGGCATATTATTGCTGTGGGGCAGCATGGTGCCAACAGACCTTTACCTCAGGGTGGGGGTGGGGCAGGTAATCCATCCCCCCACCTCCCCACACATAAAATACAAACATATATTTGTTTGGTGGCAATTTCTGCTCATCCAGTACTGGACACACAGGAAAAGCACAGTAGGTTTAAACTATTGTGGATTTTCATTACATTCTAGTAAGATGCCCACTGTGAAGCTTGCATGTTTTGTGCTGGTTGGATATTAGGATGTTAGATCCTGTCATGCATTCTCTGAGTTTAAATGTGCATATAAATTGTTTGAGCTTTATACTCAGAGGGCTCGTGATATTTCTGCTTCACTCTGGTGTAAAACACAGCCTGCCAGGGATAAGGAGAGCAAAAGAAAAAGACAAGAAATGAGCAAAAAAAAAAGAAAATATGAAGGTGCTAAGGCCACTTGGCTGTCTTTGGCAGTCCCAATAGGACATACAACTTAACCCATTTTTAGTGCGAGTGGGTGCCTTGCGTATGTGACTCGTGACAGCCTCAGGACTAGGATTTGTCAATGTGCTCAGCCCTGGTTAAACAGCCTTGTAACACACTCCTACCCACACTGTATTTTCTGTATAATGGGATATACATTAAGGATGGAGCATTTCTGAAGGTTTTCAATTATTGCCCTACAGTTGTACACCTTTAATGCTGGAAGGCACTATTACAGAGTACCAATACAGCATTGTGTTCCAATGCAGCACCATTACAATCATTGCAAGCACTGAAAGGGGTAACCAGTACCATTGAAATACCATTACAATCTTTGCGAGTGCTGAAAGGGGTAAATAATACTATTACGATATTGTGTGCCAGTACAGCACCATTACAATCATTGCAAGTGCTGAGGTCACTTTCTCAATATTTAATTTGAAAATAATTAATTCAGTAAATGAATTAAGCATTGAGAGGAAATTTTGTAATTAAAATTATTATTTCTAGGGGCCTCGAAACCAACTTTGAGTGCTGAGAGTTGCCATGGCAATGGAGAGTGCAGTGATCTGAGTGTGTACATTCCCGTATTTCTCTCCGTGGGTTTAATGTCCCTTGACTTTTGGGGGATTGGATGAAAAATAACAGAGCTTCTGATTTTTCTGGAGTGCTGGCAGATGATTTGGGAAGAATTTAAATTTCTTATTGTTCATCAGCAGACATCCTGGGATGTAAATGAGTGAATCTTTTGCTACAAAGGAATGAAGAATGGTGAGGACCAGCTGGACTTTTGGCTTAAATGTAGTGTTTTCTCCCAAGTCCCCCCAAACAAGGAACTCATGAACGTGCCTGAGGTTTCCTCGTGTGTCATTTATCTTGCCTAAGCCACAGGAAGCAGGGCTCCCTGATAAATGTTTTTTTCCCCTCAGCTGGCTGCAGCACATTGTTTCCAGGGTCGTGTCAGAGAGCTGGCATCTGGGACACTTCACTGCAAAAATAAAAACCCACCTGCAGCGTGACTTGACATTTGAATTGAATGAGGGAGCCTGGTTATGGAAAAGAACACTGAACCACGAAACATACAGTGGTTGAGTATTGCATCCTTCCAGCACAGATTTATACCTTATTGGTGTTTTATTTATTATTTCAAAACGTTGGGCGTATTTTGTTCCATGTGTGAAATTAAAGAAAAACTATTTCAGCTTTCCCCCTCGGGCAAACTATACTCCCAACTCCTTTGTTTTCTGTTCAAGTCAGTAAGATAGATGGAAGTTTCGTAAATCATTTGGCCCAAACATTACAAATTGAAACAGTCCTTCATCAGTCCCTTCACTCAATGTTAGCTATCATTGCATCACAACAGTGGCTGCGTTTCAGAAATAGTTAATTGGCTGTGAAGCAATCTGGGGCAACCTGAGGTTGTGAAAAGCGCTATATAAATGCAAGTTTTATCTTTCTTTACCAGCTTGTGCAGTCAGGCTCCTGTGTTTGGTTGAATATGTTTTTTATATACCCTGGTATCACCTCCATCCTTCTCTGATTTTCTCCCTTTTGATTGAGCATCACAACCAAGGCTAAACCCATCATGACCCAAGGCCCAAGATTCAGCATTAACAATTGGGCAGCAGAAATGCCATAGTCCCTTTGTACTTAGCAGTGGGAGCTGAGGTTAATTTCCTGGTCCCTACCAGTACATGGGATGAAACCAGTAAACTCAACACAGACTGCAAATCAAACCTCAAATCTGCCTAACCTGTGGATCTTCAGTGTATAAATGCACTACACAGGGAGTCCATTCTGCTTAAATAAAAACAGAAAATGTTGGAAAAACCAGCAGGTCTGGCAGCATCTGTGGAGAGAGAAACAGAGTTAACGTTTTGAGTCTGTATGACCCTTCTTCAGAGCTGAAGAGAAGTAGAAATGTGATGAAATTTATATTGTTTAAGGTGGGGAGATGGAGCAGGTGAAGCTGGATAGAAGGCCAGCGATAGGTGGGGGCTAAGGAGAGATTTCCAAAGAAGTCATGGGACAAAAGGACAAAGTGAGTGTTAATGGTGGTGGTAAGGGCTAAAGGAGGGCTTAAAGAGTATAAATTTCATCACATTTCTACTTCTCTTTAGCTCTGAAGAAGAGTCATACAGACTCAAAACATTAACTCTGTTTCTCTCTCCACAAATGCTGTCAGACCTGTTGAGTTTTTCCAGCATTTTCTGTTTTTATTTCAGCATTCCAGCGTCTACAGTATTTTACTTTTATCGTAGCCCATTCTGCTTTCTGTTTTCCGTAGCGGCCAGCAAAATGTCAATGTCCGTTTCCAAATTTGGGAATGCCCGCTTTCCGGAAAATTGAGTGCACGTTCAGACTTGAGATTTTTGTAACTTTTCTGATCCAATTCCTCTGTGCGTATCTGTGCAGTATGGCTTGATCCTTAATTTGAGGGAGTGAACTGGTCTCAGCCAATGCAGTAAAGAAAGCAGAGATAGCTTGTATTTCTATATCCACTGTAACAACCTTAGGATTTCTCAAAGGATATTACAGCCAGTGAAGTACTTTGCTGAAGTGTAGTCACTGCTGGTATATTTGCAACTTGACATACAATTCGCGCACACCTACAAAAAAGCAGTGAGATAACGAGCTGACGATCTGTTTCAGAAATAGTAGTTAAAGAATAAATTTCGACCAGGACACCAGGGAGAATCCTATGCTCTTTGTCTAGTGCCATGGGACCTCTTGCATCTACCTGAGCAGGTAAACGGGGCCTTGGTTTAATATCTCATGTGAAAAATGGCACCTCTGACACTCAGCAACGCTCCCTCAGCACTGCACTGAAGTACTGGCCTCGATTTTAGCTCTTGTTACCCTTAGGGCTGCTTTACTCGGGAGGGGGAAAAGCAATCAAAGTTTCTCACCCAGATGCAATAGGATTTGCTGAAAAGAGTGCACATCTTGGGCAAGAACAAGGTTTGGGCCCTTATGATAACTCATTTAGAATTCCTGTCAACATTGAGTGTCTAGGGCTAGGACATGAATGTTTGGGCATTTGGGTGAAGGCACTCCACAAACAGACAGTGCTTCCAGCAGAAGTGGTGGGGGTCGGGGTCAGGGGGAAAATTAGAAGGGAAAAATGTAGTTGCTGAACTGATTGTAATCTCTGCATGCTCCTTTACAGAGGAACCACCTGAAGGTCAGGTCCCTCAGCACAGTGAATGGACAAAATGGGAGGTGTTCTCATACGGACAATGACAGACAGGAAATGACCCTCTGGCCCACTCAGCCAGTCCCACACAATTGTGATACCTTGTGCATTGCAATGTATTCACTCCCCACCCCATCCAAAAGTATGTGATCTCCTGGGAAAGATGAAAAACCAAATTAAAAATCCAGTTCAATATTGGTTGGGAGATCACTGGCCCTGATTAATGTCTTGCAGCTAGCTATCTTGTGTACAAGGTGATCCCTGTTTCATCTAGCAACAGGTCCATCTCTTGCTTGAACGAATTCAATGAATCAGCGTCCACTGCACCTCCTGGCAGCATGTTCCCGAGGTCCACTGATCTCCCTGCTTTGCATCTCCCACAATGGGATAAAGCGTCTGAGATCAGGTTGTCTGCTCCTCACCTTGGATGGAATGAGGAGATGAAAGAAAGCAGAGAAACTAAGATTTTCTTTTTAAACGCATAAACTAAAAATGTATCAGTTTACTTGGGCTGGGTGGGATTTTCCGGCCCCGCCCACCGGTGGGATTTTCCGGCCCCGCCCACCGGTGGGATTTTCCGGCCCCGCCCACCGGTGGGATTTTCCGGTCCCACAATGGGCTATTGGCTGGATCGCCGCATCTGCTGCAGGGGGGCCGGAAAATCCAAAAGTCTTTCAACTGTCACTAAAATAAATATTTTAAACCCCAGTTTAACTGTGACGTCATGGTCAGTGTGCTGTAATGGTTTGTTGTCTTGACTAACACCATTTCCACATTGCAAAAAAACACCTTAATTGACTATAAAACAGTTTGGGGCATCCTGGGGTGGTAAAAGATGGTAGAGAAATGCAAGTAATATATTCTTTCTTATTCTTCTTGCCATTTGATTCATGGATGATCTATACTGTGGCTTTCAGAAATTTAAAAGAAAATCTTAATTTCCCTGGCTATTAAGATTTGACAGTATCCCCTGAAATGTACCTTGTAAATTAAGCAGTGTCAGGATTCTTCTTTAAACTAACAATCTGTTTAAAAGATGGTGAAATTTTTATTTGCATTTACAGAATAGTGCACGAGTTGTTTAGATACTGATGGATATCTAGAAGTTAGATGCAATCTAGCAATCGATTCGGATGGTTTATGTATGGAATAATGAATCTCTGGGAACGAATCACAAATTGCTACAGTGCAGAAGGAGGCCATTCAGTCCATCGTGTCAGCACTGGCTCTTCAAACGAGCGATTCACCTAATGCCATTCTCCTGCCTTCTCCCCATAGCACTGCAGATTGTTTCCTTTCAAATAATCAGCTAATTCCCTCTTAAATGCCTGATTGAACCTGCCTCCTCCACGCTCCCAGGGCATTCCAGGTCCTAACCACTCACTGTGTGAGAAAGTGTTTTCTCATATAATTTTTGCTTTTGCCAATTATTTTAAAACTGAGCCCTCTGGTTCTTGATTCTTTCACGCGTGGGAACAGTTTCTCCCTCTCTACCCTGTCCAGGTCCTTCATGATTTTGAATACCCCTATCACACTTCCTCTTAGCCGCCTTTTCTCCAAGGAAAAGAGACCCAACTTCTTCAACCTATCTTCATAATTGAAGTTTCTTACCCCTGAAACTATTCTCGTAAACCTCTTCTGCATTCTCTCCAATGCCTTTGAGTCACAGGCTGGAATCTAAATTAAGACATTCAGGCACTGGAGCACTAGAGAGTGCGCAAAAAAGATTTACAAGGAGAGCATCAGAAATGTGCGGGTATACCTATCAAGAAAAAATTGACAGGCTGGGTCTCTTCTCTTGAAAAGAGAAGGTTGAGGGGTGACCTAATGAGGTTTCTAAAAAATTATGAAAGACTTTGATAGAGTTGACACAAACAGAGTGTTTCCACTTGTGGGGAAGGGCAAAACTAGAGGCCATCAATATAAGATAGTCACCGAGATTTTTTTTATTCATTTACGGGATGTGGACATCACTGGCTAGGCCAGTGTTTATTGCCCACCCCTAAGTGCCCTTGAGAGACTGAGTGGCTGCCACACTGCTGTGGATCTGGAATCACCTGTAGGCCAGACCAAGTAAGGACGGCAGATTTCCTTCCCTGAAGGGCACTAGTGAACCAGATGGGTTTTTATGACAATCGATTATGGTTTCACGGTTATCATTAGACTTTTAATTCCAGATTTTATTGAATTCAAATTCCACCGTCTGCCATGGTGGGATTCAAACCCAGGTCCCCAGAGCATTACCCTGGGCTTCTGGATTACTGCCTCCCCGTCAAATAGGGAATTGAGAAAAGCTTCCTCACCCAAAGAATGGTGAGAATGCGGAACTCGCTACCACAGGGTGCAGTTGAGGCGAACTATATAGATGCACTAAGGGAAGGCTAAATAAGCAAATGAGGGAGAAGAGAATAGAGGGTTATATTGATGGTGTTAAATTAGAAAAAACAAGAGGAGACAAGAAAGGTGTAACATAAATGGCAGTATGAACTGCTTGGGCTAAATGCCCATTTTCTTTGCTGCATGTTCTATGTGATTCTGGTTAAAGGCTGAAATTTAATTGAGGAATTTGGGTGAATATGTTTACAATAGAGTATAATGGCTACACAGAATCAAGTTATAAACTGAAAACCATGGGAGAGGTTTAACTAGGTTATAGATAGAATACTGCACAATGTGCAGTATGTTATGAGCCTGTAATGCATTGCCTGGTTAGATTACACCTAGCTTAACCTAAGCCTATTGATGCACTACTGATGGGCAAGCTACTTCAGACTGTTTTGATAATCAGAAGAGCAAATGCTTTCCCTCCAAACCTCCCCCCCCCCACTTTTTTTCCTTTTTCCAGCACAAATATCATGGTGGGCAGTGACAGAGATAAATTTAGTTTTTGTGTATGTAATTGTGTCAGAAGTGATATCACTGAGGGGAATCTCGCTGCTTTGTATGTTGTTCTGCAGAAAATAATGGAGTGTGTTACAAGTCCATAATTTAATCAAGGATTTAAAACAATTCACAAACACAGCTTCTGTCCCACGGTTTAGGTTGTATTTTGAGCTCTTAGATTAGATAGTAGACATGTAATCACTGGTTGCTGTCTCTTCTACATGGTAACCATCAGAAACACAAGATTGAATCTTGGCTTTGTTACCCTTTGTTATCTATTCTTCATTGCTTCATGGATCACTGCTCACTTCATGTCCTTAACTTATCCCTAAAGACTCTTGCATAAGTCCGATTTTATGTTTTGTTAAGCAGTTGTCTCAATGAATTCCCATTCTTAGGATGAATGGTTCATTGTGACATTGAATGTACAGCATTGATAACTTAAGGCACAATAAGGTAGTACAGTTTGATGGCACAATTATGGAGTAATAATTAGTGCCAGTTCTATTTAGCCATCCAACGCATACCTTTGCACCCCTTTGGAATTGGTGTGACAAATGTCTGCATGTAGATGTGCTGAATCACTGTGTTCCACAGTGATGAGACATGTCTCCTAATCGAAGCATTTCAACCAAATGATCATCCGCCTATACTGAAGACAACTGTTTGAGACTTATCAAAACAGAGGTTAGGCACTTCCTGTCTGAGTGAAGTTCTCATGGCACTGCACTATCACTCCCTGACTTGTTTTATAACTCTAACGCTTCCACACCTGGCACTTCAGGAGAGATATGCCACATGTTAGATGCACAATAAAGCCCCCTTTGCTCTGCCCTATCAAACATTTCCAGGTCTAACAGAGTAAAACTTCCTTCACAATGCCTCATTTAGCACTGCTGTGCATGTAATTGGTAAAATAGACCAGCACTGAGCAGAATTCTGTAGTGCATTAGGTCTCAAACCATGGCTCAGTGATAGTACTCTTGAGTCGAGCGTCATGGATTCAAGTCCCACTCTGGAGACTTGAGTACGTAGTCCATGTTGACACTTCAATGCAGTACTGAAGGAGTGCTTTATTATTGGAGATGCTGTCATTTGGATGAGATGTTAAAGCAATGTCACATCTCTCTTTCGGGTGGATTTAAAGATCCTATGGCACTATCTCCAAGAAGAACAGGGGAGTTCTCACTGATGTCCTGGGACAATACTTGTCCCTCAAACAAGATCATCTAAAAAGATTATCTGATAAATATCACACTGCTGTTTGTGGGTCCTTGCTGTGTGTAAATTGGCTGCTGTGTTTCCAATATTATAACAGTGGCTACACCGCAATAAAACAACAGTTGCTGTAAAGGACTTTGGGATGTTCTGAGGCTGTGAAAAGCGCTGTTGAAATGCAAGTATTTCTTTCCTCCTTTTACCTGGAAAGCAGGTGAATCTGCTGAGATTTGCTTGCATTGTGAAATTTGAATTCAAATGCTGCTTCCTCTTGTCATCTGCTTTTCACTGTCATGCACAGAAAGCTTGCCTTCCATTCCTTAAGTCAACCAGTGCACTGCTGTCTCATTGTTCTGGGACTGCACAGTCCCCAAGCTTTAAAACTCCTGTCGCTAAAATAACACCCAGCTCTCATTAATTACTGCCAAGATGGAAAGCTTTCCTCTTGTGTCTTTTATGTGGTGCTTGTCATTCATTAATGCTTAAATTAATCTGAACTTCTATTGCTTAAAAGGCCTGGCTCACTTATTAATTGTATTGCAACTCCATGCTGACACTCAACTATTCCGGGCTTTTTAAAAGAAAACAGGCAACATCTGACTGTGAGGTAACGCCACTGTATCCATCTTACATCTCCGACATAACTAATGCTGAATCAGCCTCTTACAGTTGTAAAGGTGACTGTCATGCAAAAATTGATCCTTGACAAGGAACGGCAATATTAAGCTAATTTTGGCATTGCTAACCCTGTTTTCTTTCCCAAGTCCTCAACTGCCAACATTTATTTTTCCTGTTAGTGTGTCCGTAACAGCTGTATTGTATCCACAGGTGAGTGGCATTTGGAGGCAGTTAGAACCATTTACAATCCATGCTACATCTTGAGAAAAATGGCTTTTTTAACAAAAAGAAAGTAAATAAACAATTTTTTTTTTACATTCTTTATTGGAGTGTAGTATACATTTCCCCCTGGGGTGCAGAGTATATTTTAAACATCCTTCAGTGGAGTGCGTTGTATATTTTCTGCATTCCTTAATGGGGTGCGGTGTATATTTTCAACGTCCTTCAGTGGGGTGCATACTATATTTTCTGCATTCCTTAAGGGGTGCAGTGTATATTTTCTACGATTCCCACTGGGGTGTGGTATATATTTTCTACAGGAGGAAATGCAGCCCGCAAGAGATGGAGACATGGTGTGCGAGGTGATTTAATTAAGTCAGATGTAAAAACTTGATTTCCTGACAGCAGGTTGAGATGCAGAGATAAAGTCAACAGTGTGTTTGTGGCATGTCGTGCCTCATGCCAGCCTGTGGCAGGTTCATACCTGTAATACATTTGCATGCCACAAATGCTCATTAGCATAAAACTGTTTTTAATTACATCCTACCTTCCAAGATAAAGTCAGCGGCGCTAGAGAATCTCGTGGCAACCAGTCCACATTTGCTTAAAGGTGGCATGCACCTGTCAGCTTTGTGCAGTTGGGGGTGAGGTCAGTTGTTTTTTAACTTTACGACACAAGGGAGGGGAGCAGGAGGATGGCAGCTTGCATGGAGGCTTGGAATTGGTAAGGGTTAGTTGGTGGTGAGGTGGGGACGTGGATGTCGAGTGGGATCGGGGGCTTGGAGGATTGAAGGGCCTGACATCCTGGGTGGTGGGAATAGTCAGTCAAGATATGAAAATGAGAGGCCTAAAGGGTGTCAGTATTCCCTAAATGTGTGTCCATCTTAGGGTGTTGGCTGGCAGAGATTCAAAAGGAACGTTCAAAAGAAAATTGGATATATGGTTGGAAAGGATCTTATTTGCAGGGCTATGAGGAAAAGGCAGGGGGCATGGGGCTAATTGGATAGCTCTTTCAAAGAGCTGGCACAGGCACAATGGGTAAAGCAACCTCTGCCTGTCTTGTAAGGTTCTGTGATTGTGTTCCTTTTTTTTTAATGTAATCTGGTCCTCGGCAAAGACTGTCCTTTTAAATGTTAAAATGTTCAGCTCCCGAATGTTGAGAATAGCCCACTAAAGCGATGCATTAGAACTTGCTATGGGGGCCATGAATTGTCTGCCACTGGGAGCTCCATTCCACTGAGTGCAGTACAGTCTGTCGGTGGCACAACTTTTGCAGTGGTGTCGTTGTAAGTAAAAAAAAACAATACCCATAACCGAGAAATCAAACTTATCGTTCTGCCACCTTGCCACACCCATTGCACTGTTCCTCAAAACTGAATGCCCTTTTGTATGCTCAGGACCAAGGAATGGAGGCTGTTTGACTGACAATGTTCCCTCTAAGCTGAACAGCTATGCAGAAACTAGAAAGTTTTCCGCAGAGAACGTGCACAAGTCAGCCCCTTTGAGTTACTGCCCGTGTGCAGTCACGCAAAAATATTTAAAGGGGGCGTGCACTTAAATCACCCCTGCAATCCACAAAAAAAAACTAGAAGGTACATTTCTCACAGCTGCGAGATTCACTGTTACTCATTTTTAATATGTAGTTCAATCAGCTTTTGCAATTTAGAACTTTTCATGAAAGAAAGTTATCAATTTTCTATTTTCACTAATGTGATAACACCAATATAATGGATCAGAGCATGCTCTGTTGCAGCACCTCGTGGTGTGAAAATTACACTTGTCGGCCAGTGAAATTGTGTTGACTGAAATTGTGTTAATAAGCTTTCATTTTGCATATTTAAGTGGGACTGTTAAAAAAATTGGAAGTGTGTAATAATTTCACTCGTCACGGAGAAATGCCAGTTTCCTCAAAAGCTTTTAAAACGTACCATGTGCTGTCTCTACTCATGCAATTAATTCAGCTTCAGTAGTAGCTCAGAGCTGATGTAGAATTTGTTGATGAAAGCAGATGGGAAAGTGTAATGTATTTGCACGGTGGCAAAAGTATAAATATACCATCGCATATGCATCTGTGTGTATTTTTTTTATATAGAGTCCTGTTCTAGTCGAATGATGGAAAATGGAACACTGTTTGAGACAGTGTAGAGCTCTGCCAACAACATGTTTATTTTTTGTTGCACTGATGTTGCTCATTTGTTTAAAACAGGTACACAAGTAATAAAACATAGCTTTTCAGCCTCATTCTTAGCTGCTGGTGCTCTGTTCCAGTACAGATGCTGTGTATTCGAACACCATATTGCATTGTTGGACAGTATGATCAATCTGAGAGAGACAGTACTGTGGAGACAAGCTGGGGGTTGTTCCATGGGGGAGATTCAAGAGAGGTGATCAGAGTTATGAAACTTTTTCCACTGGCATGAGGGTTACTGACCAGAGGGCTCATATTTAATGTGGCTGGCAAAGGAAGTAAAGGAGATTTTATTTTTTTATATATATGTGGTGAGTTATAATGATCTGGAACATACTATCTGAAAACAAATTCAATTGTAACTTTCGAAAGGGAATTGGATATATATTCTTGAAAAGGAAACATTTGCAGAGCTTTGGGGAAACAGCAGGAGGCATAGGGCTAATTGGGTCGTTCTTTCAAAGAACCAGCACAAGCACAATGGGCCAAATAGCCTCCAGTGCCGTATGATTCCATGAATATTTGTGGGGGCAAATCTGACATTGTCCTCACTGCTGTGATAGGATTCTAATACCCCCATTTACAAAGATTTGCCTCTGATTTCAAGAGGGTAGAAAACCTTGGGACAACCAGAGTTGTTGATCTCGTTGTTGTCAACCACCCCATCAATGAGCATTGCTATGTTTGCAAACATTGTAAGTGGAGACCTGGCCAGATAGATTCTGGCTGCCCATGTCTCACTAAAAGTTGCACAGACATTGACAGATCCGTTGAAATGAATGTTGTTAATGCCCAACATGACTGTACAGTGACAGTGTGAAACTGAGAGATTTTGGGCTGAGATATATCATCTGCTTCAGCATATGCACCGTATTCAATTAGCCAATCTTGCTGCTAACATTGTTAGTCCTTCATGTCTGTAATGTAAGTGAGTCATCTGACACTTCCAGCTATGTTCCATGTTTGTCAAAATGTCACGTGAAAGATGGTGTTCGTTTTAAACATAACAGTAAGATTTCCTTTTACCTAATCTGCATAATTGCTCATGTGGGTAATTTTATTAGAATTCAGTGCAGGAATACTGAGGGTAACAGATAGATAGTAGTGCATGCCTCACGTAGAGTGGTCAGTTATGCTGTTCTTTGGATAATACTAATAGATCCACCAAACTGTTAGTTAAAGTGAATCAGAGGACAAGTTCCTCATTACCATTAGGGATGCTTTCTGATTATGCTTCTGTGAAATAGTTTGGGGCTTTTTTTTTCATTAAAGACAATATATAAAGTCCAAACCTTGTCTGTGAGATGGATAGAAATTCAGGCACTGAATTCTGATCCTCTCCCAGCCCAGGGCTCAGCATCTAACTGGCCCGACAGACAACTCCCAAGCCGAATGCCGAAAGCAAACTCTCCGGCCATCCTGTGCCTAAAACTTCCTGTTGAAAGTACTGCGTCTGAATTAATCTATGTATGATCACAGACTGTCAATGGTAACCATTTCAATGGCTGGCTCATTTAAGTTCATGAGAGTTCATTAATATACTAATCTACTCAGTGTCTCCATGGTCCTTAGTTTGCCTTCCTCTATCAAGGCGACAGTAAGGATTCTGCAACTTGCATGCTAATCCTTAATAATCCTCAGCTAAGATTGGTATCAAAAACATATTATAGCTTTAACCAAAAAGCGCTCTCAAGGTCAAATAATTAACGAACCCAGAACACTGTTGGGTTCACAGGATTAATGTGCTGTCTGATATGATGCAAGCCATAGAACAGGAAGTTTTCTGAGATAATTTCCAGGTCAGTGCTGGATTAGTTGGCCTCGGTCAAGGGTGATGTTGGCGATTTTATAATTGGCTTCAGCAGTCCTGGGCTAGGAAGCTAATTAGTGCCAAATGAGCCCCTGCGAGAAGATGAGCTTGTGTGAATGTGTGATGTGGATAGGATAGGACTCAGATTCAATACCCTTGCAAATGCATGGGTTCAAACACTTTCTAGGCATATGTGGGAGCATGTACTGGAGAAAGTGACTAATTTATGCTTATTGATCAGAAAGACACAGGTTTGATTCCTGGCCTGTGCTAAGTTAGCTGACTTCAGTCAAGGGTGCCGTGGCAGGGTGCTGGAATATGCCTCCAAGCTCCTGGGGTAGGGAGAGAAATTCCCACCCCTGATTGCAGTCCAACAAACTTTCTTGGAAGCACGTACTTTGGTACAGAAGGTAGGGATGTCAATCTTGGCTGTGATGCCCCTGCACTCCAGCAGTCTGCTGACGCCCATTGCCCAACTCATGCATGTGAGATGCCAGGGGAGTGCCAATACCTGTGGATCCATATGTCAATCTGAGTTGCCAAATATAGGAGAGGAGAAGAATTGGGGTGAGCAAGTAGAAAAGTTGTGTCTTATGTGTTGTCAACAAATCTAGGAGCTGTAATAATAGATACAAACTCCAATAGTTCTCTGTCTATTTGTCATGATTTTTTTTTTGAATAAGCATCATTATTACCTTTTTAAACAGATTTGGTAAAAAGAAAGAGGAAAAAGGGAAGGAACAAAAGTCTAAGCAAAAGAGTGATGGCCTGAATGAAGAAGAGCTGGAGAGAATGAAGGAAGAGCGTGACAGGTAGGATATATAAAAGAATCAGAAAGTGTTAATCAAGTGCAAACAATAACTCAGTCTTGGGAGGATTGGTAATGTTCATTTAAACATTTACAAAATCTTCTAAACCACTCATCAGAATTTTTCTAACTGGATGAAGTTTTTAACCAAAATAAAAAGTCAGATTTTTTTTTCCTGTTTGAAACTCAGAAAACAGCAAGCCCTGATCTCATTTTGGTTATCTGTTTGGTAGTAGAGTAAGTTTGAAGTCTACCAACCCAAGTTGTGAAGTTGTTTTCACAGTGAGAAAATCATCCCTGTTGATAGTTTGTGCCTGAGTCATAGCATAGCAGCTATGACGAGTGAAAGTTGGAGCAGAACCTTCTTGGTTCTGAAACTGATCTTATTAAGGAAAACATGAAGTAAGTCATACATTCACAGCTTGGATATTTTTAAGAAGCAGCTCTTCAGATTAACATATGGAACAGATTGCCATCTACAGCAGTGATGGTCGACCCAATTGACACATTCGAGACTGATTTGCAGCTATGAAGCACCTTCCATGTCCTCAGGAAGTCCCAAAGCACTTCACAGCGAATGAAGTATTTTTAAAATGTAGTCACTGTCATGTAGGCAAACGCAGCGCCCGATCTATATATTCATGGTTCCACAAAGGGCAATGAGATGAATAATCAGATAACAACCTATTCTGGTTGAGGGATAGAGATAGTCCGATTAGTGCATTCTTCCATATCCTGTGGGATTTGTGTGAGTCACAAAAAGGTCGGGGAAAATGGTTGATCCAGTCCTGTACACGTATCCAAACAACATGTTGCTTGTCTATTCCTTGTTTTAACTTTTTTGTACTGTATTGGAAGTTATATTCATAAGAGAATGTGATTTGACAAATTCACATCAGTAGAAATTGCAGAGCATTTTTGGGGGTGGGGTGAATTCTTATTGCCTTTGAGAAAAGAGGTTTGTGCTGTAGTTTGATTTTTATAACTGTTTTACCATTGAGTGCTAATGATATGTGAACTAGTTCAGGTAAGTTATTGAGGCCAGTGATATCAGGGCACAATGAATTAATGAGTTACTGTTGAAATGACTCAATCATTGAAATATTTTTAAATAATCCTCTAGCGGTAATTCAGCTCCCTCAGCTTGTTGATTGTGTAGCTCTTCTTAGTCATTTTCCTAGATAGCTTTGTCAACAGTCACTGCTGGTAAGAGGTAAAAAATGAAGTCTGGATCGACCAAAACATGGTAATAAAAGGATGTTGGTCAGGAATCTATCCAGTGGCTTAGCCTGTTCCAGTGATGAAGTGTCCCCTACTGGGTTGTGGCTATTGGGCAAGGATGGGATTGTGCTCTACTCTGATTCCCCCACTTCACACCCAGCCTTTCTGATTAAATGGCTAGTGGGAAAAAAGTTTGCAAGGGAAGAATGGCCACTTGGATAAAGTACAAGAGCCCTGTGGAAGCCAATGAAATAGGAGTGTCCCTGAGTCACAGGTGTCACAGAGTGGAGAACACTGAGCGACAAGGGCTGGAAAAATTTGCATTACTTTTCCTTTCAAAGGAGCACAGGTTGTGAAAGCCTGCACTCTGAAGTTACAATTCGCCCCCGAGATGGCAGACCCAGCTTACTATTTATGAGTGTAATCAGTAACTGAATGGGAAGGTATGTCAAGGGGAAGCACTTTTCATTCCGTACCAACTCCTTTTATAGGACAAAATTATGAATTTACCTGAAATTAGCTTTTTCTATCCACTTGTGCCGCAGTTTCTAAGAGCCAGGGGGCCCCAGATTAACTCTTAGGCCCTTCTGCAGTTCACCATGCCTCGCCCTCCTGTTTGCAACGGAGCCACTTGCACGCAGTATTTTACTACAATATCACAGCAAGAGGGAAGATCTCGTGTGCACAGGCATATTTGGAGTTTTTGTTCAAATAAATTCAGCTAAAAGAGAGAAAAAGTAGCTGAGAATGAATTGTATGGAGATTAATCTAATCAAGTTGTTTATGTATGGAACAGTATTTACTTTGGAACGGGTTAAAGACAATTCATTCAGTGCTTTCAGGTGCCTTAAACAGTAAGCACGCGGCAGAGTTTCCAAACATCATTTGAAATCTGAGATTGACTCAGTATTCAAGTCATTTCCAACTTTTGTTAATGATATGTGTGTATATATATAATATCTATCCTCAAAAATCCCTAAAATCTCAAAGTCTTTGTTTCCTGGAGGAATGTTGCTTTTTTTGATTGAATCTGGTTTGGTGAAGGAAAATTGCTTTTAGCTTGACCTGGTTTTGGTGACTGTGCCCAAATGATTTCTGTGATCGTCAGAACCCATTGATTTTGCTTTCATAGCCTTAACATTTCTGGAATGTCTGACTTGCAGATAAACTGTATGCAATAAAAAAAAAGACTTGTATTTATCTTGTGCCTTTCACAATCGCCTGGCATCCCAAAGTGCTTTAGAGTGAATGAAATACTTTTGAAATGTGGTCACTGGCTTAATGAAGGAAACATGGCAGCCAATTTATATACAGCAAGGTCCCACAAACAACAATGTGATAAGAAGCATATGTTGGTTGAGCAATAAATATTGGCCAGGCCACCTGGGAGAACTCCCTTGCTTTTCTTTGAAATAGTACACGGTGACCTTTGACGTCCACCTGAGAGGCAGACGGAGCCTTAGTTCATTGTTTCATCTGAAGCATTGCACCTCTAACAATGCAGTATTTCCTCAGTGCTGCATTGGAGTGTCAGCCGAGATTTTTGTGCTCTAGTCTCTGGAGTGCAAATTGTGGTATAAGGGTTTGGCATAGAAAGGGTTAATGTGGGGCTGGGTACAGTACCGCCCACAGTGTGATGTAAAGGAACACATGACCCAAGTTTAGAGTTGGGTCATGAGTTCCTTTACATCACACTGTGCGCGGTGTGAGTCTTGTACTGGACAGATATGCGTGAGGAGGCAAGCATGGAGACAGCTCTAACCTAGACCTGATACTGAATATATGGATATAGTTAAAGTAGTTAATAAACACTTCCTGTTAAATCATACAAGATTCAAAACCTCTTCATGAGACCTGCCAAACTACACAAAATATCTTACAACAGAAATTGAACTCACAACAAACTGAATCAGAGGCGAGTATGCTCAAACAGATCCCCTCAGCGCTGTAAAACTATGCATTCCACTGTGATGGTTTCAATCTTCTGAGGGCAACAGTAGATTGGATGATGTCACCTAGAAAAGGAGCCACAGCAATGACTACATTGGGAAGCTCAGTAATACTGGAAATATTTTCACTGAGCGATGTTCTATGTTACATTCCTTGTGTGTATGTTTTGTATGTGTTGTATATTTTTTTACCCCACATATTTAAGAGCTTTAATGATCGTGGCACACAGCAAATCTTTCTGATATTTAATCATGTATGCAATCAACCATGCTTTCTATCACAAACAATTCCACTCCAGAAGCCCTTCATTATTTGTATGACTATCGGAATTCTGTAACTGGAAGAAATAATTAACCTGTTATTACTATAGCATCTATTAATTTTTTCAACTATATTTTGCATCTCAGGACATTTTTTAAATTGCATGTGGAGAAAACTGATGTCAACAATAAGATTTTTTTTAACTCCACATCTACATTTACATCAACAATAATGTACATTATGTAGCACCTCTAAAGTAGTAAAACATTCAAAGGAGGTGCTTCACAGTCGAGTTATTAAACAAAATTTGGCACTGAACCACTTAAAGAGATATTAGTTCAGGTGACCAGAAGCCTGGTTTAAAGAGGTTTTAGGGAGAGTCTTAAAGAAGGATAGATAGACGGAGAGGTTTAGAGAGGGAATTCCAGAGCTTAGGGCCTAGGCAGCTGAAAGCGTGTCAGCCAATGGTGGAGTGATGAAAATTGAAGATAAGGAAGAATTCAGAATTATAAGAAAGCATTTACATAGTTTAATGTAATTTTTATCAGACTATCCAAAGGTAATTAACAGTCTTTCACAGTTCACAGGAGACAGTGAGGTCACATACAGAATTAGACTTAAGAGCCTAGAGTTACAGAATATGTACGATTATATCTGTGTGTATGCAAGTATATATTATAAAAATAGGCTTTCAAGTCTGGAATAAATTATAATGAGTGAAATCTAACTTCATTCCAGTATTAATGTTACTGACAGACACTGGTTAATGCCACATTTTGCATTGGGCAATATGCAAATGAGTATGAGCAGAGTCTTTGGTAGGGGGCAAGAAACATTGTTCAAAATGGGCGATATTTTTGCACAATTGCACTTGGCATCCAAAGCAGAAAAAGTACCCCAATATATTCAGATTACAAAATGCTTTTTGATATGGTACTGCACTGTAGACTTATGACCAAGGTCAGAGCATGTGGAGTCTGGAGACAAGTAGCAGAATGGATATCACCCTAGCTACAAACAGATTATAGAGGGTCGGATTTTTGTCTTCCAGTAGAGGTGTGGGTCAGGTTGTGAAATGCTGAGCTTAGTTTTTTTTCCTGTAAAAACAATTTTCCTGTGCCTTCCCAACCCCACTCCATTTTTGTGCCACCTTTTAGCGGGTTGCGAAGTGCGTGGGTGCAAAATGCACACGCACTCTTCTGAGGTCAGGTGCCCATTGTGAGGACCACAGGGAAACTGTATTTCTTCCTGCATACTATTTTCGGTTTTTGAAGCCGTAAAAAATGTACCTCTCCTTGAAGAGCTTGTGACCACTGGGGGAAGCCTGTTGAGGAACCGGGAGCATTCTAAAAAGTAATTGTAAATTGTTTTGACACCTTCGGATGTCACTATTAGATGTTGTATTGTAATGTAGATTCATCACAAGACTCTGTTTTACAAAGGTAAGTTAACCATTACATTGACCTTCGTGGTGTAGGTGTTGACATATATTACAGTACTTTTTCCATTGGAGAAAGTGCCATAATGCATTCAAAAATATAGAAAAGATGTTGGTAAATTTTCTTTGTCATGTTTGGTCCTGGGATTTAAATGTACAGATGGCTTTGACTGTGTGGAAAATCCCTGCTTTCGAAATACTAAAAAAAAACTAGGCAGCTGCTCTTGTCCGTTGATTGGCAGGCAATTCGCTTTGAAATGGAGAGGACGCCATCTGTTCTTTCTATTTCAGGCTCTTGCATTTGCAGTAACGTTTTGATAGCTGAGGACATTATGAATGCATGGCTGAGTTCCAAAAACTATGCAGTACTCAGTTCTGTTAACACAGCTGTTCAAGGGAATGACTAAGAGTTTCACAAGGTTGTAATAACATATTCTGCTTTTGATGTGGTTTCAAAATACATGTTTGTTTGTTTACTCAACTTAATGGCAACTTAAAGGGTTAGCTTGTTTTCCCCCAATGGAAAACAGTGTGTTTTTGCAATTTTTAAAATATTCGTTCATGATGTGGGATGTGGGTGTCGCTGGCCAGGCCAGCATTTATTACCCATCCCTAGTTGCCCTAGTTCAGAGGGCATTTGAGAGTCAACCACATTGGCGTGGGTCTGGAGTCACATGTGGGCCAGACCAGGTAAGGACGACAGATTTCCTTCCCTAAAGGACATTAGTGAACCAGGTGGGTTTTTTACAACAAGTGACAATGGTTTCTTGGTCATCATTAGACATTTAATTCCAGATTTTTATTAAATTCAAATTCCACCATCTGCCATGGCAGGATTCGAACCCAGGCCCCCAGAGCATTACCCTGGGTCTCTGGATTACTAGTCCAGCAACAATAGCACCACACCATCGCCTCCCCTAATCAATAACAAAGCTTTGAATGAGAGTTTTATTAGATTGTCACAGGTTTAAATTTTTACACCTGTATTTAAAATAATTTCCAATGCTATTTCCTGTCTCCTGAGGACCATATGTAGTCGATACTGGGTGAGTGGCCAAGGAGGATACATGGGGAGGGGGAGTCATTGGTGATCTGAGGGGGTGTGGTGTGGCATGGTGGGGTGAGGGGGATGAGGGGTGAGGTTTAGAGGACCTTTAAGCAATGTTGAGAGCTGGGCTGCTGTGTCCGAGAACCGCAGCGGGCCTTCGAACCAACCTGCCTCTACGCCCGCTCTCCTGCTGCATTCCATCGGGGTTTGCAAGCTGCACTGCGAACCTGATCCCTGTGTGAGAGGACAAAAGTCCCAAGCAAAGTCACACATTCAATGAGCGTGCAGTTCGAAAGCCGCAAAAGTGTGCTAGTCGCATTTTCCCAAACCTGCATGAAATGCCGGGCCAGAGATTAAGGTTGTTACTCACAAGTATCAGTGCTGGATCACTGCTGTTCACCAGTTACACAAACTATTTGGACTCCAGAATTGGAAATACAATTTGAAAATTTGCAGATGCTGAATTGGAGAGTATAGTTAATGCAATTGAGGATTGTGACAAAATACTGGTAGACATTAATAAACTTGCAGAATGCATTTGTAATTGGCAAATTAATTTTAAAGATAGATAAATGTGAGGTAGTACATTTTGATTGGAAGAACAAGGAGAACACACATTCTCTGTAAAATAAATGACTAATAGGAACCTAGGGATCTAGGGGTACTGGTACACAAATCACAAAGTGCTGACACCAGAGATAATTTCTAGAGGAATAGAATTGAAAAGCATAGAAATTATGTTAAACTTGTTTAGAACCGTGGTTAAAAATACATGGAGGCACAGTATCAGGCGCTAAAAAGATGGACGAAAATGCTGTCAGATGGAAGAGTTTACACTATCAGGAAAGATTGAACAAGCTGGGACTCTTTTCCCTAGAAAAGAAAAAAATGAGGCCTGAAGCTGATAGAGGCTTTTACTTATGTAAGGATTTGATAAGGTAGATGTAGAAAAGATGTTTCCATTTGCAAGGGAGACCAGAACGATGGGCCATAAATATCAGATAGCTGCTATTAAATCCAATGTCAAGGGAACTAGAGAATAATTATAACGTGGGACTTGCTACCTCAAGGAATGGTTGAGGCAAGCTAGATAAACACAAAGGGCAAAGGAAAAAAATAATGTATTTTTTTTATTCATTCACGAGATGTGGGCTTCGCTGGTTGGGCCAGCATTTATTGCCTATCTCTAGTTTCCCTTGAGAAGGTGGTGGTGAGCTGCCGCCTTGAACCGCTGCAGTCCATGTGGAGTAGGTACACACACAGTGCTGTTAGGAAAGAAGTTCCAGGATTTTGACCCGGCGACAGTGAAGGAACGGGGATATATTTCAAAGTCAGGATGGTGAGTGGCTTGGAGGGGGACTTCCAGGTGCTGGTGTTCCCATCTATCTGCTGCCTTTGTCCTTCTTGGTGGCAGTGGTCATGGGTTTGGAAGGCGCTGTCTAAGGAGCTTTGGTGAATTCCTGCAGTGCATCTTGTAGATGGTACACACTGCTGCTGCTGTGCGTCAGAGGTGGAGAGGGTGAATGTTTGTGGATGTGGTGCCCTTTAAGTGGACTGCTTTGTCCTGGACAGTCTCCAGCTTCCTCAGTGTTGTAGGAGCTGCACTAATCCAGGCAACTGGGGAGTATTCCATCACATTCCTGACTTGTGCCTTGTAGATGGTGGACAAGTTTTGGGGAGTCAGGAGGTGAGTTACTCGCCGCATGATTCCTAGCCTCTAACCTGCTCTTGTAGCCACAGTATTTATGTGGCTAGTCCAGTTCAGTTTCTGGTTAATGGTAATCCCCAGGATGTTGTTAGTGGGGGATTCAGTGATTGTAATGCCAATGAACATCAAGGGGTGATGGTTGGAATCTCTCTTGTTAGGGATGGTCATTGCCTGACACTTGTGTGGCGCGAATGTTACTTGCCACTTGTCAGCCCAAACCTGGATATTGTTCACACCTTGCTGCATTTGGACATGGACTGCTTCAGTATCTGAGGAGTCGTGAATGATGCTGAACATTGTGCAATCATCAGTGTACACCCCCACTTCTGACCTTATGATGGAAGGAAGGTAATTGATGAAGCAGCTGAAGATGGTTGGGCCTAGGACACTACCCTGAGGAACTCCTGTAGTGATGTCCTGGAGTTAAGATGACTGACCTTCAACAACCACAACCATCTTCCTTTGTGCTAGGCATGACTCCAACCAACAGAGAGTTTTCCCCCTGATTCCCATTGACTCCAGTTTTGCTAGGGCTCCTTGATGCCACACTGGGTCAAATGCTGTCTTGATGTCAAGGGCAGTTGCTATCTCACCTCTGGTGTTCAGTTCTTTTGTCCATGTTTGAACTAAGACTTTAATGAGGTCAGGAGCTGAGTGACCCTGGCGGAACCCAAACTGGGCGTCAGTGAGCAGGTTATTGCTAAGCAAGTGCCACTTAATAACTGTTGATGACCCCTTCCATTACTTTACTGATGATCGAGAGTGGACTGATGGGGCAGTAATTGGCCGGGTTGGATTTGTCCTGCTTTTTGTGTACAGGACATACCTGGGCAATTTTCCACATAGCTGAGTAGATGCCAGTGTTGTAGCTGTACTAGAATAGCTTGGCTAGGGGTGCAGCAAGTTATGGAGCACAGGTCTTCAGTACTGTTGCCGGAATATTGTCAGGGCCTGTAGCCTTTGCATTATCCAGTGCCTTCAGCCATTTTTGATATCATGTGAAGTGATGGCATTAGATGAAGAAAGGTGAGAGGAGGCTGGTATGAGGCACAGACCTGTTCGGCCAAATGGTCTTTTTCTACGCTGTAAATACCAGGTAAATGCAAGTTGTTGATGTTGCTGAAACATAAAACTAGCCACATTTGATACCTGCAAAACTAGACTGTCAATAAATGTTAAGATAAAAGCAAAATACTGTGGATGTTGGAAATCTGAAACAAAAACAAAAAATGCTGGAAAAAATCAGTAGGTGTGACAGCATCTGTGGAAAGAAAGACAAGAGTTAACGTTTCGAGTCTGTATGACTCCTCTTCAGAGCTGAAGAGAAGTAGAAATGTTGTGAAATATCTGCTGTTTAAGGGGGGGGGCGGAACAAGTTCAGACCCACTGTAACCTACCTCCTTCTGAACTTGCTGCACTCCGTTCTCTCAGGTCCAACCCTGACTTTGTTATCAAACCTGCTGACAAGGGTGGTGCTGTTGTTGTCTGGCGTACTGACCTTACCTCGCAGAGGCTGAGCGCCAACTCTCAAATACTTCCTTCTACCTCCCCCTGGACCATGACCCCACTACTGAACATCAAGCCATTGTTTCCAGGACTGTCACTGACCTCATCTCCTCTGGAGATCTTCCGTCCACAGCTTCCAACCTCATAGCTTCCCAAACTCGGACAGCCCGCTTCTACCTCCTACCCAAAATCCACAAACAGGACTGTCCCGGTAGACCGATCATGTCAGCCTGTTCCTGCCCCACGGAACTCATTTCTTCCTATCTTGACTCCGTTCTCTCTCCCCTTGTCCAGTCTCTTTATACCTATATCCACGATTCCTCTGATGCCCTACACCATATCAACAATTTCTAGTTCCCTGGCCCTAACAGCCTCCTCTTCACCATGGACGTCCAATCCTTCTACACCTCCGTCCCCCACCAGGATGGTCTGAGGGCTCTTAGCTTCTTCCTTGAACAGAGGCCTGAACAATCCCCATCCACCACCACTCTCTGTCTGGCTGAACTTGTTCTCTCTCTGAACAATTTCTCCTTAAACTAGTCTCACTTCCTCCAAATAAAAGGTGTGGCTATGGGTACCTGCATGGGCCCCAGTTATGCCTGTCTCTTTATGGGGTATGTGGAACATTCCTTGTTCCAGTCCTACTCAGGCCCCCTCCCTCAACTCTTTTTTTCGGTACATCGATGACTGTTTCAGTGCTGCTTCATGCTCTCGTCTGGACCTGGAAAAACTTATCAATTTTGCTTCCAATTTCCACCCCTCCATCACTTTCACATGGTCCTTCCTTGATCTCTCTGTCGCAATTTCTGGTGATAGACTGTCCACCAATATTCATTACAAGCCCACCAATTCCCACAGCTACCTCGACTACAGTTCCTCACACCCTGCTTCCTGTAAAGACTCCATCCCATTCTCTCAGTTCCTTCACCTCCGCCACATCTGTTCCAATGGTGCCACTTTCCAAAACAGTGCTTCTGACATGTTTTCCGTCTTCCTCAGCCGAGGTTTCCCACCCACGGTGGTTGACAGGGCCCTCAGCTGTGTCCAACCTGTCTCTGCCCTCACACCTTCCTCTGCCTCCCAGAACCATGATAGGGCCTCCCCTTGCCCTCACTTTTCACCCCACCAGCCTCCACATTCAAAGGATATCGTCCGCCATTTCTGCCAACTCCAGCATGATGCCACCACCAAACACATCTTCTCTTCCCCCCCATCGGCATTCCAAAGGGACCGTTCCCTCCGGGACACCCTGGTCCACTCCTCCATCACCCCCAACACCTCAACCCCCTCCCACGGCACCTTCCCATACAATTGCAGAAGGTACAACACCTGCCCCTTTACTTCCTCCCTCCTTACCATCCAAGAACCCAAACACTCCTTTCAAGTGAAGCAGCATTTCACTTGCACCTCCTTCAATTTGGTCTACTGCATCCGCTGCTCCCAATGCGGTCTCCTCTACATTGGAGAGACCAAACGCAGACTGGGTGACCACTGTTCTGAACACCTTCAGTCTGTCCACAAGCATGACTCAGGCCTACTTGTCACTTGGCATTTCAACACACCACCCTGCTCTCATGCCCACATGTCCATCCTTGGCCTGCTGCAATGTTCCGGTGAAGCTCAACACAAACTTGAGGAACAGCACCTCATCTTCTGATTAGGCACTTTACAGCCTTCCGGACTTAACTTTGAGTTCAACAACTTCAGACCATGAACTCTCTCCTCCATCCCCACCCCTTTCTGATCCCCACCCCATTTTTGCCTTATTCATTTTTATTTTTTAATTTTTTATTTATTTATCTATTTTTATATTTTTCCCCACTTATTTTCATTGTTATTATTTTTAATATTTATTTCCATTTTTATTCATTGTTTTATCCCCAGCTTTTAGCCTTTTCGATCTTTTTTCCTCTCCCCCCGCCCCGCCCTCATTAGGGCCATCTGTCGCTTTCCAGAGTGCTTACCCTGGTCCAGCCATTATCATATTCTGCTTTCCACTCTTAATGTCACCATTAGCACCTCCTTTAGCCAGTATCACCACTATTAACAACCCTCTAACCTTTTTGTTTATGACATCTTTCGCAATCTCTCCTTTGCCTCCACCTATCGCTGGCCTTCTATCCAGCTTCACCTGACCCACCCCCCCCCCCGCCTTAAACAGTATAAATTTCACCACATTTCTACTTCCCTTCAGCTCTGAAGAAGAATCATACGGACTCAAAACGTTAACTCTGTCTTTCTCTCCACAGATGCTGTCGGACCTGCTGAGTTTTTCCAGCATTTTTTTTTTGTTTCTGTCGATAAATATACTTGAATGAGAAGAACTGTATAAACTGCTGATGATAAACTGACAGTTTACAAATAAAAAGAAATCACTTGCAATTGAGTAATGCCTTTCATGGTCGTATGATCTTTATTTTTTATAGACTAATTGATCATGTTTTCTTCAGTGTCACTTCATTTCTTTCAGCATGTTCCCCAGGCAAAGCAGCAGCAGCAACATAATTAGAAGTCTGTAGTGGTAAACAACATGAAGTACTGTGCATAGTCTCCATATTACATCAAGCATATAGTGATGCTACAGAAATGACTTTAAAACCTGACACCAGAACTGAGAGTAAGAACTCCGAGCATTAGGGAGAAGTTAAACAGGCTGGGCTCTTCACTCTACAAAGAGAAATTGGCCTGATAGAGGCCTAAGATTAAGAAAGGGTTTGATAGGGTAGACATCGAGATGTTCCCACTTGTGGGGGAAACTAGAACTAGGCACCATATAGTATAAGATAGTTATTCATAGGGAATTCAGGAGAAAAATCTTTACCCAGGGTGTGGCTAGAATGTGGAAGTCGCTACTGTTGTATGATGTTGGATGCGCCTGCATGCCATTGTAATGTAAAGGTGCGCAGCGGAGCAAGGGTTAATGTGGTACTGGAGGATAGCACCGCACATGGTATAATCTGTAGAGCCACATGGTAATAGCCTGAGAGAACAGTCTAGAAAGAACACTCTGGAAGCAACCTACCTGTATGACAACAGCACCATGCATGACAGTAACCTGGGATCCGCAGATAGTTAAAGATTAACAATAAAGGGTTCATGTTTAAATATAAAAGCCTCAAGATCTCATCATTGAAACATCACCACATACTATAATACACCATGGTAATCAGTGGTGATAATATAACAGCTACCACAAGGATTAGGTGAGGGAAATAGTATAGGTGTATTTGAGGGACAAAGGAAGAAATGGATGTGTTGATGGGGTGAAATGAAATGATGGGTGGAGGCCCATGTGAAGCATTAACAGCCTGTGCTGTAGCTTAAATTCTATATAATTTTATGCAGTAGGACTGACTAAGGAAGTTCATAAATGGCCACTGTGAAACCCAGGGTGCTGGCTCACTGATTTTCTTTTTTCCAGTAATAAGGATAAATAATCACTGGGTCAAAAATTTTGACTGCCTGCATTAAAGATGCCAGCAATTGATACTTGTGTGTACAAGAGGAATCAGTTATCAAAACTTGGATGGCGAAGGATAGAATACTGGAGTCTAGTCTTTATTTGCTTACAAGAGACACACATTGCATACTATGCACCCTTTCTGCCTTCTCCTATATCAACACTGATGAGTCTTCAATTAACTGCGCCCACCTGAATACAATTAACATCAGTAGAAGGGACATGATCCACGAGGACCGTGGGCACAATTGGGAAGTGGTTTGCATTTTACTGCGTGTGTTAGATATGTCTGGCGTCATCTGTGTACTGGTCTATTCAAGAGTCACGTTTGGCTTTGCTGGGTTATAAAATGTAAAGTTGATCACACTTGCATTTTGTACCTGATTTTATGCATGCCAGGCCGGATTCTTGCCCATTCCTTGTTTGTGGCTTTGTACACATCGGCAGAATCCGGAAATAAACTTCCAATTCCGTTCCACAGTACAACCTGTTGAGAACAGTTTCAGAATTCACCTCCCCACCCCAAGAAAGGCTGTTCAACTTCGATCCGCAGACAACCCTCATCATTTTAAATCCCAACAAATCCAAACATGGTGAATTAAAGTACCTTCTAATTAATCTTTGCAAGGTTTTTTTTTTAATACATTGGTTCAAACCCTGGTTTGATTGAATTAATCAAACTCTGTTAAAATCTGTTCCTAAAGTGCAGCTTTTGATTGTTACTGAATCCACCTTTTGTGGTGCAGTGCTGGTTATGAATAATTGTGGTACCCAGCCTTATGTGAGACTCCCAATGGTATTCCCTTAATATGCAGCTAATGATGGATTGATATTTGAGAATTCTTTGTTTCGGAAAGGTCAGTAGAAGCTTTTAAAATAAGCAAAAGCACAGTAGAGTTGTCTGGGTAAGATCAGAAGCTGTTAAAAGCATTTTTCAACTAAATGTCAAGATTTATCCTAACAGGATATATAAATTTTGTGAAAAGAATCAATGAGAAAAAATGTGGAGGTATCTTTGACCACTAATTTCATTGGCATTTACTGTCATGTCATATGCAGTGTTGACCTCTGGCACCATCTTCACATACCAATGGTTTATGAATTTATGATAAAAAATTGAAACTAAATTTGGCATTGTTAGCATCCAAAATGAATCCAGAATGAAAGTTGAAGCATTTGACCCTATTGTGCGTTTTTCTTTATATGTAGCATAGATGCATTTAAAGGACAGTTAGATAAGTACATGAAGGAGAAAGGAATAGAATATTATACTGGAATTGAAGTGGAATCTGAGGAGCATTGTGTGGATCTTAAAATGCTCGCATAGCCATGTTGGACTAAATGGCCTGTTTCTGTGCTGTAAGCTCAAAGTAATTATCATGTTCCGCAACCTCTGCCATTCCTGATTTTTTTTTTTAATTCTTGCACGGGATGTGGGCATCACTGGTGAGGCCACCATTTCTACTAGGCAATTTCAGAGGGTAGTTAAGAGCCAACCACATTGCTGTGGGTCAGGAGTCCCAGGTAGGCTGGACCAGGTAAGGACGACAGTTTCCTTCCCTAAAGTGCATTAGTGAACCAGATGGGTTTTTATGAAAATTGACGGTGTTTATGTTCTGGGGTTTGAACCCATGTCCCCAGAGCATTAGCCTGGTCACTAGTCCAGTGACATTACCACTATGCCATTGTCTCCCCTGATTTTTTTTTAATCAATTTGTAAACCATTTGCGATATAACTGGAAAAGAATAAGGCTGTATCTAATCCTGGCTGTGATTTTTTTTTTAACATTAATCCATGGCTGTGGGTGATGTGACCTCAACCAGATTTATTGCCATCCCTTTTTGCCTTGAGAGGGTGTGATGGTCCTTGAACCACTGCAGCCCTTGCGGTGATGGTGCTCCCATGCATTGTTAGAGAGGCAATTCGTGGATTCTGACCTAAAAAATGAGGAAGATACATTTCCAAGTCAAGATGGTGAGTAACTTGAATGGGAATGTGGAGGTGCTAGTAGTGGAACTGTTGGAAATTAACTTCAGTGGCAGGGGAACCAATCAAGTGAACTGCTGTCTTGTAGGTGGCATTAAATTTCCTGTTCTTGCAGTTGTATTTCTTTATTTTTATTCTTTCATGGGATGTGGGCACTGCTGGCAAGGTCAGCACCTGTTGCCCATCCCTAATTGCCCTTGAACTGAGTGGCTTGCTAAGGCATTTCACAAGGCAGTTCAGAGTAAACCACATTTCCATCTAGGGAGGTCATGAGCATTCCATCATATTCTTGACTTGAGCCTTGTAGGTGGTGTAGAGGATTTGAGGGGTCAGTAGCTGAGCCATTTATCACAGAGTACCCAGCCTCTGTTCTGATCCTGTAACCAGAGTGTTTACATGGCCTGCTCAATCCAGTTTCTGCTGAACGGTAAGCTCCCAGGATATTGATGGTGGAGGACTCTGCCATGTTGGGGCCATTGAAGAGTTTGGGCTTTCTTTTGTTAGAGATGGTCATTACCTGACTCTTAGTGTGACACCTAAGTTCCTTGTCACTGAAGAGCCCTTCTGGTCATTATTCAGATTTGTTGTTTTCTGGTATAGGTTGCTTCATTATCAGAGGAATTGCAAATGGTAGTTGAACACTGTGGAATTGCTAGATAACAGCTCCACACATGATCATTTCTTGGATGGAATGCGATTAATGAGGTAGCTAAAAATAACCAGGCCAGGGACATTTTCCTGAGGAACTCCTGTACTGATGTCCTAGAGCTGAAATGACTGGCCTTCCAACAACCATGATCATCTTTCTTCGCATCAAGCATAAGTCCAGCCATTTCTTTTGACCCATCAGCTTCAGTTTTGCTGGGGCCCCTTGGTACCATCCTTAGTAGAATCCAGCCTTGGTTCCATGAGATGTTCTTCTCACCTCTCCTCTAGCATTCACCTCTTCAGTCTTTCTGGACTAAACCTGTGATTAGGTCTGCCATTGAGTAGTTCTAGCAGGACCAAAACTGAGCAGCAGTGAGAAATTTATTGTCAAAGAGTTATTTGGGGGTACTACTGCTAATTCCTTCCATCACTTTACTGGCAATTGAAAGAAACCTGATCAAGTATTAATTTTCTGGGTTATGATAATCCTGTATTTTTGTAGATGTGTTATATCTGGGCTATTTTCCATATTGTCAGGTAGGTGCCAGAGTCATAGCTGTGCTGGAATGATATGTCTGGGAGTTGAGAGGTGGGTGGAGGTGATGTCCATCTCTGGTACACAGGAGTTTAGGACTAGAGCTGGGATGCTGTCAGAGTGCAAAACCTTTGACTGACATGGCCACTACTTAATATCATACTGGGCTGAATTTTACCATCGGCAAGCAGGGGGCTGGGGCCCGCTTGCCAACGGCAAAATGACGCGGGATGACATCGGGGGAACCCCTGACATCATCCCACCCCGTTTAAATCTTCAGGAAGGTGGGCCCGCAGCAAAATCAGCTGTGCACCCGCCGACCTGTCAATGGCCAATTGTGGCCGTTGACAGGATAATTAAAACAATTAAAGGACCTGCCCGCCCAACCTTAAGGCTGGCGGGCAGGCCAAGAGCCCCGGCGGGGAATAGAAAAAACATGAAACCTCATCCACCGGCGGGATGAGGTTTCATGTAGGGTTTAAAAAAGTTTAATAAAGTTTGAGTGAAATTTATTAACATGTCCCATCTCGTGTGACATTGTCACATGAGGGGGACATGTTAAGGATTTTTTATTTTTCTATTTTTAATGTTTGTACAAGTGTCAGCGAGCTCCCTGAGGCAGCACTTAGCCTCAGGGAGATGTGCACATGCGCAAAAGAGTGCACTCTCGCATTTGGGGAATCCCCCCCGCACAGGAAGCACATAGCGCTTCCTGCCAGGCATCACGCTGGGCGGGCCTTAATTGACCTGCCCGCTTAAAATGGCGGCGGGGCCCACTTCTCCAGCGGGGATCGGGTCGGGCCTGCCCACCAGGCAGAAAATTCTGCCCACTTAGTGTGCCAAATTGGAAGGACACTGGTACCTATGATTGTGGGAACCTCTGGAGAAGGCCAATGATCACCCACCTGAACTTTTGAATGATACTTGCAAAGACTTTAGCCTTTTCCTTTGCAACTATGCTATGGTCCACCTGTGTTTCAGCTGCTAGATACATCTTCAATCAGTCCCCCGGCATACTGCACAATGGAAGATGTTCTCCCGTGAGAGATGAAACTTTGTCTTCTGAAGGACTATGCAACGTTCACTTCTACTTTTGCAGACATAGACATTCCTGTGGCTTTTGACAAGAACAAATAAAAATGAGACTCCAGTACCTACAAAGCAGCATTCTTAGTGAATTTTGAGTCAAAATTCATTGAAAGGAAGAGGATGTTCTAGGGAGCAAGTTCTTGGTTCATTTGGGAAGAAGTAATTGGCAGAGGTAGCTGGGTAAAACTGGTTGGACATCATAGAAAATGTTTTTAATATTGAACAAACTCACTTCATAATTGGAGCAACTTGAGCTACTATTTGTCTTAGGCTGCTATACACTGTATCTTATGTTGAACAGCCTTTCCCTTTTGCTCTAATGTTATTTAGCTCTCCATTACTGCATTCCATACCTCTCTCTCTCTCCCTCGCCTGCCCCCTCGTCTCCACTTACATAGGCACACTGACCAACAACTTGGACAGACAATCTGAAAAAAGTCTTCCATTTATTTAGCACTTTTCACGACTGCCAGAAGTCCCAAAATGCTTTACAGCTAATGAAGCACTTTGAAGTGTAGTCTCTGTTGTAATGTGGGAAATGCGGCAGCCAAATTATGAATAGCAAGCCCCCACAAACAGCTATAATGACTGGATAATCTGTTTTAGTGATGTTGATTGAGGAATAAATATTGGCCAGGACATTGGGGATAACTCCCCTGCTCTTCTTCAAAATAGTGCCTTGGGATCTTTTACATTCAGCTAAGAAGGCAGGTGGCACCTTGATTTAACATCCTATTCAAAATATGGCACTTCCAGCTGTGCAGCATTCTCTCCGTGCTGCGCTGGATTGTCAGTCTTGATTTTTGTGCTGAAGTCCCCTTCTGACTCAGGGATGAGCGTGCTGCCCACTGAGACATGGTGGGCACCCAACCTGGTCTCAGACCTCTCACTCTTCTGCTAGCTGCTTGCTGATTTGCTGTAGCGGTCAGGATAACCAGTTTTCATATTACCTGTTGTTCTAGCTCCACATCTCCCTTAAACATCACAATCAGGACTGGGAAAGTAGTGGTTGTGGAATAGAGGCTGTCATCATGCATCCTGTTATTTTATGGGAGTCCTGTCCTTTCCAGTCTTTCAATATTGCACTGATTTATGTAATCGTGCTGCTGGTTTTAATATTCCCACCAGCCCAATCTCTCTTGCTAACACCTTGTGTACTTACCTCCTGTAGAGCAGTTGTTTGGTTTATTTGGAAATCCCTGCAGTCTTGGGCCCATACAAGAGGAGGGGGTTAAGCTAAAG
Organism: Cetorhinus maximus; assembly: GCF_964194155.1. Lineage (NCBI taxonomy): Eukaryota > Metazoa > Chordata > Chondrichthyes > Lamniformes > Cetorhinidae > Cetorhinus > Cetorhinus maximus. The sequence goes on from NC_135889.1 coordinate 13,096,647, forward strand.
ATGCAAATCGTTTCATGAAAGATTGGAAATGGATTTTGTCTTTTATGAGATAACTCCTTGGGTTAAGGTGGAGCAAGTGCTTTTGATGATTGAGAATGTTACTTTGGGGGATAAAAGCGACTTATATCTTTTCCCAAAGAACACGAATGAAAGTAAAATAAAATCCATTGAATCTATATCCTAAGAGACTGAAGACGCTATTGGACTTTATTACCTTTCACATTATTTATTGAAGCTTTTATTTAATTGGTAAAAAAAAAATGCAATAGCAGCCAACTTCAGTAAGTGATTACATGGCACACATTCAAGACACTCTGAAAAGGCCTGTGCTTTTTTTTGTTAAATGAAAAATTCCTGTGAATGATATGAGTAATGGCATATTTCTAAATTAAAGAATTTGGTGGTGAAAAAAGCACTCCCTTAGGAGACCTGCTCTGTGCATAGGGGATGCATTTATATAATAGCACCGCAGTCAAAAGGTATGTCCAGAACTCCCAAAAATCATCCACTAAATTTACATCAACTTAACAGCCTTGCTGAGTGCATTAGTAATGTAGTTGCTGCTTTCAGCTGCACTAAATATCACAAAAATATAGCACCCTGCTGCTCATTTTGAGTAATCACCTTTGTTTACAAAGAAGCTACAAACTCTGAAGGAATGCGAGCACAGGACAGAGCAGCGTAATTATACACGCCCATTCCACATCTTGGGATGGAGGCAGTCAGCTCACTGATTCACACAGGGAATGCATGAGGTAGAATTGGAAGGCCAAAAAAAAAAACTGCAGGGACAATATATTCAAAGGCTTTCTCCCCAGTTTCCAATCTTCACCTCTCAAAAGCACTGCTTCTTTCCAGGGTACAGATTGTGAGTATCAGCAACTCTCTAGTGCTTTGCTCAACTGATCTTTTATTATGGGAGCAAAATGCTGTGGGCCATGAGCACCAGCATAGACCAGTTGGGCCAAATGGGCTTTCCACGTGACGTTTCCTACATTACAACAGTGACTACAATTTAAGAGTACTTTGTCTGTAAACCGCTTTGAGATATCAGGTGTCCATGAAAAGCGCTATATAAATGCAAGCCCTTCTTTCTTTCTGTGCTGTGATTCCCTAGAAGTCCAATTGATTTTTCACTGTCAAGTATCCCTACACTGACCAAGAAATTGGCCGAGTTGATTTAAAGCACATCTGCACCTTCACTGCACATATACGTTAAGCTCTTCAGAAAATCTAAAATTAAGGAATTTAACTACATTATAATTTTAAATAAAAAATCAGTAATGATTTACAATTAATGGGAAATAATGCAGTAACTATTACTGCTGCATAAATTAAATATTGATATCACTGAAATAGTATGTCACCTCACCCATCTCCTATTCCCTGGCAACCCTTGTATCACACTAAAATTTCTGTTCCACTTAACAGAAAATGGCATAGTGGAACAATAGAATGCTCCAGAATAACACAACACCAGAGTTAGAATGTCTGCAGCTTCTTAATTTTGCTGTTCTTTGAACTCCATATGCTGGATTTGACACCCTGGCAGGTTTGAAGGCGGGTGGTCTTGTAACATCCACAGCGTGGTCTTCCCGCTGCCTACCCAGTCGCCCCAACCTGTATAAAATTCCACGGAGGCAATGCAGGCATTGGGCAGCCTGTCCATCCTTGGGCCTATTAAGGCCCTTAAGTGGCCAATTAATTGGACACTTAAGGGCCTCATCCCAGCCCCCGCTACTGTTTTAACCATAGTTGGCGGAGGCCCATACCAAGCAGGTAGTCCGACAGCTTTAGTTGCACAGGCTGGTGTCAGACAATGTGGGGGTCCGCTTTGCGGGTCCGCTTTGCATCGGAAACGCCCCAAACCCATTCCGAGATCATACTTTCGCCTTGTACCCTCTACCCAGCCCCTCAAACCTGGTCTCCCACCCTCCTCATCCTCCCCCTCACCTGCCAGCCTGACCCCAGCGAAATCCACCCCCACCCGCCACCCGCCACCTACCACCTACCTTAGTATCTGGTTCCAGCAACAATCTCCATTGGGTATTGCTTGCAGTCCCAGCAGTGGCGCTGCCAGGACCACAGAGCTGCTGACCATCCAATTGGCCAGCAGCTCTGAGGCAGGACTCCCTGTCCCTGAAGGGTGGAAACTCTGCCTCCAGCCTATTAACAGCCACTGCCGTTAAATGACAGGGGGGGCAGTCGTTCTCCCGTGGACAGGCTCTCCACCAACTTTTAAGCTGGGGGGAAGCAGGGACCACACGTACCATAAAATCCAGACCAATGTGTCTATTTGGTAGCAATTAAAGTCTGTCAGCCTTAAAGAGACTCATACGCTTAGCAGAAAAAAACAATGTATTGTGTGTTAATTTCCGTAGCGGATTTCAGATCGCAGCTTCAGCAGAAGAACTGTGGAAACCTCTGGGGAGAAAAGATGGTGTAAATACTGTTCATGCCATTTCTATGGGCAGTTTCTCTATTGTTGTGCCTGAAGTTACGATCACACTTGTTATATTTTATGTATTCCTGCCCTGAAAACGCTCATCATTCGTTTTAACGTAAACAATGGAATGAGCGATCTACGAGTACTGTCTCCACCGCATGTAGTAAGTTGGAAAGATGCTAAATCCATCAGACTCTGTAGATCCACAATCTAATTTTAAAGTTGTGGGAATAAAGAATTGTATGACGCTAAATTAACAACAACAACTTGTATTTCTATAGTGCCTGTAAAACATCCTCAGGCACTTCACAGACTTTATCACACAAAAAAATGACAGCGAGCTACATAAGATATTAAGACAGACAACCATATGCTTGATCAAAGAGGTAGGTTTTTAAGGAGCGTCTTTAAGGAGGAGAGAGAGGTAGGGACACTTAGAGATTGAGAGACGGTATTCTAGAGCCTAGACAGCTGAAAGCACAGCCGTTCATGATGAAGCAAAGGAAATCATGGATGCACAAGAGGCCTGATTTAGAAGAACACGGATTGCTTGGAGGGGTGTAGGGCTGGAGGAGGTTGCAGAGATTGGGAAGGATGTTTTCAAATCCCTCCATGACATCAAAGGATGAGTATTTTAAAATAAAGGATTCACCAAACCAGGATCCAGAGAAGGTCAACAAGCACAGGGGTAATGGATACACTTACAGAAGGTGGTAGGTGAGAGGCTGGCCAGTTGAGCATTGGAATTGGTGCAAAATCATAAACAAACAGATTGTCTTTGATTAGCGAACAACTGATTGAAGCTGCCTGACATCTCCATCAAATAACTTCAGATGTTTCTAGGGTATTAAAAAGAGACAGAAGGTTGTTAATGATTCGTTAATTATACTGTTGGATACAAAGGCATTGTTTAATTAAGCACTTTGAGCACATATAATTAGGGGAAAAGCTGGGACAATGGGTGTGTGAGAAGAGCTATGAGGCTCAACAAAGCCAATAAACCCTCTCAGTGAAGAAAAGCGCTGTGTCTTGGTTTTGACTTCACCACCCTGCTTGGATTCTATTAACAAAGGGGTAGGCAGTCATCGGAGGTTCATATAAATGGTTATCAGCACATAATCGCATTTTAACCAGGTATGAAAAGTTTATTTAACTACCCAAAATAGCCATGGCACTTAGGAGCACTGCCTTTTTAATTGAATTTTATGGTAAATGGTTAGTGCCATTTACCTGATGTAGGCGGTTGCCTAAGATGATTTAAATAGTGAAAACTGTCTATAACATCATGTAGAGACTCAGAGAAATTGTAGCACAGGAAGCCAGCGCTTATGCACAGCCAACTCCACACCAGAGTTATCTACTCTACACCCATTTCCCTGCTTTTGCAAACAAGTCATTTAACGAACATGACTTCTGCCATGCATTAATGCTCGCTATCTCAGGCTGTCATATTGCTTGTTCTGGTTGTCTGCTGGTTTAGAATAGATTACAGAAAAATCCTATATATGGTGCATGTCATATTGTTCTATAATCTCTGTTCATTGTCCTGTGTGCAATGAGATAGCCATGACATACGGAATGCAAAGAAATGAAGATACTGCCCGATATTTTGAGAAGCTAGAGGAGGGCTGCTGTGAGTTAGATCCACAAAAAAGCTTCATTGTCTAGCAGAATTATGGGATGGTACAAGCCATGCAGCATGCTGATGACTTGTCTACGGGGTAACAAAGATTCCAAATGAAAGGAATTAGAAGAGTGGAACAAATGCTCAGTTTGCATTTAGCAGTCTGCTAAGGAAAGCAAAAAAAGACTTGCACTTATCTAGTACATTTTACAACCTCAGGACATTTCCAAAAAAGTACCTTTGAGGTGTAGTCATTATTATTATAGAAGAAAACACAACAGCCAATTCACACACAGCAAGCTCCCACAAACAGCAATGTGATAAATACACTAGAGTGTCAAGCCTGGTATACATACTCATGCCCTTGGAGTGAGCCTTGAACCTGGATCCTCATGAGTCAGAGGCTAGAGCACTATCAGCTGAACCACAGCTGACAAAAAGGCAACATCAGTAACTGGGACATTCTTAGCTAACAGTAGTCCAGATCTTATGATCCCCGGATGGTCATACCCCGGAGGTAATCCGGAAGGTACACTGGGGGACCCCTTGGAAGTCCTGACACAAGGACTTCACAGGAATTGCTCGGGAAGTTTCAACATCCCCCGTGTCTGGAGCCTCCGAAACCCTGAGTTAGAGTCAGAGACTTTGGATGGTTCCAAATTACTTAACAGAGATGCTACCCAGGAAAGGTTAGAAAGATTAAAACTAGTTCTAACTCCTGGATAACTATGCTACCCCCACTGACCACCCGACTACCACCCCTGTCCAGTTGACTACCCTCAACTAACCCCACCCGCCCCCCGGCTAATAACCCTGACCACTCAACTAACTCCCCTACCCCCCCTGACTAATTACCCTGACCCCCCACTGACTAACCCCATCCCCGACTAGCCCCCAACTACCCACCTGACCATCCAGCTACCCCTCCACCCTGACTAACCACCTGACCACCCAACTACCTACCCACCCACCTGCTACTTTACCCACTCACCCACCCACCTGCTACCCTACCGACTCACCCACCCACCTGCCAACCTACCCCCGCTACTGCTTATCTGCCACCCTACCCCCTCACCCACTTACCTGCTCGTTGTAACTTCTCAAAGTGGCTTGTGAACATTTAACCTTAGCGGAACACGGCAGCTAGTGCCATAAAAAGCGGGTATGGCTTGGTTTCTGCACTATGAAGGAGGGCTTGACACTCCTCATCTCTGAGGAGGCCCAATTTGGAAGCTGGGGTAAAAATTGTGGAGCTCCGATGCAAGGTAAGTAAATAGGAGTGGAGCGGAATCTGACGGTGGGTGCCACTCCTCAGAAGATTTGGCCCATTCCATTGTGTGTTTCCCATGACTAACCCAGGTCAGCAATAACATATCAGTTTGCCCTCCCACTCAACAGTGAATAGGTGCCAGGCGCAACAGTAGAGAATTCAAGAAAAGTGGAGGGAGAAAGAGAACATTTTGAAACTTCCTCTAAATTACAGGAGCTTTTCTGAAAAAGAATCTCAAGTATAATCTCAAATATAATTTTATTTACTTTTTGATGGTTCTCTCAGGCATGTGAGAAATATTCCTTCATTTTTTAAACTATCCCTCCTCATCCTTCTCCATATGTCTGTAGCCTTTGACACAGGTGACGGCATCTTCCTCCTCCAATACCTTTCCATCATTGTCCAGCTGGGTGGGACCGCTCTCACCTGGTTCTAATCTTATCTATCTGATCGTAGCCAGAGTATCACTTGCAGTGCCTTCTCTTCCTGCTCCCGCACCTTTACCTCTGGTGTTCCCCAAGGATTTATCCTTGGCCCTCTCCAATTTCACATCTGCATGCTGTCCCTCAGTGACATCATCCAAAAATGCAACATCAATTTTCATGTGTGCGCTGATAAGATCCACTTCTACCTTACCAACACCTCTCTCAACTCCTCCACTTACCAGTCTGCTCGTCTGAAATCCATTACTGGACGAGCAGAAACTTCCTCCAATTAAATATTTAGAAGACTAAGGCCATTGTCTTCAGTCCCTGCTACAAACTTTGTTCCCTAGCCACTGACTCCATCCTTTTCCCTGGCAACTGTCCGAGACTGAGTCAGACTGTTAGCAACCTTCATGTCACACTTGACCCTGAAATAAGCTTCCGACCCCATCATTAAGACCACCTATTTCCACCTCTGTAAGATCACCTGACTCTCCGCTGCCTCTGCTTATCTGCCGCTGAATCCCTCATCCATGCCTTTGTTACCCCTAGATATGACTATTATAACAGAAACCTGGCCTGCCTCCACATTCTATCCCCTGTACACTGGAGGCCATCCAAAATTCTGCTGTTCTAACTTGTGGCAAGTCCCACTCACCCATCACCCATGTGTTCGCTCACCTATTTTTTCTCCCGGTTAAGCAACGTTTCTATTTTAATGTTCTCATCCTTGTTTTTCAGTTTCCTCCCACCTCACCTCTCCCTTTTTCTGTAATCTCCACCAGCCCCAGAACCCTCTTAGATATCTACATTCCTCTAATTCTAGCCTACTAAAATCCCTGATTTTAATTACTCCGCCATTACTGAACGCTGTGCCTTCAGTTGCCAAGGCCCTAAGATCTGAAATTCTCTCCCTGAGTCTCTCTGCCTCTCTAGCTCTCTTTCCTCCTTTCAGACGCTCCGTAAAACCGACCTCTTTGCTGCCCCAATATCTCCTCAGTAACAAATTTGTTTTATGGTGTTCCTGTGGAGCACTTTCAGACAATCTATCATGTTAAAGTCGGTATATAAATGCAGGTTATTGTTGTTATACATTTCTCTCCACCCACCCCCACTCCCACTCCCACTCTTAATCTTGTTTTCTTTCTCCCACTCCTCATTTTATTACCCCTACCCTTGGCAACCCCTACTGATTTTCTGCCGCCACTACACTAAATTCTACATTCATGGCTTCATCTACAAAACCCTTGCATAATGCTGCATCGCCAACTCCATCCCTGCATGATCCTCAAACTCTGGATGACTGTGCATCCCTCTGCCCCTTCCATCCTAGATTTCGCTTACTTAATAGTGGAATTGTCTACGTATATGATCCTTTGGTACTCTCTCCTTGCACCTCTGTGCCCTGTTACTTCCCTCTTTGCCCTTATGTCCTCCAAAAAAAAACCAGTCACTTTGCATGTGTTTTCCAGTCAGCACCCCTTCTGGTCAACACTTCATTACTGCACAGGTCAGTTGTGTGTGAAAGCTTGGGGAGTTTAATTATTTGAGTATTAGTTACTCCTGCATGGCTGTATGCTGCTGCTGTTGTACAGGAAGCCGAGGTTGAATTTACACTTTGTAGGCAGGGTAAGGGTTACTCACTGTGTAACTGTACAAAGTTACTGTTTGCTCAGCAGGTTAAGGGTTATTCAGCGACTGCATGGAATTGTTTATTTGGCAGAGGGTGCAAGTGAAAATATTCACTGTAACTGCCTGGAGTTCCTGTTTGACTGGGAAAGATCATGTCATCCTTCAGATTTGTGGGAAGATCTGTTCACACGCTTAAGCGAAAGGATATAATTCACAAAAATCTAGATGCCGTAAAGTGCCAAAATCAACTAGGGTTTCTTCTTTCCATCCGTCTTATTGTTCACGTATGAACATCCTTAAGAAATGCAAGAGTTTTGGTGTTGGCGCGCTGATTTAAAGGTAGGCTGGGTTATAAAAATTAAAACCATGAACCAAACTAAAGAAATGATCACTCACCAGCACAAGAGCAAAATGCTGCAAATGCTGAAAATGTAAAATATAGACAGAAAATGCTGGAAATACACTACAGATCAGGCAGCATCTGTGGAGAGGAGAAACAGAGTTAATACTTCAGGCCAGTGGTCCTTCATCAGAACTGGGAAAAGTTAGAAATGTCATTAATTAAAACCTTTCATACTGTTATGGGGATCATGGGACTGTCCAGACAAATCAGGCCTAAGCGTGGGTAATCTTAGGGGCAGAGCTTTCTAGCCTTGGCCTTGGTACAAGCATGTAGCTTCATCAGGAGCTCTGTAAATAAAGTTTACTGTTTCTAACAAGAAGCCCGTCCGCCACACCAATTTAATTACAATTGGCGATGAGGATAAATAGCTCCGACACTGCACCTCACCTCATGAATGTGAGTATTTTGATTTTTAAGGGAAGAAAGAAAAGTATACACACCAGTCATGCCACTCGTTGGCAGAATTGACCCGTACGACTCGTCCATCGAAGACTGGAGTCAGTACATAGGGCGTCTAGGTTTCTACTTTGTGATGAATGGAATAACAGCAGAGGTGAAACAAGGCAATTCTTCTAAGTGTCTGCGGGAGCAAGACTTATAACCTAATCCATAGTCCGATGGCCCCAAACTCCAGATCCTTTACCGAGCTAGTAGACCTTGTGAAGGCACATTTTCAACCTAAGCCATTGGTGATCATGCAAAGATTCAAGTTCAACTCTAGAGTAAGAGCCCCAGGTGAGTCAATCACAACATACATCGCAAAGTTAAAACGGTTAACAGAGCACTGTTGTAAAGCTCCAGTAGCTGTTTGGCAATAAAGACCGAGACAAAGACTGACTCCTTCAGATAGAGTTTTATTTCTGGTGCATAAAACTCTCTCTACACGTAGAATTGCCGAACCTGTTTTCCCTTGTACTCTTTCGATTAAACAAAATTAACATAATGAGGGGCAAATTGAAAAAGCAGCCCCTTAAAGGGATACTACAAAAAGAAAAACTAATCTTAAAGGAAACTTACAAACATCAAATTAAAATGTGATTAAAAGGGTCACTAAAGCACTCCAGACCGCGCAGTGCCCACTGGACACGGAAGGCCTCCCTCTCCAGGGACACCTGGCCACGAATGTAGCTGCAGAAGAGGGGCAGACACTTGGGCCAGACAACTCCCTCAATCGCCCGCTGCCTGGATCTGTTGATGGCCAATGTGGCCAGGCCCAGGAGCAGGTTCACGAGGAGGTCCTCCTCCCTCCCTGACCCCTCCGCACTGGGTGCCCGTAGATCAGGAGCGCGGGACTGAAGGGTGAACAAAACAAAAGTAAAATGTTTTTCAAATAACTGAAAAGGGAGTGCAGCCTACAACACCCTACATACACGTGGTCCGTGGACTCCACAAGACCACAAAAAATGCAGGTGTCTTGGGAGTCCATGAACCAACGTAATCTACAATTGTGCGGGACTGCTGTATGCAACACCCTCCACCCCAGGACTCCGATGGTAAGGGAGCGGACTGCCACTTAGACAGCTCCCCCGCTACTGGGGACCTCCCCCGCCGGATGGCGACATGGCTTGCCAAGGCGTGTCCCGACGGCAGGTGAGGGCACAGAGATGGGATGTGTGTAGCAGCAGCCTGTACAGGAAACCCCTCCGTGCCAAACAAAAGGGCACAGAGGGCATTTCTATGAGACAGCTCAGGTTGTGGGGCTCCAGCTCCCGAGGGAGTGTCCGGGGCTCGGGGCCAGTGTGGAATTCCATCCGAGCAGGGGTATGCTCGGACGGGAGTCCTCCTCCGGCCCACGGATGCAGTCGGGGCCAAGCACGACGTCCCCTGAGGTCATGGATAGCATTGGCTGCAAGCCGGACGTCCGTTGCCACGGGAAGCACCAGCTCCTGCAGGATCATCCAGCCCACTCCTCCGCCGTTCAGCACGTCCCGACTCTGATCACCCCAGAGGCCACAGCCCTCTCCTCCGCCAGCCGCCTGAAGTGGTGGAGGTGCAGATTCCTGAGCAGGGCTCCATGACGACAGCCGCCACTCCTAACGGCAGAGAGCTGCGACGCGAGGTGACCGCGCTCCAGACTTTGATCAGGTCCTGGTAAAAGACGGGCAACGCCTGCAAGGAACCCCAAGGCCCCCTCAGGTCTGTAAACAGGAGCTGCACGTCATAATTCAGGCCATCACCAGGGCACACCATCTAGGAGCTGGCGCGATGTAAAGGTATCGTCGCAGGGCCAGAAGGCGGCAAGTCGCCACCTGGGTGCGAAGGCACACCAGCGCCTGACCGCCCTCCCTAAGCGGGAGACTCAGAACCTCAGCCAGTGGCCCAGTGTAGCTTTTTGTCCAAGAAGAAATGGACAAGCTTTCTCTGGATTTTTTTTAACAAACTCCAGGGGAGGGGTCAAAGTGACCAGCCAGTACCACAGCATGGCGGCAATCAGTTGGTTTATGACCAGCATCGACACCTGTAGGACAGCACTCGGAGCAGCCCTGTCCAGCGCCACAGGCGGGTGGTGACTTTGGCCACCAGCTCCTGCCAGTTCGCTGGCCAGGATTCCTCAGCAGGGCAGAGGTGGACCCCCAGGTAGAAGAGGCTGGGCCTGCTCCAGGTGAAAGGCCTGAGCTTCTCAGGTAGGATGTCCATCTGTCACTGACTGACCAGGAGCTCAGAACACTTGCTCCAGTTGACCCTGGCAGAGGACGTGGCAGAGTAGACCTCCACAGGTAAGCATGAGGAGCACATCATCGACGTAAGCCGAGAAGATCACACTGATGCCCAGCCCATGCAGAACCAATCCTGACAACCTCCTCCACAAAAGTTGCAGGAAAGGCTCCACGCAGTTAGAATACAATTGGCCGGACAGGGACAGCCCTGACGCACTCTTCTCTCAGAGCGAAGGGAGGCCGTCAGGGACCTGTTAACTTTAACTAGACACTCTGCGGCAGCGTACAGAAGTCAGATCCAGGTGACAAAATGCATCCCGAACCCGAATGCCTGCAGGGTCCTAAATAAATATTCGTGACCCACCCTGTCGAACGCCTTCTCCTGGTCAAGAGACAGGAAGGCGCTCGACAGACCAGTCCTCTGGGTGAAGTGGATAATGTCCTGGACCAGATGAATGTTATCAAATATGGTCTGGCTCAGGACCGTGTAGGACTGGTCAGGGTGGATCATGTGGTCCAGCACAGTGCCGCAGCAAGAAGACATTGTTCTGGCAAAGATCGTGTAATCCATGCTGAGGAGGGAGACCGGGCGCCAGTTCTTAAGATGGCGGTGATCCCCCTTTTAGGCAGCAGGGCAATCACGGCCCTGCGCCACGAGAGGGGCATCTCCCGGTAGCGATACTCTCCCCCAGGACCCCCGCGTAGTCGTTCCCCAGGACATCCCAGAATGCCCTGAAGAACTCCACGATCAGCCGGTCCAGCCCCGGGAACTTACCCCTGGAGGGGCTGTTGAGGGTGCCGGTCAGCTCCCCCTGATTTATAGGAGAGTCAGACTTTCCGGCGCCCTCCAGACCGCCCTGCAGTGGGTCCTCCCACAGAACTCTGCGAGCATCCTCGCTGGAAGGACCTGGAGAGAACAGGGCAGCGTTCTGAGCCGTGATGCCCTCCGGATCTGAGCCAAGGGATCCCGTGCCTTTTTCCCAGTGAGCAGAAGAAGCGGGAGCCTCAGTCCGGGTCCTTGACGAACCAGATTCACAACCTCCCGACGAGTTGCAGGTTCCGCAGCCCTTCTTCTCTTCGTACGCCAGCTGCAGGGCCAGGCCCTCATCGGGCTGACCAAGAGGTGCCTCCAGGTCAAGCCCCTGCTTTCCAACTCCTCAATCCTGGATTTCCACCTCTTTGTCAACCCTTCCGCATACTCCTGACAGAAGACATGGACGTGAGTCTTGCTCTCGTCCCACCATATCCTCAAGGAAGGGAAGCCTCCCCGCTTCCTTTTCCAGCAGGCCCAGAAACGACGGAAGGAATCCAGGAACTGCTCATCCTCCAGCAGCAGGTTGCTAAAGTGCCAGTACGCAGACCGAGCACAGAACGGGAACAAGTTCGGCCCACGCCAGACAGTGGTCCAAGCACAGCCCCTGCTGCACGGAGGCCGACAGAACACAGGACATGAACACCTTGGAAACGTAAAGGCAGTCGAGTCTGGATGCAACGACTCTAGGCCTCACAAAGTGAAGGTGCTGGAGTCAGGATGGAGATGTCGCCAGATGTCCAGATGAAGCATCGCACACACCCCCTCCTTGACCTTCAAGATCTCCAGCCGAAAATGTGGGACCAACAAGATAGCTACCCTACCAGAATTGGGTGACTCTTGTAGACCTCCCCCTGCCATACCCCCCCGCCCCCCCGCCACCATTGCCACTCCAGGAACCATGTAGCTTTGTCTCTCAGAACGGTGTGGGTTTCTTGCAGGAAGCACACTGCATACTTCCCATTCCTGAGGACCAAGAAGTTCTGGAGCCTGCATTTTGACCATCTGCTGCCGCTGATGTTGAGGCTTGTTATGGTTATCTTCATTGTCAAGAGTACTGGCAACCATCACCAGCACCCGTGAAAGTGCAAGAAGGAGAGGAGTATTAAGTATCCCTCTCCTTCAGAAGCCCAGCGAGAAACGTGTGGACCCTCCGCTTAGTGCTCCCGTCCAGCTCAGGGGCCTTTAGGGCCGCACGGGTGGACCAGAACACCAGTCGAAAAGAATTCCACCAGTCCAAGGCAGACTGAACCCTGTCTCGGCGACCACAATTGCCAGGAAGAAAGTCCTGGAGCTCCCCGACGGGGATGAGGGGGGAGTCGACAGCGGGCACCAAAGCCCCCATCACCTTACCTGGCTCCAGTGACTCAAGGTCATCAGTGGTGCTCGCTGTTAACATCCTGTCCTCCTCCAGGTTGTCGCCTCCAGTTTCCGACCCCTCCCCTGTATTGAGTAGGGGAACTGGTCTGGAGCCACCAGCTCTAACTCCGCCTCGATCCTACCCCGGGATCAAAGGCAGAGGAGTCCTCTCTGGTCTCCTTTGGGGGTTTTGGGCCAAGGGGCAGCAGCGGCTCAGAACCCCACTCCCCCTCAGGCACCGAGTCGCCTGGTGAGTCCTGAAAAAGCTCCAGACCTAGGACAGAGGCATCCAGTGCCAAAGGTTGGGAAGGAGCGGGGAGGCCTTCCTAGCCACCACCACCCGATAGCCCAGCATCACTGGTGCTACTGCAGTCCCCTGGTGGGTCAACAGGAGCCTCGAGGTTGGGGGGGGTCGCTCCAGGCAGGGTGCAACTAGAGGGGCTGCACCTTCACCACCCTCCAAGGCGCCCACCTCAGGACTACTGCGACTTGGCAACACTGGTCTCCCAGAGGGCGGGGCAAAGGATCACACGATGGGGGGGGGATGAGAACACCACAGCCTGTTCACCAGGGGAGGTGTTGACGTGCTTGACCTCGTACTCAACGAGGTCCTCCCCCTCCTAGGGGTGGCGCCTCTTCCAGCGAGGTTTGTCGGAGGATCCCCTCTCCTCGCCCTCCTCTCCCCGATGCTCCGCCCTCTGGGATTTGGGCATATGCACCTGGTGTAGCACTACCACCAGCTCGGGGATGTGCGCACCTCAGTCCGCCATCCAGAAGGCACGGTAGGTGGTCCCCTCATGTTCCGCGTTGGAACTCCCCTCGGTGCACTCCTCCCGGGCCAGGCAGATGAAAACCTGGCGCTGGAAGGAGTACACGTGGTGGAGGGTTGCCTCCTTGAGGCCGTGGGATTGGTGCAATCCCTGACCTAACCTCCCCGGGTAGATGGAAGTGGAGGAGGAGGAGCCCACTGGGGGTGAAGGGTTGGACGTTCAACAAGATCACCCTCTGGGCGGTGGCCTCCAAATCCCATAGTGAGCCCCTTTTCAAGGACCAGGTGCACCGCCAGCTCCAGCCAAGAAAAAAAGATGGCTTTCGTACATTTTCGAGGCTGAGACAATAGCTGAGGGGCTGACGACCCTGGCCATTGCCTTCACACAAGCCTCAATTGTCATTTCTGGGCGGGTGTAGCTCTTTACCCCGTGTTGTTTCGTCACCAGTCAAAAGGATGACCGGGCCTCAGGAGCAGCAGCAGCAGGAGCTGAGGAGGCCACTGCTCCTGCATGGGTAGCTTTGGATGGCCCCGCTACCGGTGATGGCGCCACGCCCACAGTTGTCCCGGAGGGCCCAGCTGCCGGTGACCTTGTTGTGGCCATGGGGGGATAAGCCACACCCACCCTGAGCTCTTTTCGGTCAGTAGGCGGGAGAGTGGGAAAAGATGGCTTGACCTCTCCTTCCTCAGGGCAAGAAAAGATGTGGAGGGGAGGAGAGAGAGAGGCGGGAAAAGGACAGGGAGACACAGGAGGGAAAGAGTAAAGGATGTAGAGTGGGTGGGTGTCACTAGATGGAGTGGGGTGGGGGCCCTGCTGGTTTTCTGGTAGGGGGAGGGCGATGTCTTCAGGCAGCGGGCACTGCCTGTCACACAGAAGTCGGTACAGTCCCTCTTCACCAGGCAGCACCAGCTACCTGGACTTGAAGACAGAGGGAGGGGGAATCTCAAACACACACACACACGCACCCCTTCCCCCCCAAGTCTCTTTGGCTGTCTTCTTTCCTCCCCCTAAACAGTGCACAAATTCTTGAACCCCCACCAAACAAAGTCCAGACAACCCACCTCTGATATTATAATAAAATCCTTGCCTCCTGGCCACCCAATTGTCATCTCTCTCCCTCTCCTCCAGCTCTTTAGGCCTCAGGCCTTGCAGGCTCCAGGCCCCTGCACCTCAGTCAGCTGCTGCAGGCCCTCAGCAGCAGGCTCCAAGTGGGAACGGGCTCCAGGCAGGAACAAACTCTTCAAAAGGAAAAGTGCTGTGTCCAGAGAGTGAATGAGAACAGAGAGGAGAGAACTCTGCAGTGGAGCAGGCTCTCCCAGTCCCTTCCCTTCATAGGGTTGTTTTTCACGAATGCAGAAAACTCCTTACAGAGAAAACTTTCCTCACTTCTTTTCCCTTTTACTCTTTTGATTGACAACAATTAAACTTAATTAAAGAAAACGAGGGACAAAGTAAGAGGCATCCCCGAAAGGGACACTGCAAAATGAAAAGCTAATCTTCAAGGAAACTTACAACATCAAATCAAGATGTAATTAAAGGGGTCAATAAAGCACCCCAGTCCCCGGGGTGCCCAAGAGCATGGAAGGCCTGAATGGTGCTGGCGGACACTGTATGCTTTCTCTCCAGGGACATCCAGCTGTGAATGTAGCCTTGGAAGAAGGGCAGACAGTCGGGCCGGGTAACCCCCTCGTTCGTCCGCTACCTGGACCTGCTGATGGCCAGCTTGGTCAGGCCCAGGAGCAGGTTCATGAGGAGGTCCTCCTCCTTCCCAGCAGCCCCCTCTGCTCCGGGTGCCTGTAGATCAGGAGGGTGGGACTGAAGCGCAAACAAAACAGAAGTAGAAGGTTTTTCAAATAACTAAAAAGGGAGTGCAGCCTACAACAACTTACATACACACGGTCCATGGACTCCACAAGGCTGCGAAAGACGCGGGCATCTTGGGAGCTCGTAAACCAGCGTAGCCTACGGTTGTACAGGACTGCTGCACGCAACACCCTTCACCCCAGGTCCCCGATGGCAAGGGGGAGGATTCCCACGTAGAGAGTCCTCCACTGGGGACCTCTGCCGTCGGACGGCAACATGGCACACCGAGGCATGTCCAGGCGGCAGGCAGGGGCAAAGAGGTGGAAGGTGTGCAGCAGCAGCCCGTACAGGAAGTGGAAAACAGGTTTGTTGGGAAATACGTGGATCATCTAGGAAGTAGAGAGGCACTCCAACAGCTAGTTATTCCACCTGAAATTGAAGTCGAACCTTTGATCCCTGAGGTGCCAGATCGATAAAGAATAGACATACCTGATGTCTCTGTTGAAGTAAATAATTCTGAACTGTCATTGTCTATGGATGTCCCTGATGCTGCAGTTCCTGATCAAGTCGACCCAGTGGAAGAATCTCAAGTCATAGAATTGCATCGCTCTACCCAAATCAGAAAACCACCTCAAAGACTAAATCTATGATTGCATGAACTCTTTAAATTGGTATATAATATGGGTTCGGATATTTTTGTAAGTAAGAGAGGTGAAACAAAATTAAAGGGGTAGGAATGTAATAATTGTAAGTAAAACCTTTCAGACTGTTGTGGGGATCATGGGACTGTACAGACAAATTAGCCCTAAGCGCGGGTAATCTTAGGGGTGGAGCTTTCTAGCCTTGGTCTTGGTACAAGCATGTAGCTTCATCAGGAGCTGATGAGTTTACTGTTTCTTACAAGAAGCCTGTCCGGTACACCAAGTTTATTGCAGTAATAGGTGTTAAACAGGAGAATTTTCTTTAATCTCTCCTGTCTTCCATCCTATCACACACTCCCCATTTCACCTGCTTAAAACCTGTTACATTTCTAACTTTATCCCATTCTGATGAAGGGTGATTGACCTGAAGCATTAACACTGTTTCTCTCTGCACAGATGCTGCCAAACCTGTTGAATATTTCTAACGTTTTCTGACTTTATTTATAATTTACCAGGAGTGCTGTATGGAAATTTAAACTATTTCAAGATAACAGCTTAACATTAACCTACTTTTCTTTCTGATTCACTCTGATTTGTAATTCCTTTTTTTAAAAAAAAGTGTTTGCTTGAATGACAGCATCGGGCAAACTGGTTTGAAGAAACCGTGGAGTTCCAAAGTAAAACTGACTCAAACCAGAGGAGGTTTATTTGTTAATGCATGTTGTTGGCAAGGAGGAATTGCTGAGCTCTGACGGTGTGAAGGTAATGGATTAATCTCAGCAGAGAGGAAACCATTAATAGGGGTTAGCCAGGAGGAGTCTGACAGTATGAGGAGGATGGCTTAATATTGACAGAGATGAAGTCATTAACATGGTGCTGGTTGGGGGAAGTCTAGCAGCATGAGGGAGCTGAATTAATACCAGCGAAGGTATAATTGACCCGCACTGGGTCTGCTTCAGTAGTCCTTATTAATTCACCGTTGTTGAATTGCCTGGGGTTATTGGCTGTATTCCACTGATACTCATTCAACAAATGAAAGACTTATAGGGTTGAAAATGTCACTTTCAGATCAATTTTGCATGTTTGGTTGGGGGCGGAGGGAAATACTTGTTATCGGTATTTAATATTCATAGTACTTAACTGTTTGTAAAGCTCTCTGTCCCTGTCCCTTGAGTTTGATTGCCTTTCAATGTTAAAAATACTTTCACTGAGAGGTGTTTTCTTTCATTCCTAACTCCCAGGGATATAGTTACACAGTGCAGAAATATCATAGCCCATAATGAAACTGTAGTTTGCGATTTTATTCCCACATTATGTTAGCCTGTGGAATTCTCTTCCCCAGAAAGCAGTGGAGGATGGGTCATTGGTTTTTTTCAAGGCTGAATTGGATAGATTTTTGAAAACAAAGGAGTCAAGGATTATGGGGGGCAGACAGGAAAGTGGAGTTGAGACCACAATCAGGTCGGCCATGATCTTATCGAATGGCCAACTCCCCTTAAGTCCTATGTTCATTACAACATTGACCACACCTCAAAAAGTGCTTAATTGGCTGAAAAGTGCCTTGAGATGTCAGGTGGTTGTGAGAAGTCGTTTATATATGCAAGTCCTTCTTTCTTTAAAAGCTAAATTCTTAAAAGGTAAGAATAAGAAAATGCCATTCATATCACAGGTAAATGAGGTCCCATGATGGTTTGGACCTCAAAATGGCTCAGGCTTCATGATGACAGCAATGGACCGTGGCTGGCCTTGAGTTGTGCATCTAAAATTAAAATTGGCCCCACTGAGCTCAATTGTTGTGCCCCACTACTGCCACAATTGAGATCAGCTATCTTAGAATAGGGCAGGATTGAAACTTGAGGTGATTTTGTCTGCATGTTCTGTACTACGTAGAAAGGCACTAGAGAAACAGGTGTTGTAGATGCGTTCTTCTGTTTGTAGAGAGAGCCTGGATAACAGAATGAGCAGGGAAAACAATTAAGGCACTGTTGTTTTAAAATTCTGGAACCTTATAAATGGAAAGCTTAAACGGACTGAGTAATTTACACTTTTCTAAGAATTCCAAATTTAATTTGATATAGTTTTTTGTCAGCTCTGCCTAAGCTTTTGGGAATCTGTCACTTTCTAATAACTGTTATGTACTCTTGTATATACAAGGTTGCTGCACAATACTGAGGCATCAAATAAATGATGAAAGTGATGGAGTGTAACAATGTGCTATTGCTTCAATGCATCAAAGCAGGGACTGATACCACTTAGCTTCGTTGCTGATGTTCCCCACTCTGCAGAGTTTTGGTGTCAATCAAATTGATATGAGATTGGTGGATGTGCCTGGGAAAGTCATCTAAAAGGAGTCTAGGTGTCCTCTCATCCACAGTTGCCTTGTTTACCTCATTTTTACAAATGCAGAAACCCCTATCCACACTTCACCAACATCACTAAACCTCTCCACCTGCCACCTCTTTCTCCTCCACCAAGATGATTCTTAAAACCTGTTTGACTAAGCTTTAGGTCAGCTGCCCTAATAACTCATTAGGTGGCTCTTTGTCAGTTTTTTTCTGATAATGTTCCTGTGTGATAGTTTACTATGTTAAAGGTGCTATAAAGTTCAAATTGTTGCTTCTTATTTTCAAGATTGACTTATCCAGCGTTCTCCTCACTGGTCTCCCATACCACACCTTAAGCTAAACCCAGCTTGTCCACCAAAACTCTGTACCACACAATATCCCACTTGCCCATTACCGATATCCTCATGCACTGAATTCAAAATCATCATCTTTGTTTACAAATCAGTCCATGGTGTTAGAATTCCTGTAGAGACCGATAACTTTTTTAGAATAAAGGAATCCCACGAAGCCGATGGAAAGAAAGCCTATGGACAAGATTATAACTTTTCCTGGAACATACCAACTGAAATCAACATAACCTAAATATTAATTAACAAATAAAGGTTACTTCAAGTAAAAAAAAAGTAAATTTCATTTTAAATAGTCAATGCAACAAAGATAAACCTCACCTGGTTACAAGCACTTGCATTACTTCCTACATAAATATCATTACTTCCTACATAAATATGGGACCTTGGGTAATTTCACAGTCTTTACAACTCAGCCTCCGCTTTATAGGATTTCTCGCTTCCCATCCAATCATTTTGGCCCTTGAATCACATTTACCAGCAAACGTATTCCATTCAGAGTCACTGGACAACAGTTACCACCGACAAGGCGCACATCTGCGAACCCCTTCAGGTTCTCCCAGGTCATGATTACCTTGATGGCACAGAATCCGCAGAGACTCCCATTTCCAATCTTTAAATGGCCTATTCGGTTCTAGCAATGCTACAAGAGTTGCAATGGGTCTTGTCCAACCCATAATTCCATCCCTTCCAGTCTTCAATGTTCTGTCTTTTCCAACTGGATAACACATGAATTAACAGCCTCTGCTCTATTCTCAAAGCCCTGCTTCAACTGCAAGGTAAGTTCTAAAGCTGTAAACCAGAAAACTGTTCCATTCAGAGAGAACCGTGCTTGTTTCCTCTTGACATGAATTTTCAGTGTGTTCTGAAGTGCCAAGCAGAAAACACTGGCTGACCCAACTCCACTGCAATTAGCTTTCTATTTACGCTTTGCTTCTTTGCTTTCATCCCTATGGCAATCTCACGTTTCATGGGCATTTCTTGGAACTGAATGATATCATCAGGAAACCAGTTAACCCTCTTTCAAAATACTCCCTAGCCCCCTTGGGTCTTAAAAGGGGCATCGCACAACAGAAAATACAGATGTTTCCTAGTACATGGGTCATCACAACAGCCTCTCCTTTCCCTAACTCTGCAACCTCATTCAGCCCTTTGTCCCAGCCTATGCCCTGTCATCTAATGCTGGGCTTGTTTGCATCCCTTTGCAATTTCAGAATTTAGCTGTGGCTCAGCAGTAAAATTCTCACCCCTGAGTCAAATCAGGGGTTCAAGTGCCACTCCAGAGATGAGCACAAAATCTGAGGTGACATTCCCAGTGCAGTACTGAGGGAGCGCTCCACTAGCAGAGATGCCATAACATAAGATGTTAAACCAAGGTGATGTCTGCCCTATAGGTGTATGTTAAAGATCCCATGACACTATTCAATGGAGAGCAGGGCAGTTCTCACTGGTATCCTGGCCAATATTTATTCCTCAGCCAACATTATGAAAACAGGCATTATTTCATTGTTTCTTGTGGGAGCTTGCTGTGTGCAAATTGACTGCTGTGTTTCTTACATTACAACAGTGACTACACTTCAAAAGTACTTCAGTGGCTGTAAAGCAATATGGAACATCTTGAAGTCATGAAAATCGCTATAGAAATGCAAGACTATCTGTCTTCCTTCCACTGATCCACCATTAACAGAGCCTTCAACTGCATTGCTCAACACATTAGAATCATCTCCCTAAATTCCTCACATCTCCTGTCCCTTTCCAGTCCTACAAACCTCTTGTAACTACCTCTTCCATTGCTTACCATCCAACCCTTCTCTCATGAAGCGTCTTGGGGCATTCATTCTTAACTAAATGCACATTTAATGTAATTGGTTGTGGAAAGAACTGTGTTTAACTTTGATCCCCTTCATGATAATAGTTTGCTGACACAGACCACTTAGGCTTGAACATGAAGAATTTTATCTTGGGTAAAATACTATTGAGTACATGCCAGCAAGAATCAGCAGCTAAAGATGAGTGGGCAGAGGGAGGGAAAAGTGTGTCCCATCTGCCACATAGAGTTATGATTGTGCATTAAAATCCTACATTTTATTTTCTGTGCTGTGTAAGATTAATGAATTGTTAGATCTTTTAAAAAAGGCAGGGAGAATACTCTATAAAGATGTAGGTACACTTCTCTGCAGACTGCCTGTTAATTACAATGTAATGCTACACTTGCCTTTATGTCATTCTGTTGTGATAATGGAAATAACAATGGCATGTAAAATTCAGAATCATCTGTTACGACCATCAAACTTCAAATACCCGTTATTTGGCTCCTTTGTTAAGGCATGAGGAGGTTATTGAACAAAGCCTTGAATTCAACAATCAATCTCATGCCCCAGGCCAGACATTGAGAACAAGCTGGACTTGACATGGTTCTCCTCATGCAGCATGCTTTATATAGATAGCAACAGCTCGACACAGACATTTCACCACACAAAGCCCAGTGTAAACACTTGGTCATCTCAGCCTCGGCATTAAATCCTTTTTCACACACTGGGAGAGGGTGATGTGATCAAAAGGGAATAAAGCGCATATAGATTATCCATATGAGTCACTGACACGAGTGCAGGAGTCAGCAATTCTTAATTCATACAAACAGACAGAAAGTGCATGTTAGCTCATTTGACAGCTAGGGAAGGAATGAATTTGGAACAGCCTACCCGTTTAGTCACTGCCGCTGTGAAATGATGCCAGGAGTATGTTCAAACAAAGCACAAGTTGTTTTTTAAAACTTTTTGGTTCTGTGGTTGTTGGGGATTTGTTTTTCTTTGCCCTCCCTATTATAGATTAGATCCCTGTCAAACCTGCACAACGCACTTTCTAAAAAAAGTGCTTCAGTTGTTTTGAGAAGTGTGTTATTATTTCAGAGTTCATTATAAATTCTGCAAGGTCAGTATTTAGGAAACCCATTACTTAATTTAAATACCAGTGGCTAGTTTCAATATTGCTGTCAAAAATCTGACCACATTTATTACTGGCTCCCAAAGTAATTTGCTTTAGTTTGGAACTGCAAAACATTTTTAGTTGTTGAATATTTAATGTGGTTCAAGATGATGGATGTCAGTGGAAAACAATGGAACTTTTTCCTTCCACTGAGCTCTGTGTCAGCATCAAGCGCCAACCACCCCCCAACCCCCACCCCGACCCAGCCAGATAAAGAATGGGTTGGATACCACTGTACAGCAACAATTAGGTTTTGTTTCGGTATAAAAGTTTCCATCACACTGTTTGCTTTAACTGTAAAGTACCATCAATGGAAAGGCGTAAGATGTAAGAGCCAGCCGTGAGTGAGGTGTTTACCATGGTATTGCTTCAAGTGCCAGCACGTGTATCAACGCATGAGTTTAGTGTCTTCATTTGCAACCAGAACCCAGCTCCACATAGGTAGCACAGATTGTGGCCCTCCTTTCTACTGGCGCTCCTCTTACACAGATGAACCATCCAGCTTGTTCTTTTAGGTGGCAGCGGCAGTAGGTTTGGGATGTGCTATCAAAGAATAGCTGACTGTAAACGCTAGCCCTCCCTCACAATGCAGTTCTCATTCCTGAGGTTGAGCAACCCACCGAAAGTCTTATTTTCCTCCTTACAGAAACTCCAAGCTTCATTGATCATCATTTCCAAATTAAAGTAGTGTGCCAGTAGCTAATTAGACGCTGCAAAGCCCATCGATCAGGATTTTTGGGAATCAATTTCCTCTCTAATTAGAACCCTGATTCCTTGGCCTACTCTGGGAACCCCCATACTGGAGATCTCCTATGTAAATATCAACCTGTTCCTACCTGCTTTAATTCACAGTTCCTTCTCTCAGCATCCACTCAATATTAAGCTAGCAGGGTCCTCATCACACTCTGTTTTGAGATGCTATACTCAAGCTCCCCTGGTGACCAGGTGGGTGTAAACAGAATTTCCTGTCTATCTAGTGTGTAATGGTGTTGCCTGGTTTGAACCATATGCACTACAATGGTCCCATGTTCCATCAGCACTTTGTTCTGAGTTATATTAATCTGTGCCAAGATAGGAATTGGGAATATCTAGAGTACCGGTGGCCTGGGTAGGAGAAAATGCATGCCCATTTGCATGCCCTTTCTTCATTGTTACAATTGGTTATTACTGGACAACATCCATATGTGAATTTCTGTGATGCCACCAGTCCCTTCCAACTAGATGGGCATGTTCACATTTGAAGGATGGGCATTTGGAAGAGCTCCTTGAGTCCAGCCCAGGTCTGCAGGACAGTGGTCCCAACGACAGACTGTATCTTCCAAAGAAAGAACCAAACTAGGAAACTCATGTTGACCACAAAGAACCCTCCAGTTACTCTAATTAAATTAGGTGATTAGACTGTTAATGCAATTAGATAGCAGTGGGACCTCAATTGATGTTCCAAAATAAACAACTTAGAAATGATTGCAATGCAGCCATTATGACTATGTTCTCGTCAGGACCACTGGTTTACAGCTCTCAAGGAAAAATGGACTGTGGCGGCAAATGCATTCCCCAGAACACTGGAAACAATTCCAGAATCCCACAAAATAGAAACAGGATTTATTTAGTCGCTGTAAACTGCTGCCCCGATTATCATCATCTTTACAAATCAAAATCTTGCGAGAGCCAGCTAAGGTTTTATGTCACGGGAGAAATTTTATGGTGTGGTTGTGGTATTACAGTTAAGAATGTCACAACTGATCAACATTAAAGATGACTGTTATAATTCATTCAGAATCACGAATCCGTGCTTCAGAAAGAACAAATGTGCCAAGTATGAGAAGCAGGAGTAAAAGATGAAAGCTTATCTTGCGTAGAGGAGTGGAATGTCTTTGTGATGCTCGTAAAAGGCATCCACACTCCCTATTTGTTCACTTGCTTGTTTCCAAACCTCGCGGTTTTTATTCTATTTGATCTTGCAACTCTGTTCCATCTGAAAACTGTCAGCCCTGTATTTACCACTTGTAGTGCTAGTTCAGCTGGCAGAGGTTGGATTGATACTCACCTCCATGTTCAAACTTCCTCCCTGCTTTTTACCTTTATTTTCTCTCTGAGAAAAAAAATTAAGAAAAAATGGTGGGCCCAAGCTTTTAAATCGGTGGCGGGGTTGGGGGTGGGAGGTGGGTGGGGGGGTGGAGTATTTTATTTTATGTTTTGGTCAGCATTCTTGTATCAGTATTTCTTCCCTGACAGTTGACATGTGCTTCATGTTAAACTGTTGCTGCAACTATAAAAATAACTCTGTCTTCCAGGCATAGGAATTCAAACAATGACTAACTAAAAGTTATTATGCTCTGCAACCCTATGTCGAGGTGATTATTAACAGATGACCATCCCAGGGAATGGAAATGTGTTCTGCCTCACATTTGTAATGTGTTTGCTCAGGTACTCAACAACTCAGAAGACATTCCCCTAATTCATATATATATAAATATATATATATTATATATATATATAAATATATATATGTATATATATATGTAAAATAAATATATATATTACATTGTGCTCCAGTTTCTCAATGCTCATACTATGTTTCGGGAACAGTAGCATAGTGGTGTTGTTACTGATATAAAAGCAAAAATCTGTGGATGCTGGAAATCCAAAACAAAAATAAAAATACCTGGAAAAACTCAGCAGGTCTGGCAGCATCTGCGGAGAGGAACACAGTTAACGTTTCGAGTCCGTATGACTCTTCAACAGAACTAAGTAAAAATAGAAAAGAGGTGAAATATAAGATGGTTTAAGGGGGGGGTGAGACAGGTAGAGCTGGATAGAGGGCCAGTGATAGGTGGAGATAGCCAAAAGATGTCATAGACAAAAGAACAAAGAGGTGTTGAAGCTGGTGATATTATCTAAGGAATGTGCTAATTAAGGGTGGAAAGCAGGACCAGCAAGGTACAGGTAGCCCTAGTGGGGGTGGGGTGGGGTGAAGGGAAGGGATCGAAATAGGCTAAAAGGTAGAGATAAAACAATGGATGGAAATACATTTAAAAATAATGGAAATAGGTGGGAAAAGAAAAATCTATATAAATTATTGGAAAAAAAGGGGGGGGATCGGAAAGGGGGTGGGGATGGAGGAGAGAGTTCATGATCTAAAATTGTTGAACTCCATATTCAGTCTGGAAGGCTGTACAGTGCCTAGTCGGAAGATGAGGTGCTGTTCCTCCAGACTGTGTTGAGCTTCACAGGAACAATGCAGCAGGCCAAGGACAGACATGTGGGCATGAGAGTAGGGTGGAGTGTTGAAATGGCAAGCGACAGGGAGGTCTGGGTCATGCTTGCAGACAGACCAAAGGTGTTCTGCAAAGCGGTCACCCAGTCTGCGTTTGGTCTCTCCAGTGTAGAGGAAACTGCATTGGGAGCAACGAATGCAGTAGACTAAATTGATGGAAGTGCAAGTGAAATGCTGCTTCATTTGAAAGGAGTGTTTGGGCCCTTGGACGGTGAGGAGAGGGGAAGTAAAGGGGCAGGTGTTGCACCTTCTGCGGTTGCATGGGAAGGTGCCGTGGGAGGGGGTTGAGGTGTAGGGGGTGATGGAGGAGTGGACCAGGGTGTTCCGAAGGGAACGATTCCTGCGGAATGCTGCCAGGTGGGGTGAAGGGAAGATGTGTTTCGTGGTGGCATCATGCCAGAATTGGCGGAAATGGCGGAGGATGATCCTTTGAATGCGGAGGCTGGTGGGGTGATAAGTGAGGACAAGGGGGACCCTATCATGGTTCTGGGAGGGAGAGGAAGGTGTGAGGGCGGATGCGTGGGAGATGGGCCAGACACGGTTGAGGGCCCTGTCAACCACCATGTGTGGAAAACCTTGGTTAAGGAAGAAGGAAGACATGTCAGAGGAACTGTTTTTGAAAGTGGCATCATCAGAACAGATGTGACGGAGGCGAAGGAACTGAAAGAATGGGTTAGACTCCTTACAGGAAGCGGGGTGTGAGGAGCTGTAGTCGAGGTAGCTGTGAGAGTCGGTAGGCTTGTAATGAATATTGGTGGACAGTCTATCACCAGAAATTGAGACAGAGAGGTCAAGGAAGGGAAGGGAAGTGTCAGAGATGGACCATGTGAAAATGATGGAGGGGTGGAAATTGGAAGCAAAATTAATAAATTTTTCCAGGTCCAGACGAGAGCATGAAGCAGCACCTAAGTTGCTGAACCAGTCATGCAGAGGCCCAGACTAATGTTCCAGAGACATAAGTTCAAATTCCACCATGACAGCTGGCGGAATTTAAATTCAAATAATTAATAAATCTGAAATTAAAGTCTGGTCTCAGTAATGGTGACCATGAAACTCTGGATTGTCATTAAAAAACCCATCTGATTCACAATGCCCTTCAGGGGAGGAAGCCTGTCGCCTTTACCTGGTTTGACTTACATGTGACTCCAGTTGACTCTTAGCTGTTCTCTTAAGTGGCCTAGCAAGCCACCCAGTTGTATCAAATTGCTATTGAAAAGTTGAAAAACAATAAGACCAAACGGGCCACCTGACATCGACCTAGGCACTAGGAACGATGCACACTCTGCCCAGTCAACCCTGCTAAGTCCTCCTCACTAACATCTGACTTGTGCCAAAACAGGGAGGACTATCCCACAGGTTAGTTGAGCAGCAGCCTGACATATTCACTCTCACAGAATCATACCTTATAGCCAATGTCCCAGACTCCTCCATCACCATCCCTGGATATGCCTTGTCCCACCAGCAGGACTGATCCACCAAAGGTGGTAGCACTGTAGTATACAATCGGAAGGAAGTGGCCTTGCAAGTCCTCAACATTGGCTCCAGACCCCATCAAATCTCATGCTATCACATCAAACATAGGCAAGGAAGCCTCCTGCTGATTACCAGCAACTGCCCTTCCTCAGCTGATGAATCAGTACTCTTCCATGTTGAATACCACTTGGAAGAAGCGCTGTGGGTAGCAGATGCACAGAATGTACTCTAGTTGGGAGACTTCAATGTCCATCACAAAGAGTGGTTCGGTAGCACCACCACTGACCAAGCTGGTCAAGTCCTGAAGTATCTGCTAAACTGGGCCTGCAGCAGGTAATGAGGGAACAAACATGAGGGAAAAATTTCTTGACGGCACCTTCACCAGTCTACCTGTTGCAGATTAATCTGTCCATGACTGTACTGGAAGGAGTGATTACTGCGAAGTCCATTGTGTTGTGTGGCACTAAGCAAGGCTGACTTCTGACAAATGTCTTTTAAGGGTGGAGAGGCAGAAGGATTTGGGTAGGCAAGAGTTCCAGAGTAGAGCCAAGATGTCTGAGGCCTCTGTTATTGAAGCTGGAGTACAAAGAGGGGGAAGCACAGAAGCCAAAATTGGAGGACGGGAAAGGTGATAAAGTTTAATATTGCATCCAAAATGACACGCCTTCAGCAATGCAGCACTCCCTCAGTAATACACTGGAATGTCAACCTGGATTTTTGTGGTCAAGTCTCTGGACTGGGACTTGAATCTGGAACCTTCTGACTTGGAGCTGCTCACTGAGCTACAGCTGACACCAAATATCAAGTGCATCGTACAATGCCTGACCAGTTGTTTTATTTAGGTCTTCCACAGAATAAATAAAACGTAGCAAAGGATAAAAAATGACGGTGGTTGGTGCTGCTGCATAAAGGTTAACAACTCCATAGCTGGCACGATAGAGATTTTCATTGGACACAGTTTGAAAATGGCCCAAACTTAGATTGTTATTTCTACCATGATAGCTTCTACTCAGGGTCAAAATGAAGCATGAGTTAATTCTACTGGCCTTCAATTGCATTCTTCAGTTTCTCAGTTCAAATGTTGAATGAAACGAGCTGTCAACTTGGGACACTTGAGTATTGTGGAGTCATCTGCCAAGGAGTATATTGTGATTACCAAAGCAAATTGAACTTGTGTCTTCTAGCATCACTCATACTTATGCCGCGCTCTGTCTTCACAGATTTGTTAGCCACTTAACAATATTTCCATCCTTGGACTTCTTACAGTTCACAGCAGAATAAATGTGGATCATTTGGGGAGAAGAATTTCAAGGTTTATTTTCTATGACTGGTCAGTACAGGTGCTGGTTCTGAAGCATTGTCCTCTAATCCCACATCAATCTTCTATCTGCTCAATCTCTTCCGCTTCTGCTCACCATTATCCTCACACAGGGTCCTGCATTTTCACGACCGAAGTGTGTAGCTCAAGTCAGGGAATTTCCTGACTTGGCAGACCCACCTTGGTTCAAAGGGCCCCATTACACCCAATATTCCCTTTGGGGAGACCGGGGTAGGATCAGTTGGGCCTGCAGACCTCGAAAGCAGATCTTAGGTGGCCACAGGGCCAGGCGAGTGTCAGTTCGAAGGCCTGCCTCAGTTCTCTGGGACTTCATCCCAGTTGCTTTAGAAGCTGTTAAGACCTCTAGCCCTCACCCCTCACACCCCCTCAACTCCCATGCCACCTCCATGCCAACTCATGCCCCACCTAACCCCCCCATGACCCCTCCATGTCAACTCATGTCCCCCACCCAACCCCACGCCTACTCAAACCCACCCTCATGCTACCTCCAAGGCCACTCATCCTGTATTTAGTATGGGCAGACCTCGGGAGCCATGTGGAGATGGAAAAAATGAACTTCTTACAATCTAATACAGCTCTGGCTCACAATTTTGAAAAAAAACCCTCCCATTCATGAAACCCATTGGAAGCTTTTAAATCTCCTCAAGTGGTTAACCTCTTATAAATACAAACAAACTTCTATTTAGACCCCACATCAAAGACAGCTAATCCTTTAGTTTAAAGGATTTAAGCCATCAATCAGTCTGAATTCAGAATCCCCTACTGAAATAATTGTAGCTTTGAAAACTTAGCCAAGCATTCAAAATATTAGCTCTTTGGAAATATCAACAAAGACTTCTATTGAAACTGCAGGACCTGATGGAAATCTATTTTTTAATGTACGCCAGATGGCCAGTCAGTCAAAGCAGTCCAGCAGAGGCTTTTTTTTAACTCTCACTGGCAACTTCAACCTGTTGTTTTTCATGTTTTAAAAAACAGGGAATTTAAAAATCCTCTTTTCATGACATTTATACAGACCTTATCCACCATCCAAGAGCACTTATGTCTACTCCATTAATTCATGACTCCCATGCTGCAGGTTAGGGCCCTTGAAGCAACCAAAATATGGTCTGTTTGAACTCAGCGCTCAGTTCAAATGGCCCTGCTGAGTTTGGGTTTCCTGCCTGTGTGAATCCCCTTACTCCTGCTGGCAAAACTTGAATCTATCAGAAGTCTTCCTGGCTCCGCAGAAATCGGGCCCATACACTCCTACTCAACTTTCATCCCCATTCCACTCATCCACTATAACTAATGCGGATCATCTTCATTCCTTGTTCATGGGTTTAATGCTTCAAAATATTCAGCCCTGATGAGGGAGCCCCAGAGAGATCATCCTCAAAGGGCACATAGTCTTAATTGAGCCGATGTCCGTCGACTCCCTCGTGAACGTAAAAGATCCTATTTCAAAGAAGAAATGGGAGGCTTTCCCTGCTGTCCTGTTCAATGTTTATCCTTCAAACAACACCCCTAAAACACATTATCTGAACATTATCACATTTTCCTTTGTGGGAACCTGCCATGTGCAAATCAGCTTTTTTAAAAAATTTGTTCATGTAATGTGGGTGTCACTGGCTAAGCCAGCATTTATTGCCCATCCCTAATTGCCCTTGAGAAGGTGGTGGTGAGCCGCCTTCTTGAACCGTTGCAGTCCATGTGGTGTAGGTACACCCACAGTGCTGTTAAGAAGAGAGTTCCAGCATTTTGACCCAACGACAGTGAAGGAACGGCAATATACTTCTGATACCTGACCCAAGCAGATCTGCAGTGATCTTGCACAAAGATGGATGTCCATACCTGAGGTGTATGCTTTGTATGGCTGCAAAAGGGAAAGTGTTGATTGACAAATACAAGGGGTTTCAGCAGTTGTTAGTTGATAGAACCGTAGGAATAGGAATTGAACCTGTTCCGCTATTCAAATAGATCATGTCTGATCTGTATCTTAACACCATTTACTCGCCTTGTTTCCATGTCCCTTACCTTAGAAAGATCTATCAACCTCAGTTTGACACTTTCAGTTGACTTCCAGTCTTAAAAGCTTTTTGTGAGAGTAAGTTCTAGATTTGTGAAAGCGTGCTTCCTGACATCACCCCGAATGGCTTTTAAGGTTCTGCTCCCTCTTCTGGATTCCCCCACTAGAGGAAATTGTTTCTCTTTATCTACTCTATCAAATCCTTGAATCTTCAGGCTGCATTTGGTTGCCAACGTGGTGCATGCACAGTTGTACTGTTTACTCCATGACGTAATTGGGAGCGATGGAGTAGGCAGCAGCCAGGACAGAAATAAAGGAAAATAAACTGCAATTATATCTAGGATTTAGCTTTCAGTTCTAGACAAGATTCTGGGCTCTGACCCGTTAACCTACGCAAATGCTGCAGGACCTGCTCATTCTGTCCAGCATTTTCCTTTTATGGGTTATTCTTCCTGTATTCTACCCTTTTCCCTTTTGCTTGTTTTGTTGTTGGAAAATTACATCAGGAGACTGGAGAGCTGACACAGACTCATAAAAAATCTGCAGTATACAGTGTGCAGCGTTGTGGGATGCTTTACAAGCTAGACTAGCATTAGTCTATACTACAGCTAGCCTCTGTGGGACCTGTTTATATTATGATTTCTTAATTTGTATGACTGCAGTTCTCCAATCATTTCATTGATCATGCCACATCAGTTTACAATGGTATTTTTTAGTTTAAAAATAGCCCCTGACATAACCCAAGTTTAGAAGGACAAAATTCGTCATTGATTTTCTGCACATATGTGGACAAGTGCTTATGTGCAGACGGGTATCGGCGGTCATATTTACTGCCATCTTGCATTGGCAGGAGACACAGCATTATCTTAAACACCTCAATTAGATCACCCCCTTAACTTTCTATATTCGAGAGAATACAAGCCAAGTCTTTCCACCTGTCTTCACAATTTAACCTATTTAGCCCGTTATCATTCTGGCAATAATACTCAGCACCCCCTCCAAAGCTGATAAACCAATATATCCTTGCTGTGTCTTGAACTGAACACAGTATTCCAGATAGGGACTAACCAGAGCTCTGTACAGCTGGAACATAACTTCCACTGTTCGAATTCCAGCTCCTAGTGAGTTAAAGGCCAATAACTCATTAACCTTTTAAATTATCTTTAGTATCTATCCACCATCTTTTATTGATTTCTTTACTTTGATCTGTAACTGATCATTAGTTTCAAGTTCTAATGGGTGACAACTTTGGCTGGACACAACTGTGCTGAGAATGATAGACAACTTTAACATTTTGCCATATTAGACCATATGCCTGAAAAGTTCTCCTTCAGTTTTAGGAGCTCCAAGGCATGTAACCACAGGGCTTATTTAACCAACTGTGAGATCCTGAAATCAAGCTGTCTGTCAGCAATACAGGAAACATTTGGAGTGAGTAGAACTACAATCTAGATGGATCTATCACTTCAATAGGTGCTTTTGTGTGTTCTTGGGCTTCCCACGTGCATCAGCCATAACTCAGTAGGTAGCATGCTTACTTCTGAATCAGAATATTCATGTCCCACTCTAAAGGTTTTTGTTTTGAAAAATATACTTTATTCATAAAATATCTAGAAGAATATTACAAACCATTTCTAAATCGCCATCACAAAAAGTACAATCAGATTCAACTTTTACACATGGATCACAAGGTGCTTCAGTACAATCAATGAATATTACAATCATTTCAATATGGTCATTACAGACAATCAGACAATGGTACTGGAGTTATCAACATACATCATGTTGCACTCTGAGGTGCTTCAATACAATTATAACACAATTAGTATTCCGTGCATACATTCATTGTGAGCTGTACAGCCCGAGGGGCTCTCAACAGTTCCCAACCCCTCGGTGCACTATGGCAGAAAGGTCTTAGACAGCGACCTTTCCCCATTGCGCCTTTGCAGTGGCTGCCCCAAGCTTTAGTGCGTCCCTCAGCACATAGTCCTGGACCTTGGAATGTGCCAGTCTGCAACACTCAGTCAGAGGCAACTCTTTGCACTGGAAGACCAACACGTTTCGGGCAGACCAAAGAGCGTCTTTCACTGAGTTGATGATCCTCCAGCTGCAGTTGATGTTTGTCTCGGTGTTTGTCCCTGGGAACAGCCTGTAGAGCACAGAGTCCTGTGTCACAGAACTGCTCGGGATGAACCTCGACAGAAACCACTGCATCTCTCTCCAGACCTTCTTTGCAAAGGCACAATCCACCAGGAGGTGAACAACGGTCTCTTCCCCACTACAGCCACCTCGAGGGCAACGTGCCGAGGGGGTGAGACTCCTGGCATGTAGGAAGGATCTGACGGGGAGGGCCTTTCTCACCACCAGCCAAGCTACGTCTTGGTGCTTGTTGGAAAGTTCTGGCGATGAGGCATTCTGCCAAATGACTTTGACAGTCTGCTCAGGGGACCATCCCGCCGGATCCACCCTCTCCTTTTCCCTCAGGGCCTCTAAGACGTTACGTGCCGACCACTGCCTGTTGGACTTGTGGTCAAAGGTGTTTCTCTGCATAACTTTTCCCACCAGGGACAGGTGGTACGGCACGGGTCCAACTACTTGGAGCGTTCCGCGGTAGCGTGGCCAGACCCATCCTTCGCAACACCGGGACAGGTAGAACCTCAGCACGTAGTGACACTTGGTGTTTGCATACTGAGGGTCTACACACCGCTTGATGCAGCCACACACAAAAGTGGCCATCAGTATGAGGGCGATGTTGGGCACGTTTTTTCCCCCTTTATCTAGAGGCTTGTACATCGTGTCCCTGCGGACACGATCCATTTTCGACCTCCAGATAAGGCGGAAGACGGCTCGGGTGATCGCCACCACGCAGGAGTGTGGAATGGGCCAGACCTGCGCCACGTACAGCAACAGCGAGAGTGCCTCACACCTGATGACCAGGTTCTTAACTGCAATGGAGAGGGAGCGTCGCTCCCACATGCCCAGTTTCCTTTTCACCATAGACACTCGCTCCTTCCAGTTTCTAACGCATGCTCTGGTCCCTCCGAACCATATCCCCAGCACCTTCAGGCCGTCAGCCCTGACAGTGAAGGGGACAAAGGCACAAAATTTATGGTAAAGCTCCAGTGCCATACTTAAGGGGTGCTACATTGCCAGTGGTGTTGTCTTTCAGGTGACATGTTAAAGTGAGGTTCAGTCTACCCTCTCAAGAGGATATAAATGATCCAACAGCACTATTTGAAGAAGAACAGGGGAATTCTCAATGGTGCCCTGGCTAATATTGAACCTCAACTCACATAATTAAAAACAGATTAGCTTGTAATTATCACATTGCTATTTGTGGGACTTGCTGTATGCAAATTGGCTGTCGCATTTTCTAATACACACTTAGCTAATGCTAGAAAATTTAGGAGCGGGTTAACAACAGCCAACGTGTAAAGGAGAAATAAGGAACTTGTATTCATGTAGCACCTTCACAACCATAGGACAATCCAAATCACATTATTGCCATTGAAGTATCTGGATTATCTACTTAAGTCTCTGGAATGGGACTTGAAACTACAGCCTTCTGACTCAGGGTAAGAGGGCTAGCACTAAGCTACGCTGATGCCTAAATGACCTTGTTTGAACCATAGGGTGGGTTTTTTGTTCTACATAACAATGGTAAGCTCCCATCATTCCAAAATGACAATAATATACCACCTTTTGCTTCAATTTTCTACAGCTGTGAACCTGATAGAGCAAGTGTAAGTGGGGAAATTGTGCATGCCCTTAACAAGATTTTTCTGCTTCAGTTTTATTGGAGATATTCTCAGAAGTTTATCACAGGAAGGCATCATTTTTAATCTCTTAATTTTGATGACATTTAACTCTATCCTCCTAGGATTGAAGCCAAGCACCAGGAGTTGAGGGAGAGGCAGGCGAAGGAACGGTATGATCAGCTGCCCCCCACTGGCCCCTCCGTGCCTGACATCGAAGATGATGACATGGACCCCAACTATGCCAAAGTGAACCACTTCCGGGAGCCGCCCCCACCTGCTAGTGTGTTCAAGGCCCCTTCTCCCCAGCTGCACTCGATAAACCCGCCTCGGGACTTTACTGCAGAGCAGGAGAACCTGGATGGACTGTATGCCAAGATCAACAAGCAGCAGACCCCCACTCCAGACAGGTAATTGGGATATTTCCACTAAAAGTATGCAATTGACATTGATGCTTTGTTTCTTCACAATTTACTTACCTTTCGGATGTTGGTGATAATACCTAGTGGCTTGTAAACTAGACCAATTTCTTGTGCATATGCTTCAAAAATTGACTCAAGAACAAGATGAAAATTCAAAAAATGATTTGTTACCTTTCCAAATATATTTAAGCTCTTACTTCCTCCTAAAAATGCCTATGCTTGTAGATGTTTACCCATATTGAACGAGCTGATGTAAGGGAGTGGCGCGTTTACATTGGATCATGTCCCCCCACTGGGGTTTATAAAAAAATTAGAATCAGACTGGGCTCTGCTACTGTTCAGCAATCTCTTCTGGAGGTATATGCCTGAGTGGACACAATCTGGCTCATCTCTAGCCTCTCCCACTTTGAACAGTTTGCAAATACTCATCGTCAAGGCCCAAGACTGAACACTTGGAACACAAGCAGTCCATACCTGAAAATGCATTCTTATCTCCAGGACACCAAGGTAATAAACTTGGGTGAAATAGAAGCATTTGGCCTGCAGACTGGACTTATTGGGAGGATTCCCCAACCCGAGAGGTGGACCACCAGTGCTGCAAAGGGAAATGAAGCCCTGCTGCAGCAATTGCAGCCACAGCAGCAGCAGAAGAGGTGGCATGAAAAATAGAAAAACCTGCATTTATATGGTATCTTTCATGACCTCAGCAAATTCCAATGCATTTTACAGCGTTGTAATTTTTAAAATTTATTCAAGGCCGGCATTTGTTGCCCATCCCCTAATTACCCTTGAGCTGAGTGGCTTGCTGGACCATTTCAGAGGACAGTTAACCATATTGCTGTGGGTCTGGAGTCACACGTAGGTCAGACTGGGTAATGATGGCTGATTTCCTTCCCTAATTGCCATTAGTGAACCAGATGGGCTTTACAACAATTGATGATAATTGCCATGGTCACCATTACTGAGACTGGTTTTATATTCCAGATTCATTGATTGAATTCAAGTTCCACCAGATGCCTTGGCAGGATTTGAACCCATGCCCCTAGAGCATCAGTCTGGGCCTCTGGATTGCTTGTCCAGTGACATTACCACTACACCACCATCTCCATCAAATGTAGGAAATGCAGCAGCCAGTGCACAAAGCAAGCTCCCACAAACAGCAATGCAATAATGACCTGACCGTCTGTTTTTAGTGAGGTTGGCTGAGGAATAAATATTGGCCAAGATGCTGGGGAAAACTCCCCAGCTCTTTTTTGAAATAGTGCCTAGGGATTTTTTTACATCCACCTGAAAAGGCAGACGGGACTTTGACTTAACAATTCTGATAAATAGCACTCCCAGCTGTGCAACACCCCTTCAATAATGCAACAAAGTGCCAGCCTAACTTTTGTGTTCAGGTGTCTAGAGTAGAGCTCAAGCCCACAATTTTCTGACTCAGAGGCTAGAGTGCTACCCATTAAACCATGGCTGATGGGCAGCGATGCCTCAAAGATTAAGAATGTTCCCAGATTTGTAGAATAATTAGATTTTACTATATTTTGCTGAAGGTTAACTGATATTGCTTTTAAGGATGGGGTGACTGTAGTCTCGTCTGACTACAAAGATTTAGTGGCTGTTTTTAGGGATATGGAGCATATAGACTCGAAAAGCCTCAAACATTTTACTTGTCCTGCTCAGTTTCAAAGCTTAAGCCTTGACTTTGAAGCTTCTGTTCTGGCCCAGTTTTGTGTCTCTCTCAATTTTCCTTTTACTTGCCCCACTCCTCCTCTTCCTCGTCCTGTTCACTGTGTCCTTGACTTTGTGCTTCAAAGTTGATCTCAGCTGCTCTCTGGTGAACTGATTTTTGTCACTTTGGCTGTGTCCCAGAAATACAGTGGCCTAAAGTTTCAAAGTACTAAACAGAATCGAGCCCTGCCCTAAACAGTGTCCTTGCAACTCGAATGTAAATAGTCACGCAAAAGTACATTTTACACCAAAGCAATTGTACTGATTTTTTTTTGAAGTCAGAGCTTTGAATCCTGTCTCCGCTTGTTTTCAGAGGCTGCCCTCAGTTCTACTAGGAAAAGAAAGTTGACTTAGTGCAGTTGTGTCCTGGTAATGGATCACAAGAAAACGTTATGCTTGGACCAGTGGTCGAGCTTACTTAATCATCTACGCTAATGGAAAAATTATTATTTAGTTAAAATCCCTCACTTTATGATTTATAACCTCGCTTTGAGGTCGCTTTGACTTTCAGGGAGTGTGGCCATCTTTACATGCCCAGTTCACCTGCCATTATCTACAGTGCCAATTATAATAACAGGTTAGGTTGCCAACTCTGGGCATATTCACAGAGGTTCCATCATATGTCCTCCCTCCTCCAATCATCCTGTCTAGTGCAACAGCCTTGTTTCCTATCTCCAAATGCTTTATAATGAATGAATGAAACTTTTCTAAGCTGTGGCTCAGTTGGCAGAATGCTTGCCGCTAAATCAGAAGTTTGTGGGTTCAAGTCTCACTCGAGAAACTTGAGAACGAAAATCTAGGCTGGCACTCCAGTGTAGTACTGAAGGAGTGCTGCGCTGTTGGAAGTGCCGCCTTTCAGATGAGAGGCCCCATCTGCTC
The DNA here is from genome assembly GCF_964194155.1 of Cetorhinus maximus. Taxonomy (NCBI): domain Eukaryota; kingdom Metazoa; phylum Chordata; class Chondrichthyes; order Lamniformes; family Cetorhinidae; genus Cetorhinus; species Cetorhinus maximus. The sequence continues at coordinate 13,133,043 of NC_135889.1, forward strand.
TCTCAGGTAAACGTAAAGAATCTCAAGGCACTATTTCGAAGAAGAGGCAGGGAGTTATCCCAGCCTAGTGGCCAATATTTATCCCTCAATCAATATCATTTCAAAAAAAAATAGTTCTCTGGTCATTACATTGCTGCATATGGAGCCTTGCTGTGTACAAATTAGCTGCTACATTTCAGATATAAAACCAGTAACTACGCTTCAAAACTTATGGCTATAAAGCACTTTTGGACATCCTGGGGTTGTGACAAATGGTCTATAAACGCAAGTCTTTTTAAAAAACTTTTGAAGAAATTCAAAAATGCTGTTTTTAATCCATTTGGAGCCAATTACAGAACAGTACTGGTAGTTACCATATCTGATTGAAGAACAGGGGTGGGATGGGATGGACAGTCTGGGCAGGTCTGGGTGGAAGCATAATCAAGAGATTGTAAATTTTCCTTTGTGAGGGAAGAATAGATACTAAACTTGTTATCACCTGATGGCATAGCACATTTGACCACCCATGTACTCCTTAACGATTACTTGGATTTCTTTTAAGTCTAAGAAGTATGCAGTTGAAGCCTTGTTCTTGGCCCTCTGGGGGAGATCATTCTTTCTGTTACCCTAAAAAAAAAACCATCAAACATTTTTATACAAAGCAATTTTTTTTTTTGTAACAGATACAATAACGTTTAGAAGGGATTGTCTTTATCACAAATTGAGAGTAAAGAACCAATGATACATATATGATGAGAAAAGCTTTTCACTCTTGACTTCTTGCGGCAAAACCAGAAATGAGTTTGCAATTTTGTGAGCCTGGACCTGAAGGAAACCTGGCCCATGTTTGGCAGATGTAACCTTGTTGCAGTTCAACTGCATTTTTAAACTTTCTTAAGGAACTTTTATTTCCTGTTGAGGTGCTTCCCTGTTCAGCGTTTATATTTTGCACTGTCATGCATTATCATGTAGCATTCTGCATGAGATCCATCATGACAGTTATGGCTACTAAGCACGCAACTTTGGCAGTGACAAGAAGAGCATGTTTAAAGGAAGAATGTGGGTATGAATTTCACAGTTAATAGGATGAGCAGCTTGTACTGAAAACAATATTTGATGTTCCAACAAATTTGTGTGCGTGTGTGCATGCACACGTGCCTGTGTGTGTACAGTAAATTAAATTTAAATGCATATAATTTGAGAGCATTTTACACTTGAACTACTGAGCATTGTTCCTGAAATGGAAATTCTGCACATTGAGAATTAGGAGTAAGTGTTTGGCTCACTGGGATTAACAGGAGTGAATAAGGAGTTGTTTGACAAATAGGTGAGAATGTGGAACTTGTTACCACATGGAATGTTTGAGGCGAATATAGCGTAGATGTATCCAAGGGGAAACTGGATAAGCACATGAGGGAGAAAGGAATAGGAGGATGTATTAAAAGGGCAAGACGATCCTATGGCATTATTTTTAAGAGAGGGGGATTTCCTTCCTGTGTCTTGGCCAATGTAGTCACTCAATCAACATTATGAACTGAATCGGATGATTTAGTCATTACCTGAGTGCTGTTTGTGAGACCTTGCTGTGCGCAAATTGGCTGATGCAGGGGTGACTGCACTTTAAAAGTACGTAATTGGCCTTAAAATGCTTTGGGTCATCCTGAGGTTGTGAGAGGTGTTAATAAATATAAGTGTGCATTTTCTTTGGATTTAAATTACTTTGCTGCCAGTGGAGCCAGTCTCTGGAAGAATAGAGGAGGCAGTCAAATGGAGAGTAAACTGAACAAGTGGTTTCTCCCAGCTGGTTGCAAACTTGAGCTGCTGTTACAGTTAATGGGGCATTAGTGCCGCTGCCTGTATCAACTCCGAGTAGGGTTGCCAACCCGTCTAGGTTTGCCCTGGAATCTCCAGGAATTAAAGAGCAATGCTCAGAACCCTGCTGCAAGCAGCCCAGGAGAAAGGTCACAGGTGCATTATAAAACTGTTGCTTTAAAAATAAATCTTAACGCTTCTGTTAATTTCAAGATTATTGGACAAGAAGGAAAAGGCTATTTTCGACTGACCGTCAAGAATCATCTAATTGGGTGATAAAGAGCCTGTTCAAAGGCCTAGGCAGGCACCATAAGAACGAACATAAATAAGAACAGCAAATGATGGAAATGTTCAGCAGGTCATGCTGTATCTGTGGAGAGAAACAGAGTTTTTCAGGTCAATGACCTTTCATTGGAAACATTAACCTTGTTTCTCTCTCCACAGATGCTGCCTGACTGGCTGAGTATTTCCAGCTTCTCCTCTTTTTATTTCAGATTTCCAGCATCCGCAGTATTTCGTGTTTGTGTAAGAATGAACATGTTGGGCATCCAGTGACAAGCGTGTTGGTGGTGGGTGGCGGGATGGTGCGAGCAGGTGGTCGGTTGGAAGCTGGAGGCCGTGCGATGACACCTCCAGGAATATGCTCAACCAGAGTAGAAATCCTAATTCCAGGGTAAATGTACCAGGTGCCATGAACATCCATCTTTTTAAATCGGGGGGCCCTCACAGCAGTTGGCTTCAGTCGCTCTAACAAGTTTTCCCTGGAATTGTTTCTAGCTGCATGAAGAGTTGCATGTTGAAAACTGACACTGGCAATGCACTAAACCAATGTAAATACTAAGAAAAAGAGTTGCATTTATATATCACCTTTCATGACATCAGGACATCCCAAAGCACTTTATAGCCAATTAAGTACTTTTGAAGTGCAGTCACTGTCAGAATGTAGGAAATGTGCCAGTCGATTTTTGCACAGCAGACTTTCAAAAACAGCAATGATATAAATGGCCAAATGACCTGCTTTAGAGATGTTGGCTGAGAGGTAAGTGGTAACCAGGGCACCTGGAGAAGGTGCTTTTTAATCCCTGCTCTCTTTCCTCGCTAGTAATTTGAGAATGCCTGACAGAAAGTGTGGTTTAAAAGCCACACGGCATTTCGTGTTAACTGGTGAAACCTGGGTGTGTGTTTTGCTTATTTCTTAAAGTGGAAATTGTATTTTCTTTTGTATTGCGTTAGAGCCTGTGTCATCTGCATATGCTGGCACACTTCACATGCTGTTCTCTAGCTCATGAGACAGATTGAAACAGTGACTAGTGATGGAATCTGATTGAGTAAGAGCATTTGGATGCAGATGGAAATGCCACTTCAATTGGATGGATCACTTCTCCATGTAGACGGCCAGCTGACAAAGTACAAAAAGATCCTTTGCCTTTGGCTCCCAACTACTGTAAAACAAAAGGAAATGCAAAGGGTTTAAGCCTCACAAAATTAACTTATCCAAGCCCCCGGGACACTTATTGGAGCATCTGGGCAATTACGTGCTACTGTGGTAGGTCATTTATCAATCAGTTGGATATATTTAACCTTTTTTGTAGCTCAAGACTTCTCGCAGAACATGGGTTAGACTGAACGCCACTGGCAGCTTTCTAAAGCTTGTTTAACTCCTTCAGGGCTGTCGCAGCATTTCTTTTCTTCATCTGTTCGCACTGATTTATGCCAGGGTAGAATTCCACTGCGGCTTTCAATTGGATAACTCTTTATTGATGAACCCAAGCAGCATGTTTTGAAAAGGCTATTCTCCCAGGGTGGACATCACAGCCAAGTCGGGTCCTGTTCTCACTTCATGAGTGTACGCAAGACAGCCGGTGCCAAGTGACATGCAACACCTGGCACAGACATGATGGACTGAATGGCCTCTTTTGGTGCCGTAATTTTTCTATGGTTCTAGCAGCTTGTTTTTATGTAACACCATTAATGCAGTAGAACACCACTTCACAGAAGCATTATTAGACACAATTTTGACACCAAGCCATGTAAAGAGCTATTAGAACCGTTGGCCAAAGACTTATTTAAAGATTTAGGGTTTTAAGGAGCATCTGTGAGAGGAGAGAGATAAGTAGAGATGCAGAGAGATTTACAACAAGAATTCCAGAGCGTGTACACGCAATGATACAGTTTACACCATTGCTCATAGCTACATACCTATATTGTTTCTTGTATAAAAATAAAGACAAACTTGCATTTAAACAGCACATTTCATAACTTCAGGACATCCCAAAGTGTTTTACAGTCACTGAAATACTTTTGAAGTGTAGTCATTGTTGTGATGTAGGAAATGTGGCAGCGAATTTGCACGCAGCAAGGCCCTACAACCAACAATAAGATAATGACCAGATTATTAATTTTTTATGTCTTTGTTCATTGAGCGATGAGCACTGGCAGGACACTGGGGAGAACTCACCTGTCCTTCTTCAGCATAGTGTCATAGGATCTTTTATGTGTACCTGTTGGGACAGCCGGAGCCTTGATTTAATTTCTCATCTAAAGGGCGCCTCTGACAGTTCGGAACTACCTCAATACTGCACTGAAATATCAGCCTGGATTATGTGCTGAAGGCCCTGGAGTGCATCTTTAGCCTACAAACTTCTTATCCAAAAGCAGGACTTCCATGGCTAATATCTAATGAGAAATCAACTAGTGCCCTGGAGCTTCAACAACCGAGAAGGAGAGAGGAAATTTATGGCAGATAGAAGAAAGGACACTTGGTACTTTATCGGATGCAGGGGAGGAAGCTGATCATGGTTCAGCCGTAGGTTAAGGTGCTGCCTGTCTGACCGAGGTGGCAACCTAAAAGGGTTATAGTCAGATAGACAATGGGGTTGGCAGTAGCCAAAGAGAATTCCTTGGCTTTGTTGGCACTCAGGTAGAAGAATTCTTGGTTCTTAAGTGTGATCTAAATAGCTGTGTTTGGAATTTAAACCCTTTCACTTTGGCTCTGCTACCTTCTTTATCTCTTGCTGTGTTAATTCCATCAATTGGTCTTTCAGAAACTGCATGCACTTATTTGCTCTAATTTTCCAAAGGGCTTTGACCGTATAATACACCAGAGATGAGCGACATCTGTTTCAGATCCAGACAAATAAAATTAGGACAATGGCAATCCTTAAAGCTAATGCAATTTACACTGGTTCCTGCTTTTTGTTTTGTACATGGCATAGTGTCAATGTGATTGGTGCCAAACCACATCAAGTTCAAATGAAATGTATTATTATTCATCTGAATTTATTTGAACTATCGAATTACCAATTGGTGCGTGTGCTTTAGCTTTATCCTCCTTGTTATCTTTGTATTATTCTTTCACTGAGGACAGATTATGGGTATCCTGCGTCGTGTGTCCTGTGCTGCTGTCTTGACTGGATAAGAGAAAAAAAATGCACTTATATAACACTTCATCAGGTTGACAAAATATCTCGTGCTTAACACAATTAATTACTTTCTTAGTGCAAAGGCTGTTGTTTTGCAAATGTACCACAAATAGGCAATGACATAAATAACCTATTCTGGGTTTTATGTTGATACTTGTTGAGGGAGGAATGTTGGTTAGGATAAAGGGAGAGCTCTTTGTTATTCTTCATGCCATGTGATCATTAGTGTCCATCTGAGCAGGCAAGGTTTAATGTAATGCATCATCCAAAGGATGAGATTTATGACATTGTAGCTCTATATTCTATTTTGAGTGTAATCTAGATTGTGGGCTCAAGTTGTTGGATTTCAATCTCAACCTTGTAAAAGTGATTTGACTTGCATCCTCCACAATTTTGTTTGCTTTCCATTCCCTTAAGGGGACTTTTTGTGTGCTTCTGGTCTCTCTTTACATGCTCAGAGGAGTCAGTTGACTTTAGGAACCCAATTCAGCAAAATTGTGAATTTAGAAGGGAGGAAACCAGTGCCTTGCCCCTCTGCCCTACTCTTCTGGGCCACCCTCAGTTCAAAGGTCCAATTAATTTGGAGCTTATATTCTTCGACATATTCATTAACTAGTGAACAGAATAGCTTGTGTCAAGTTACCCCACGGTCGCCTACTTGCGTAGTAGAACAAATGGTGTCATGCTGTAGTATAATAAGGTGTTGATATGCACCAGAATCGATAGGGTGAAGTGTGAAAGTCTTTGACATCTAAAGCTGCTACTTGCACACTTTTTCCAGGAACCCTCCTGATTTTAGGCTGGGATCCCAGAGCTGCATACAAAGTTTACTCTAGAGTTGCATTTAGGAAAATGTGCTGGACACAGCATTGGTTTGCCCAAGTTTCCATGCAAACACATTAGCAAAAGCCTTACATAAAATCTCCCATGAATCAGCGCAGTCAAGCAACATTATTGATCATAATCAATTAGCGAGTGAAATAGGGCATCCTCCAGCATCACAAAGAAGAGTAGGATTGCCAGGCAATGAGCCATCCTTCAGCTGACTGATTTAATGTTCCTGGCCTAACTTTTTAATTGGCTTCAATTGACTGCTGGTCACTGCTGTGTTCAATTAACTGATTACTGCAGCAGAGCAAGATACACCTGTGTGGCTTCAGTGACTGCTGATCGCAGGCCTTAAGTGCCATTTCTTTCAGAACAGGCACACTGGCCAGTACAGGGATCAAACCCGTGACCTTGGTGTTATTAGCGCCATGCTCTAATCATCTAAGCTAACCGGTTGCTGGCAGGTCTTATGTACCATGTGCGCATCAATTCTAGTCAATTGATCTGGTTAGCTTACTAACTAATTTAAACTGAAGTTAAAGTAAGAATGCAGGATTAATGTGAACACAAATGCCTGTGCACCTGAATGGATGCTATATGTTGACCACTGCTGAAGGGGATCAGTCATCGAAAGCCCATCATAGTGACCAGGAGGCATGGCCAGCTTTGTGGGTGGGTTCTGCTTCTGTGAAGGGACTTTTGAAAGGTAGCACAAAATTGCAGAATCTCCAGTCGAAAATGTTTATGGCTACAACTCGTGCCTAAAATTCCACAAACATGTTTGCACTGCTTCATTTCTTTCTGACCAGATTCCTGTGTCATACAATCATACAGAAAACCCGTGCCTTGGTCTCTGCATCATGGCTGTGTAATGTGGAGACCAGCTCCCACCTTTACTTCAAAGCTCTAATATTCTAAGAGAACATTTTAGTTGGTTTCTATTGGCCTCCCAGAATGAGATCTCCTTCGCACAATGTGGGGGGAGTGTTGTATCTCTTCCACTGAATACATTTCTTGTAGAGGAAATGCACCTTGTCTTTAGTCGCCCTGAATGGATTTGTGTGTATGCCAGTAGCTTGTAAATGCAATTAATTAATCTGCAAAGATTAACCATATGTGTTGAACTATCAACTTCTTTGTGGATATGATGATGCTATCTGTAACTCTGTCCCAACACAATCGGTTTTAGAATGAAGTAAAACCATGCTTGTTTTAATGCCAGAACAAGCCTTTACAATTGAATTTTTCCAAGATATTCTCAATAGGTCTAATGAGATGAGTGAGAGATAAATAAAACAAGGCTGTCTTTTTGATGCTGTCTGTTCTGAGACTATGAGTTGAGATTCATTATGGAGATAATTATACTTATGCAGAGGCTTGATAGAGTGGACCTGGAGGAGCTTGTGGGTGAGCCAAGAAAAAGAGGGGGCATAAATGTAAGAAAACCATTAACAAGTCAAATGAAGAATTTAGGAAGAATGTCCTTGCACAAGGGAGTAGTGCAAATGTGAAATTTGCTGCCACATACAGTAGTTAAAGTAGATTAATCAGATTGTACGATTGGCTTTTCCTGCCTTTGCTAGCTCAATTAATCCCACTCCCCATAGTCCTGCATTATTTTTCCTTCAAGTATTTGTCCAATTCCATTTTGAAAGAGACTACTGAATCTACGGCCATCAGCCTTTCACACAATGAAATGCAGGTAGATAATGCCTATGTATTGCATACCTGGAGGAGAAGGGAATAGAGGGATATGGTGGAAAGAGGTAAATAAATAATGAGGAGACCCATGTGCAATATAAAGGCTGGCAAAGACCATTTGGGTGAAGTGGCCAGTTTCTGTGTTGTAGATTTTATATAATTACATGTAATCGTTGAATTTTTTAAATCTCTATTTCCTAATATTCCTTGGAAAATCTCCAGGAAATTATTTCCTGCCTGTGTTTTGAAGTAGTTCCCTGAAGGCTGATTAGGTAAGTGCAAAGTTGCTGTGGCAGGGATCCATCCAGATGAAAAGACTTGGGCAATGGCTCTATTGGTGTGATAGTGAACCACATAGACCAGGTTTGGCCTGTGATCTATGCTGAACTCAGCCAGAAGTGGTTGAGATTTCTGCAACAGAACTCATTCAGGACATAGAACAGTTGAAGCATTTCAAGGATAGTTGGCTGCTTAGCCACTGTAAAACTTTCATTTCTAAAATTATGCCTACACAGCAAGTAAATAGAGAGAGAAAAAAATTGATCCACGAGAAATTGATGGTGGGGAATCTAGAAGCTAGGGATGAACAAAGAGTAGCTACGATCCCGGAAGAAGAGGAAATGTGTCCTAAGGCAGATATCAGATTTCCAGGAATAGCAAAGAAAGAGCCAAATGGTATGAAATTAATGTTAGATATAATTTAAAAAAGGTTAGATGCTCTTAAAATAAACAGTGTCGAGACCAGACAACTTGCACCCAGGAGTCTTAAAGGAAATGGGATCTGAAATTGGTGCAGCTGACATTTGAGAGCTTCCTGAAGCCTGTAAAGCAGCTAGTGTAACCACATTATTTGATAAAGGCCCAGGGGCACTATTTTAGACCACAAGCCAGTATATTTCAACACCTGTTGTAGGAAAATTTTCAAAACAGCCTCGTGAGTTTCGATACATGAACGTTTAGGGAAATGCAACTTATTAAAGGGCAGTAAGAGTGGGTGGGGGACATGTATGATTAACCCAATGAAGTTTAAAAGCAAACATTACTGGCCTAGTAGGGTTGGGAAGTACAGAGAAAATAGTTTTCAAGGAGCTTTTGAGTATGTTCTGTGTTGGTAAATAATTGCTAAACTAAAGAGTCAGGTGTAGGAGTATGGCTCTGAATGGAAAATTGACCTATGTAGAAGAAGCAGGGATTACATCCATCTGAGAAAGCAGGTGAAGCCTTGGCTTTTCAAATCTCACACAAAAGGCAGTTCCACTGACAGTGCAGCACTCTCTCAGTACTGCCCTTGCGAGTATCGGGCTACATTTCGTGCTTGAGCCCTTGGGGTGGAACTTGAACCTGCAACCTCCTAGCTCGGAGATGAAAGAGTGACACCCACTGAGCCATAGCTAACTTTAATACCGATGCGTTTGGAGGTTTTGAGTCTGGATCCCTCCTTTAATTTGCAATTATCTCATGATATCAACAAACTGTGAATACTCCATGCTAGGCACTCAGTGTAGTAAATGAAAGGAAAGTGTTAAATTCTCCCTCCACCACCCCCCAGCCCCCCATAATGTCCTTTTTCACCTTCAGCAGCATTGCAGGGTGGGGGGAATAAAAAATACAATTCTTAAAAAGAACAGAAAAAGACTAACTAACTCGGGATGAAATTTCGTGATCTCTGGCAGATTAACCTTAATCCGCTCAAATCATTTATGCCCCATATCGCAAAAATATCACTTCTCAGATCACTAATCTCTCATGAAGTTATCAGCCTCACAACAGACAACTTTTGGGCCAACATTTAAACTTGTTTTCTTCTCAAATGATAAGACGATGTTAGTATTATCTTTTTTTGAAAAAAAGGGAATGAGTGGGGAAAAAGACAAATTTAAATTGATACCAACAGTTACATAAAAATACATTTGATGCCCAATGTTTATTAGATAAACGTTGGCTTGGAGTAAGGTTACAAACTCTGGTTGCATATATTCCCAGAGGTTTCATCACGCGCCCTCTTCCCTAGATTCGCCTCATGCCCACACTGTCCCCATCGGGCGCTCGATGCTCCCACCCTCATGGAACAATGCCTTTCCGCACCAATCAGAAAAACAAACAGACTTTTCACCATCTAATTGGATGATCCTCGATCATCAATCAAGCATTGTTTCCTTTCGAGCTCCAATATATTTTTTAACTAACAAAAGTTTGAGATGTATTTTTTTTTAAATGTTCCTTTGATTTTTCTGCTGGCTTGCTCCCAGTCATGTTTTGAGATTTACCTTCAGTTCCCAGAGATTCTAGGATAATCGTGGTGGGCAGGCGACCCTCAACTGGAGTGCATATGCATCTGTGGTAATGATGCAAGGAGGTGGGTGCTGGTTAATGCATTTCTTTTCTTTGAGAAATCACTAGCCATTTCCGCAGTGCATTAGGCATGGGCTTCAGTCGAGGAAGTGCTGCTGATGATTCAGGATTGTGAAGTGGACAGATTACTGGGAAATTCAGCACACGTCTGTCTGGAGTGCCTTTTATGGATTTATCATTGCTAATTTAAGAAAGATGGAGAGTGTGGCCCTTCATCTGGCACTATGGACCGGGCCACGTTTCTGAGCCTGAAGTGGCTTTTTGCGCTCTTGCCTAACCTTGTCATTTATTCCCCATCCAGGCAATTAAATAGCCTCCCCAGGAAGAAACAAAAAGCTTTACCTCAGCTTCTCAAGATATCGGATTGTCTGCTGCCTGGCAACATGCTTATCAGTGCAAAAGTAAACTTCGCAAAATTTTAAGAATACAGCCGTGCTGGTAACAGGAAATGAAAGGCTGCATTAACTAAGGATGAATTACTTAAGAGCCTTATTAAAGCTTGCAGCCTAAATAAGATATTTCCTTTTAAGATATCTCGGTTATTAGGTTTGCTTTTAACCCTTTTGGAGGAGCTTGCTCTGCACTGCTCCAATTCCAGCCACTTTTGTACCCATGATTTTCATCAACCCACTACTGGCAGCTGCCTAGCCCCAATTTCTGGAATTCGTCTCTCAATCTCTAAACCTCTCTATTTGCCTTGCCTCTAAGTTGCTCCTTAAAACCAATCTCTTTGACCCGGCTTTTGCTCGACTTTCCTAAAATCCCCTCATGTGGATAGCTGTCAGATTTTATCTGACAACGCTCCTGTGAAGCCCCTTTGGATGCTTTTACTATGTTAAAGTTGCTATATAAATGCAAGTTATTGTTGTTGCCCTACGGTAGGAAAGGAAAGGTTAGCCGAGGGTCCTGCTCCTGAACTCTGTGCAGTGATCTATATGGAAAGTGCATGTCCCGTGCGTGCGCAAGTCAGATGCAGACAGGATCAGGATCACCTGTGATGCCATATATGACGAAATAACTTGCTGTGGAGATCCACCAGATGAAGAATCACCACTTCCTGGGGCTACTGCAGAGCCACTAATACCTGTGGAATCATATATCAGGATCCAAAATCATGATGAGAATGGGGAGCACGTTAGTGGAACATGATGCCAGTTGTGTAGGAATTGGGTTGGTGCCTGCAATACATCATGTCCTGAGTTCTTGACCTCTGCCAAGCTGAAGCTGAGTGCACAGGAGGAAGGAAAATCCCTGGGAAACTCATCAGGCCTTGTACACATGCACAGCTAGTGGCAGATTTCAAAGGGTTTCCATAGTCCTGAACACATCCTGCAAAGTCTTTGGGTCAGCATTATGATGGCAAGATTTTATAAGACAGTTATATTTTAAACTGTCTCTTTTAATTTAAGGTAAAACAGAAAGTCCTGGAATGGGGGATGGTAATCATGCTGAACTCTGCCCGGAAACAGGCCTGTGTGATCTGGTTGCCATAGGGACAGAGGCCCAGGTTGAAACTCATAGAAACTCAAGTGCCAGGTTTCTCATCTTTACAAAAGAGGAGCAGCTGGTGTGTTGAACACAGACTTGCAGTCTCAATCAGACAGAGAGAACTGGACAGGAAAACCAAAAACAGTGGCTGCTGTGCCAAGCAGAGGGAGAGACTTTTTCTGTGTTAGCAACCAAGCAGGAGGCTGGTGAGAAGGGATTCCCTGTTTGAAGAGATGGGACTTGTAGAGATTTAAAGAGTAAGGAGTCTCAAGAGAGTGCCTTGATGCTGGTTCGATTATGCTCAGGAGATTGAGTGTAGGGTGACCAACTCCCTCAGAGAAAATTAAGGGACAGCCTGCCATAGAGGTTTGCATGAGTGGGCAGGGGGTGGTGGGGTGCTGTGGGGGAATAGTCCCAGAATTAAGGGACCAACAGTGTCCCGGCAGCATGCAGCCGAGGACATAGGACAGTGGAGTTCGATACAGGACAATCCTGCAAAATGATTGAGTGAAAAGACTTTTAAAAAGACTCTAGAAAACTCACCCTGGTATAGCAGGGAGAAGAGAACCTGTTGGATAGCTAGGGGAATTTGGGCCTTTAATGACAAGGCTGCATATCTGTTGGGAGTATGTCGTAATGTAAAAATGTGGTGTGGGGTCTTCAGTTGTATTAATTGGTTCATGGGGAAGGTACCTTTTGTAGTCTAGTGTATTAGTTGCCCACTAAGCAATGTTTAGTCAATGTTGTTTTTAGTTTGTTACAGTATAAGTCTTAAAATGTGAAATCTTGTGTGATGCATTCTGTCGGCAGCTGGAAAACTCGTATCTCTTTTTAAAAGTAATCGGTCTCTATGGGGATTGTACCACTATTACCTGGAAAAGCCAATCACCCAAGTTCCAGCTTTATCCCTCAACCAACGTTTAAGAGCAGATTATCTGGTCGGTATAATATTGCTGTTTGTTGGAGCTTGCCATGCGCAAATTGGCTACTTCCAACATTACAGCAGTGGCTGTGCTTCAAAAAGTGCTTAATTGACTGTATAACGCTTTGGGACATCCTGAGGCTGTGAAAAGCACTTCAGGATTTTAAGTGTTTCTTAATGCTGCAACCTCCCCCCTCATCAACCCAATACAAATCACTTAGCGCAGCATTAAACAGAACTAAACACCCAACAGTGAATCCATTCTGTTTATTACATCGCTTACTGTTCCAACAAGTGTAATCACTGCAAATGATTGTGGAATTTTATTTTCTGCTTCTGGTCAGCTTGTTGGTAGCCACTTATTTCAGCCTCCCTGGGACCTCTCACTGTGGCTCTCCTCTTGCCAATAATAGAAGGCGTAAAGTACGTGGACTCCACATTTCGATGTTAAGCTGGCCTCCCATGTCCGATTAATGAAACCAATGTTATGTGAAGATGGGGAAGGGTTGCCATAACAACTGCAAGCCCTCAGTAATATCGGTTGCCCATAATTGCAGCAGAACAGAGCAAAGATGCCATAGTCCTAAATAAATGTGTACTAACCATAGCTATGAAATCTTCCCAGTAGTTACTTTAAATGGAATAATGTATCATAATGAATGACTTCAGTGCTGGATTTGGTTCTTTTAAAAGTATCAGAATTAAATGGTCACTTAGTGAAAATTGTGCCCTGAGTATGTTTTTCACAGAAGCTATTTATTCCACACTATTCTGGTACACCAGGATTTTTGTGATTATCACCCCACAATTATCTGGGTGTAGACACTGCCCAACATGTACTAAACTCAGCTCTCTGCTGAATTAGCGGATTTTTGCTCGGCGGGACTTCAGAGCCCTTGGGCTAAAGAAGGTAACGTAGCCTGTTGCATTCCCTCCTAGCTAGCCTTTGACTCTGGTTGGAAAGAGCGATGGACTTTGATGCTAATATGCCCTCCATTGTTGAAAGGCCTGCCAATGCTTAAAGCATATGTTCTCCTGCCTCTGCGCACACCGTCTCTCTGTCCTACTCTTTCATGCCTCCCCAACTGGACACCTCCATCCCAGCTTGGCCCCACTCGCTACTATTGGGACTGTCAACTCTGGCTAGGCATATTCCTCAAGGTTTTGCCACATGACTTCCCTCCTCCAACTGCTCTGCCCAAACAGCCTTGTTTCCCACCTCCAATATTTTTTTAACTAGCTTTTTAAAGGAAAATGAGGATAATTTTAATCATTGGTGATAGTGAAATGGTTTACATGAAATAAAAATTGGGAGATGTGTATGAGTGGCTCATCAAATCCAATGTAGCCTCATTTACACTATTACCAAGGAATTTTACTCACTCCTGGTTCCAGTTTTATCTGTTATATTCTAGATATTATCTCAAAGCAAAATATTTTGGAGCATGGACCAAAATTAACACCTATATTTCTGTCTCACCATCTCCTCTGTTAACTCAATGGCTATTCTCACCATCTCAAACTGCCTATTTCCCATCAAGTCCAGATGAGCCAAAACCTCATTCAACTGAATGTCCAGCAAACAGGGGAATGCTGTTCAGTCCCTGGAGCCTGTTCTGACATTCAGTTCGATCTTGGCTGAGCTGTATCTTAACTCCACTTACCCACTTTGCTTCCGCAACCATTGATGCCATTGCTTGACAAAAATCCATCAATTTCAGTTTTGAAATTTCAAATTGACCTCGCCAAAATAGGATGTTCACTACTCTTTGTGTGAAGAAGTGCTTCCTGACACCATCCCTGAAAAGCCTAGCTCTGATTTTAAGGTTATGCCCACTTGTCCTGAACTCCCCCATGAGAGGAAATAGTTTCAAAGGAACTCTTTCCCACAGATGTTAACAGAAGACCCTCTGTTCTGACCAAGGTGGCCTGGACGGAGATCACAGAGAAGGAGAGCAACTGTGGGGACTTCCAAAGATCTTGAGTCCAGTTGCTCTGATCTACCAGGTTAAGTGGCACGGTCGCATGTTACCAAAGAGTCTCTCATAGGGTCATCAAGTAATGTACTTTTGTGAGTGGGCAGCTAGGCCAGGCAGGTGAATGCATGAGCAGCCTCAGTACCTCATGGCAATTGAGGTCAAAGCATGTGATAGTTTGGATTTTGTGAGCACTTGGTTCCAACATATCACTGACGTGTGATGGAGATGTGTGCAGACAAGGGGTTAGGTGTCATGCGACATGTCACTAAATTTGCATGTTGTCACGCAGGACACTACACTCCTTAGCTTCACAGGCATGACCTAGGCTAGGGTCATACTTAAAAGACCCCATCTACTTGCAGACCAAGTGTACCCAGAAGGACAGTGCAGGTTCCATGCTGGCAGATCTACAGTGGACATCATCTTCTCCATACGCCAGCTACAAGAGAAGCATAGGGAACAGGGGATACCTCTTTACCCTACTTTCATAGACCTCACTAAGGCATTTGACACTGTCAGCAGAACAGGACTGAACAAGATTTTGAGGAAAAATGGCTGCCCACCAAAGTTCCTCAGTCCCATCCGCTCCTTCCATGACAACATGAACTGCAATGTACATTTTGATGGCTCCACTTCAACAGTTTCAGAGTGAAGAATGGAGTGAAACAGGGCTGTGTCCTAGCCCCCACCCTGTTTGGTATCTCCTGCTCCATGCTCCTGACATTTACCTTCCCTGCAGATATGGAAGGAGTTTACTTACATACTACGTTAGATGGCAAGCTCTATAGTCTATCAAGTCTGAAAGCAAAGACAAAAACCTATCGTATCCTGATCAGAGAACTCCTCTATGCAGATGATGCTGCACTAATCCCCCCCACAGAAAACTTGTCCTCCCTGACTTTAATTGTCAAGGAAACCATGGTCATGGGACAAGGTGTTACATCTCAGCCCCGATCACACTAAATAACACCCCTCTAGAAGTGGTTAGCAAATCCTACTACATCGGGTCCACGGTGACGGACAATCTGTCCCCTGATGCAGAACTTGATACACACATAGGGAAAGCAGCTACCATCTTTGGCAACACACAAAATGCACAAGGAATAACATCAAGCTGGCCCTGAGGACCAAGCTGATTGTTTACGAGGCCTGTGTTTTCAGCGCCTTGTTGCCTGGCTGTGAAACATGGATGACTTGAAGCGATCAAGGAAAGCTCAACAATTTCCACCTTCGCTATCTGCGGTGCTTTATGGGTATATCCTGGCTGGAAAAAGTCACGAATGTTGCAGTCCTCTCAAAGGCAGAGCTCCCAAGTTTGTTAGCGCTCTTCAAACAGAGGCAATTTCATTGGCTCAGGAACATCCGCAGGCCGGAAGACGGTTACATACTCAAGGACTTTATGTGTGACGAGGTAGCTGAAGCCAGACCAATAGGATGCCCAAAGCTCCACTTCAAGGGTGCCTACAAATGTGACGCTGATTATTGCACCTGCGGGTCGCTGGCTGACGACAGAGGGAACTGGTGAAACCTCCTGTGGACTGGGGTTCTTCCAGTAGGCGAGACAGTGGAGGATGCACTGCCCCAGTGGGGGAGACCCACAATAGCTGGAGCCCTTAAGTCCTCAGACCTCCAGAGGACATCTGCCACGGTCATCAAAGACAACGAGGCAGCGCACTGAGTAGACGGCCACCTCCTCAGCTGGTAATGTTGGGCTTGCACCAAGGTACAGTGGCCGTAGGACAAAAGTAAGACTTTATGAGAACACAAAGGTAGCATGGGTGTTTTAAAAAAACAGTGCATATTATATTGTTCTAAATTTACTCGTGTGGATCATTGTCATTTGTTGGGACTAGCTTAGTCAGAGAGCTACATATACTGGTACGCCTCATGATTGGCACACATTGATGGCTACAGGGTAGTTAGGGACTTTTCCTTTATTGTGAAGGAAGCGATGTGTGTTTGATTTCAATATTTAATGAATGTTCTGTTGGTGTCCAGTTTTGTATTCACCAGTCTGTTGTACATGGCTGAACAGGCTCAGCTGGCCCTCCTTATATGCATTGTCAAGAAGATTGTCCAAGATTACTCTCCACGGTGATAATTGAACTGTTGTAGGTGAACTCAAAGCCCTGTAACAATGGTGCAGGATCTGAATTCTTGATCATGGTATGCTGATTGACATGTGTCCAAGTGCAAAGCAGATGTCCTCGGGACCTATATTCACTCGCAAGTGTGCGTGACAAAGGTCCACTCTCTTTGCTTTTCCTCGATGGCAGAGGACGCAGGTTCAGAGGCGTCTCTGGGAGGGAGGCTGGCAGAGATTGATATACATCCTGAGCAGGCAGTGGAGTTCCGGTGATGGGACCATGCTCGTGTATCTAATGGCTACATGAGTGCAGTTAGTGACCCCTTGCATTCTAAGGAAATGAGCAATGGCCCCAATGCACTTGCGAGTGAATATAGGTCCCGAGGACATCTGCTTTGCACTTGGACACATGTCAATCAGCATACCATGATCAAGAATTCAGATCCTGCACCATTGTTACAGGGCTTTGAGTTCACCTACAACAGTTCAATTATCACCGTGGAGAGTAATCTTGGACAATCTTCTTGACAATGCATATAAGGAGGGCCAGCTGAGCCTGTTCAGCCATGTACAACAGACTGGTGAATACAAAACTGGACACCAACAGAACATTCATTAAATATTGAAATCAAACACACATCGCTTCCTTCACAATAAAGGAAAAGTCCCTAACTACCCTGTAGCCATCAATGTGTGCCAATCATGAGGCGTACCAGTATATGTAGCTCTCTGACTAAGCTAGTCCCAACAAATGACAATGATCCACACGAGTAAATTTAGAACAATATAATATGCACTGTTTTTTTAAAACACCCATGCTACCTTTGTGTTCTCATAAAGTCTTACTTTTGTCCTACGGCCACTGTACCTTGGTGCAAGCCCAACATTACCAGCTGAGGAGGTGGCCGTCTACTCAGTGCGCTGCCTCGTTGTCTTTGATGACCGTGGCAGATGTCCTCTGGAGGTCTGAGGCCTTAAGGGCTCCATCAGGTGTATATTAGGTTGTCCCTGGTATCCCTTGCGCATCTGTCCACGGCCCTGGCATCCAGCAAAGGCTTATGCGAATTCATGGCCGCCTCCTCGGGCTCATCCTCAACTGAAGGAGGTGTGCTGTTCCTCTCTCTCGTTTTGTTCCTACAGTTCTCTGAGTTCCATGGCAATGTCGTGTAGTGCACAGCAGACCACCACTATTTGAGATGCTCTCTGTGGTGTGTCCTGCAGAGCACCTCCAGACCGTTCAAGGCAGTGGAATTGCATTTTCAGTAAGCCAGTGGTTTGCTTGATGGCGCTGGTGGAGACATGAGCTGCATTGTGCTACTCTTCCACTGTATGGTGGGGATGCCTCATTGGCAACATCAATCAGGTCCAGAGGGGATATCCCTTGTCACCCATGATCCTGCTGTGGACCTGGACTGGGACCTCAAAAAGCCCTGGGACCTGTGAGCCATGTAAAATGTAGGAATCATGAGTGTTTCTTGGGAAACAAACCAAGACATAAATTATTCTTTGCCTGTGGTTGCAGACCAGTTGCACTCTCAAAAAATGAAAGCCCTTACAATTCACAGATGCTGCTGGCTAGTCCCAGGGAGCTCCTGTGGCTATATGAGTGCAGTCAATCACCCTTTGCGCATTAGGGAAACGAGCGATGGCCACAAAGCCCAATGCTCTGGCCGCCTGACTGTCCTCAACTGTGGAGAATTTGATGAATTTATTCGCACAACAGAAGAGGACGTTGGTCATCTCCTTTATGCATGTGTGTGGTAGCCTGAGACGTGCCATACATGTAACTCGTGTAGTCCTGGAAACAACCACTGGCGAAAACATTGATCACTGCTGTCCCCTTGAGGGCCACTGGCATGGGGTTTCCACCAAATCTATGTGGTTGCAGATCATGATGCAGGATCCCGCATATTTCTGTGAACAGTCACTTGGTAGCACAGAATTTGAATATTGCTGAAAAGAGAGACATGTTGCCGAAACTTTTCGTCTTGCACTCATCAGGACAAATGCAAGAATACCAAATTTCAAATGATCACAACAATTTATACTACAGGAGAAAAGGATGCTGATTTGTTGGCAAGTTGACTCTGATTGTCCAGGGCATTGCAATGGAGAAAGAGATGGGGACCTACAGGCTCCTCAAGCTCCCGGATAATTCAGAAAAGGCGCAAGGTTTGAACAAATTCCTTTTGTTTGCAGAGAACGGGTCCCTGCGTATGAAAGTATGTTGTAAGCATAAATGAGCAATGTTATGTGTGCAACTGATTATCTTAAATTGGTTGTTAGTGTAGATGTTAGCGCACTCAGGATTGTTCAGCAAGTGCTGCCCAATTGTGGAACCACATCCAACATAGACGTTTTGTTTTGGGTTTGACAAGCACGGGCTGGTTGAATCTCATCTATACTCTGCCTATTGTGAACAAACGAAAGAACATGCTGTTTGATTCAGTCAGCCAATCATTAGGACGTACGGCATACTTACCTGGCATCACACTGGCACTGGAATTCATACACAATATGGCTCAATTGTGCTGTAGACAGAAAATCCTTTTGGGCTGATGGCAGCATCCTGTTAGTGGAATCACTGTGTATCGCGCAAACTCACAAATGGGACTAAGGCTGCCAATTTCAGACATGAAAAATGCCCAATCTAATTAAAATTACCTTGGAAAGGCAAAGTATCTCAAAAATTTGAGCAACAGGCTAAGCAAGCAGTTTCATGCCGCTGTTATGCAGTGACCACACAAGTGTATTTTCCACTAACAGGATATGTAAGTTGACATGGATAGTATGAGGGGACATGATGCGGGGCAAGGGCTAAGGGGCCTAACAGTGTCTAAAACAACTGGGCCAAAGCTCCAGAGAATCAAGGCAGGCCTTCTTACCAGCCCGTCTCAGCATTTGCTCGTCCCAGGGCAACCTACAACTCCTGCGGTGACTCTATCCCGCACCAGCCTCAGGAACAAAAATCACACATTTTGGGGTACTTTTTACCGAGGCAGGTCCTGCAAGTCGGGAAATTTCCAGCTCAACATACTTGCCTTGGCAGACAAAATCCAGCCCTTAATCTCTACCTCTCAACCCGCCATTGGGGAGCCGAGGTTTTGGCTCCTGCCTAATTAAGTACCCCTGCCCGCCTTGTTTCCGGCTCGTACAGGCCCCTTTAAAAAACCGCCAATTGGGTGAGGGATTAATATTGGCCAGGAGAATTCCCCTGCTCTTCAAAATAATGTCATGCCTTTATATCTGCCTGAGGGGCCATTGAGCCAACAGCTGGCACCTTGAGTACTTAAGATACGAGTTTTACTTTGAGAATGATAGAACAATGCAAGTCGAGCCTTTGGGTTTTACTAGCATTCTTTTCTTAGATGTATCTATTTCTGTTTGGTGGATGGTATCTTAATTTTATTGCCAAAGAAATAAATGAGTTTGAATTTTATCCCTCAGTACGAATTGCACACTGATCACGTTGGATATAACTATGGCCGTGCAGTGTTTATGTTCAATAGTTGAGTAATCCCGAAGCCTGGAATAATAATCTGGAGAATAATAATTCAAATCCTACCATAGAGCTTCGAGAATTTGAATTCAGTTTAATAACTCTGGGGCAAACTCTGTTGGTATCAGTAACGGTGACCATGAGTGGTTGGATTGTTAGAAAAACCCAATCAGTTCACCGATGATGTTTAGAGAAGGAAATATACTGACTCTGCTCTGAAGAAGGGCCACATGGACTGGAAACGTTAACACTGTTTCTCTCTCCACAGATGCTGCTAGACCTGCTGAGTTTTTCCATCATTTTCTGTTTTTATTTCAGATTTCCAGCATCTGCAGTATTTAGCTTTTATCTTATCAGCCTGTAAATCCTTCCAATATGCCTGATGGCAGGTGGTAAGAGTTTTGGGAGAGTTTTCTGGTCAGCCATACTGCAGAAGGCAATGGCAAACCACCGTAGTACTTTGCCAAGAGTAATCATGGACCAATCCAACGGAAGTCCATGGTCACCAACACACTCTTAGGGCATGGTACCTGAAGGAGGAGGATTGGTACTTGAAAACAGAGCAAGTGCACAGCAGATCAAACAACATCTGAAAGAGAAAGACAGGATAACAGTTGTGGATTTTTTTTAACTTTACAAGATTGCATGATCTAATATGCAGTCATTTTATTTCTGATATATGAAATGCCTGGTCTTTATGTATTTTGGCTCAGGGAATACCAAAGATAAGTGACCTCGAAATAGTGTGAAGGGCTGAGCTGTTAAATGCAATTGAAATAACAGGACCATTGAGGCTTGCCATGTTAATTGCTAAACATCTCTACCAGTATTGGCTCAGCTTCCATGCATTTGTAACCTCTTCAAGCAATTTTTTTGCAGTGATATCATCACTATACTAGAATATCAATGGCAATCAAAAAAGGACTAGTTGGTTCATTTTTAAAAGGGTCCTAATTGCAGAGACTGGCTGTTCAGAAAAAAAGCAGAAGTGGCAGCACTGAACATGGGGTTAATCGCCAAATCTACTGGCTAGCCATTCTGAGCCATTTCACTGTGGGCAGGCGCCAGTCACTGGAGAAAGGGATGTGCCCCACATCAGAGGGTGAGGAAAGTGAGGTAATGAAATCCATTGTGACCAGCTCAGAATGACATTGGCAGGAAACAGTCAGAATGTGGTCCAGGAAATAAAATGCCTCTGATGTGGGGAGAGTTTTAGTCTCAAAAATGGAGAAGGGGGAAGGAGACATTTCCCATTCTGCTAACATGGATCCTGTGCATAAGAGAGAAAGGGATGGAAAGATATGCTGATAGGGTGAAATGAAATGGGATGGCAGGAGGCTCAGGCATAAACGTCAGCATAGACCGGTTGGGCTGAATGGCCTATTTCTGTGTTCTAAAATTCTATGTAATAATTCATAGAAGTAATGGAAGTGAGTGCTCCTCATTTCAGGAATGATTAAATCTTCCATGCCAACCCCTGTGTGAAGTTCTCACCCTGGTTAGTTGCCTTGGACCCTTGATGGGGTTTGACAAGTGTCATATGCTAAATACTCTCTTATCCGGTGTAAACGTTTGTAATTTAAATCAAATTCTACAAACCTTCCTACCCAAGGAGAGGGCCTGGACAGGGCAGCGGCAGCACAGTTATTGTTGCATCCTGTCAGAAGGTTCATCCCAGGGAAACTGGAGTCCTTTTTACTGGTGAATAAGAGCTATCATCGGACTGTCTTGTCCACAATAAGCATCGTCTGATGGGCTTGCATGATGGAGTGAAGGAATCTTATCATTCTCTTGTCATCTTCATGATCCATTCAGCCATGCTGAAGCACCAATTCCACCTAATACCATTTAACTGAGTTTCAGTTCTTGGACTTAAAATTGGATAGTGCCGATAATCGGCATGGGGGTCGCAATTGACAAACTGCCCACCCCAGTTCCAGTGGTGCCACTGCATTTCCATTGGACTGAGCGGCTCCTTTGCTGCTGGCTGCCTCTAGGCTCAGCAGAAAGCCGAACAGCGCTCACACGGTGCAGCCAGCCTTCTGCTTTTATAGGCAGTCTGTCCCTCTTAAAGGAAAGCTGCACTGAATGTCAGGAGCCCACGGTATATCTTGCTGTAGTTATAAACAAGAGAAATGGAACAGCAGGGCAGCGAGGGGGCCCCAGGGTCACGGATGCAGTGCTGGAGGCCTTAGTGATGAAAGGTGGGCAGGAGGAGAGACACCATGGTTCTGCCAGGCATGCCAAGAGGTCCTCAAAATCCACCCTCCTGGGAGCAGTGACAAGAAAAGTCAGTTCCTGGTGTCTGGACCTGAGGACCTGGCAGTAGTTCCACAAAAAGTCTAATGGCCTCACACGGGTATATGCATCTTCACTTGACATCTCCTACCCACTGCCTCACCAGCCTCTTCTGCTGCTCAATGCATCACACCCCCATCACTGATCCAGCAGCAGCCCCTGGCACTCAGAACTCACACCTGACACCCAGATACTCACCCTCACCCACCCACCAATGCTGCCAGCCTCACACCCACCCCTCACTGTCTCCACAAACCTCCAGCTATTCAGCTGTGGCAGGCACAATACCCAAACGCAGTGCAACATACTCACTTATAGAACAAGGTGGCACAGAATAGAGGGAAACAGTGTAAAACTGACTGTGGACGAGGATGCATGCATCTCCTGAGATCTATGGAGGAGATAATTCTCTGCATCATGGGCCAGCTGAATATCGAGGATGTTGATGTTCTTGCTTTATGCCCCTTCTTTTCTCCCAGTTCACCCTCATCCTGCTATCTGGCATGATGAGCAAGCTGCTGATGGTGTGACCATGGACCTCTTGGTTCCCACCCCACCCCATTCCCTCACACCAACCTTCCCCTTCTGATTTCCTGATTTCAGACACCCAGGAACTGCCACCTGCCCAGCCACAGCAGTCTCAGGAGGAGGGAGAGCAACAGCAGAACACAGATCACCTGATCTGGCACTCGCAGCCGCCAGCTCAGATATTGGCACAGCACGTACCTTAAAGGCTAGAATGGAGTTGAGATCAGCATGTGGTGTCACCGAGCATGCACCCAAACCCAGGGCTAGAGGATGGTTTGTTTGCTAGCTCCCCCGCAGATCAGTACTACTACAGGGGACTCAGGTGAAAACCTCAATGTGGTAGCATCGTACAGCATGGCTGAAGATGGGCAATCACACTGATACGACCAAGGAGGAGTCCATCTCCGATTTGACAGAGGGCATTGTCTTGAGCTTTCCCTCTCTGCAGCCACTGCTCCAACTCACTGTCATGCTGCACAACTAGAGGTACTGCAGCTGAAGGCACACCCCACCCCACCACCACCCCACAATTTGTTGCAGCCTTTGTATGGGACAGATTCACCAAAACCCCTCTGCCCTTCCTTTGAGGATGCAGCAACACACCCTGCCAAATCTGGGAACTTGCCACAACGCCTCCAACAATATTCCACAGTAATTTCAGACACTTTGCAAAGCAGAAATTCTTTAACAAGAATCACCTTACCTATGAAGTGGGTGCCTGGCCCTTTAAATAACACAAGTGCTCTTGCAGCTGCACCCTTGATCTTTGCTGAGTGATGCACAACTTCGTACAAGGGACTTGGGTGGTCCAGATTTGAGCAATGGCAGCATCGTATCAATTGGTTCAAACACTTCTAGCAGAAGCGGCTGCTGGCACAGCACGCACCCCTCACGGGCATCGGCTGCGGCACTACCAAGACGAATCTCACACCCCTTATTTCTTAAAATTGTGGATGAGATGAGTATCTTTCTCTCAAATTAGCCTATTTATTGCATTTCTGAATGGACATTTAGTTCCCTGTTGATGGGATAAGCACCCTTATTTTGTTTGGGTTGTTCATGGGTAGTAGCACATCTCATTGTCTAAACCAGCTAGACAGTTTTCTGCTGATTGCTTGTGGATAACATTTCATTCCAGACCTCATGACACAGCAGACACAGAGTTCATTGACTGCACTCAGCTGACAGGCAAAAAGAGAAGCACCTGAAGATCTCTGCTTCCTTATAGTATTGCCCTTATTCAGGTCCAGTTGGTCCATTGCCGTAAACAGGCTAGGTGGAGACATGACAAGCATTTTATTCTGTCAACGCAAGATCATGGAGCAAAATGTTTTTGTTCCAAAGCCTACGCTTGGTCAAAGCTTCCTGCCAATAGAAATTTTCCCCTGCCCCCATCTGCAACCTCATTCCCTCTTCATCCTCAATCATTTTCTGCACAATCCCAGTTTTCAAGCGCAATAGGATTGCCAATTCTGGAAGTTTCAGCATAGGAGCACCTACCACACACTCCTGCCATTGGTCGCTTGACATGTCCATCCTCCTGATTGGATTATTCCTGACTCAGTCAAACACTCTATTAGTGTTTTTTTGTCCTATCTCCAATATTTTTTCTAACCCTAATAAAGGCGTTCAAAGAAAATGTTAAAAACCCCACAATTTATTTTGAAGGCCTCCATGAATTGTTTTCCTTTGTTGCTTGTATCAGTGTCCTGGAGAATAATCATTAATTCCTGGATACACTCCAGGCAATCCTGGAGGGTGAGTAACCTTACAACACAACAGCAATCTAATCAGAGTTCAAGCTCAGAGCGTACACAGTCTACCAGCTGAATAAGCCCTTGCGATTTCAAGTCCCGAGGTGCAACCACACATCTGGTTACTTTGACAGACAAGAGCACTGAAATTGAAGTGTTACAAAAAAAATTAAACCCCACAAGGGTTTACAAGGCTGAATTGAATCAATACCCCCTCAGCCCCCATGCTTTCAGATGCTCCTCTGCAGATCTCCATGGTTGAAATAAATTTAAAAAATAAACAGCTGGTCTTGCAAACTTTTAAAAATTTCACACTTTTGTACGTAAATGCAGCCAAGTCTCCTGTGATAAACTACTTGATCAATCAAAAGTTGGATCCAAAGTTCATTAAATTTCAGGACCCCCCCCCACCAAGGTCTTGATAAAAAGAAAACAAGTTGTACATTTAAATTATATACAGTCATTCACGCCTCATCCGGACAAAAATTTTGGCCGGGATTTTCCGGCCCGGGCCACGGCAGGAACAGAAAATTTGGACAGGCTGCCAAAAGTCAATTGACTTTTGTGTTCGTATAAAGCTCTTTGTACCTGTTAGAACTTACTTTGTAAGTACTTTGCATGCAATAAGTTACTTTTGATTTGGAATCACTGTTCTGAGGGAAATGGCAGCCAACTTACGCATAGCGAGGTTCCGCAAACAGCAATCAATGTAGCACCTTTAAATTATAAAACACCCCAAGGCGCTTCTCAGCAGCATATGGACACCGAGCCAAAGAAGGAAACCTTAGGATCGGTGACCAAATGTTTGGCCAAAGATGTAGGTGAGTGTCTTAAAGGAGAGAGAGATTGGGAGACTAAGGGAGGGAATTCCCAAGATTAGTACTTGGACAGCTGAGGCGAAGTGAGAGGGAAGGCGCAAAAGGCTGGAATTGGAGAAACACAGAGTTCTCAGAGGGTTGTGGGGTTGAAGGAGATTGCAGAGGTATGGGAGGGGTGGGGGTAAGGTCATGAAGGATTTGAGCATGAGAATAAGAATTTTAATATTGAGACTTTGGTGGACGGTCACAGACTGGGAGCCTAAAACCTTCCTAATCAGCAAGGATTAACAGCACACCAACTGTGCAGTGAGCACAGTCATCGAGAACATCTGGTATATTTAATTTTTATCTATCGATTGTGCAGCCTCAATTTAATTGTGTGGACTCCGACCATATGATGTAAGCTGAGGTAATATCATGCGACATGATCTATTTTGTGAATTTATACTTCACCATATGATGTAACCTGTTCTTAACAAATTAATAATAAGCGATGGTGATTCTAATAACTGGAAGCCAGTAGCTGTTTTAAGTTTTTGAACCTCAAGTATTTGCTTTCAGCCCTGAATCAAGCTTCTCACTTGGGTTTGCTTGTATGGTTTGGTTTTTGTGTTTTCCTTTAGGAGTTTTACCCATTGACTGTCAGTATTATGGCTGAAGAATTTTCTGTAAAGCTTTGCAGCTCAATAATGGAGTCAGTCAGTTGTCATGATTATTGCAGAGAAATGATACATGCTGCTTTACTCGATTATAGCACTCTCTGTCACATAGCACAATGTCTGTGTTGCTGTATGATGAGGTGCTATTGTTTTACCAAAGGCGTAACAATTCCCACATAGGTTAAAACCCCTGGCTCTTAGGAAAGAGAAAGAATGAATATCTTGCTTTTTCTTAGCACCTTTCATGACTGGGTTTTCCAGCTGTGATTAATTGTGTTCCTGGAGGTTTCATCGTATGATTTGCCCCCATGCTTTTGCCATTAGTCGACCAACACATCCATCCTTGTGACGTACTGCCTTTCTACGCCAATTGGAAAGCAAAAAGGCTCATCACCCAGTTGGACGATGATTGACTATTAGCCAAACTGCCTTTTTTCCCCCTCCATTTTCAACATTTTTATACCTGGTAAAATGAAATGTTCAAAGAAAATGACAAAAAAAAACCCAATTTCTTTTAATGTTCCGGTAATTTTTCTCCAGGGTTGCACACAGCAGTGTCCTGGAGATTGATCTTCAATTCCTGGAGACAGCAGATCAATCTTGGAGTGTTGCCCACCCTATTCATGACCTCAGGACATTACAAAGTGCTTTACAACCAATGAAACATTTTTTGAAGTGCAGTTATAATGCAAGAAACAAGACAGCCAATTTGCACCCAGCAATGTTCCACAAACTGCAAAATGGTAAACAACCAGATCATCATTTTGTTGTATTGATGTTGGTTGAGGGATAAATATTGGCCAGGACACTGGGAAGAATTCCCCTGGTCTTATTCAAAATAGTGCAACAGGATATTCTATACCCATCTGAGAAGTTAGACCAAAGCCTTAATTTAATATCTTGTTCAAACGACGACACCTTTGGCAGTGCAGCACTCCCTCAGTGCTGCACTGGAGTGTTGGCCTGGATTGCTCGTTCCAAACCCCTGCAGCGGGATTCACAATCTTCTGACTCAGAGGTCGACCATGACTGACACCATGGGGTGAATTCCTAAGCCCTGATGGGTGTGAGCAGGAGGGTGGGTAGGTGCATAAATTTGCACAGTTTTCCCAGAGGTGGGATGGAGGGGTTGGGAGTGGGCTGTTGGCAGCAGGCTTACCTGCCGCAAGGAGCGGACACCAATTGATCTTGTTAAAGGTCTATTGAGGCCTATTGTAGGACCTAGGTCAACTGGAATTTTCCAGTCGGTATCTAGGTCGGAGGTGTCAGGGAACAGTATGGTGTGGGCCTCCTGGTCTACTGCAGGCTTTGGTGCCCTCCCTGCCCGGCTTCAGACAACCTGCTGCTTCTTCAGCACTGGAGGGCCTCTTGTTTGCCTTCCAACTTCAAGAGCCCATCTTCTGGCCATTAATTGGCCAATTTGGGGAAACTCTCAGCTGGGTGATTACTCCCCACCCACTGCAGGCTTCTGACCCCTATTTGACCATGGTGGGGTCCAAAAGTCTGCCAGGAAATTCCTGTTCCTTGACTCAGAGATAGTCTTCGTGAAATTCCTGCCCCTTAAATTGAAGCTCTTTGGTCGTGAAATGCACTCCAATAGACGAGATGCCTCCAGCTACATTTTCAATTAGCAGTTTGCCAGAAATCCAAAAGACCCTGCCATTTGTCTCATGCGTATCAAAAAAAACTTACTGTATGCCTCAGGTCGCATCTACACTAGTTAACCACCTGAATTATTTCCTCCAAACAGCCTTTGGTAGACTGCTGGAGCCTTGAAAACACTTTGCTTCGCAGTGAATTATTCGAAAGAAGGTAATATTACCATATAAAAGCTGGTTTGAGGGAGATGACTCAGAAGAGAAGGATTTAATGGCATTTTTATTGTTTTTCTCCAACATATGCCTTGAGGATGCCTTTAATCCCAGTACATTGTCTGAACCTTTTAATAAATGCACTTCCCTTCACACCGCAGTGCTCAGGATTCACACCAATTCCAGTTCATCCACCACCCTCTGATTGCTGACTCACATTCGCTTCCAGTCTGACAACACCCCAATATTAAAATTATTATTCTTGCATTCAAATCCCTCCATCTCCCCCAATTTCTGTAATCTCCTCTAGTCCTACAACCCTCTAAGATTTTGCCACCTGTCCAGTGCTAGCCTTTTGCACATCCCCTTTTCCATCTCACAACCATTGGTGGCTATGACTTCAGCTGCCTGACCCACTGCTGTCTAATTCCATCCCTAACCCTTTCCATCTCTCTCCCCTTCCTTAAGGCACTCCTTAAAAACCTGCAGCTCCAATACCACCTTAAATGGTTCAATGTCAAAATTTGTTTGATAACACCTACGTGAAGCTCATTGTGATGTTTGTTATGTTAAAGGCTCTAAATAAATGCAAGCTGCTGTTGTTTTTGTTCCAATGGCTGGATCCATCCTTTAAATGAGGGGGGCCTGAAGGTGAAAGTCACTTTTTAAAGGGGGATGGAAGGTGGAAATCATTCTTGAAAGAGGAGCATGATGGTTGGAGTCATCCTTTGAAAGAGACTTCGTCAGCAGGAGGTAACTTCAAATCTATGAGAAATGCAAAGGTCACATTGGCATCTAGCAGCTGGAGAGCCCGTCCCCATTAAGTTTATTTTTTTTTGTTTTAAATAATTAAATTCTAACATATCGTGCTGTGAGGTTTTATGAATCCCATCGCTGTAAATCAGAGCTCTCTTGTGAAAAGTAGCCCCTCAGGTATAATGATGGACCTGATGCTGTAATGGTAATGCCTCATTTATATTCTTTGGATAGTACGTTTTGTCATAACTTAGGGCTGATTTCCCCCAGTCAACTGGACTCTAGTTTTGAAAGCTGCGTTTAGGTGACTCTTCAGAGTCCCATTTATGAATTGAAAAAACATGAATTGGGGCTGCTGTACCCTAGATTTTGTGTTATTGCTTAAGGTTATAACTACCAGAAAATGCTTTTTGCTCAGTACAATATTTGATCAAATATTTCCCATCTCCTCTTCCAAGGTGGAGATCATTCTAGGCAATGGTTCTGAGGACAATGACTACCTTTCAGGTCCCTTTCCCAAGTGCTTATTCTCTATTGTAAAACTGGATAATGATTGTAGGTCAATAATTCACAAAGATGATCTTTGCTTCATCTGAAGTCTCGATGTCCATTTTACAGCAAGGGGGCAGTGTGGGGGATAGACTTTGGGGTGGTGGCAGGATGCTTGAGGGTGCCACAGGATATTATATTTGGTTGTTCCCCCTTACCCAGCCTACTGAACCAGTTAAGGTCTCCGTTAATGCCCCTCTCCCACGCTGAATGGAAGTTTCCAGTCGATAGGCAGGTCCCATGCAGTGGCCAAGCCATGACCAGAGAAAGGAGATGGCCTTGCAATGACAGATTGATTTGAAACACACCCCCTGTCCCCCAAATCAATGATGAAAAATTACCACAGGTGCAACCGCAGCCCACTCTTTAGATAGGCTCCCCCCACAAAGGGGCACAGTTGTAATATGCCTTTAAGGGATAGGAGCATGGCATCACTAGAAAGGAAGTGTGTCATGTGATCTAGTTTAGTTTAACTTTTGCTTTTAAGCAGAGCACGCACAGTCAGCTCTGCTGCTTCAAGCTTTATACCTTTGTATAACTGTTCTCATGCCTAGCCTTAATAAATTAATCTACAACATGTTTACATAATCCCTTACGAGTGACTGGTGCCTTTATATCACCATAACAAACACAACATGGATTACGGCCGTGGTTCCTTCTAAACGACATGGTGCTCAGCCTGGTGGCAAGATTAAGCACAGGTACGACACAGTGAACAGTCTTAGAGTCACAGGTTTCGGAGTTTGAACATCAGCTGGAGACACAGCAGTGCATCCGCAAGACTGAAGGTTATGTGGATAGCACATTTTTAGATGTGGGCACTCCAAAGCTTGAGGAAGTGCAGTCAGAGAGGGAATGGGTGACCACCAGTCAGAAGAAGGGAGGCAGGCAGGTAGTCAGGAAAACCCCAGAGTGCATCTCACTCAAGACCGTTTGTCTGTGTTGGAAAATGGTGAGGGTGAAGGTTCCTCTGGAGTGTGCAGCCAGAGCCAAGTTTACAGCACTGTGGGTGGCTCAGCTGCACAAGGGGGGAGGAGCAAGAGTGCAAGAGCAATAGTGGTAGGACACTCAATATTGAGGGGTGCAGACAGGCACTTCTATGGCCAGAGATGTGACACCAGGATGGAGTGTTGCCTCCCTGGTGCCAGGGTCAAGGATGTCACAGAATGGCTGCAGGGCACTCTGAAGGGGGAGGGCGAACAGTCAGAGGTTGCAGTTCACATTGGTACCAACGACATAGATAGTAAGAGGAATGCGGTCCTGCAACAAGAATTTAGGGAGCTAGGTAACAGATCAAAAAGTAGGTCCTCAAAGGTTGTAATATCTGGATTACTCCCTTTGCCATGTGCTCGTGAGTAGAGGAGTAGGAGGATAGAGAGGATGAATGTGTGGCTGAAGAGATGGTGCAGGAGAGAGGGCTTTAGTTTCCTGGATCACTGGGTCTGTTTCTAATGAAGACGGGGCCTGTACAAGTCGGACGGGTTTTCTCCTAAACCAGAACAGGACCAACATCCTTGCAGGGAGGTTTGCTAGTGCTGTTGCGGAGGTGGTTTTAAACTAATTTGGCAGGGAGATGGGATACAGAGTGGAGGTACAGTAGGGGGTGATGCACAGCCAAAAACAGAACAGTAACTAAGTCAGCCTGGAAGGCAGAGCAAATGTATACCTGTTAAGACACAAGGGAATAATGCAAGGTTGGATTGCATCTATTTTAACGCAAGGATTCTTACAAGTAAAGCAGATGAATTGAGGGTGTTGATTAACACATGGGAATATGATATTATTGCTATCACAGAGACATGGTTGAGGGAAGGACAGGACTGGCAGCTCAATATTCCAGTGTATAGAATCTTCGGGCGTGACAGGGGTGGGTGTAAAAGAGGAGGTGGCATTGCACTATTGATCAAGGAGTCAATTATTGCAGTAAGAAAGGATAGTATCTTAGAAGGTTCCTCAAATGAGGCCATATGGGTAGAAATTAAAAGCAAAAGGGGGGCAATCACTTTGCTGGGAGTGTACCATAGGCCTCCAAACAGTCAGGGGGAGAAAGAGGAGCAGGTATGTATCCAAATCTCAGAGAAGTGTAAATATAATAGGGTAATAATAGTAGAGGATTTCAAGTTCCCCAATATTAACTGGGATAGTCTTAGTGTGAAAGGCTTAGAGGGGGCAGAATTCTTAAAGTGCATCCAGGAGAGCTTTTTGAGCCAGCATGTAGAATGCATCACAGCATTGCAGCATGCAAGAGAAGGGACGGTGTTGTATCTAATCTTAGGGAATGAAGCCGGGCAAATGGCAGGAGTATCAGTGGGGGGGCATTTTGGGGATAGCGACCATAACTTAGTAAGATTTAAGGTAGTTATGGAAAAGAACAAAGATGGACCAGAAATAAAGGTCCTGAATTAGGGTAAGGCCAATTTCAACATGATAAGACAGGATCTGGCCAAAGTGAACTGGGAGCAGCTACTTGCAGGAAAGTCTACATCAGAGCAGTGGGAGTCATTCAAAAAGGAAATAGTGAGAGTTCAGGGCCAACATGTTCCCGTAAAGGTGAAGGGTAGGACCTACAAGTCCAGGGAAACCTGGATGTCAAGAGGTATAAGGAAACAAAAGGAGGCTTATGGTAGATACAGGGGGCTGAAAACAGCGGAAGCCCTAGGGGAGTATAGAAAGTGTAGGGGGGTACTTAAAAAAGTAATTAGGAGAGCGAAGAGGGGGCATGAAAAAACACTTGCGGGCAAGATAAAGGAAAATCCCAAGGTATTTTATAAATATATTAAGGGCAAGAGGATAACCAGGGAAAGAGTAGGGCCCATTACGAACCAAAGTGGCAATCTATGCATGGAGCCGGAGGAAGTAGGTGAGGTTTTGAATGATCACTTTTCACCTGTGTTCACTGTGGAGAAGGACGATATAGGTGTAGAAATCAGGGCAAGGGAATGTGATAAACTGAAACAAATTAGCATTGAAAGGGAGGAGGTATTAACTGTTTTAGCAGGTTTAAAAGTGGATATATCCCCACTCCCAGATGAGATGTATCCCAGGCTGCTATGTGAGGCAAGGGAGGAGATCACAGGGGTTCTGGCACAAATGTTCAAATCCTCTCTGGCCACAGGAGAGGTGCTAGAGGACTGGAGGACAGCAAATGTGGTATCGTTATTCAAGAAAGGTACTAGGGATAAACCAGGTAATTACAGGCCATTGAGTCTAACATCAGTGGTAAGGAAACTATTGGAAAAAATTCTGAGGGGCAGGATTAGACTCCACTTGGAGAGGCAGGGATAGTCAGCATGGCTTTGTCAGGGGGAGATCATGTCTAACAAATTTGATTGAATTTGAGGAGGTGACTAGTTGTGTAGATGAGGGTAGTGCAGTTGATGTAGTCTACATGGACTTCAGTAAGGCTTTTAACATGGTCCCGCATGGGAGAATGGTTAAGAAGGTAAGAGCCCATGGGATTCAGGGAAATTTGGCAAATTGGATCCAAATTGGCTTAGTGGCTGGAGGCAGAGGATGATGGTCGAAGGTTGTTTTTACGATTGGAAGCCTGTGACGAGTTGTGTACCGCAGGGATCGATGCTTGGACCCTGTCTGTGGTGTATATTAATGACGTGAATATAGGAGGTATGATCAGTAAGTTCGCAGATAACACGAAAATTGGTGGTGTCGTAAATAGTGAGGAGGAAAGCCTTAGATCACAGGATGATATAGATGAGCTGGTGAGATGGGCAGAGCAATGGCAAATGGAATTTAATCCTGAGAAGTGTGAGATGGTACATTTTGGGAGGACTAACACGGCAAGGGAATACACAATGAATGGTAGGACTCTAGGAAGTGCAGAGGATCAGAGGGACCTTGGTGTACATGTCCGTAGACCCCCGAAGGCAGCAGCACAAGTAGATAAGGTGGTTAAGAAGGCATATGGGATACTTGCCTTTATTAGCCAAGGCACAGAATATAAGAGCAGGGAGGTTATCTTGGAGCTGTATAAAACACTAGTTAGGCCACAGCTGGAGTACTATGTGCAATTCTGGTTGCCACACTCTAGGAAGGATGTGATTGCACTGGAGAGGGTGCAGAGGAGATTCACCAGGATGTTGCCTAGGCTGGAGTGTTTCAGCTATGAAGTGAGACTGGATAGGCTAGGGTTGTTTTCCTTAGAGCAGAAAAGGTTGAGGGGGGACCTGATAGAAGTATACAAAATTATGAGGGGTGTAGATAGGAAGAAACTTTTCCCCTTAGCGGAGGTTTCAATAACCAGAGACCATAATTTAAGGTAAGGGGCAGGAGGTTTAGAGGGGATATGAGGAAAATTCTTTTCACCCAGAGGGTGGTCAGAATCTGGAACACACTGCCTGAGGGCATGGTACAGGCAGGAACCTTCACAACATTTAAGAAGTATTTAGATGGGCACTTGAAACGCCATAGCATACAGGGCTACAGGCCAAGTGCTGGAAAATGGAATTAGAATAGATAGGTGCTTGAAGACCACCATGGCCACGATGGGCTGAAGGGCCTGTTTCTGTGCTGTATAACTCTATAGCTTTATGAGATCATGCTACATGGCATGAAACGACCCTCAAAGTTTTGGTCAGACTGCAACGGAGTCGAAGCATCAGAGAGTGTTGAGAGCGCAGCATGCTGCTGTGGAGAAAAGCTTTGAAGGCACAGTGCCAGGATAGTGCTCAAGACTACTTACAGGTGTTAAGCACAGCCCCAATTGTTGATGCACTTATTGTAACACCCAAATTTAGCAAGACATGGAAGGTCTGGCCTTCTGCATGCACCAAGGAAATGCCCAGTTTTATGACAATTCTGCAAAGCGTGTGGCAGAAAGGGCCATTGGCAGTGACAGTGCACTAGGCCACAGGCTGATGCAGTTACAAAGAGCCGTGCACTGATCCAAACAGCATGTACACAACGGGCACCTTCAAGCAATACGACTGACCATCTGGTGTCCCGTAAGAAACATACACCTGAGGTGGTTGACAAATCAAAACATGACGAGCCAAAGAGTGGTGAACACATGTTTCACACTGTCAATCTCGTGGAAAACATAGATGCCATCACACCTACAATACGTTTGCCAAGATTCAAATTATCTGTCCTAAGAAAGCTGGCAACTACTTGTTATTGGCCAAGGTTGACATGGGGGCAAATGCCAACATACTATCCCTGCAAATTCTAAAAGACATGTATTTACAGACGTACAAAGTCTTAGCAAAATTTACTACTGCGCAACTTTCAGCATGCAACGGTTCACTTATTCCATGTGCAGGATTGATAGTCCTGAAATGCAAGTACAATCACTCCTCCTGTGTGTCCCAGATGTTCTACATCATGGAGACTAAAGGCCAAGAAATCGCATGTCTACCAGCATACCGTGACCTCACACCAGTAACAATCCATGAAGTTAGTCGGACATCATAAGGCAAATTACTCAAACTGCTCCTTTTGTCTCAGTTCATAACCTAACATTGAAATATCTGGAATGTTTTGACAAAATTGGCAGTTTTGAGGGAGCTGCAACATTACGTTTGCAGGGGAATGCAAGTCTGTCAATTGATCTGGTACATTTTTGCGCAATGCAAATACCAACAGCTACAAGAAGAAACGGCAAAAGATTCCACACTACAGAAACTGTGGAAAACCATCACTGAAGGATGGCCTGATTTAATTCAACATGTCCATAAACACGTGAGACAATTTTGGCCTGTTCTGCCGAAGGGCCATGGAGGCTCGAAACATTGACTGATTTCTTCTCCGCCGATGCTGCCAGACTTGCTGAGTTTTTCCAGGTAATTCTGTTTTTGTTTAATTTTGGCCTTACTGGGATGAGCAAGGCATCTCCCCGGGAGTCATTTTTAAAGGCAGGTAGATGATCATCTTTGTAATTTGATATTCTTCAAAACTTCATCACTCACACATGGGCATAGATCGGACAAGAAGACTCGCCAGAGAGATGGTCCATTGGCTGGGTATGAACAATGCCATTGAAGTTGTCGCCAAGAAGTGCAAGGCATGTCAACAGCATATGCCAAGTCAGCACAAAGAACCACTGATTCCACACGAAGTTCCTACCCATCCTTGGTCCAAAATCACATCTGACCTCTTTCATGTCCATGGCACTGACTTCATCGTCATTGTCAACTACTTTACCAAGTACCCCATTATTCGACAGTTACACAATATGTCAAGCACAACTGTCACGCACACTCTTAAGTGCTATTCTCAGTTTATTTGGTGCACCTAAAGACTTCATTGTGGTTAATGGTCTGCAATTTATAGGTAAGCCATTTCAGGATAGGTGTGAGAATTGGAATATCGATCACACTACCTCTTCTCCTCATTACCCTAGATCAAACGGCCTAGCTGAATGAATGATTTGGATGGTGAAATCCCTAATTATCAAATGTAGACAGACCAAGCAAGATCTAACATTGCAAAGTTACATTTGAGAGCTGCACTTTTAAGTGCAACTATTCCATCACCAGCAGAGCTCATGTTTAGCATACCAGTGCTTACTAAGTCATTACGCACAAAGGCACAATGGTGTAACTGAGGACAAACCAGATCCATTCCAGCTCCTCAACCACCATGCAGTCCTATTGCATCAAGGACTAGATCCCAAATGCAACCAGGAACATCCAAGAATAACAATCCCACAGATCACTGTGAGCAATTAAAGAATCTTCCAGACATAGTTACCATTACAAGACCTGGGTGTACGCTTTAGAGACTCATCTGTTCTATATGCTTATGTAATGGTAACTGAACATAAACATGTATTGTAAATAATTATACTTCTTTGGAACGGGGGAAAGCATCTTTAAAAAGAAAGGGGGATGTTGTAATATGCCTTTAAGGGACAGGAGCATGACATCACTAGAAAGGAAGTGTGGTATGCGATCCAGTTTAGTTTTACTTTTGCTTTTAAGCAGAGCACACACAGAGAGCTCTGGTACTGATTGTATAGTTGTTCTCATGTGCCTAATCTCAATAGATGAAACCAAAATATGTTTGCCCAATCTCTTATGAGCAATTGGTGCCTTTGTATCCTCCTAACAAACACGACAGGCACCTCCATCTTGAGGTACTTTCTCTCTCTCTCTCTCCCTCTCTCTCTCTTTCTCTCTCTGTCTCTCTCAATGCAGCTCTTTCAAGCTGGAAGGCCTCCAGTGTCAGGAGCTCTCCTACTGTCTTTAGTTGGATGGCGAGCTAGCCTGCTGGCCATTAATTGGCCTCTTCTAGAAAACAATTGTGGCAGGTGACTATTCCCGACAGGGTGCAAGGTCAGGGCTCACGTTTGGTCCCGATGGCAGGGTCCCAAACCCAAACAGAAAATCCAGCCCTTGGTGTCAGATTTTGTCAGATGAAACTACTGTGAAGCGTCCTGTGATGTCTTTAATCCTTCAAAAGTGCTATAGCAATGCAAGTTGTTGTTGTTGTTGTCTTGCTTGTTATCTTTTCCTCTCGGTTAACTTTATACAGTTTATGATGGTACATATTTACTAGTGAATGTTTCTATCTGAGCCGGCACTACTTGGAACTGTGAGGCATTAGTACAGTTTGTGTTGCTAACAAGTATCCCTTGACAGCACAAGGAACAATTTTCTAATCTACTAATACCACAAGTGGTTGGTCAACAGGTGGCCTTAAAGGACTCTAATTTGACTACAGTACTAGCCTTCTGCGTGGATGTAAAATACATGTGCTGTTGGCCAGCCACCACTCTAGCAGGAATGGTGAACTGGAGAAGGTAGTGCCATAGTTCAATCAAAATAGATGTCTGGGATCATGTTGCAATATTCATAGGGTTGCGGAAATGTCATAATCCGGGTGAATGTAGCTTCAGGCAGACAACAAGAGCCATGGAAAGCCGGATTGTGTTGTGTCCTTGACCACAACCCTCTGCCATTTATATTTTACACAGTGCTGTCAGAATTGGACAAGTCCAAGGGGTGAGATTTTCAGCCTTGAGCAGAATATGAAAAGCACCATTCCGTGCCATAAATGTAAACACGATTTAAAAATGAACAAACTGAGTCCAATGCTTGGGCCACAGATTACCAGTAATGCTAACATATTTAAGACACTTCTTTCATTTCCCTCTGTCTTTTTCTGACTCTGTCTTTTCTCTTTTACCACCCACATCTTTTTTTCTTTCATTACTTGCTAAAGCCATTAAAAAAAAGCATTCAGGATCCTTGACTTCACGAACGGCTATGCTGAGTAAAAAAACACAAAAGCTATGCTGAATCTTTCTAAATCACTCGTTAGGCCTCAGCCAGAGTATTGCATTCATTTCTGGATGCTAGGTTTTAGGAAGGATGTCAAGGCCTTGGAGAGGGCGCAGAAGAGATTTACTAGTATTGTACCAAGGATGAGGTACATCAGTTATGTGGGGAAACTGGAATTGCTTGCCTTAAGGCAGAGTAGGTAAAAGGGGAGACTTAATTGAGTTG
This sequence comes from Cetorhinus maximus, assembly GCF_964194155.1. Lineage (NCBI taxonomy): Eukaryota > Metazoa > Chordata > Chondrichthyes > Lamniformes > Cetorhinidae > Cetorhinus > Cetorhinus maximus. The sequence continues at coordinate 13,170,749 of NC_135889.1, forward strand.
TTCAAAATTATGAGAGGTTTTAATAGAATAGATGGGGAAAAACTATTTTCACTGGCAGGATGATTGATAACCAGATGATGAACATTTAAAATAATTGGCAAAAATGGTAGGAGAAAGCATTGGAAACATTTTGCTTTTATGACGTGGAAATGCGGAGATTTCTCATCAAGAGTTCTGCCGCATGAGTTTGCTGTAGGTGTCATTCAGTTTGCCATTATGTGCAACAAGTAACAGAAAGACTGTTTCTATACTTGATAGGTCAGATTAGGTGGATAATGGGTTACAACTCAGAAAGTGAGGATTTTACAGACTATACACTTGAGGTTAAACCTTTATGATTGTGTGTTCCCAGGTCAGAGTATAAGCCACTGGGAATGCAGAATCAGAAAATCACAATAGTGCAACCCATGATTTTCTGCCCAATTAAAAGTGAACACCAGAATATTAGGAGCGGCGTGCACATGGTGCCCAATTTGCACTATAGTGGGCAAGGTGCTACACCAGGTGACCTGAGTTCCAATCTGACTGTAGTAGCTGTGGAATTTAAATTGAATCAGATAAATCTGGAATAAAAAGCTGGTATCAGTAATGGCGATCATGAAACTAACGGATTGGCATTAAGAAAAAGTAACATCCTTTAAGGAAGAGAACCTGCCATCTGTAGTCTATCTGGTTTGCACGTGACCCCCAGACTCACTACAAGGTAGTTGACTTTTAACTACCCCCTGAAATGGACTAGCAAGCTACTCAGTTGCATCAAAACGACACGAAAAAAGGCCTAAGGATAAAACTGGGACTGAGCACCCTGCATCAATCTAGGCACCAAACATGACAAAGGCACACCCAGCCCAGTCGACCCTCTTCACTAAAATCTGGTTACCTGTGCCAAAATTGGGAGGGCTTTCCCACAAACAGCCTGACATAGTCATACTCACAGAATCATACCTTTCATCCAATGCCCCAGACTCCTCCATCATCACCCGTGTGTATATCCTTTCCCATTGGCAAGACAGAGCTACCAAAAATGGCAAGACTGGTATACAGTTGGGAGAGGGTTGCCCCGGATGTCCTTAGCATTGACCCTGGACCCCATGATGTCTCATGGCATCATGACAAACATAGACAAGGAAACTCCTGCTGGTTACCACCTACTGTCCTCAGTACTCTTTCATGTTGAGCAACACTTGGAAGAAGCACAGAGGGTCGCAAGGGCACATAACGTATGCTGGATGGGAGACTTCAATGTCCATCACCAAGATTGGCTTGGTAGCCATTAGTGCTGACTGAGCTGGCCGAGTCATGAAAGACATATCTGCCAGCAAAGTGATGAAAGGTTTGAGACTGCTGTCAAGCGGCACTTACCAGTAAACTGCTCACTAATGCTCAGTTTGGGTTCTGCCTGGAGCGCTCAGCTCCAGCCTTCATTGAATCAGTTGATTCAATTGAATCAATTGATCCAAACATGAGCCTGAATTTTACCTTTGGCTGGTGGCCACGATTGGCAGACCCGGGAAACGGGCCCCCGACCGCGATCGGCCCCCAACCGTGATTTCATTGTGCCTGGCCAATTAGCGGCCAGCCAGCGCGAAAATGTGCGCTGAAAAGCTCAGCGCTGCCGAGGTAGGGTCGGGAAGAGGGCGAGCGACGACATCACCGCGAGTGCGGGTGGGCGCTGCGGGGGAGCTCTCTGAAGCTGCAGACCTGAAAAAGCTAAATAAAAAAGGTTTAAAAAGCTGCAAAGAAAATAATCCGTGCATCACAATCACCTGAAAATATAACTGATAAAAATGCTGTCCCACAGATATTTATTTTTATTACATTTCATAGCAGAGGTTTCATCCCGCCCTTAATGAGGTTTGATGAAAAATGCAAAGGCCGCCTTCCGACTTCTGCGCGATCGGGCATAAAGTGGGCATGCGCCCACCCACCTGTGGGGCGTAAAATTCAGCCCATGGAGAAGAGTTGAATTCCAGAGGTGAAGTGAAAGTGACTGCTCTTGATATCGAGACCATATTTGACTGAGTGTGGCATCAAGAAACCCTGAAGTAAAATCGAAGTCAACAGAAATACCACCGCCGACATGTTCCCTCCGAGTTGCACACTCTCCTGACTTGGAAATAACGTTGCCATTTCTTCATTATAGCTGGGTCAAAATCCTGGAACTCCCTCCCTAATAGCACTGTGTTTATACCTGCACCACATGGACTGCAGCTCACCGCCACCTCCTTGGCATTTGGGGGTAGGCAATAAATGCTAGCCTTGCCAGCGATTCCCACATTCCATGAATGAACTGAGAAAAAAAGCTTTTGGTTGCTTTTCCTAATATCTCTTTGTGTGGCTTGGTGTCATATTTTGCCTGACTACACTCCTGCGCTTTGGTTTGGAATGTTTTACCACATTGCAGGTTCAAAATAAATTCAAATTGCTGTTGCTGAAGTGTGCTATCTCAGCCTCCTTTCTCCTAATATGTGTTGTACACAGCTCACAGTTCTACACAGATAGAAAATTCCTGCACATTACTTCTAAATTAATACGCATAACTGAGGTGCACAGATGCATTACTTCAAATGATAGATAATGCACACTATTTTCATTATTTAATTACTCATCAGGTAAGTTTACTGCTTTATGAAGCTCATTAATCAGTAAGTAACCAACATAATTCTTTCATTCCGCTACATGGAACTTTATGGTATTGATAATTAAACTATACATTACATTAGAATGACTTTAGATATCATTTCATCTGTTAGTCGCGGGTGGCAAATCAAGGAAGGCTTCGGGAATTCGAAAGTAATAGATTCACCATGACATTGATCATAAAAATATCACCCATCAGCAAGAATTTAGCAATGGCCAATCCTTCCCCATTTCCAAAACCACAGTAACGGATAAATTTGATTAATTGTAACAATCGCATGGAATAGCTGCTGTCATAAAATCATAGTAATATGATGCTCTACTTTATTTCCTGCCACCTCCCTCATTACTTTTGCAAATGGCTTATATTTAAATCAATTAAGGGTTGCATTAGACTAGCTCACTGTGTGACATCTTTCTAATAACAATTATTCTACATCTGTCCCCACCCGTGGAGTGTTCGCCCCTTTTCAATTTTCCTCGAGGCTTCTGAATCTCAGGGATTTTGACTTGAGGTGGGGTACAGTCCCAGCAGCTCTCTGCTAGTTTGTGTGTGAGCTCAGGCATTGTCAAACAGAGGAACCGGCCACCTAGCCCCTCAAGCCTGCTCTGCCATTCAGTTAGATCATGGTTGATCTGTACCTCAACTCCATTTACCCGCTTTCGCTCCAGATCCCTTGACTCCTGTGCCTTGCAAAAATATCTCAACCTCAGTTTTGGAGATTTCAATTGACTCACCACCCATAGCCATTTGGGGAAACGAATTTCTGGTTTCCATAACCCTTTGTGTTAAGTACACCACTCCTAAATGGCCACGTTCTAATTTTAAGATGATGCCCTTCACCCTGCTTTCCCCCACCAACAGAAATATCTAACCTATCAAATCCTTTAATAATTTTAACTACCTCCATTAGATCAGCCCTCAACCTTCTAAAGGCAAAGGAGTGCAAGCCCCATTTATGCAAACTGCCCTCGTGATTTAACCTTTCAAGCCCTGGTACATTTTTTCGTGAATCAGCTCTGTACCCCTTTCCAAGGTCAATATATCTTTCCTGAGGTGCGATGCACGTTCCAAGGCTCCTTCAGAGAAAGGTCAATATTTCACTAAATTTTTGATCACTTTCCGTTCAACCCATGGGAAACCATGAGAGTTAAGTGTGAGCCTGTTGACGCCAGACGGTCACATGTAAACGCCGCTGCTCAGGAATGAGAATCTTGACGTTTCCTCTGTACAAACCCTTCCCTTGCCTCCTACCCCTCGCCCCAAGCTCATTGGCAAATGTGGCCAACTACAGTGTCCATGCCATCCCTTGTATTTTCCATTTTGTCATAAAACGATTGCATTCTTTCCTTCCCTAAACATGAGAGTTGGTGCATCTTCCAGATGGCCAGCTCTTACCAGAGATGCTCTGTCACAGATTGCTAGGATGGACAAGAGAACAGTGGTGCTTGACTGATTCATGTTCTATTTTGCTCCATTGTGGTAGCAGAATGGCCCTGCCTTTGTACATCTCCTCTCTGTCCCTTCTACCTACCCTGTGTGGCCCCAACTGAGATTGAAAGCTCTAATGTGTATGTACATATTTACACAAAGGAAGTACACAGGTGCTCCTCTTGGTGTTTTCTTTTGTGCTATAGGTTCAGAGCCCTGGAAGAGGGGTGGGTGAGGGGTTGTTGGTGGTGGTGTTACCAGTAGTTAGCTTTCCTTACTATTCAGGAAGTGGCGTATGGCATGTGGTGCTGCATAATTAAGGGGGAAGGGCAAGAGAAAAAAGTCTGAACTTTTCCATATGATCTGTATGAAAGAAAAAGCAATTTGCTTTGATAATATTCCTTTCATGGCCTCAGGATTTTCCTATGCACTTTACGGCCAATAAGGTATTTTTGAAATGTAGTTATTGGTGTAATGTAGGGGAATGTGCATACAGGAAGATCCCACAAAATAATAATGTGATAACAAACAGACAATAGGTTTTGGTGATGTTCGTTGAGGGATAAATATTAGCTAGAACACTGGGGAGAATAATCTGATTTTCTTTAAAATAGTGATGAAGATTTTTTTTACATCCACTTGAGGAAGGAGAGGTCCTCGCTTTAACATTTCATCTCACAGTGCATGTGTAGTGCACCAAAATATCAGCTTAGATTTTATGCTGAACCCACACCTTATAAATACTGTGGTTACAAGAGCAGGTCAGAGGCTAAGAATTTTGCGGCGAGTAACTCACTTCCTGGCTCCCCAAAGCCTGTCCACCGTCTACAAAGCACAAGTCAGGAATGTGATAGAATACTCTCCACTTGCCTGAATGAGTGCAGCCCCAACAACACCCAAGAAGCTTAACACCATCCAGGACAAAGCAGCCAGCTTGACTGGCACCCCATCCACAAACACTCACTCCCTCCACCACCGATGCACAGTGACAGCAGTGTGTACCATCTACAAGATGCACTGCAGGAACTCGCCAAGGCTCCTTAGGCAGCACCTTCCAAACCCACGATTGCTACTATCTAGAAGGACAAAGGCAGCAGACACATGGGAACACCACTGCCTGGAAGTTCCCCTCCAAACCACTCACCATCCTGGCTTGGAAATATATCACCGTTCCTTCACTATCACTGGGTTAAAATTCTGGAACTCCCTCCCTAACAGCACTGTGGGTGTACCTACACCACATGGACTGCTGCGGTTCACAAAGGCAGCTCACCACCAGCTTCTCAAAGACAATTAGGGATGGGCAGTAAATGCTGGCCTTACTAGTAGTGTACATATCCCATGAAAGAATAAATTAAATAAATGAACATAGCAAACTGTTGACAGCTCAAAAAGGTTATTAAAGGATTAGCCGCCTTTGATGTTGGAATATAAATACAAGTATGTTTGTTTTTAAGGGATTAAGTACTTAAGGGGATTTAAATGTTTTTAATAGGCTTTCCTGACTAGGAGTTTCTTTTTACTATAGTTAAAGGGTGTAATAGATATTTGGAACTTTATTTTATTTCACCTCAATTTGGCTCCTGAGGTTTGCCCATGGTGGATATTTGGTGAGTTGGCATGGAGGGTGTAAAGGCAAAGTGCAATGGATGGGTTGGCATGAGTTGGCATTAAGTTGGCATGGGGACTATAAGGAGCTATGGGAGTAGGTGGAGGGCTTGGGTTGCATGGAGGGCATGGGGGGGCCACTGGGGGTGATGGGGGCATAGGTTGGCATGAGTGCCATGAATGGTACATGGGGAGTCGATGAGGGAGTATGAGGGTTGAGGGCTAGAGAGCCTAATATTTAACAAATCAACTGGAGTTCCAAAGAACTGAGGCAGACCGTTTATTGGCCGGCTTTGGCACTAAGCAGCTCCTGTAGCTGCCTCTGATCTGCATCTGTGGACAATGGACTTCACCCCGCACCCACACCTGCCCCTCCACTCAAAGCGAGGATCCCACCATTCAGGTGAATTTATCCTGAAGCAGGTTATCAAGCTGGGAGATTTTCCAATTCCCGCTACCCGACTCTGGAGAGAAAATCCAGGTCTAAATCTTGTTATATTGGGTTAACTCGTAAAGTGTCATTTCAAGTCTTTCCAACTTTTTCCATGGAAATAATAAAAGTGAATGCTGGAAGTATGAGGTGTAGACAAAATCATGATTTTCATTTGTTGCAACCCAACATTTATTTTTGGTAAGAAGTATCTAAGCTGAGAGTGAGTTGATAGCTCTGCAATAAGCGGAAGATTGTATGGATTGTACCTTCTTAACTATTGCAACACAACTTTTACTCCTCAAAAAAATTAGAACTTTTTTTTACTACTTTTTCAAGAAAAATTTACATTATTTAAAAGGTATTTTTTCCAGATTTATGGTTTTGGAAAAGAAATAGTTTATAAGATATTGAAATAATAAATTGTCTCTGTGCTAATTGCCTTGTCCTGACATCTTCATGTTAAGCCATTGCTGTTACAGAGACAGCAAGGAAGCCTCTGGTAGATATTCCAGGCTAAGTCACAAAACAGCATTGTGACAATCCCCAGTAGCTCAAAGGGTAAAGGCATTGCATTATTTTCTCCACTACCAACCGTATCCTTAAACCCATTCCATTCCCCCTTCACCCTCATCCCCAGTGAGCAATGTGAAGGGCTCATCAACTTCTGTTCAGCTAGTTCTGCTGCCTTTCTTTCCCTTTCCCTTCCCCAACAAGTGAAATTTCACTTTTGACACCCTTCCCTCTAATTCTATCCAGCTCTCTCTCTCTCTCTATCTAGTTTCCCTCCTATCCGTACTCTGGGCACATCTTATCATGAGGCCACCTCCCTTAACTTTACTCCTACTAAACTGCTGACCACACAATGTACTTCCCTGACAACATACGTTCTGTTTTATTTTTGGAATACATCAGGCAATTAGATGTGCGGTTCCTTAAAATTTTTTTGCATGGCCTCACATGTGCGGGAACTGAAAGGAGCTGAAGTGGCCTGCTTAGGAACTTTCCAGTTGCAACTTGACCAGGCAACTTGGAGAGGACACTTCTTCCTGGCCCCTGTACTAGCTGTCATTGTACATTGTTCAAACCAACCTCATTACCTCTTCTATATCAGTCTCTCTCTTCTTGCAAACTACTCTTGGACAGACGCAGGCTCCTGGCATTAGCTGAGCCTGATGGATGCCACATGTGATTAAAGTTCATATTTTTATTTCGAGTATAATTTCTAACCTCCCGTTCCTCTTAAGTTCTTGAACATCTTGTCTCCTAAATTTATGCCTATCTCTCCAACAACTGCCTGTTTGAATCTTTCCAGTCAAGTTTCCACTCCTCCCATAATACCAAAATGATCTTAACCAATGTCATGTAAACCAATCTATGACTGTAAACATGGTGCTTTGAACTCTTTGATACAGTCATCCACACCATCCTCTTCCATAGCCCTCACTTGCTTCCACTCTTACCAATCTGATCATAGACAGAGTAACTCCAAAGATGGCTTCTCTTTCAGTGCTCTTGACGATTACCTCCAGACTGTCCCCAGGATCCATCATTTGTTCTGTTTTCTTTTTCATCCACATGCTTCCTCTTAGCAATGTCATCTGCAGATACACTCATTGATAATAGCTAGTCCTACCTCTCCAACACCTCTATGCTGTCACCAAACATGGTCTCTCCTGCATGGTTGAGAATCCTGCTGTTGATAGCTGTTCATGGTCAGGTAAAGAATGGCTAGGGTGACGTAATGGAATGTTGCTAGTAGCAGTAAAATCATACCTTCAGTCCAAAACAATGGGAGAAAAATATTCATTAGATCAATTAGTCGTAACCAGTAAGTTCTGTAAGAATAACAACGCCAACTTGCATTTATATAAAGCCCTTCGCAGGAGCACTATCTGACAAAATTTGACACAAGCCACATAAGGACATGTGACAAAAGAATATGTTTTGAGGAGCATCTTAAAGGACAAAAGAGGGAAGGCTTAGGGACAGACTTCCTGAGTTTAGGGCCTAGGCGGATGAAAGCTTGGGAACCTGTGGTGGGGAGGAAGCAAATTGGGGAGGCACAGGAGGCCAGAATTGGAGGAATGCAGAGATCTCAGAGGATTGTAGGGCTGGAGGAGGTTGCAGCAATAGAGAGGGTGAGGCCATGGAGGGATTTGAACAAGAGAATGAGAACTTTAACTTCAAAGCATTGCTGGATCAGTAACCAATGTAGATTAAAGGGCACAGGCATGATGGGTGAATGGCACTTGGTGCAAGTTACAGTGAAAATAGCAGCTTAAATTTGTGCCATCAGTGTGATCCTTGATGTGATTTGATATGATTGACCATATAATCCTCCCCCAACACCTGCCCTACATTGTCCAGTGGGCGGGATTGTACTCGCCTGGTCCCATTCTTATCTATCCGACTGCAGCCAGGGAATCACCTGAAATAGCTTCTCTTCTCACTCCCATACGGTTACATCTGGAGTTCCCTAAGGCTGTATGCTTGACCTCCTCCTATTTCTCATCTACATGCTGCTCCTCAGCAACATTACCTGAAAACACAATGCCAGGTTACACAGGGTACCATGGTGACACTCATCAGCTCTTGACTGTCCGATATGCAGGATTAGATGAGCAGAAATTTCCTCCAGCTAAATACTGGGAAGATCGAAGCTTCTCTCCCTGGCCATCATATCCATCCCTTTCCCTGGCAACTGTCTGAATCTCAGTCATACTGTTTGCAATCTTGGTATTGTGTTTGAATTTATGTGAGCTTCCAGCCACGTATGTGCTCCAACAACCAGACTACCTACTTTCACCTACCTCTGTAACACCCCAGGCTCTGCCCCTGCTTCAGCTCATCTGCTGCTGAAACCCTCATCCACCTCTAGACTTGACTATTCCAATCCTCTCCTGGCCTGCCTCCCATATTCCACTCTTCAAAATGTGGTGTTCATCCAAAGCTCTGCTCATATCTTAACTAACACCAAGTTCCATTCACCCATTACCCCTGTGCTTTGCTGACCTGTGGGTTGCGCCCCCCGCCCCCCCCCCCCCACCCCCAAGGGTAGCAACACCTCAATTTTAAAATTCTCATCCCTTTTTTCCAATCCCTTCATGGCCTCTGCCCTCCCTATCTCTGTAACCTCTTGAGAGACTTACAAGCACCCAAGATCTCTGCACTCTTCCAAATCTGGCCTAATTCCACATCCCTGATTCTATTCACTCCCCCACTGACGACCAGCTTTCAGCTGCCTAGGTCCTAATCTCCAGAATTCTATCCCTAAGCCTTTCCTTGACAATGCTGCTGTGAAGCACCTTGGGATATTTTGCTTTGTTTATAGTGGTGCTGTATAAATGCAAGTGGTTGTTGTGATTTTTCAACATGAATGAAAGATAGGTTTCCCATTTTAAATTGCTGATTAACGTCGGTTTGTAGCGAGCATGCTCTCTGTGTGCTGGCTGGCTTGGTCCCTGGTTCCATTTCAAAACCCTTTGCTGCCAGGCAGCCATCCAGCCTGCTGTTCCTCTCCCAAACTCCCTGTGACAGCTTGTTTATATCCCCATACTTCTGTTTGTCAGCCTGCACGCACATCACATCATCCTTGGTTTAGATTACACTGCCTTGCTGCGGAATGTGTTTAATTTGCACCTAATCTCGGACAGTGTGTGGAATTTCAGGGGCACCTCCAGTCATGGGTCAGACCTTGGTTTCACCGTCAAAATCCCCATTACCTTTCAAATATCTGAGCCCTAAGTTCTGGAATTCTCATCCTGAACCTCTCTACCTGTCTCTTCTCATTTAAGATGCTCCTTAAAACCTACCTCTTTGGCCAAGTTTTTGCCCTACGGTACTGATGTCTACGTATGTGGCTGAGAATCAAATTTGGCCTGATAATGCTCCGGTGAAGTACTTTTGAGATGCTCAACCATGTTAAAGCCTTACACAAACCCGTATTGCTGTGTTTTTCTTTACTTTCTTTAAGCAAACAAGTTCATTGAAAAGACGGAAACCAACTGCTTGAGTTGTTCCTCAAGCCCTCAGAAGTTCGGAATAAACAATCGTGTAATATTTTCAACAAATTGGAGGGAATGGGGTCTTTTTCTTTCATTGTGGAATGGAATAATTGCACCATTGGGTGACAATCTCGCGTTTGCATCAGAGGGCTGTGAGTTCAAGTTCCACCCCAGACCCTTGGGCCAGGATTTTTCAGTCAGCATGCGGGGGCGGGCCTGACAGACTGGTGCATAAAACACTGCGCGATGACGTCGGGCGTGCGTCCCAACATCATCGCGATGTTTCGTTCGGCGGGTGCGCACCGGAGCCGACTGCGTGCCTGCTGATATTTAGAAGACCCATTAAGGCCGTTAAGGAAGTAATTAAGGTCAACTTTACGCTGACCGTCCAACCTTACAGTTGGCGGGCAGGCGAAAAGGCCAAGCGGCCTTTACATTTTTTAGGAAACCTCATCCACGAGCGGGATGAAGTTTCCTAAAGCTTTAATGAATTAAATTTTAAAAACTTCCGAAGTGTAAAACCATGTCCCATCTCATGTGACACAGTCACATGAGGGGACATGTTTAATTAAATTTTTAATCCATTCATTTATTTATTTCAAAAGCGCTTCAATCTCCCTGAGGCAGCTCCGTGCCTCAGGGAGATTGAAGCGCTCTTTTGAATGCATGTGCAAAAGAGCACTGGCCCCGACTCTCCCTCCTCCCCCCCCACCCCACCCCCCACCCCCCCCCCCCCCCCCCCCCCCCGCCCGCACGGGTAGCGCTGAGCACTACCGCTCGTGTCTTACGCTGGGTGGGCCTTAATTGGCCCGCCCGCGTAAAATGGCGGTGCGGAGCCGTTCGCGGTCAGCTCTGCAACCACCCGCTCCCGCTGAGCCCGCCCAATGCGGGAAAATTTCAGGCCTTGGACAGATAATTAAAGGCTGACACTTCAGTGCAGTACTGAAGGAGTGCTGCACTGTCAGAGGTGCCATCTTTGGGATGAGACAAAAGCCCTGTCTGGGGCCTCAAATGGATGCAATTAAGACCCCATGGTAAAATTTCAAAGAAAAGTGTGTCCCGGACAAAATTTACCCATTAAACAACATCATCAAAACAGATTGTGTCATTATCACACTATTGTTTGTGGGAGCTTGCTGTGTGTAAATTGACTGCCACGTTTCCTATATTACAACAGTGACTGCACGTCAAACGTAATTTTTTGGCTGAAAAACACTTGGTCATCAGGCAGTTGTGGGAATTAATTGAGCTTTGACACAGGATGGGGCAGTACTGAGGGCTCATATTCTTGGGCGGTAGTCATCCATTTACTGTAAAGTCAGTAACAATCTGAAGAGAAGGGCCCATTCTGTTCAGTTTTATGTTCTTCCTGAGAAGGTCTGTGCTTTTGAAGAATCTCTTGGGGGAGGATTTCCCCCTCGTCGAGTGGATGTGATGGGTGGGCCCGGGAAGGGCCGCAAAACTGACCACCACCCGTGATCAGGGCCATGACCATGATTTCACGCTGGCTGGACAATTAACGGCCAGCGAGCGTGAATCGCGCGTTGCAACGCAGAGCACTGCCGGGGCGGGGGCGGCAGGAGGGCGAGCACGGACATTAGCGCCTGCACGCGGGTGTGCGCACTAAAAGCTCCCTGAAGACACAGAGCTGCCTCAGGGAGCTGAAGATTTTAAAAACATAAATAAAGAACTTAAAAATGTTTAAAAACATGCCCATCATGTGACTCTGTAACATGAGCAGGGGCATGTTATGGATGCAATTTAAACATGTGTGGGTGTGGTATGTATGTATGTGGTGTATATGTGTGTGTGTGTGGTGTACGTGTGTGTGTAGGGGGTGTGTGTGTGGTGCATGTATGTGTTTGTGTGGTGTATTTGCATGTATGTATGGTGTGTATGCGTGTGATGTCTATGCGTGTGTGTGTCTGTGGTGTCTGTGTGTGCAGGTGTTGTGTGCTAGTGTGTATGTGTTGTGTCTGCGTGTGGTATGTGTGCATGTGTATGTGCATGTGTTTGTACATGCGTGTGTGCACACATGTCTATGTGGCATCTATGCATGTGTGTGGTGTCTATGCGTGTGTGTGTGGTGTCTACACGTGTGTGTGTGTGGTGTCTACGCGTGTGTGTGTGTAGTGTCTACGCGTGTGTGTGTAGTGTCTACGCGTGTGTGGGTGTGGTGTCTATGTGTGTGTGGGTGTGGTGTCTATGCATGTGTGTGCATGTGTGTGATGTCTAGGCGTGTGTGTGGAGTCTAGGCGTGTGTGTGTGTGGTGTCTGTGTGTGTGTGTGGTGTCTATGTGTGTGTGTGTGTGTGGTGTCTGTGTGTGTGTGTGTGTGGTGCCTATGCGTGTGTGTGTGTGTGTGTGGTGCCTAGGCGTGTGTGTGGTGCCTAGGCGTGTGTGTGGTGCCTAGGCGTGTGTGTGGTGTCTAGGCGTGTGTGTGGTGTCTAGGCATGTGTGTGGTGCCTAGGCGTGTGTGTGGTGCCTAGGCGTGTGTGTGGTGTCTAGGCGTGTGTGTGGTGTCTAGGCATGTGTGTGGTGTCTAGGCATGTGTGTGGTGTCTATGCGTATGTGTGTGGTGTCTATGCGTGTGTGTGTAGCGTGTGGTGTCTGTGTGTGTGTGTGTAGCGTGTGGTGTCTATGCGTGTGTGTAGCGTGTACACCATCTATGTGTGTGTGTGTAGCGTGTATACTGTCTATGTGTGTGGTGTGTATGCCGGTGTGTGTGTGGTTCTGTGTGTAGTGTGTGTGGCGGTGTGTGTGTGGTGTCTGTGTGTGTGTGGTGTGTGTGCGTGGTGCGTGTGTGTAGTGTATGTGCGTGGTGTCTATGTGTGTGGTGCCTATGCGTGTGTGTGTTTGGTGTGTATGCCTCTGCTAATGTGTAGGGTCTATGTGTGTGTGTGGTAACTATGTCTGTGTGTTTGTGTGTGGTGACTATGTCTGTGTGTTTGTGTGTGGTGACTATGTGTGGTGTCTATGTGTGTGCGTGGTGTGTATGCATCTTGTTACTGCATGTGGCTAGTTGCTATGTCTATCTGACTATTTGTTGATACTGGACAGTTGTCTTTGTTGGTAGGCACACGTGTGCTTATTTATTTTCTCTGCCTGTGGTGTTGCTGAGTGCTTTCCGACACTTCATCCTGTTCAAGGGTTTGCTTTATGCTGGGGAAGTTTTGAATTCGTCTAGTACCACATATGAAGTTATATTTCCAGCATTTTTTGTTTTTAAATAAAGTTATGTCCATGTTTCCGTTATCTGAAGCCATGAATAGTAATGCATCTCAGTGTTCTGCTTTAGGACTTAACCACCAAATAGGGAACAATGTTAAGAACAGCCCATTCCAAACTGCCAGGTCCAAAAACAATAAATCCGCCCCTACATCCCTCTGAGATCTCTGCAGTTTCTGGCCTTATCCGCATCACCAATATCCTTCACACCATCATTGGTGGCTGTGCTTTCACGTGCCCAAGGCCTAATCTCTTAATTCCCTCCCTAAACCTCTCCGCCTCGCAAAACTCTTTCCTCCTTTAAGATGGTCTTTAACATGTACCTCTTTGACCAAGCTTTCTGTCACCTCTTATAACAGCTCCTTATATGAACATAGAAGCAAGAGTAGGCCGCTCAGCCCATCGAGCCTGCTCGGCCATTTAATACGATCATGGCTGATCATCCACTTCAATGGGGGGCTTTTTCCTACACTATCCCCATATCCCTTTGTGTCATTGATATTTAGAAATCTGTCAATCTCTGCTTCAAACATACTCAATGGCTGACCATCCACAGCCCTCTGGGGTAGAGAATTCCAAAGATTCACGACCCTCTGAGTAAATAAATTTTCCTCATCTCAGTCCTAATGGCTTCCCCCTTATTTTGAAATTGTGTCCCCAGGTTCTAGACTCCCCAACCAGGGGAAACATCTTACCTGCATCCACCCCGTCTATTCCTTTAAGTATTTTAAAGGGTTCAATGAGATTACCCCTCATTCTTCGAAACTCTAGAGAATACAGGCCCCGTTTCCCCAATCTATCTTCACAGGATAGTCCCACCATCCCATGAACAAGGCTGGTGCACCTTCACTGCACTCCCTCTATTGCAATAATATCCTTCTTAAGGTAAGGGGACCAAAACTGCACACACTACTCCAGGTGCGGTCTCGCCAAGCTTCTGTACAATTGAAGCCAGACTTTGTTGCTCCTGTACTCAAATCCTCTTGTGATACATGCTAACATATCATTAACCTTCCTAATTGCTTGCCACACCTGCATGTTAGCCTTCAGTGACTTATTGACGAGGACACCCAGGTCCCTTTGTACATCTACACTTTCTAATCTCTCACCGTTTAAGAAATACTCTGCACATCTGTTCCCCCTACCAAAGTGGATAACCTCACATTTTCTACATTATATTCCATTTGCCATGTTCTTGCCCACTCACTAAGTCTGTCCAAATCTTCCTGTAGGCACTTTACATCTTCCTCAAAACACATTCCCACCTAACTTTGTGTCACCCGCGAACTTGAAAATATTACATTTGGTCCCCACATTCAAATCATTGATATATATTGTGAGCAGCTGGGGCCCGAGTACTGATCCTTTGTAGTACCCCACTAGTCTCAGCCTGCCAATGCAAGAATGATCCATTTATTCCTACTCTCTGTTTTTTGCCTGTTAGCCAATCTTTGATTCATGCCAGTATATTATCTCCTATCCCATGTGCTTTAATTTTGCTAACCAACCTCCTGTGGAGGACTTTATCAAAGGCCTTCTGAAAATCTACTGGCTCTCTTTTATTAATTCTGTTAGTAACATGCTCAAAAATCTTCCAACAGGTTCGTCAAACATGATTTCCCATTCATAAATCCATGCTGACTATGCCCAATCAGATCATTATTATCTAAGTGTCCATTTATCACATCCTGTATAACAGATTCTAGCATTTTCCCTACTACTGATGTAAGTTTTATTACTTTTTTTTACTTTTTTTACTGATGTAAACCTGTTGGTCTGTAGTTCCCTGTTTTCTCTCTCCTGCCCTCCTTGTGACATTTGCTACCTCCCAATCTGCAGGAACTGTTCCAGAATCCATAAGAATTTTGGAAGATGATCACCAGTGCTTTCACTATCTTTCAACACTCTGGGATGTAGAATATCAGATCCTGGGGGCTTATCAACCTTCAGTCCCCTTGCTTTCTCCAATACAACCTTCTTTTACTAATACTAATTTCCTTCAACTCCTCACTCTTCCTATTCCCTTGGATCTCTAATTCTGGGAGATTGCTTGTATCTCCCTCAGTGAAGACAGACACTAAGTAATCATTTAGCTAATGTGGCTCCATGTTTACTTTTATATAATAACCTTTCTGTGAAGTGCCTTGAAAAATTTGACTACCCTAAATGCAGTATATAAATTGAAGTTGTTGTTGCTGTAACAGTTTCTGTATGAGTGCTTGTGAATATGTTGTGCTTTGTGGCAGCTGCGCTCACCCCTATCCTTGTCATGCTCCTCCCTGACATCAGATGATATCTTTAATAGCAGCAGTCCCAATGTCATGACAACAAATTATATTTCTTTCAGCGCATTAGGCAATAACTGAAAGCACAAGTATTATTTTGGTGACAAATTTGTAATAGGATTTTCCAAATGTCTAATCTAATACCCATTAAAGATGCCGCTTCCATTTTTTTAAATATAAAACATGTTTTATTGATGCCTACATATAGTTTTGAATGTTTCCAATGCTCACTTCTCCGAACTATAAGTGCAGTCATTGTGAATAAGGATGAGATACAATTTATTGATTTTTCCTTGACATTATAGAATCTTAAGCACAGGAGGCCATTCGGCCATTGTGCCTGTGCTGACTTTTTGAAAGAGCTATTCAATTAGTCCCCCTCCCTTTAGCCCTGCCTATTTTTCTTTTTCAAGTATGCATTACATTCTATTTTGAATGTTATTATTGAATCTGCCTCATTTGTTGTTTTCCTGTCTCAAATTGATATTCAAGTGCAACATAATAATCCCTGAGTTACTCGGACCCTGTAACTATCATGCCAGTGTAGGTAGGCAAGCATCAAAGATAAATTACGAAGCCTGCTGTGTTACATAGACATGCCATTTGTCTTTGGGGACAGAGGGAAACAATCTAGATCTCTTCCTGCGAAACAAATGAATAGAGTAGGCAAAAGGGTGGACACTACAGCTTCCTTTCACCCCTCGCCCCATCCCATTGCAACCCCAGATAAAGATGATTGTCATTGTCTCAGTTTAAGAATGCAGCTCATTATCAGAACTTCTGACTCGGACGGAGTAAATTTGCACATGCACCATCCCATCGACCTCTAAAAGGCAGGAAATTTGGAGCTGTAAGGTTCACTGGGTCAGATCAGTATTTTGTGGGAGTGAAGAAGTAGCGTCCAATCCCAAAACTATTCAGGGCAAGTAAGCAAGAGGAAAGTGTCGTGAGGTTGTATATTGTCTCATGAGGAGGTCTAGAGCTTGTATGGTTGAACGATAACTGTCTATTAATGACACACAACTATGTACAGGATACAATCCTGACTAGGTGTTATCTTCAAGCCGACTTCTACCAGACTCACTACTATACTCCACTGCTCCCTTGTGACTCTCTGCACCACAATGTGGGTAGTACTGTTTCCCCAATGCCACATTAACCCTTACAGTCCCAAACACCTTAATACTACATAAATTTTATAATGAGCTATGAATTATGGTAAAATTAATATTATGGTCTTAGGCATTATAATGTTTGCAGCAAAGTACTAAAGTAAATTTGCAAAGTGTGTGACAATAATGGAAATCACAATGTTCATGATCTTGTCCGGTTAACTTTTAAAGGCAGTCTTTGGATAGTCGTGGGATCAGCTTGTTGTTCTTGACAAACATGGGAGTGGGGGAGGGGGCATGAGGAATGGAGGGATGGTGGTGTCACTTGTTGTGAAAATGAAAGAAAGAAGAAAGACTTGAATATCTACAGCACTTTGTTCCTGGGTGTTTAGTCACTGTAGTAACGTAGAAAACATGGCAGCTAATTTGTACACAACAAACAGCAATGTGTTGATGGCCCGATAATCTGTTTTCGTGATGCTGGTTTAATGTTCCACCTGAAAGACGACATCTCTGCCGGTGTATGCACGTACAACATGGGTACTGCAAGGCCTGTCAGTCTGGTGGCCCACTCGCATGCATTAGCAACTTGTTAAATTGTTATGCTAACGCTGCTCATGCCCTGGGGAACTTCAGTGACGGATGGAACAGCTCCTTGGAACACAAAGACTTAGAATCTACTTGTTTTGATGTATGACCACCATGGCTGAATCAGGCCTTCACCCCAGTCAAAGTCGCAAGTTGTGAGCGTGGGTTGTGTGGAAAGGATGGATCATCACTTGTTATATGATGTGATTATGCCTTCAAGTCCCACCACCAGGAACTTGAATGCAAAATCCCGATTAACACTCCCAATGTAGTACTGAGTTTGCCATTCAGAGATGTTAAACCAAGGCCTGCTGCCCTCTTAGGTGGACATAAATTATGCCATAGGAGTATTTTGATGAAGAGCAGGAGGGTTCTTCCCTGTATCCTCAGCAACATTCATCCCTTAACCAACATCACTAAAACAGGCTATCTGGTCATTAACACTGCTGATGTCCTGAGGTCGTGAAAGGCATGATATAAATGAAACTTCATTCTTTCTTTCCTTCTATATGTCCTTAACTGTTTCTGATCTCACCCAGGATCATTTATGACTCCTAATCATGAGAGATAATAGTAGAAACGTGGCAATAGGGCAGCTTTATGTCCACTTGGCTGGGGAATGATGCATTGCGTGGAGATAATTAAAGAGAAAAGATGAAATGCCTTGAAAGCGTTCAGTAAATGCATTCCTTTCAAATTGTTTCCAATATAAATGAAGTGTAAAACTCTACTCATTGAATTCTAGCGAACAAGATAAGGTGGGGCAGAGGGGGATCGTGGAGCATTTATTGAAATTTGGGATATTTATAACCAAAAAAATGTTCCTTCGAGGAATCATTTTATTGTCAAGCATTTGAATTATCCACATCCTACTGAATCGACAGGAAAAAATGTTTATTTTTTTTCAAATCTCGTAAAATGTAAGTTTATATAGGGGAATTAAGGAAATGTAATCAAAATTGCCATGTTTGCTCAGAGGGAGAGCTAAATGACACAAGTGGGACAATTTACTGAGCAGGAGCAATTTCATTTGTTAAATATTTAATTAGAAAGCAATCAGTACATTGTATGGTAACTATAATTCATGGAAAAATTGATGTAAACACGAAATGCATTGTTGAGCAATAAACGGCTCATACTTGCATTGATTTGGTAGTCTTGCCTAGGAATTCATCATGTTTCAACAGTGTTGCCTGCTGAATGAAGTCCAGATTTTAATACAGGAAAAGTAAATGGAGGAAGAACAAAGAGCAGTAAGAAAGAACAGCGTCTCAGGATTGTTCTAACTTTCTCAGTCACCGATGTTCTCCTCTTCATTGTCCCCTTCCAAACTGGCCTCAATCCCCACCACCCCCGACCCCACCACCTCACCACCACCACCACCCCACCCCCAACCTACTGAGCCACCACTGCCTCACCACTCCTTCTGTGGGATGGCTACAGGAACCCCAATGTATTTCCAGAACTTAGGGCCTATGCATCTGAAGGCATGGCCACCAATGCTGGAGCGATGAAAATCAGAGATTTTCAAGAGGTCAGAATTGGAAGAATGCGAAGTTTTAGAATGTGTGTCAGGCTGTAAGGAGGTTACGGAGATAGTGAGGGGTGAAGCAATAGAGCTGTTTGGAAAAACGAATGAGTATTTTTGAGTCTAGACATTACTAAACCGGGAATCAGCGAGCACAGGTGATGGTTGAATGGGATTTGGTGGAAGTTAGGAGATGGGAATCAGTGTTTTTGCATGAGTTCCAAGTTTATGGAGGGTGCCAAGTGGGAGATGGCCAGAAGAGCGTTGGCATTGTCAAATTAGAACTGAGCCTGAAATAATATGGGTTTGCTTTAATTGCCTCTCAATCAAATAAATTGATGATCAACCAATTCATTTTCTAAAAGGAAAATGCAGCACCAACCATGAGACAGTACAATCTTACCATTCACATTAACTTATTAATGGCCTCTGCTTTCCTGACTCCCCCAGAACCATTGATCTTTCCATGTGGTCCAGGTGTTGTGTGTGAGCTACGGTCATGACACTCAGACATAATACGAGCCAGCTGAATAGGAAAATACTTAACATTTCAGTGAATGTTTTCAATTAAACCCTGCTATTTAAATCCATTATCTAGACTCCACCCCCATTATCTTGCACAATCAGGACTGCCCATTCCAGATGTTCAGCACCAGTGACACGCTGACCCCTTACCAGAAGGAAGTTTGCCAGTGTTAAGAAGTTTAACTTCAGTGTAAGGCCCATTACATAACTAACAGAATAGAATAGATCAGTCCCACTGGAAAGGTGTAAAATTCAAGGAATTCATCAGTGGGATAAAGTCAATCGAATTCCCTTGAACAGTTTAAGCAGGCTGTTAGCATTTTGTTTTTTAAAAATCCACTTGTGACCCCTAAGCAGAGCAATTAGAATGTTGCCAGGTAGTTTATTCAGGGTTTGATTTTACAATTCAGTCCTTCCCCAACTCTATTTTGTTTTGTGTTCATCCATTCACTAAATAATTTCTCTGGACTTAAACTTGCCTCCCTCTACTACCGAGCCATAAGAGCAGAATTTAATGCCCTTCACTCCACAACCCTCCTCCTGCCATCACCAACTGATCATCCAGTACGATCCTCCTAAGCCTTGGGTGGTGTCATACCAGCAGCAGCCACTGCCGCCCTGGACCTGCAATGCAGTAGATGCTACCGGCCTCTGATTGGCTTGCAGCTCTTGGTGGGTGGGACTTCTGCCCCTGGGGTCTTGATCCTGGGGAAGGCCCACCGCTGCCCAGTTAAGTGACACTTCATTCAGCGGGAGTTCCCTAAAAGAGGTGACAGGAGAGCTCTTGCTGGCTCTCCAGCCCGCAGGCGAGACCCTCGTCACCTCCATTAAATATTGCCCAAAGTCTGTATCTCTTGCCTCTCTCCCACCCCCATGCTTCTATAAAAGAAAGACGACAAAAAACTTGCATTTCTATAGTGCCTTTCCCAATCTCAGGATGTCCCAAGGCGCTTTACAGCCAATGACGTATGGGCACCGCTGTAATGTTGACAACAGCCGATTTGTGCACAGCAAACTCCCACAATTAAACAATGTGATAATCTCCAGGTAATCTGTTTTAGTGATGTTGGTTGAAGTATAATTATTGCCCAGGACACCAGGGAGATCTCCCCTGCTGTTCTCTTTGTTACACCCACCTTAGTGGGCAGAAGGAGGCCTCGATTAACATCTCATTTGAAGGACAGTACCTCCAAAAGTACAGCGCTCCCTCAGTAATGCACTGGATTGTTAGCCTGGATTTTGCATCTGGAGCAGAACTTGAACTCTGCCCTTTTGAATCAGATTTGAGAATGCCACCCATTGAGCCATGGCTGACAACTGTAGGCAAGAGAGTGCATAACCAACTTGTTCCCACACCCCACTCAACTCCATAACCAACTTCTGGAAGGTGTTTGAATGAGTTGGGGAAACCTTATCCAATGAATTAGTTATCCCAGTGTCTTCAATCAAAAGAGAAATACATCTCATGTGAACCCACTTAGATCTTTAACCTGTAGCTACTTCCCCAAACACACACAGAATTACGTAACCTATTTCTGTACTGTACATTCAAATTGGCCCATCCAGTCTACATCAAAGCTTACGCTCCATTTGAGGTCCTCCCATCCTACTTCATCTCACCTCAACATCATATCTTTCTTTGTTTCTCCCTCATGTTTTAACCTGGCTTACTATCTGCCGTCATTATCCCTCTCCAAAAAAAAATGTAACCCTTGACCCCTCCATCCTTGCAAACTACTATCCATCTCCAAGCTCCCTTTTCTCTTCAAAGTCTTTGAATGCACTGTTGCCACCCAAATCAGTGCCAATCCTTACCAGAACTCCATGTTTGAATCCATCTAATCAGTCTTCTGTCCCTTCCACAGTACTGAAATGGCTCTTACCAAAGTCAGAAATGATGTGCTGTGTGACCGTGACAAAGGTAAAATTCCCTACCTAAACTTTTCCACCTCTCTATCTCTCCTTTCCCCTTTAAGATGCTCCTTAAAGCCTATCTCATTGACCAAGCTTTTGACCAGCTGCCCTAGTGTCCCTTCATGTGGTTATCTGTCAAATTGATTTTATAACGCCCCTGTTAAGTGCTTTGGCACATTTTAATATGTTAAGGGTGCAACGTAGAACAAGATCTTCTTGTTTCCCTTAAATGCATCTATGCTATTCACCTCATCCGCTCCATGTGATTGTGAGTTCCATATTGTACCGCTCTTTGGGTAAAGAAGTTCCTCCTGAATTCCCTGCAGGATTTATGACATTCTCTACATGTGGAAACATTGTCTCTAAGTCGACCTTCTCAAACTCTTTCACGATCAATAATAACCTCAATTAAGTCAGCAATCTTTCTCCTAGAGAAAAAAGCCCCAGCCTGATCAGGTTTTCCTACCTCTCAGCTGCATTTTCATTCTTATAAATTTTGCTTACACTAGTGCTTCTAGATCCGCTTTTTATATGGAGACCAAACACGAATATCTTCCTGCTCGGGTGATAGTCAAAGAAGGAATGACCTCAGTTTGGCATTATTTTCAGCACCAATTGCTGTCCCATGACCATAACTCGGGGCAAGTTAAAACTTCCCCTTCTCTCCCGCCTCCTTCTGGAAAACAAAACAGCAGTGTGCAACAATCTAGCAGAAATCATCTGGCTGCCATCTGTCTGGCTGGTTGTGTCGCAGTTTCTGCTGAGACATTTGCAGAAATTGACGTCTTTGGATTTTTGTGTGGCTGATTAGCCTGTGCACATTTCACAAGCCACAGTGGGTGTTTAATTACTCATGGAGATCCCTTGAAGCCATGTGAAGTGTGGGCTTCTGGAAATGGAGCTAAGAAAGCTGGAGGAGGTCATGAGGGGTTGTTGCTAATACTTAAAGCACCTGAGGGCACTTTCAGTTATCAAATTCTCCACCTCTTCTTAATCGTGCTGCAGTTCCAGAAAAGTAAACTCTACAGATCTCTATTAATGATATTACATTAGAGATTGATTCATTTATGTTTGTTGTTTACCAGCAGTAAAATGAAAGCAAAACTATCTTTTTGTTTACGTTTTGGTGTTTAAGTGCCCTCACAGTATTTATTTTACTCTTGCATTTTCTAAAACTTTCCACTCCACTCCAGAAGGCACGATCTATCAAGGACCAGTCACCAAATGATGCAGATTAAAGATTATTGACAAAAGAATCGTGGTGGGGAGGTGATCTATAAGGAGATTTTTGTTTCTTACGTAGAAAGTTGTTATGATCTGGAATGCACTGCCTGAAAGGGTGGTGGAAGCAGATTCAATAGCAACATTCAAAAAACATTTGGATAAATATTTTAAGGGGAAAGATTTAGAAGGCTATGGGAATGTGCAGGGGAGTGGGGGTAATTGGATAGCGCTACCAGATTAGCTGACAAAGGCACAACAAGTCAAATGGCCTCCTCTGTGCAGTATGATTCTATTGCCAGGGTAGCATTTTGCAAGTACTAATCACCTTTCTCTGCCTTGGTCAAGTGACAATCCTACACACATGAGTTGAGCTCTTCAAACTGATTGGATGAAGTGTTGCAGTCATGCACAGTCAATCTTCAATCAATATCTCCTCATCAGCATTTTGCAGCAGAAGGCGCTAGAGAACAGGCAGGAGTGGAAGCCCTAACTGATGATTTTCCTTGCCTGGCCCAAGGAGGCAAGGCCACTGTTGCCCCTGCCCCTGTCCCAGTTGAGATCAGGTACCTGAACGTAGACCAGGACATCAAATATGGGATTTTCCTGACCTGCGTGGTTTAGTTGCGCAATTACTTTCTAAGCTCATTTTGCAAAGATTGATCACTTGGATGAATTGCTGAAGGACTGCTGCCACTCATGGAACCCAACTACAATGAGAGGTGGTGCCATCAGATGAGAGGGGGAGCGGATGAAAAATTAGGGCAAAATTAAGCTGCCCACTGAGGTGAAGTGTGGCAGAATGATTTTTGCAAGTTGGCAAATGCCTGGTTTTGGTCTGTTCACTGCTGGGAAGGTAAATAGTGCTGCTTAAAACCTAGCTCTAATGTCCCATTCTTTGGCTCATGGTCAAATTTTGTCTGATAATGCTCCTATGAAGCACCTTGCTATGCTTTTATTATATTAAAGACACTATACAAGTGCAAGTTGTTACGATATGGAGAAGAGGTGAAGTGCTTAGCCACAAGAAAGCTAATGTAGAAATTCTCAGTCGTCTCCTTCTGAGTGAGCTGTGCATGTACATTTCATGCTGACCTGAATACACTGTAACATTGGCAGAGGGCTTGGCACAGTGACATGGGAAAGGAAACACAGAAATGCCAAATAGTTTAAAACTGGAAAATAATGCTACCACAAACCTTAACCTTATCCATGTGGTAGAAGCTGTGCTTCATCTTCCTGGTTTACTGCTTTTAAATATATTCAATAAATAAGCACAGCAGCGAAAGGTAATTTATTGCGGAGCACAGTTCATTTCACTCTGCAGAGTAGAGACTGAACACTCAAGCAGTCAGACACTGGCTTAAATCTAATTTAATATTGATAGTGTTGTTAGTCAGTGCTGTTTGTGCCTACTTAATCAAAATGGCAGGCGTAATTATCTCCCGAGCTTTAGCTAATGGAGTTCTATTATACTTAAAAGATTCATGACAGCCCATTTTCTTTTGCTTCATATATTTGTGTGACATAGAGCGTGTGTTATCCCTATAATCCCATATTCACAGCTTTATCTTTGGTGTTTTACTGTATATCACTGTGACCTGTCCCTCCAGGACAGCAGTAATTTTCAACTTTTCTCTTCCAGTTACTTCATTATAACTAGTTAGCTTTTTTTTTATTTTAATGAATCCCCTTGGTGCCCCTGTGGCTTTTGTTTGGCTCCCTCTTAACGCCTAGTTGGTGTCTGACTCAACAATCGTGCGCAGATTTGTGTCGCGATCCGATAATGGTTCTTTTCCATGCATAATGTCCGTGAAATAGGATCACAGAGCTCTGTTTCAGTGAGGAGGTTATTTTGGACAAGTCTGCAGAAATCCAAAGTTAGTATTGTGGGAGGTGCATTCAGTGTGCACCTCAGGTAGACTGTTTATTTTGAGTGACCAAGTCTTGTTTACCCATCATCCCTGAGCTCACTGACCTACATCGGCTCCCAGTCCGAGAGTATCTCAATTTTAAATTGTCACCCATGTTTTCAAATTCCCCTTTGGCCTCGCCCCTCCCTGTCTCTGTTATCTTCTCCAGCTTCCTCCCAGATATCTGGACCTCCTCCAATTCTGACCTCTTACACATACCCCACTATTGGTGGCTATGCCTTCAGCTGTCAGGAATCTAAGTTCTGGAATTCTCTCCCTAAACCTCTTTGCCTCTCATCCCTCCTTTAAGACGGTCCTTAAAACCTACCCCTTTGATCAAGCTTTTGGCCATCTACCTTAATATCTCTTCATGTGATTTGGTATCAAATTGTGACTGGTAAGGTTTCTATGAAGTGCCTCGTGACATGAATGTGAAACAGGAAGGAAAAAACAGTTTAGGACATGCCAAATAATGCAAATGAGTCTCCATATCTGTGATCTCCCCCTCTCTTTCAAATTCCACAAGTAACTCACTCCCATTTATTTATTATGTTGTGAATATCTAGTTTATAATTCATATGTTTTAGAATATAACTTTTAATTTTAGGAATATAACTTTTAGTTTTAGGAATATAACTTTTAGTTTTAGGAATATAACTTTTAGGTTGGAGGTTAAAGTGCTTAAATATAACATATGTGGAAACATCTGTTTGAGAAATTGATAAGCAACCCTGAAGTAAATAAATTCAACAAGATTGGATTTTATTACAGTTAAAAGCTAGCTTGTGCTTATCTTCAAGGTCAAAATTAGGAGTGTAAGCGCTGAACAATGGATTGCCCTTTTCTGGCCCCCAAATAGAACAAGGGTGCTTATCGTTATTTCCATGGAAGAAGCTAAAAGCTAGCAATTCTGGGAAAGAAAATTGTAAAACTCTAATGTTAGAGATATAGTTATTCATATGGGCTACAGAATCAAAGATTTATGTTGAAGGTAAAATACTTTGCAGCTCTGTTTGAATCATTCCAAAGCATGCCATGTTGCCATGGAGATGGGCTGTAGGGGTTAGAAGGTTCCTTTGTTTAATTTGGCTGGGTATTTCTCAAGTTGCAGTTTTGGTTTTGGTATAGACTGCAGCTCACCGAATTGGCAGAGGCAAAGGAAATTAGGCTTGCGCCTTAAGCAGAGAAAATGCTAACTTGATTGTTCACTGTGTGGAATGTGAGTGAGGCTCAAGCCTCTGTTTGGAATTCATGAGGCTAAAAGAAGCTGGACGATTTGCCTAGCTCAGAACTAGAAGAAGAAATCTACAGTGGTCCTCACAGAGCCTTGCGGCAGAAGGTAGCTTGCAATTAGCTTGGAAGCAGTCAGCTTGGAACAGGCAGAGAGAAAGCATCTGCCAGGAATCAGCAGTGTGACCAGCAAATGTGCAGAAACTGTGGGAGCATAGAGGGTCATTAGGAAGCAGGGATGTTCCTGATGTTTAAATCCCTAAACTTGAATGCAGTGAAGCCTAAGTTTGAGCTGAGAAGTCCACAGTCATGAGGTTTTGAAGGGAAGTTAAAGGGTCATTCAGCCAAAATAGAAGGATCCCCATGAAATGTTATACCTTGGAGAATAGTTGGAATACTGAGGAGAGATCAAAGTTACCTCCAGGGAACTGTGGCATTCTTTTGGATTGGTTCCAGGAAAGGTGAATGAACCTTCAAGTTTTTTGTAATGTATAAGGGAAATTAATTCATAGCATAAGTAATTGTAAACTATGATGTTAAGTTAATAGTGCTTGCTTTGTTTAATTCTTCTTATTTAGTATAAAGCTTATGAAATCTTGTGGCATAGTTCTGTCAGTTAATTTACGGGGTGTTCAGATTTCTCTTTAAATGAACAATTATTCCACAGGTAAGTCACTCCCAACCTATTAATTAGTCTACAGATAACTCACTTCCATCTTACTCGGTATTCCGAAAGTTGCCCCTGGCGCATCCCATGGGTATCTCACTTTTATCTAGCTGTACACAAAAATTCCATTTTATCCCCCTCCTCATTCATTCCCCTCCCTGCCCCCTCCAAAATCTGTGAACAAAATATCTGGGGGTGATCGTGAAGAGAGAAATGCGAGTTTATTTAAAGCTAATTACCAGCAACTTGCTCCTGATTGTAACTTTGAAATAGATGGTCGTCTTCCCGCTGCTCTGCCTGTTGTCCTGAGCGCTGCAAAGGATAATTAATAGCTTTCTCATAATAAACATACAGAAGGCTGCCTGCAAGAACCTCCCTCATGGTAGCTTGAGGTCATCTATTCTAAATTAAAAATGCGTGACTTGGTTTGGCTGCAAGTAATAATGACAGCAATGCCTTCTGTCCCTAGCATTTGAAGAAAAAAAACCTTGTGCTTACTCTGATGAATGTGGCTTTATTAGAAACTCAATAAAACAGATGTTTTACATTTCAGTATGCTGCGATCAGGGTTACCATTCATGTAGCTGGCTGTGGAGGGTCATGGCTGTTTTATATGATGTGCATCTTCTTTTTGCCTTGATGTCTGCTATCATAACTGATTGGTTACTGCAGTTCGCACAATTATTTATTGGTGAATTTTGTCTTGTTTCGAAGCTTTGGTAATCATGTTTCATTTTGTGTAATATGTATGTCTTTACCTACACATACACAGTGAGAGGACATACTGTCAAATAATTTTGGAACTGTGGCACCAATCAGGTGGTATCATCCAGCCCTGTGCATTTCTATTTATTAGTCGACCTCCCGTTGACATTGCTTACAGACATAAAATTAAAGTAGAAATGTTAACTACTCCTGTTCCCTCTGATTTTCTCTCATTCACTAATTATTTCATTCTCTATCCATTTGGCCTCCTTTCTCTGCCTCTCTTTATATGACTCACTTAGTTTTATTTGCTTGTTAGCTTTCTCTTTGTAGCCAACATACACACGCACGGACATACACTCTCACACATATTCATCCTCTATCTCACACGATCTCACTCACTTCCCTCCTCGCTCTCTACATCCTCTCACCTGCTCGCACTCCCTCACGTGCCAGCACTCCCTCATTCAACCTCTATCCATCACTCTCTGACTATCAGATCAAATTTAACATTATTAATTGAGATAGCATCTACTGCTTTTTGTGGGAGGGAGTTCCACACTTCTACACTTCTTGCATGAGGGAGTGTTTCCTATCTTCTGTACTGCATGGCCTTGCTCTGATTTTAAGGTTACTACCCCTCGACCCAGACCAGTAGAAAAAGGTTTCTGTCCAGCCTCCCAATCCTTTCCTTTCACACGCTTTAAAAGCCTCAATCAAATCACCCTTTAACCTTCTACATTCTAGGGAAGTTTATATAATATCCCCTTATATTGTAACTCTTGGCGCACTGGCAAAGTTCTGGTGAATCTGCACTGCACTCCTTCCAAGGCCAATATACCCTTCCTAAGATGCAGTGCCCAGAACAATATGCCCTGCTGCAAATGTGGCTTAAGCAGGATTTTGTACATCTGTAGAAAATGTCATTATATTCCAATTATTCCTAGGCCTCTGTCTCTAAAGGCTATCATTCCATTAACCTTTTTGATGATCTTTTGTACCTGACCATTACATTTTAGTGATCTGTGTACATGGATAACAAAATCTTCTTTGGACTGCCATCCTCCTCTGCTTTTTACCATTTAATAAGGAATTGGATTCATCAATTTGTGGTCCAAAATGAAAGGCCTCACATTTAGCTACATTGAAATCCATCTGTTGCATTTTTTGCCCGCTTGTTTAATTTATATAAATTATATAAATAATTTATATTTATAAATTATAAATTTTATACTCCTCTTTTATACGCCTCTCCATTTTATATGCCTCTGCCTCAGGGTCAATGGCAAATGTGGATGTATGACTCTGTATTGTGTTATCTAAGTTATTAATAAATATAGTGAATAATTGATGCCCAAGCAGAGATCCCTGCAAGACACTTAACGGCCTCTTCCTTCCAATTCAACTGCAAATACCCATTATTCATACTCTTGCCTTCTACCACCTAACCAGTCTCCTAAACAGGTCAATAATTGGCCTTTAATTTCATGACCTGTAATTTTAGCTAACAGCCTCTTGTATGGAACCTTATCAAATCCCTTCTAGAAGGTATAATATATAAAATATAAACTAATCCATAGCCATTCCTCTGTCTACTACTTCAAAAAATTAAATTAAGTTGTTTAGGCATGACCCACTCGTTACAAATCCACACTGGCTTTCTAAGCAGCTCAAATTTCTCACAGTGTTGAGTCACTTTGCCCTTAATTATAAATTCCAGTATAGATCCCCACAACCAATGTTAAACTAACATGTCTGTAATGTACCGTTTTCTCTCTCTTACTTTTCTTAAATAATGGAGTAACATTTGTAATTCTCCGATCTAAGAGGACTAACCCTGAATTGACAATGCTTTGCAAGATTATGGCTGAAGAGGCTACAAGTTCCTTAACTACTTCCTTTAAAGCGCTGGGGTAAAAACCATCAGAGCCTGGGGATTTATTAGTCTATAGTGATTTTATTTTTTTCTAATAGTTTTTTTTTTGCATAATTTAAATTTAGTGAGTTCTAGTCCTTGGTTGATTGTTAGTTTCCCTGGAATGTCAAATATATTACCTTCATCTTTAACTGTGAAAATGAACACAAAGCAATTATTCAACAAGTCATCCATTCCCCTATTTTCATTTGCAAAATTACCCACGTCTATTTTTAAACGGCCCACATTACCCTTGGTAACCTCCTCTCTTAAAATATAATTGCAGTAACCCATTGTGTTTATCTTTATAATCCTCAAGGTCCTTTGTTTTATTTTCTTACTGTCTTCTTTGTCTTTTTGACTGCTGTTCTTATCTTTCCCAGTCCCGTGAATCCCCACTATTCCTTGCATTTTTGCGTGCTATCTTCTTTAGTTTTATGTTATCTCTTACGTCTTTTATCGACTATGGCTGTTTTACGTCGTAGGAACAGCTCTTGCCTCTTAGAGGTTGTCACGACTCACTGGGGATAGTGCACTGCAATCTCAAGGCCCACTGCTCCCCGAGCCGAGACAAACGTGAAAAGTTTGATTAGACCACCAGATTCCCCAATTCTACCTAACTGTTTAATTTAGGTTAACCAGGTTTGTAAACTTAACAAGTAAATAACTGTTTATTAAACAAATTGTCGTTAACCAGTGGCAAAAGAAAGAAATATGAACTGCTAACTTCTAACTCTATAACTTAAACTCTACCCCTTCTTAACCCTATACACAAACACACACACACACATAAGACACACAAAACATGGATTTCAAGGGTGAAATAAAACAGTTCAATAGAGCCAATCCGTAGTATAGAATTAGACGGGTCGATTTTGATTGATGTCTTCCAAATTCCTTGCAGTTCGTTGTTAATGACATGAGATGGCCTTCCAACCTGGCACACTCTGTTCATCATTGGTCCTGGTTGGGGACTGGCTGCAGTCCCAGCAGTGGCCATTGCACCTAGTAGGGCTGCTGGGAAATGAAGAGCTGCCAGCCATCTCATGATCTGATTGGCTGGCAGCTCTTGGAGGCAGGAAATTCTGCCCAGGAGGAATGATAGGAACACAACCTCAAGTCACTAATTGCCTGTCTACAATAAAATCCGGTCATGGCTCCCAAGCCGGCAGCGGCGAGCTCACCCCCAACTTTCCAGCTGGCGGAAGGGCCATCGCCTCCACATTATATCCCGGCCTATTTAACTTAACATCTTTCTTATTTGTCACTGCAGCTGTATCCTGATCACCTGAAGTATCTAAATTGCTGTTTGTGACCTGAACTCTGCTCTTATCTCTTCTTTTTATCTTTGAACTCTAATATTTGCCACTGTCTCTGACCAAGTTTTCCCCTGTCATTTATTAGTTTAAATACCTTTTTATCATATCCTTTATATCCTTTTCACTGGGACCCTGGTCCCAGCCTGATTCAGGTGAAGCCCATCCCAACAGTACAGCTGCCTCCTGTCCCAGTACTAGTGCCATTGTCCCATGAAATGGAACAACCACTCCTGCAGCCGTGTGTTCATCTTCCTAATCTGTTTGTCCCTGTGCCAATTAGCATGTGATTCAGGTAATGATTCTTACCACCATCGAGGTCTTGATTTTTAACTTAGCTCCTAACTCCTGATATTGCATTTGCAGAACCTCCTGACTACTCTTTCCTATGCCGTTGGTCCCAATATGGACTACAACAACTCTCCCTTCCCAGAAACATTTCCAGCTGATTTGAAATGCCCCTTATTCTATCACCAGGTAGACAACATAATTTTTGCAACTCTCAATCAAGGCTGTCTATCACCCTAACTATGGAATCCCCTACAACTGGACTGCATCCTGCTTCCCAGTCCTATAGTTGGTATTCTCGTCATCCTCCTTGTTCTCACAGGTATCAAGTGGCTTGTACCTGTTGGATAGGATCAATATCCGTGGGACCTAATTTTGCTAGTTTCTGCTGACTCGGCTGACTTACTGACTGTTCCACACTCCTCTTCATGCATCTGTACTGTCCTCAGTGGTGTGAGTAAACTATCCAAATATGTCTCCTTACAAATGTGCAGGGGTTTTTTTAAGACTCATTGCAGCCCAATGACTCTGAGCTGGAATGACCCGAGGAAGCGACATTACCTGCAGGCGTGACAAGCCAGGGTAATCTTTATTTCCACAAAAGCCTACATACTGCAGTCCCTGTACACTACCTACGCTGTAATTTCTAGCTTTATTTATTAGCAGTAATTTAATTCCAGTTATATTAGAATTATTTGAGATCTCGATTATACTTAGTGGATGGGTTTGGCCTGGTTTCAAATTAATTTGTATTTAATTTGTCAGGTTTTTGTTTAATTACATATTTATTTAATTGTTCAAATTTGTTGGGTTAGTTTCCTCTCTCCCACAGTCGGACACAATCATACACTCGCCCACCCTCCCACTCACACTCCCAGAAGCATGGGCTTGTAGTCTAACCTGGCATTGCGCCTTGATCCCAAACTAAAAAGCATTCCTGTTGGTATCCTGGTGGAACTATGCACCTGAATAATATTGAAATTGAAATATCAGACATATGCATGTGAGAGAGAGAGATGCTGTAGCAGAAGGTCTGGCTGGGAATGGAGTGGATTGAGGTCAAGTACAGTGGAGTGAAACTTGAACAGGGAGAGGCTTAACGTCCAAAGCTGGAACGTGGAGGAGCTTAGAGAGGCCCAGAGACCTGAGCAAGGACGCAACGGGCTTGAGACCAAATGCTGGAGAGAGCTTGGGAAAGCCATACTATTGCTGGCTAAAACAAATAGACTCGAGAAGAAAGATATGCTTAATATGGCATCAGTGACATATTCCAATTTATATGCTCATATTTTTTCTGATCATAAGATATATATTTATAAGTATCGCGCACTCTTTCTTTCTCTCATTCTTATGAATATGTAACATACATATATATCAGCCTATCTATATATATATATATATATGTGTGTGTATATATATATATATATATTTATATAGATCTATATCTGTCTATATTGATCTATATCTGTCTATATATTTCTGTTTATCTGCCTATATTTTAGTTAGTTGGATACTTTTGAGTAGCACTACACATCATTAGGGTTATGGGCATTCCTTGTTTGTATCTTTTAACTGGAATGATATCTGATCTGGTTTATAGGCTTATTTCAGTGCTCTCTGGTGAATTTGGCTTCCATTGTTGGAGTTGATTGGGGGTTGCAGGGGGGAGGTGTACAGGTGGTGCGATTTGATGTGAGGCGTAAGCACTGTGCTTTGAATTACAACATCTATGAATGTGAAAACTGCACAGCCTGTAGCAGAAAGGCCACAAGTCATACCTGAATCCTGTTATGTCCGTGACCAGCTTACTGAAAGAAAAACTTAAGGTTGAATTCTGGTTCCTTTGGGCACTGTGAATAACAAAAGAGCCTGGGGGTAAGTTTCCGCTTTGGGCGGAAATGGGTCACAGTTCGTGTTTCCCCTGAATCTCATTTGCATAATCACAAATGTTACATCTTCCATGGGCCAGCACAAACCATCAGTCTAATAGAACACAATCGTTTTTTTTCTCTTTGCAACATAGGATATTCCTGGATGTATTCAATAATGGTAACCTGTTGCAGTTTTATTAATACAGCTGAAAATGTGTTTGCCATAAAAAATAGGCAGTTTTAAGAATAGTGTCTAGTCACCATCTGTGTACAACCTCACTTTAAATCACAGAAAGTGGCTTTAAAATAAGTTTAATTTACCAGTTTTATTGGTCAGTTTCTTAGAAAGTTAAATTCTTTTAATTTGTTTAAAATGTGCCTGTGTGCCAATTAAAAATTAGCTCTACTTAAAGACCCTCCTCAAATGGCCACAGATGGGAACAGTCGGCAGAAACTCGCCATGCCTATTATTTCTATCTGGGGTGTGGCCAGTTTTGTGGGCATCAGTGGCTTTGGGGCAAAATTATTTTTGATTCAACGTTAAAGATTGCAGAAACCCGGTATCCGGCTTGACGTTACTTGGTTTTAAAATGCCCCACGTTTTTGCACTGGTTCATTCAATTGCACTCATAAAACAAGCACAAACTAATGGAAACTCTACACCCTTTGTTATTTTTACATCTATCTTCTTCAGCATTCAATACTAAATTGTTTAATGTTCCCACTGTATTAACTCTTGAGCGCTATTGGAAAAATACGCTTATATTCTCCACTGGAGAACGACCTTGGAAATGATAGACTGGTAATTCTGAATGTAACATGAGATACAGAAGGTTCAGAAAGTCTACAATTCAACTATCTACTTTAATAATATCAAAACCATGAATACTAGCAAATCAGTGAGAAAAATTTGCATTTATACAGCACCTTCCACAATTCTACAACCTATGAAATACTTTTTGAAGTTTACTCACTCTTGTAATGTAGGAAATGTGGCAGACAATTTGAACATCGCAAGTTTGCATAAACAGCAAGGTGATAATGACCAGACAATCTGTTTTAGCGATGTTTGCTGAGGCATAAATATTGACCAGGACAATGCAGAGAACTCCCTTGCTCTTCTTCAAAATAATGCAGTAGCATTTTTTACGCCACTGAGAGAGAAGAGGGTTCTCGGTTTAACATCTCATCCAAAAGGTGGCACCTCTGAAAGTTAGGCACTTTCTCAGTACCAGGCTATATTATGTGCTCAATTCTGGAATGAACTTGAACCCACAACCTCCTGATTCAAAGGTGAGCATGCTGCCCACTGAACTATAGCTGACATTCTTTTGACAGAATGTCCACAGTTGCAGCCCTTTCCTTTGGAGCTACCCCTTTGAAACTTGCCACCTGTCTTGCTCCCCATATTTGAAAGGCTCGTTTCACCAAGCTTTTCCTCACCTCTCTCAAATCTGCCTACAAAAGGCTGAGTGTCCATTTCTTTCTTCCTGTGTGAAGTGCCTCGAGACATTTTTCTACACGAAAAGGCTGCATACGTCCAAACTGTCTCTCAAAAACATTCCAAAACATTTTCCATGACTTACAAGTGAAATGACTGTTGATGTGTTGATGAATGTCTTCGGATCAGCCTTGAAAAATGATGCTTTGTTCCTGAGGACTGCACATTGATAGTGAAAGGGATGTGATTTCACAGCAGAGAAGTTTCAGCCCTTGGGTGAAGCCAAGCTATATTGTAATTTTAAAATGGTTGTAAGGTGGTGTCTTACAGCGCAACGTAAAGTTATTTTGTGTAGAGGATACAACAATTGTCTCAGTTTTAAAATTCCTACCTTCATGTTCAAAGCACTCCAAGGCCTCGCCCCTCCATCTCATAGAATAGCTACAGCACAGGAGAGGCCATCCAACCCACCAACCCACCCAGCCCATGCCAGCACTCTGCAAGAGCAGTGCAGCTAGTCTCACTCCGACATATTTTTCCTGTGGCCCTTGTGCGATTCTTTTTTTTTCCCTTCAAGTACTTTTCCATTTTAAAAGCCACAATTAAATCTGCCTTCAACATCCATTCCAGATCACAGCCACACGCTGTGCTAAGAAGATTTTCCTCATGTCGCCTTTGGTTCGTTTGCAAATCACCTTAAGCCTGTGTCCTCTGGTCCTCAACTCTTCCAACAGTGGCAACAGTTTCTCTCTATCTAGACTCGTCCTGGTTTTGAACATATTTATCAAATTTCTTCTCCTTAGAGCAGGAAAGGCTGAGAACAAACCCAGCTTTTCCAATAGATTCATGCAGCTGAAGCCCTGTGTTTTATAAAGGCTCATCAGCACTTTCTTGCTTTTCTACTCTGTGCCTCTGTTTATAAAGCCCAGGATCCCATATGCTTTCTCAACCTGCCGTGCTGCCTTGAATGATTTGTGCACAAATATTCACAGAACTCTCTGTTCCCATTTAGAATCATAACTTTTAGTTTATATTGCCTCTCCTCTTTAGACTTGGAAGGCTTCCCATGTCTAGAGATGCATGAGGCAGACAAAGTGAATGCTTATGCCTGTTTTCCATAACTTGTTTTTCCTGAACCAGGTTGCTAGCCTGAAGCCAGAGGCTGTAGTTTGACTCTGCTTCAAGCATGGCTGACCAGGAGTCTCTCCTGCTCTTACCACCTGTCATAGCCATGTTAGAAGGATATGCATGTTGATAATCAACCTGTTTGGCAACGTGATGAATGCACCTTTTGTGGCCATCAAGGCCTGGAGTGGGACTCGAACTCTGAGTTTCTGGCTCAGAGGCAAGGGTGCTGCCACTGCCCACTGCAGCACAAGACCTGCCCCTCTCTTTCCTCTTACCAAAATGTACCTCATCAAAATACTCAATCAAGTTATTTTATTCTTTCGCTGAATGTGGGCATCGCTGGCTAGGCCAGCATTTTGTTGCCCATCCCTAGATGTCTTTGAGAAGGTGGTGGAAGGCTGCCTTGTTGAACCACTGCAGTCCATGTGGTGTAGGTACACCTATAGTGCAGTTAGGGACCAAGTTCCAGGATTTTGACCCAGCAACAGTGAAGGAATGGCAATATAGTTCCAAGTCAGGATAGTGTGTGGCTTGGGGAACTTGCAAGTGGTGATGTTCCCATGCATTTGCTGCACTTGCCCTTCTAACTGGTAGAGGTTACGAGTTTGGAAGTTGCTGTCGAAGGAGACTTGGTGATTTGTGGCAGATGGTATACAGTGCTGCACTGTGTGTCGGTGGTGGAGGGAGTGAACGTTGAAGGTGGTGGATGGGGTGCCAATCAAGCAGGCTGCTTTATCCTGGATGGTGTTGAGCTTCTTGAGTGCTATTGGAGCTGCACTCATCCAGGCAAGTGGACTCTATTCTTGGACACTTGACTTGGTGCCTTGGAGATGGTTGACAGGCTTTGGGGAGTCAGGAAGTGAGTTACTCGCTGCAGAATTTCCAGGCTCTGACCTGCACTTATAGCCACAGTTCAGTTTCTGGTCAATCGTAACTCCCAGAATGTTGATAATGGAGGATTTGGCAATGGTAATGCCATTGAATGTCAAGAGGAGATGGTTGGATTCTCTCTTGTTGAAGATGGTCATTGGCTGGAACTTGTGTGGCATGAATGTTACTTGCCACTTGTCAGCCCGAGCCTGAATGTTGTTCGGGTCTTGCTACATATGGACACAGACTGCTTCAGCATTTGAGGAATTGTGAATGGTACTGAACAGTGGGCAAACATCAGCAAATATCCCCACTTCTGACCTTATGAGAGAGGGCTATTGATGAAACAGCTGAAGATAGTTGGGCCTAGGATACTACCCTGAGAAACTCCTACAGCGATGCCTTGGGACATAAGAACTTAAGAAATAGGAGCAGGAGTAGTCCATTCAGTGCTTCGAGCCCTTTCTGCCATTCAGTGAGATCATGGCTCATCTTCTACTTCAACAACATTTTCTTTGCAAATCCCCATACCCCTTGATGTTCTTAATAAGTTTTTAATAATCTCAGTGTTGAACATACTCAACAACTGAGCCTCCACAGGCCTCTGGGGCATAGAATTACAAAGATTCACCACCCTCTGAGTGAAGAAATTCCTCCTCATCTCAGTCCTAAATGGCCTGCCCCTTATTCTGAGACTGTGTCCCCTGGTTCTAGACTCACCAGCCGGGGGAAACATCTTTCCTGCATCTACCCTGTCAAGCCCCATAAGATTTTTGAATGTATGAATTAGATTATCTCTCATTCTTCTAAACTCCAGAGAATAACAGCCCAATCTATTTAATCTTTCCTCAAAGGACAATCCCTCCATTCCAGGAATTAATTTAGTGAACCTCCATTGCACTCCCTCTATGGCAAGTGTATCTTTCCTCAGGTAAGGAGACTAAAACTGCGCACACTACTCCAGGTGCAGTCTCACCAAAGCTCTACATAATTGTTGTAAGACATCTTTACTCCTATACTCAAACCCTCTTGTCAAAAAGGCCAATGTGCCATTTGCCTTCTTAATTGCTTGCTGTACTTGCATGTTAGCTTTCAGTGACTCATGAACAAGGACACCCAAGTCCCTTTAAAGTTCAACACTACCCAGCCTCTCACCATTTAAGAATACTATTGATTTGTTTTCCCTACCAAAGTGGAGAACCTCACATTTCTCCACGTTGTATTCCATCTGTCAAATTTTTGCCCGCTTGCTTAGCCTCTCCAAATTCCCATGAAGCATCTTTGCATCCGCTTCACAACTCACACTTCCACCTAGTTTTGTGTCACTGAGATGATGGATCTCTAAAATCACAACCATCTTCTTTTGTGCTAGGTATGACTCCAACCAGTGGAGAGTTTTGGACTAAGTTTAAACCATGGCTGTTATGAGGTCAGGAGCTGAGTAGTCCTGCAGCATACAAACTGAGTGTCTGTGAGCAGGTTTATTGCTGTATAAGTGCCACTTGATAGCATTGTTGGTGACTCCTTCCATCACTTTGCTGACTATCAGAAGTAGACTGATGGGGCAGTAATTTGCCGGGTTGGATTTGTCCTGCTTTTTGTGAACAGGACATACCTGGGCAGATTTCCACACTGCTGGTTAGGTGCCAGTGTTATAGCTGTACTGGAACAGCTTGGCTAGGGGCAAACTAGTTCTGGAGCACAAGTCTTCAGCACTATTGCTCGAATGTTGTCAGAGCCCATAGCCTTTGCAGCATCCAGTGCCTTCAGCCGTTTCTTGACATCACATGGAGTGAATAAAATTAGCTGACAACTGGCAACTGTGATGCTGGGGACCCTTGGAGGCGGCCAAGATGGATCATCCCTTTGACAATTCTGGCGGAGGACAGTTACAAATGCTTCAACCTTGTCTTTTGCACTGATGTGCTTGGCTCCCCCAGCATTGAAGATGAAGATATTTATGACACCGCCTCTTCCTGTTAGTTGTTTAATTGTTCATCACTATTCACAATTGGATGTGGCAGGACTGCAGAGCTTAGATCTGATGCGTTGGTTGTGGGATTGCTTAGCTGTGTCTATCACTGCTTCTGCTGTTCGGCATACGAGTAGTACTGTGTTGTAGCTTCACCAGGTTGATGTCTCATTTTTAGGTATGTCTGGTGCTGCTCCTGGTATGCCCTCCTGCACTATTCATTGAACCAGGCTTGATCCCCCAGCCTGATGGTAATGGTAGAGTGGGGGATGTGCTGGGCCATGAGGTTACAGATTGTGGTTGAATACAAGTTTGCTGCAGTTGATGGCCCAAAACACTTCATGGATGCCCAATTTTGAGCTGCTGGATCTGTTCGAAATCTAAACCATTTAGCACCGTGGTACAGTGCCGCACAACACTATGGAGGATATCATCAATGTGAAGACAGGACTTTGTTTCCACAAGGGGTTGTTCAGTTGTCACTCCTACCAATGGACTGATGCATCTTTGATAGGTAAGTTGGTGAGGACCAGGTCAAGTAGGTTTTTCCTTCTTGTTGGTTCCCTCACCACCCACCGCAGACCCAGTCTAGCAGCATTGAAGTCCCCGCCTGCTCCCCCACACCCCCAGAGTATATTCGGTGCCCTTGCCACCCTCAGTGCTTCTTCCAATTGGTGTTCAACATGGAGGAGCACTGATTCATCAGCTGAGGGAGGGTGATAGGTGGTAATCAGCAGGAGGGTTCCTTGCCCATGTTTGATGTGATGCCATGAAACTTCATGGAATCCCGCATCAATGTTGAGGACTCCCAGTGCAACTCCCTCCCCAACGTGTACCATTTTGCAGCCAGTCTGCCAGAGGGACATGGCAATACCCAGGGATTGTGATGGAGGTGTCTGGGACACTGTCTGGAAGGAATAATTTGGTGAGCATGACTATGTCAGGCTTGACTAGTCTGTGGGACAGCTCCAAAAATTTTGGCACAAGCCCCCAGAAGTTACTAAGGAAGACTTTGCTGGGTCACTGGTGCTGGGTATGCTGTTGTCATTTCCAGTGCCTCGGTTGATGCATGTGGCCCATCTGGTTTCATTCCTTTTCGACTTTGTCACAACTGATACAATAGAGTGGCTTGCTTGGCCATTTCAGAGAGCATTTAGGAGTCAACCACATTGCTGTGGGTCTGGAGTCGCACATAGGGCCAGGCAGATTTCCTTCCCTAATGGACATTAATGAACCAGCTGGGTTTATATGACAATCGACAATGGTTTCATGGTCACCATAACTGAGACTAGCTTTTCAAATTTTAAATTCCATCATGATGGGATTTGAACTCCTGTTCCCAGCGTATTAGCCTGGGCTTTTGGATTAGTAGTCCAGTAACATTGTCACTATGCCACTGCCTCACCATGTTAGTTAAAAATAATTTGCCTTTAACAAATCCATGCTGACTTTACTTAATTAATCCATTTATCCAAGTGATTGTTAATTTTGTGACCTTCTCCGGCCCTAAAAGCACTTTGAGATCTCTGCATTCCTCCAACTCAAACCAATGTGCATCACCCCCCCTTTTTCGTCCTACTATTGGTAGTTGTGCCTTCAACTGGCGAAGCCTTGAGGTCTGGACTCCCCCCCCACCCCCCAAGTCCCTCCGCCTTTCCATCACGCTCATTCTCTAAGACGTGGCTTAAAACTTACTTATTTGACTAAGTTCACCTGCCAAATGTTTTATTCTTTGGCCCAGTGTCTATGTTTATCTCATTACAATCCTGTGAAGTGCCTCGGGACATTTTACCACACCAAAAGCCAAAAATAAATGCAAACTCTTACTGAGATGGGTAGTTTGCTGACACCACAGCATTGTCAATCACATCTGCCGTTATAAACTGGACCAAATTTTCCCCCTTTTCTCCTGAATTCATTAACTGTTCTAACATGATAAGAATCAAGAGGAGAAAACCTGATTTCACTCCCCGCCCACTCCCCCCACCCACCATTCCCTTCCTTGAAACTCTGAAACAATTCCCATTGACATACCAGTCAAATCCTTCCAAATCGCAGCACTCTATCACCGTAATTTTATTTTAACAGTTTTTTAAAGGGAGAAAAAAAATGAGATTTGCATTTGTACATTGTCTCCTGTGCTTGAAACCTCTCCAAGCCTTCACACAATCACTACTTTAGGTGTGTTTAGTAGGTAAATTACCTCTTATCTTTGTCCCTTTTCTAAAAGCATTGCTTCTGCAATTCAGTTCAGCAGCACAACACCACCAAATTGGGCACTCTAAATGTTTGGGTCTAGACAGTTAGAGTTGACAGGATATTCTGCTAAAGTCACACCCCAGAGACACAAGATCTAGGATGACACTTCGGTGCCTGTACGAAGGGAGTGTTGCACTGTTGGATATGCCACCTTTCTGATGGAACACTAAACTGAAGCCTCCTCGGCCTTCTCAGGGAGACGTAAAGAATTCTAAAACTCTATTCAAAGAAGGGCAGGTTGAGTTCTCCCCTGTGTCCCGGCCAATATTTATCCCTTAATCAACATCACTGCAACCAATTATCTAGCCATTTATCATTGCTGATTGTGGGATCTTGCTGTGGATGCATTGGCTGCCATATTTCCTGCATTCCAACAGTGACTGCACTTCAAAAAGTGCTTCATCTGGGGCTTGACAGGGGAGACGCCAAGGGATCAATAAGGGATCGATCATTTCAGACTGAGATAGGGAGAAATTTCTTTGATCTGGGGTTGTGGATCTTTGAAATTATCTACCTCGGACTGTTATGGATGCTCCCTCATTTGAATATATTTCATGCTCAGATGGACATCTTCGGTCCCTCAAGGAATGAAGGGATGGGGAACGGGTGGGAACGTGGAGTTGAAGCCGATCAGCTATGATCATATTCAATGGCAGAGCAGGCTTGAAGGGCTGTATGGTCGACTCCTGTTCCTGTTTCTGATGTTCTTAAATCACTTTAGGATGTCCTATGGATGGATAAGATGCTGTAGAAATGCAAGCTGTTTCTTTCTATCGGTTGTCTGCTGAGGATCAGAACTAAGCCTAATCCTGTATTGATTCAGTGCTCATGTCATTGGAATTGGAACCATAACTGAATTTGCCCCTTCTTCTTTTCCTAGCATGGGGGCTCTGAGGTTTTACAGTACCCCAACTGCTACCCAGCTGAGTTAGCCTGATTTGACACAAGCTGTGAAATCAGACCTAGCACCCTCTGGTCAGTATAACTTAATACTGTACCATGCTACCATTCACCTGCTAAGCCTTCAGGGAACTCAGAACACCACTTCCTTTGAGGAGAAATTGACATCTCTTTACATAGAAGTACATGGAATTTTCAACACTGAAAGAGGCCATTCAATTTAACCGGCCTATGCAGTGTTTTGCTCTACATGAGCATCCTTCTTCGCACCTTATCAATGTATCTTTCTAGTCCCATCTCCCTCATGTACTTGCCTAGCTTCCGCTTAAATGCATCTAGGGGGAGGCAGTGGCATAGTGGTATTGTCATTGGACTAGTAATCCAGAGACCGAGGGTAATGCTCTTATGGGGGGCCGAGTTTGAATTCCACCTCGGCAGATGGTGAAATTTGAATTCAATAAAAATCTGGAATTAAAAGTCTGATGATGACCCTGAAACCATTGCCAATTGTTGTAAAAACTCAACTGGTTCACTAATGTCCTTCAGGGAAGGAAATCTGCTGTCCTTACCTGGTCTAGCCTACATGTGACTCCAGACCCACAACAATGTGGTTGACTCTTAAATGCCCTCTGAACAAAGGCAATTAGGGATGGGCAATAAATGCTGGCTTAGCCAGCGAAACCCACATTCCGTTAACAAATATTTTTTAAAATCTGTGCTATTTACCTCAACTACTCCACGTGGTAGCGAGTTCCACATTCTCACCATTCTCTGGATAATGAATTCTGAATTCTCTGTTGAATTAACTATTCTCTAGATGAAGAAGTCTCTCCTGAATTTCCTATTGAATTTGTGGCTATCTTATATTTATGGTCCTCATTTTATTCCCTCCCACATCTGCCCTTTCATATTTTTGAAGACCTCTTATCAGGTCACTTCTTGGTCTTCTCTTTTCTAGAGAAGCGGGAACAGTGTAGTTGTCCGAGGAGTATTAAAAGGGGTGGATGAGTTTCTGAAACAGCTTGCTCCAAAGGTACATGGCTGGTAGGTCCTGATGAGTTGACCTGTGATGAGAAATGTGATGTCCATAGCACTGAATCCTAGAGTTGATTTCAGCACGCCATTCTGCTGTCCTCTGTAGCAAACATTGATAAGGTTCTTTTTCAAAACATATTACTGTACCTTCCTTGCACCTTTAATGGGAGAAAATAAATGATACGTGCCAGTTTTAAAGAGGTGTACGTGGGCAGTCTTGGAAGATGAGGGCATGGGCTGCCTCAGCATTCAGAAAAAATCTGTTTAGGAAGTCGACACTTAATCCTGTCCTATTCTTCTGTGCAGTGCAAGACCCGCTAACATGGACCGAATCCACCAACTGAGGAAGGAGTACCATCAGGCCAGAAGAGAGGGTGCCATTCCATCTTACGAAGAGCTTGAAGGCAGGCGGTGGCCTAATGACTATGAACCACCTTGGGTAAGTCTTGACGCATGCTATATCGATGAGGGAGTGCCCTCTGTTTATCCAGCTTAAGTAAACTCCATAAAACTGGACCCATTTCTTGTACAGCTAAACATTCGAGCAAAGCAAAGTAGAAACCCAGAGTGACCTAAGCCGTTAAATCCCAGCTGATTGATTTCATTCACAGCTGTCTTGAGTATGTGCTTCACGGGCATGTATGAAGCAGAACAACATGGCTCTAATGTTGTTTGGCCAGCAGTAGGCAGCAATAAATATTTACTTGTGCCACCATGTGGTTTCTTGACTTCTCCCAGATGAATGGTTATTTTGATGGCAGGGATAAGAATTCTGTATTATTTATCCATGGGGCTTTTTTTTGCATAAAGTTTAGATCAGGGCAGTGTTGTTTTTTGGTGATTTATTCAGCATTGCTCTTTAGTTTATCCCTTAAGGGGCATCATACTTCTGGGATTCTTGCCTTTTCAAGTACATAGGAGACAGTTCAAGTGAGTTTATTTTGAATTACTAAGAGAGAGAGGGAAAAAAAAACACTGCTTCCCAGATACCAAGGAAGTAAACAACAACTGATTTGCTCTGTCACGATCGCTCCAGCAAGTTAACTTGTTGGGAACAAACAGTCGGGATGGTTTCAGAACCCAGTGTGCCTCCATAACAATGACCATGGTGTTGTGGGGTGACGCTCAGACTAGTCCCTCACTGCAGTTTAGGGTTGCTAATCCTACAGGAAAGACGTGAACACTCATGCAAGGAACAAAGGAGGAAAACATAACGATTCTAAAACAGAATCGTTCACATGTGAGGTTTTTTTTTGTATTTTCTTTGGACATGTTGGTTTATTATGTTATGTTAAAATATTGGAGATTGGAAAAATTTTACTAGACAGGGTAACTGGAGGCTTAGCTTATGTGATGAAACCTCTAGGAATATGACCAAATAGAGTTGTCAACTCTCATGTGCAGTGACTTAGCCTTTCTTTCCATTTGATTACTGTCGATGGTGGAGGTTACAGGAAAA
This sequence comes from Cetorhinus maximus, assembly GCF_964194155.1. NCBI lineage: Eukaryota > Metazoa > Chordata > Chondrichthyes > Lamniformes > Cetorhinidae > Cetorhinus > Cetorhinus maximus. The sequence continues at coordinate 13,214,235 of NC_135889.1, forward strand.
TTAGATTCCACCTCCCCCCCTACCCTACCACCACCACCGACAAAAAAGTTAAGTATTTTTTAATGGGTTAGAACTGTAAGTATGAAAGCCTGAAGCTGCGTGGTGTGCTGGCAGTCTGGTGGGATGATGAGTGTTTTCCCCTCAGGCATGCCAGAGCTGTGAGTCTCTGAACTCGATCAAGGGTGGGGAAAAGGCGAGGAGAGATTCCATTGACCCAAAGAGGAAGAGAGAGTCACTTCTTTGCTCACCCAGGTGGAACTGGCAAAGGCGACATTTTTCAGAGATTTATGGAGGGTATAATTTGAGAGATTAAAGCTTAGAACTCATGGGAGTTTGCATGTGAACTGACAATCAGATTTGGACCATGTTCTGATAACGAATGTTGCTATGAGAAGTCCAGCATCTGCAGTAGTACAAGATGTTGCTTGTCAGTTGGAAAATGGTGATGTTGCCCGTTACTCAACCTGGCATGTCTTCGTTGAATGAGTTCTTCGCCAGGCAGTGAGATGACACATTTATGAAAGTAGGGCATTTCAGAAAAGAAAAGAATGTGCATTTCCATAGCATACATGTGCATTTCACATCCTCAGGGCATCCCAAAGTGCATTATGAAATAGCTTTTGAAGTGTATTCACTGTTATAATGTAGGAAATGCACGCAACCAATTTGTGCACAGCAAGGCCCCAAAAATAGCAACATGACTAGATGATCTGCTTTTAGTGGTGTTGGCTGAAGGGTTAATGTTGCTTAGGGCACTGGGATAAGTCTTCTGAATCTTAATGGGGAGGGGAAAGGTGCAGTGACAGCTGGTACAAATCAGCCCCTTTCAGGAATAGGGGAAATGAAGGAGGCAATGTCTGCTTTTCCTGTGGGACCTGTGGGATGCTGGCCTTCTCATAGCAAACTCATGGTAGCTATCAGGATGCCAGTATTTCAAATCCAGCCAAACATCATAGCTAAAGAGGCAGTTACATGGTGCCAAAATTAGCTTGTCAATAGGTGCTAATTGTTAATCAGAATGTTTCTTCAGGAATCACTTCAGTCTTCTTATTGTTCATAATAGTCCACCAGCAGTTCCAGTGAGTTGCACTTGTTGCAATCACTGGACATTATAAGATGGTTATGTTTAAAACTAACAAACTGTCTCTTTTAGTTTAAGGTAAAACAGAATGCCCAGGATGGGGGATGGTGTGAAGTTGTACTGAACCCTACCCGTCGATTGGCCCATATGATTTGGTTGCCATGGGGGACAGAAGCCCAGGTCAAAACCTATTGAAGGTCAGGCGTGAGCTTTAACACCTGAACACAGACGAGAAGGCAGCTGTTCTTGCTGCTTGCAGACTTACAGACTCTCCGAGTTAAGTCAGTCCAAAAGCAGGTGCTGCTAGGCCAGGCAGAAGAAAAGGACCTGCTTTCGGGTCAATTTTTTAAAAATGTTTTTAAAGGAAAAATAATTTTCACCCAGAGGGTGGTTGGAGTTGGGAAGAAACTTCCTGAGAGGGTGGGGGAGGCAGGTTTGATCAAGGTACTCAAAGGGGAATTGGATTGCTATCTGAAAAGAAAGAATGAGCAAGGTTATGGGGAATAAGGCAGGAGAGTGGGACTAGGTTGAATGCTCTTTCAGAGAGCCAGTGCAGACTTAATGGGCCGAACGGCCTCCTTCTGCACTGTAAAGATTCTGCAATTCTGTGGTTAATCGCCAAGTGGAGGACGGAACCCCTTTTGAAAGGAATGAAGCTTGTGGTGGAGAGTCGAAGACCAAAGAATCAACAGTGGGTGCTTTGCTTCTGAAATTCCATTCAAGTATTCTCAGAAGATTGGGTGAAGGGGACTTTTTTTTAAAAGGACATAGGAAGATTCACCCCGTATGGGACAAAGAGAAGAGAGCCTGTTGAATTGCCAGGAGACATTAAATACAAGGCTATATATCTGCTGAGAACATGGTGTAATGTATAAACATGGTAGGGGGTTTTCAGTTGTGTTAAGAAACTACTGGGAAGTACCTCTTCCATAGCGTAGGGTATAAGTTGCCTCCTAAGTAATGTTTAGTCATTGTTGATTTTAGTTTGTTACAGTAAAAATCCTAAAGCATGAAACCTTGTTACGCAGTTCTTTGCATAGGCCTCTGAGAAATTCATATTCATGTTTAAAGGTTATCAATCTCTATGGGAAGACTCTACTCATGACTCAGTAGTATGACACTCTACAGCCCTATCTTTCAGATAAGATGTTAAATCATGGCCCCAGCTACCCCCCCAGGTGGGTATAATCGATCCCAAAGGCACTATTTTCAGAAAGAGCAAGGGAGTTCTCCCTGGTGTCCTGACCAATATTTCTCCCTCAGACAATATCACTAAATCAGATTATTTTGTAATTGTCCCATTGCTGTTTTTGGGATCTGGCTGTGTTCAAATTGTCTAAAGTGTTTCCTAAATTGCGACAGTGATTACACTTTAAAAAGTGCTTCATTGGCTGCAAAGTGCTTTGGGACACCCTGAGGTCATGAAACACGCTATATAAATGCATGTCTTTCTTTCTTACTTTTTTTCTTACTCATATCGGAGTAAGCTACTGTATCATACATGATAACCCCATGTGTGCCATGGCATTCAAAGTTGCATTTTTCTTTAAGGAGTTAAAAAAAAAATTAGTAGGAGTAATTACTATGAGCATCAGCTGCCTATCTCTGCGTAAGTGATACCAAGGTATTTTTTTATTTTTTTGTTCAATCCAAGTATCATTTTAAAAAGAACAAAAATACTTTTCAAGTTTCCCACGATGAGACCCTTTTAGTTCTTTAGTGAAACAATGATGATGGCGCGTTCCAGTAACAACAGCCAAGAGGATTTCCTTAGAACATGCCTGCTTCCTACTAATGTAGACGATGCGTGGAGTCAGTTTTCACACTGATCGCGAGCCATCTCTTGAGTATTTAATTACATTTGTTATGATATTCCAACTTGTGACTGACAACAACAATTTCCATTTTTTATAATCCTATTTCTTAGCCTGGCACAATGCCCCAAGGCACTTCACAGGAGCGGTACTGGACTAACTTTGAGACTGACGGCCAGACTGTCATGGCCTGAATTGGGTTGAAACGGAGGCAGGTGGACTAAAGAAAATAATGGCGATGTCATGTGACTGGACATCCTACCTCCGTTTCCAGTATCTCCAATCTTTGTGAGGGCGGGGAGGAGTGCGGGCCATTGAGCTCACCCATGTTACTAAACAGGCAATTAAAGTGGTTAAGGTCTTGTTAAAAGCCCACCTCTGCAAACCTTTTGAATCTTCCTGGGGGCAGCAAGCATTCGGGAGCTCTCTGCCTCTGACCAGCCGAGGGCAAGTAAGGACCATGTGAGGGCCGAGTCATAGGATCACCCCAATGAAATTAAAATTGCAGCAGCCCATCACAGGTCAGGGGTGGAGTCAGCATTAAGAAATTTGCTAGTTCAGGGATCTCCACCGTCCTGGCATCGTGTGGGCATCGGAGCAGTGGGAGAACCTGTTTGGGCTCCAATTGAGCACCAGGAAGGGTGCAACTGGAAATGGTGCTGCACCCTCAGAAACTGAGGCCTTTGGAGATAGGGTGCAGAAGCCTCAGCTGGATGGCAGAGCGTAGGGCATCAGGAGGCCAGAGGAGAGGGACAAGCGGCACGAAGGAGAAGGGGACATTACCATGAGCACAGGATCTACAGGTGGAGGTGAAGAGGTTTATGGATGACTGAGAGCCAGTGCCGGAGACTGCGATTCTCTGGGCAGGTGGCGACAGGTATCTGTGCTATGGTCAGTGCGGACTTCTGTGGCATCTCGCAGGCGGCTGCACACCTGTGCATCACCCAGGTGACAGATGCCCTTTTTCATCAAGGATGGACACGCCAGATTTACAACAAATTGAGCATCACCAGTGCAGAGGGCACTGGATCCAGTGCCTGGAACGGTCAAGGGATGCCCTGCAATACCCGCCTGCAAGGTTCTCAGTCATTGTGGTGGTCTGCTGCGCTCTCCATAACATGGCCCTCGAGAGAAGTGTGGATCTTGAGGACGGTGAGGCCTTGGAAGGGGTCAGCTCATCAGGGGGAGGAGCAGGAGATAAGACAGGAGGAAGAATTGGAGGCAAAGGGGGACAAAGCTAAACAGAGAGGTGCCCCTGCTGCATAACGAGGTAGCCTCCTCCTGCCAACCTTCAGGAAGGGGACATCTCTCTTTCCCTCATGGGGGCCAGGCCTCCATTCCCCCCATGACATCTCTATTCCCTGTGGTGCATTGGCAGGCTTTGGCACAAATGTTTTTCCCCAGGACAACTAGCAGCCTCAGAAATGACTGTCTGAAACTCGCCTCCATTTCTGCTCCCATGAGTTTTAATTGTACAGGAGACTCATCCATATCAATTAAGCTTAGCCCTGGGAAAATCTTAACTTCAGTCATTTTCCCACCAGGGGTGGGTCTCTGACACAAAAAACAGACCCGGTTCCTGTATCCCACTTCCATGGTGAAGACTCGGCCTTAAGTCAGACAAAAATATATTAGGACAGGTCAAAGAGGTAGCTTTTAAGGAGGATCCTGAAGGAGGGAAAGAGAAGTGGAGTGTTATAGAGAGGGAATTCCAGAACTTCATGTCTAATACCTGAAGGCATGGGCACCAATAGCGGAAAGAAGGAAATCAGGGATGTACAAGAGGGCAAAGTTGGATGAGCCATCGGGCAATGGGGAGAGGCAAAATCATGAAGAGATTTGAACACAAGGATGACTATTTTAAATTCAATACATTGCTGGACAGGGAGTCGTTGCAGGTCATCAAGCACAGGATGATGGTGATGCCTATACAGTAAACTTTTATTTATTCCCATGCGAAACTAAAGTGTAGGTGACCTGCCATATTGTAAGAATTCCTAATCGGCAAGTAAGTAATCGTGAAGGATTTGCCTTTATTATAGTGATAGTTTGTTAATGTTTCTCTTGTAGGATGCCATACCCCATTGCTGACAGAGAGCTCGGGCAATTGATAAGCAGTGAAGAATGATTTATTTATAATCAGTGACGGCGATGCCCAAGAGCTGTTTGCAATGAACCTCCTTTATTTTCTTATCCTTCCTAGCATTCCCTTATGGCACAGTCACGGACAGGAATTAATGGTGTGTGGGGTCATTGGAATGGACTACCAGCCCTTTCTAACCCCTCTTTGGCATTTGACATGAATGCACTGGCCCACTATGTCACTAAGCAAACCAATGGGAGTTCGGTAAGCCTAATTCTCTTCCAGTCAGGCAATCTAAAATAAATTATAGAATGCACTAACCAAAGCAGAACCAGAAGGTGAGTAACCATAGTTCCGACGACCGACATCAGATTGGCATTTTCTTGATAGCTGGGCTTTGGGCTGGACAGGAAAGTCATGACTGATGGGTGCTCGGGTTAATAGTAGTCAGCTTAGTCAGTGAAATTATCACCGTGTGAATGGATAAAGCAATAGTCACTTAATCACTAGGGTTAAAGATTAGAGTTTGTTGAGTATTCAAGCAGTGTAGCATAGATACCTTTCCCAGGGGGAGAGAACACCAGTGTGGATGTAATGGTTAGTAAAGTAATCATCAAGAGTGATCAAATGGTAAGAATCTGATTGTTTGAACTTAGAGAGGAAACTCTAGGAACATTTGTCAAAAAGTGCAACATTAAAGCTTTATCCACAACTATCTACTTTTGTTTGTATGAAATGGAATTCCTTAAGTGTTTTCCAATACAAAATTGATCTTTCACAGATAAAATGCTGTTTCCTGATAATGCGCTGAAAGTAATCATTTTTCCTAAATCTCCACAGACAAATGAATAAGGGTATCATCCAAACAATAATAAAATTCTATTGCCTCTTAAATTTAAATTTTTGATCTTTATTCTACGGATCAAAGAACATATACAAGGCTTGATCTTTGACCAGGTGGAGCAGGAGCACCCTGTGTTGTGAGCAGCGTCTCAAGAATTCTACTCTTCATATGTTTCCAATTTTTTTCATGTTAGCGTATTTTTTTCTGATGTGGTGTTGCTGATTCTGTATTTTAGAAGTGAGGGCAGAAAAATCTCATGGAATGTATCAATATTTACAGACATCACTCAGGAGTGTATCAGTACTTACAGATAGTTCCCAAGAGTGCATCAGCACTTTCAGGCAAACCCCATACATGTTTCACTGTTTACAGACAGTTCCCAGGAGTATATCAGTATTTACAGATAGTCCCCAGGAATGTATCAGTATGTACAGAGGTGCCACCAAACTGAATAGTGTGAAAACCGCTCAGTTTGGCTGACTGCAGGAGGAGTCATAGTGATCTTGTTGTTTCCTCAACCCCTGTGGTGATTTCTGCCTTGTTCTTCAAAACGTAGTTCAGGCATTCCTTTCCTCCTGTAATCAGCAACAGCCGCTCTGTTACCAACACAGCATTCACCTTTAGTGCTGGTGTGTTTTCTCCAACTTATTAGCTAGCCCTTCTACCACTCCACACTGTTTTTGTTTTGTACTTTCAAAGTACAGACTAGTTTTCAGGTTAGCTGTCGTTTGCATTGGCTTTTGATTTTGAAGCATGATTTTTATTGCTTTTACACTTAAGCTGATTGATTGGGACTCCAGTTGACTGTATCTTTGTATTTGTTGATTTGTCCTTGACTCAGGTCCACGGAGGTGTTTGGTTTCAAGAACTGTATGTTGCTGAATGAATCCTTTCCAAGTGACGGATGTATGTGGAAAGTTTTTGCATGTTTCACAGGCTGCACTTGATTTTCAGAAGTGCCTACCAGTTCCAGGTTAAGCAGCAGGGCTTCCAGTGAATGCCTGATTCATTGAGCACAGACTCTGCAGTCTGTTAGAAGGCTTTTCACAAATCTTCCTGCGAGGAAAGAACTGAAAGTAATTTGCGTGCTTTTCCAAAGTACTGTTGGCCTTGACAGCTCATGTTACTGTAAAAGAAAGTCTTGCGTTTACGTAGTGCCTTTCATGACTTCAGAATGTCCCAAAGTGCCAATTAAGCATTTTTGAAGACACAGCAGCAAATTTGGAAAAAGAAAGGTTATTATAGCAAGGTGATAATGACCTGATAATCTGCTTTAGTAATATTGGTTGAAATTTTAATATTAGCCAGGGTGAACTCCCCTAATTTTCTTCAAAATAGTGCCCTATTCACTAGGGCACTATTCGTTCACCTGAGGGGGAAGATTGGTTTAACTTTTCATCCAAAAGACTCAACCTCTGACAGTGCAGCACTACATCAGTACTTCACAGAAGTACTAGCCTAGATTTTGTGCTGCAAGTCTCTGAAGAGGGTCTTGAACCCACGACCTTCAGACTCTGAGGCAAGAGTGCTACCCACTGAGTTTTAAGGCTGACACCTTAGAGCTGTGGTACTCCAAGCCAACCTTAGCATCTAGTCATAGAGATTTCCACCTCATTTGAGGTACCTTTACACAATTTATTCGTGTGTGGAGGTTGAACACATGAAGAAGATAACATATATATACATATTGATAGATAGATCAACCAGTATATCCAAAGCTTACTCTCAGCCTTATTCTTGGCTTTCTGCCTCAGAACTTGCCATTTGGATTTTCCCATTAGTGTGTGTGTAAGTTCCTCATTGTCTCAAAATTGTCTTATTGCTGTCTCTGCTTTTCAAAGGACCCCGAATTATGCGCCTGTGAAAATACTTTATGGCATCATGATATTAACAGAACAAGGCCCCAGTGGGTTATCAACTCAACAGAAAAGATTTATGAGAATGGTTCCACAGATAAGGGACTTTATGTGGATACGTTGGAGAAGCTGGCGCTATTCTCCTTAGAGAGAGAAAAAAAAGATTCAGAGGAGATTTGATAGAGGTTTTCAAAATCAGGAGGGGCTTGAATAGAGTAAATGGAGAGAAACTGTTCCCATTGGTGGAAGGGTCGAGAGCCAGAGGACACTGATTTAAGGTGAACGGCAAAAGAACCGAAGACAACATGAATAAAAACTGTTTCATATAGCAAGTGGTTAGGATCTGGAATTCATTGACTGAGAGTGTGGTGAAGGCAGATTCAATCATGACTCTCAAAAGGGAATTGGCTGGTTATCTGACGGGGAAAAAAAAATTTCAGGGGTACATGGAAAGGGCAGGGGAGTAGGACTACTAAATTGCTCTTGCAGGGGGCCGGCACAAACACAATGGACCAAATGGTCCCATTCTGTGCTGTAACCATTCTATGATTCTATTCATTTATTCAAACCCTTCAATTACCTATTGCTGTTGTCAGCTGTGGCTCAGTTGGTAGCACTCTGACCCCTGTATCACAAGGTCCCAGGTTCAAGTGTCTCCCCCCCACCCACTCGAGAGATTGAGTAAAAAATCCAAGGCCGAGATTCCGCACAGTACTGAGGGTGTGCTACACTGTCGAACGTACTGTCTTTCGGATGAGATGTTAAAACGAGGCCCCATCTGCCTGTGCCTACTCGGATATATATATAAACAAATCCCATGATACTATTTTGAAGAAGGGCAGGGGTGTTCTCCCCAGTGCCCTGGGCAATATCTATCTTTCAATCAACATCACAAAACAGATTATCTAGTCATTATCAGATTGCTGTTTCTGGGAGTTTGCTGTGTGTAACTGCTGCTGTGTTTCTTACATTACAACAGTGATTAAACTTCAAAACTGTTAAGCGCCTTGAGATGTCTAGTAATTGTGAAAAGTACTATATAAATGCAAATCTTTCTTTTTTCTATTGGTCACAGAAGCATTCTTATTGTAGATTAGCACTTTATGAGTAGTTTAAATTGTGGTTATCACTGAGCTAGCTATGATGAGAAATGTAGGTCCCACTACCACAACATCATTCTTTTGTGTCTATTTATTCTCATGTAATTGCAGTTGAAATCATTGACCTTCACAATAACACCTTAGCCTGCTGGGCAATGCAAGTTATCTGACCAGTTCCATCATTGCTACTTCAAATAAATGTTTTTATTACTTTTTATTTGAGGTTCAATGCAATGGGCATTGTACTGTAGGTCAGCAAGTGGCAATTCCACTGTACGGAGAAGGTGTAACTTTGGTCTGTTGAGTGACAACCCCATTAAGACTGGAGATGTAATGTTGGTCACTGAGTGACATTCGTGCTATAATGGGAAAGAGTAGTGGTGGTTAGTGTCAATAAGATCAGTTAGTTTGATGAAATAAGTGTCAGCTGAGGCTCAGTGGGTAGCACTCTCATCTCTGAGTCAGAAGGTTATGGGTTTAAGCCCCACTCCTGACTATTGAGCACAAAATCTAGGCTGACACACTGATATAGTACTGAGAGAATGCTGCGCTGTCGGAGGAGCTGTCTTCTGGATGAGAGATTAAATCGAGGCTCCATCGGCCCTCTCAGGTGGACATAAAAGATCCCAAGGCATTATTTTAAAGAAGAGCCACTATTTTGATATATTCATTCATGGGACGTGAGCATCAAGGTCAGCATCTATTGCCTTTCTGAAGATGATGGTCAACTGCCTTCTACAGTCTCTCCGGTCTACTGGCCAACATTTATCTCTCAAACAATTCCTAAAACATATTAGCCTGTCATCATCACATTACTTTTTTGAGAGTTTGCTACGTTCATTTGTTTAATTGATTCTTTCATGGGATATGTACATTACTAGTAAGGCCAGCATTTACTGCCCATCCCTAATTGCCCTTGAGAAGGTGGTGGTGAGCTGCCTTCTTGAACTGCTGCAGTCCATGTGGTGTAGGTACAGCCACAGTGCTGTTAGGGAGGGAGTTTCAGGATTTTAACCTGGTGACAGTGAAGGAACGGCCGATATATTTCCAAATCAGGATGGTGAGTGACTTGGAGGGGAACTTGCAGTTGCTGGTGTTGGTTTCTAAATTTCCTAAATTACAACAGTGGTAACACTTCAAAAGTATTTCATTGGCTTTGGAACATCCTGAGGTCATGAAAGGTGCTATATGAATGCAAGCCTTACATTTTTGTTTTCGTTCCCATTTAACAAAGACCTTTAAATGATCTATCTGTCTGTCTGTTGGGAGCTGGAACCTCACCTTTGAGCTGGGGAGGGGGAAAAGATAGAGATTTATTGTTTTAAAACTTGAAGGCAACCTTAAGAGAAAGCACACTTTGTTTTTGGTATATTTTTGCTCTGAAGGGGAATGATGTGTGTATGTGTGCTCAGTTTTTGGCTTAGTTTATGTCTAGAGGCTAATTCAAGCTAATGCATCTGCTGCCCATCTGCATGTCTGCTCACATCAAATAACATCGAACCAAAATAAATTCATGTAATGAAAAGTGATACCTCAATATCATTTTGCTGTCATTCAAAAGCCAACTCATTCTGGAACCCGTGGCTGTAGCCTTAAGCTGAGGAACTAATGAATGTCCTAGTGGTAGCAGCTAGTGCATGCACATTAATTTGATACCTCTCCAGGGTTTCCCCAAGTGCCCTGGAACTCGAGATTGCTTAGCCTGTTCCACCATTCAATTACATCCTGGCTGATCTGTATCTTAATTCCATCTATTTGCCTTGGTTCTGTAGCCCTTAATACCCTTACGTAACAAAAAATCTATCAATCTCAATTTTGCAATTTTCAATTGACTCCTAACCTCAAACAGCTTTTTGGGGAGAGGATTTCCGCTATCCCTGTGTGAAGAAGTCCACAAACAAAGGAATGTAGTGGGGCATGTAAGATAATTAGTAAAGAAAGCAGAAGCTCCTCCAGTTAATTTAAGCTCCACAGTCAGTGAGTTTAACTGTGGTGTGCAGCTCAGTTGTGAGACTTGGTAAAGAGGATTTTTCATCTGTTGAGGCAATTTACCCTCTCTCCATTATTCGTAACCAACAAGCATCTGGTGTTGCTGCAACATTGAACAGCAAATGTTCAGCGGGAGATTCCAGGACGTGGTAATTTTGAAAATGATGGCACAGCTTTAGGCATCTTCATGAAGCATTCCCGGTGAAGATGTAAGGCACTGCGCATGATGAGCATCAGAAATAAAACCAGGAATTCTAAAACCATAAAGTGGCATGGATGCATAAGATCTGTCAGCGTTGGAGCAGATATAGTGCAGGGTAACATTTTGGGTAGAGATCCTTCTTCCAAAAAGAAAGACTTGTGTTCATATAGCATTTTTCATGACCTCAGGACATCTCAAAGCATTTTACAGCCAATGAAATGTCATCACTTTCAATGCAGGAAATGAGGCATTCAATTTGTGCATGGAAAGCTCCCACAAACAGCAATGGGATTATGGCTGGATCATCTATATCTTTTAGTGATATTGAAGCATCAAGAAGTACTCTTCTGAGCTCAGTTCCAATAAAAGCTCTTTTCCCAAAATGTTAATCTTTTTTTTTCCTTTTCAGATGGTGCTAACATGTTCAGCATTTTCTGTTTTTATTTCAAGTGTTCCCAGGTCAGGGATGGTGTTGTGCAACATCACACGCCCCCTTCCAGTTTGAAACCAATTTTACCACCCATGAACTGTGGCTCAGAGGCAAGGATGCTACCCACTGCTGCACAAGACCTCCATAAGTATAAGATAGTGGCCAATAAATCCAAGAAGGAATTCAAGTGAAACTTCTTTACCCAGAGAGTGGTTAGAATGTGGAACTTGATCCGAGGAATTGTAGTTGAGATGAATAGCATACCTTTAAGAGGAAGCTAGATAAACACATAGGGGAGAAATGAATAGAAAGGTTATTTCGATAGGTTGAGATAAAGTAAGGTGGGAGGAGGTTCATGTGGAGCATAAAGACTGGCATGGACCCATTGGGCTGAATGCCCTGTTTCTGTGCTGTAAATTTGATATAATTCCATGGAAACTAGTCTATCAATAAGTGGATTTTATGGGGCCTCCCTACACAGCTTCTTTCTCATCATGGGACTGAAGTGCATGCCAACCACTTTACTGTATGTGAGCAACAGGTTCAGAACACTAGTAATACTTTTGGAGATCTGTACAGAGGAAAATGCAGAGCCTTGAAAGAACAATAAGAAAGTATACATATAGTGTCTGACATGACCTCAGGACATCCCAAAGTGCTGTACAGCCAATTATGTACTTTTTAAAAGTAGCCAGTGTTGTTCTATAGAGAAACCCAGTAGTCAATTTGTGGACAACAAGCTCCCACAAACAGAAATGTGACAGATACTCTACCTTTAATGATATTGATTGAACGATAAATATTGCCCAGCACACCGTGGATAACACTCCCGATCTTTCTGAAGTAGTACTATGGGATGTTTTAAATCCACCTAAGAGTAGCTATGGCCTCAGTTTAACATCTCATTGGGAAGACAGCACCTCTGACAGTGCAGCACTCCGTCAGCACTGCACTGGAGTGCCAGCCTAGACTTCGTTCTCAAGTCTGTGAAATAGGGCTCGAGTCCACAACCTTCCGACTTAGAGGTGAGAGTGCTGCCCACTGAGCCACAGCTGATGAGCTTTGCTAACTCACTGATTATGAAATGGCAATTGCAGAAACTGGGGGTTTACCAAAAGCACACAATCTTGGTGGAAAATGTTTCAAAATCCCAAATTTGTTTTTGACCAAACATTGAGCATTCCTTCGTCCTATGGAAATAGGCATTAACACCCTGATAGTTTTGATAGTTTGACTTTGATAGTCATGATAGCTCTCACAAGTGCTTTGATCGAGCTTCACCACTTGTTATTTTTTAGGTGGGAGGAAAAGAATGAGGGACCCTTGAAAATTGTGCTAGCTTACATATCCCGACCACATGTTCAAAGAATACATGTTCCGTGTTTATTTATTTATCATAACTGTGCATAGGGGGCCTATTCAGATTTCCAACCAGGATGTGTTTTGCGCCAGGAATTGCTGGATTCTCAAAGCCCTGTGGTCATTCATGTTATTCTACCTAGTGTCAGGAAGGGAGGAACCTCGACCAATTTTCTGTTGCCCCCAGGTGTCTAGGATCTTTCATTCTTTTTCTCCTTTTGTAATTAAAATGTGTTCTTAAAATGGATGTTTACATTTTTGGTGCACAGGTTACCTGAGTTCCATTTGGTCTTACCTGGGCTTCAGGAACTATTAACTAACTGGCTGTTCACTTCAGTACTGTTTACGGGACTGTTTTATGTGCATAAAATAGCCACCATGCACTCATATTTAGCAACTGTAACTATACCTCAGAATGACTCAATGTGTGAAGCAATTTGAGACTTTGGTTTGTGAAAGCACTGATGAGGTGCAATATGAGTGCAAGTGCTTTTCAATCTTTGTACTGGCACAGGTTGAAAAGGCCTTCACTGTGGAATGGCATTAATTGTTTCAGATATTCCACTGGGCTAAGGTTTGTCAGCCCTCCAGCAGTGCCCAGGAGTTAAGAGCTATTCTCCAGGACACTGCTGTGAGCAAAAAGTCCGGGAGAAAAATCATAGGGGCATTTAAAATGTTTTTTTTTTAATTTTCTTTGAACACTTTTTAATATCTATAAAAAGCATTGGACATGGCAAGAGAGGCGTTGGTGACAGTGACGAATCATCCAATTGCATTAAGAGTCATCCATTTTCTGCTTGGCATTGCAAGGTGATGCACTGCGAGGTTGGACATGTCAGGTGACCAATGTTCGAAGTGTAAAGGCTAGGCAGGAGCTCATACGATGAATCCTCCAGGAATTTGTCCAACCAGAGTTGGCAACTCTCACTGGGTGAAGATTTGGGAGCAAAGGGAAGCACGTGCAGAGTAAATTAACATTATAATCCACATGTGACACATGGAGGTGTGCTAAATGCACATGGGCATTAACTGTGAATTTAAGTACTTTTCTTTTACACAGAGAGGCCATTCAGACAAATTTCACATTACCATGTGTAGGGCTTTCTGTCGAGAACGTAGGGCTGGTTAGATTGATCAGGTGCAGCATCATTTCTGGAATATGTATAAATTTATGTTCCACTACATTGCACCTGTGTTGGGGTAAGTGAAAGAAAATGAAAGACTTGTATTCCTATAGCATCTTTCACAACCTCAGGACATTCCAAAGCGCTTTACAGCCAATGGAGTAATTTGAAGTGTAGTCACTATTGTAATGTAGGAAATGTGGTAGCTAATTTTCCCATAGTGACTCCCACAGGCAGCAGTGAAATAAAGACAAGATAATAATGTTGACTGAGGGATAAATATTGACTGGGACACTGGAGACAACTTCCTGATCCTCATCAAAATAGTACCATGGGATCTTTTAAGTTCACCTTAGAGAGGTTTAATGTCTCGTCCAAAAGATGGCCCCTCCATCAGTGCAGCAGTCCCTCAGCACTGCCTTGCCATGTCAGCCTAGATTTTTTGTGCACAAGTTTCTAAAATGGGACGTGCACCCACATACGCCTGACTCACAGACAATAGTGCTACCAACTGAGCCACAGTTAACACCCACTGGAATGGCTGGAAGAAATTTGCCATCCTGATCTTGTAAGGGATATGACTTGACATGTGTATAGTCATTACGTTAGCACAATCATTGGTTCAACCACGGGGTAGTGACTGCATCTCTCCCACTGCCTCACACTTTGGCTCAGACACTCTTATGATATCATCAGGACTTGTGTTTAAGCAAATAAAGAAAAATACAAAATCCCACTGCAGAAACCTGAGCAGTTAATCTAGGCTAGCACTCCCAGTGTTTCAGATAAAATGTTAAACCAAGGCCACCCTGTTTGTTGGACGTATATGATCCAAGGACACTATTGTGAAGAAAAGCAGGGAGTGTTCAGTGTTCTCTGCTGTCCTGGCCAATTCTCAGACAGATGCTGCTTTTAGATAATGTACCACAGTGGATAGATTCCTGTGCAGTGTGCTGCTTCACACTTGGACAGAGTTACTGTTTGGAAGAGTGACAGTCTTTTCTTAAATTGCTCATTGTCCTAATTCTTTACAACAGTCTCATTGTATTGTGCTACTCTTCACCATCAGCACTTTTTAAACAAAGTTTTCAGAAAGTAGATATCTGGAAGTGATTAGTAGGCAGTAATCTCAAGCAGCAGTTCAGCGATGCCATAGATCATTAAAGCTGAGCCTAAATGATTTACAATTGAATCATGTGGCTTTGACTTTGCTCCAATGCATCCTTCTTTTTTGGTAATGTGCTGTGTAGGATTGGTGGTTGTTCCTCTCTCGTTTTCTTTATACCCCCAGCATCAGGTATTCCACAGCAGCCACCTTGATGCTGCAGGTATGTGACGTGTGGTCAAGTTCATCATTTGAGGGATCACCAAGTATCATGCAATGTTATGGCATAATTGCCTGAATCAATTACTTGTGAAGTCATAATATCAGCTGTTCAGTAATTCCGGCCAGTTTGTTTTGTCGTGCAGCTGCAATGGCGTGGGACTGGTTTCCACCAGCAGTGTGGATTTGAATGGAGTTTTATTCATTCATGGGATGTGGGCGTCACTGGCAAAACCAGAAATTTTTTTTACCTATTTCTAATTACTCTCGAGTTTTTGATATTGCATCATGTTCTTGAACCACTGTAGACCATGTGGTGTAGGTACACCCACAGTGCTGTTATGGAGGGAATTCCAGGATTTTGACTCAGTAGCGGTAAAAAAGGTGATGTGTTTTCAGGCCAGGATAGTGCGTAATTTGGAGCAGAACTTGTAGGTGGTGGTGTTCTCATGTGTTTTCTGCCATTGTTCTGTTAGGCAGTGGAGGTCGCAGATTTGAAAGATGTTGTTAGTGAAGTCTCGGTAAGATGTTTCAGTGCATCTTGTAGATGGTACACACTGCTGCTACTGTCCGTCAGTGATGGATTGAGTGAATGTTACTGGATAAGGTGCCAATCAAGCGGGCTGCTTTGTCTTGGATCAGGCTGAGCTTCTTAAGTGTTGTTGGAACTGCACTCATCCAATCAAGTGGGGAATATTCCACCACACTTCTAACATGTGCCTTACAGATGGTGGAAAAGCTTTGAGGAATCAGGAAGTGAGTTACTTGCCTCAGAATTCCCAGCCTCTGATCTTCTAGCCACGGTATTTATGTTGCTGATCCAGTTAAGTTTCTGGCCAATGGTGACCTCTCAGGATGTGTAGAACTCAGTGATGGTAATGCCATTGAAAATCAAGGAGAGGTGGTTAGATTCTCTCTTGTTGGAGATGACCATTGCCTGGCACTTGTGTGGTATGAATGTTATTTGCCTCTTATCGAGCCTGTTATCTAGGTCTTTTTGCATTTGGGCACTAACTGCTTCATCATCTGAGGAGCTGAAAATGGAACTGAATACTCTGCAAGTATCCCCACATCTGACCTTATGATAGAGTGAAGGGCATTGATGAAGCCTCTGAAGCTGATTGGGTCTAGGACACTGCTCTGATGAACTCCTGCAGCGATGTCCTGGAGATGAGATAATTGATTTCCAACAGCCACAACCTTCCTTTCTGCTAGGTATGACTCCAGCTACTGCAAAATTTTCCCCCTATTCTCATTGACTTTAATGTCACTCGTGCCCTTGATGCCATACTCGGTCAGATACTGCCTTGATGTCAAAGGCAGTCACTCTCACCTTACCTCTGGAATTCACCTCTTTTGTCCACTTTTGGACCAAGACCGCAAAGAGCTCTGGAACCGAGTGGGCCTGGCAGAACCTAAACTGAGCACCAATGAGCAGGTTAATGCTGTGTAATTGCCACTTGATAGCACTGTCAATGGCGTCTTCCATAATTTTGCTAAATATTGAGAGTAGACTGATGGGCTGGCAATTGGCCAGTTGGATTTGTATTAGAAAACCTGGTTGTGTGCATGTAGAGTGCTCCCCAAATACTTGGCAGGTGAGCATTGAGCATTGTCCAGATTTACCTCGACTTTATTTCCCCATTTCTTTGTAGAATACACCAACTCGTTCTGGGCCACTGTCCCATAGATGCCTAAAACTCCCCACTACCTTTCTCAAATGGTCATAGATGAGTCTTGATTTTATTATGAATGAAAATTCATCTCCTCAAGCCTGTTCTGCTCTTCAGTTAGATCTTGACTGATCCAAATCTCAACTCTGTTTACCAACATTGGTTTCTGATCCCTCAATGAAGAGTCTAACCACTTCCCCAGTAAAATGGCCACCACTGAATTCCCCACACATCAATATCCTGGGGTTCACCACTGACCAGAAACATAAACACTTAGGCTACAGAAACAGGTCAGAGCCTGGGTATTCTGAGGCAAATGTCTTACCCCCTAACTCCCCAAAGCCTTTCCGCCATCTATAAGACACAAATCAAGTGTATGGTGGAATACTTCCCATTTGCCAAGGTGGTTGTAACTCCTACAATATTCAAGAAGCTTGGCACCACCCAGGACAAAGCAACCCACTTGATTGACACCCAATCCATCACCTAAAGTATTCACTCCTTCCACCACCAGTATGCTGTGGCTGCATATTGTACCATCTGCACGATATGGTGTAGCAACTCTCCAAGGCTTTAACTGTACCGCTCAAACCCACGGCTTCTACCACCTAGAAGGACCAGGGAAGCAAGCTTACAGGAACATCATCACCACCAAGTTTCTCTCCAAAATACGCAACATCTTGACTTGGAAATATATTGCCGTTCCTTTATTGTCACTGGATCAAAATCTTGGAACTGACTCCCTAGCAGCACTATGGGAGTACCTTCATCACACGGACTGCTGTAGTTCAAGAAGACAGCTCACCATCACCACTACTTCCCCACTGCTGATGATTCTGTTGAAAATGTGAGCATGTAGGTGTACATTGAGGAAGTGTTGGGCATAGTTGTGATGTCCTTTCACACTCCAGCATACTCCTGACAGTCACCATTCAGGCTCACACAAAAGTAAATACTTGGATGAGACACTGTAAATATCCCTAGTAGCACACTCCATGAATTTCTGCTTTCAGTAGCAATCGGAGAATTGACTGAGTAATAATTCAGATGGGTTTACAGATGTTAATTTCCTAAAGTATTGACGGTGGTTCAGCACTCTAGCCTCTGAGTCTGAAGATTGTGGGTTTAAAGCCCGCTCCAGAGAAGATCATATGAAGCAGGCCAACACTTCGGTGGATTACTGAAGGAGTGCTGCACTGTCAGAGGGAATCTTTCATATGAGAGGTTACACCAAAGCTCCCTTCAGGTGAGCATCCCATCGCTATTTCAAAGAAGAATACGGGAGTTCACCCCTTTGTACTGGTCAATATTTATCACTCAGCCAACACGACTAAAACAGATTATCTGGTCATTATCATACTGTTGTTTTTGGCACTTTTCTGTGTGCAAATTGGCTGCCTTGTTTACTACATTATAACAGTGACAATGCTTCAAAAAGTACATAATTGGCTGTAAAGCAATTTGGAATGTCCTGAGATCATGAAAGGCACAATATAAATGCAAGTCTTTCTTTTTCTCTGAATGAGTCTATGATCAATTGCCAAATTGTGCTAAGGATAGGCAATTTTCTATGTTCTGAGCCAACAGTTGTTAGGAACTGGATTAAGACCAGCAAAGCTAATCCTCCATAGAACCCTTAATGTCAACTGAGATGGAGGAGATTTTTTCATCCTGCTCTCAGGGCTACTTTCAAGTCAGTTCCAAGGCTGATGTAATATTGTCCTAGCCCACTGTGCCATTCACTACCTCTAGCAGCTGTGGCACTGGGGCATTGGTGAAATAGGTGTGAGATTGGGGCATCGCTGAAGCACATGTGAGATTTGTCAAGTACGAAAGGTTGGCAACTTAAAATGTTAGCTCTGTTTCTTTCCCCCATTGATGCTGCCCAAGCTGTTGAGCATCTCCAGCATTTCCTGTTTGTATTTCAGGCAATAATTATGGCCGTTTACAGTGCAGCTTGGACATTATTTTCTGAATGGGTCAACAACTTGAATCTATTTATACAGCATATGTGATCTGATAACGGCTTTGTACAGAAGTGAAAGCAACTCATGAAGAACAGTGCAAACGTTTTTTTGCTGTCTTTCGGCAACAGTCAGCCTATTTTTAAACACACGGAGACGGAAGTAAAAGCAAGATTTGACCAAGAAAGACTGGGACAATCCAAACTGAAAAAGGATTTGGGTGCAATTACAAGACCTGAACTCCTCTTAACATGCATTATAATTATTATGGCACTTGACAAATCGCACGCCCACTTCACCAGTGCCCCCACTCTCTCACCCGCAATCACCTGAATGTCTTGCTAATTGTGAAAATCGTCAAAAGAGACTCTCAGATGGCAAAGTTGGTTGGCACATTGTTATTTCATCTTTGGGAACTAGATATGAATTCAGTCCAAGCCTACAGATGTTCTCTGTTGGAAACATAGTATCACAGAGTAATAGAGCACAGAAGGAGGACATTCGGTCTTTTGCACCTGTGCCAGCTCTTTGAAAGTACTATATAATTAGTTCCACTCCCTTTCCTTTTCCCCGTAGCCCTGCAAATATTTATTTTTCAAGTTGGCATCAAATTCCCTTTTGAAAGTAACCATTAAATCTGTTTCTAGCAATCCTCCAGGCAGTGCGCTCCAGAATTTGCTGTATAAGAAAAATTTCTATCGTCTTTCCTCTTTTTTTTGACAATTCTCTTACACCCGTATCCGCTACTTACTGCCCACCTGCCAGTGGAAACAGTTTCTCCTTGTCATAGAATCACAGAAAGGTTACAGCACAGAAAGAGACCACTTGGCCCATCGGGTCTGCGCCAGCCAAAAAACGAGCCACCCAGCCTAAAGCCACTTTCCAGCATTTGGTCCGTAGCCCTGGGGATTACGACACTTCAGGTGCATATCCAGATACCTTTTAAATGAGTTGAGAGTTTCTGCCTCTATTACCCTTTCAGACAGTGAGTTTCAGACCCCCATTACCCTTTGGGTAGAAAGATTTTTCCTCATCTTCCCTCTAATCTTTCTACCAGTCACTTTACATCTATACCAATATCTAGTCACTGACCTCTCTGCTAAGGTAAATAGGCCCTTCCCATCCACTCTATCCAGGCCCCTCACAATTTTGTACATCTCAATAATTCTCCCTTCAGCCTCCTCTGTTCCAAGGATAACAACCTCAGCCTATCCAATCTTTCCTGAAAGCCGTGTTTTTTCAGTCCTGGCAGCATCCTCGTAAATCTCCTTTGCACCATCCATAGTGCAATTACAGCCTTTCTGTAATGAGGTGACCAGAACTGCGCGCACTACTCAAGTTGTGGCCTAACTAATAATTTATACAGTTCCAGCATAAGCTCCTTGCTCTTATATTCTATACCTCGGCTAATAAAGGAAAGGATTCCATATTCCTTCTTAACTGCCTTATCAACCTGTCCTGCTACCTTCAGGAATCTGTGGACTTTCACTCCAAGGTCCCTCACTTCCTCTACACCTCTCAGTATCCTCCCATTATGCATTCCTTTGCCTGTTTGAACTCCCCAAATGCATCACCTCACACTTTTCTGGGTTGAATTTGATTTGCTACTTTTCTGCCCACTTGACCAGTCCATTGATATCTTCCTGCAGTCTACAGCAATCCTCCTCACTCCTAAGCGTGGCCAATTTTTGAGCCGTCTGCAAATTTCTTGATCATTCACCTTACATTTACATCCAAATCGTTTGTCCCACCAAAAGCAGGAGACCTAGTATTGAGCCCTGCAGAACCCCACTGAAAGCAGCCTTCCAGTCACAAAAATACCCATCAACATTTTTGATAACCCTTATTTAAATTACCCTTATTTACTCTATCAAAACTTTTATAATTTTGAACACCTCGATTTAAACTCCTTTTGACCTTCTCTGCTCTAAGGAGAACAACTGCAGTTTCCCTAGTCTTTCTCCATAACTGAAGTCCCTCATCTCTTCAACTATTCGAACAAATAAGCTCCCCACTTCCTCCAAAGCATTGACATCCTTCTTAAAGTGTGGTGCCCAGAACTGGACACAATACTCAGCTGAGCCCTAGCCATTGATTTAAGTCAGCTTAGCATCTCATCTGAAAGGCAAAACTTCTAACAGTGCAGTGATCTCTCAATACTGTACTCTAGTGTCAGCCTATATTGTGTGCCCATCTCTCCGAATTGAGGCTTGATCCATGACCTCCTGACTCAGAGGTGAATGGGAGCATCCACACACACGAAACTTCATTTTGAAAATCCCTTTTAAGGCAATAAAAATGCCCTGTTATTCATATGATGTCAAGTCAAACAGTGTTAGCCAACCTCCTTCCCCTTTTGAGGTGAAAAGTTGAGTCACATTGTGACTTTCAGGCAATGCAGAGCATACTTTAGGCAGTAGCAACACAGGAGTAACCAAAGTATCAGTCATGGCTCAGTGGGTAGTATTCATAGCTGAATCAGGAAGCTGATCATTCAAGTCTCACATCAGCGCAAAATGCAGGCTAATACTCCAGGACTGTTTTACTGTTGGGAGAGCCTTACTTCAGATGAGAGGTTAAGCTGGTCTCTCAGGTGGGTGTAAAAGAGTCTATGGCATTCTTTCAAAGAAGAATGGGGGAGTTCTCCCAGTGTCCTGTTAGATTTATCCCTCAACCAACATCACTAAAAAAAACACAAATTATTTGCTCATTATCAAGGAACCTTATATTGCACAAATTGACTGCTGCGTGTACACCATTATGGTAGTGACTGCACTTCAAAAAGTACTTAATTGGATGTAAAGTGCTTTCTGAGTCCTCAGGTCAAGATGCACACTGTATAAATACAAGCCTTACTTTCTCCATGAGTGCACCCTAACCTCGACTTTGTTTGCTGACTTAGGGTATGCATGTGATCCATCACAAATGAATGTAAGGGATGGGTATGGAATGTAAACTTAAGCCACTCACTTAGCTGCATGGGATGTTTGTTGCAGGATTCCAGTGCTGTTTAACCTGTTGGCAATTTTGAAGGCCAGACTTCAAATTCCATTGCTAAATAACCTACTTGTGCATCTCAAAATAAATGATATTTGGCCAGCCAAGGCCCCATTTCAGTATGATTGAGAAATTTAGTTGAATCAAAATGCTCTGAGCTTCATTTGCAAACCAAACCACAATTTTTTTTAAAATCATAACATGCACGCAAGGAGTTTGAGAAACAAGCAAACATTAAGCGATACCAGTACACTGGGTTGTGAAACTAAATGAAAGCCATCAGCTTCTAGACATGAGACTGATTTCGCCGCTGGAGTGAGCACCATTGTCCCACAAAATGAAGGTTGAGCCAACTTGGAAATGGAGACAGATCTGGCCCATTGCATTTACAAAACCTGGTGTTCTATTGGGAGTGGCGAGTATGCAGTCCACATTTAAAATGAACAGTCATTTACATTTACATTAAAGACAATCTCAAAAACAGATATGTCTATGATATTTTATGAACGGCATATATTGATGCATGTTTTTTAAAAATATATTTGTATTCAACAAATGTGACACTTTGTGCACAGTAATCCTAGCAGCCAAAATTTATGTCCTAATTAGATGTTTGGGTTATATCAATGGTTGTCCTGCTTAAATGGTTTGGGTTGGTTGAATGGTTGACCTGCTCCAAGCCCCTGCAGTTTAATGATGCCAAGGTGAGGCATGCCCTGCAGAGCTTGGAAACCTTGGTCAGATCTAGGTTCCAGCAGTAAGGAGTCCACTTCTGACTTTGGTGTAAAGCCCCATTCGAAAGACGACACCTCCGACAATGCCGCACTCCCTCAGTACTGCAGTGGAATGTCAGCCTGGATTATGTGCTCATGGCTCTGGACTGGGATTTGAACCTACAACCTCTACCTCTGAGCCATGGCTGACAACTCCATAAATATAGATAGCCATAGAACCATGCGTGGCTACCAGTGATATACTTGGTTTAATGGTCCTTTTTACCTGAAAGGGGATTGTTCGATTTTAAAATAGTGTTTTTTTGTAGTAAATCTGTCACAGCTGTCTAGCAATATATTTGTGGAAATGTGACTTTTCATTTTGATTAATCTTTCTCCACATGATAATTTGAAAGAGAGGGCAGTGCAAATCGATGGTTTATCTAATGGCACTCAGTACAGCAAGGCCCCCAGTGACCCTATCCCTGCCTTGTAGACAAGGTTAGAATATATAGCAGAGAAATGCTAAATTCCTGCAAATATTTCCATTCAATAAAGACAAGGCCACAGGATGAGATGCAGTAGAGTAGCGAAGTGGTGACTTAATGATCTTTTCAGACTTGATTATGTTCTGTAAATTCATCAGCATTTAAGTGGAATCATATTTTTTTAATCAGAATTGCAGTGCCAAGATCTGAAATTTCTAATGCCCTAGTCTCTCAAGGTGATCACATTTAGATTGCCCTGTGCATGTCCTAGGATTCCACAGTCTGGTGCATCTGGCATCAGCTGCGTTTTGCCCATCCCATTATCCAGTATGCAGTTAAGTGGGTTTAAATGGGTTAGATAGCCTTCACATTATGTGTAAATGGATTATACATTCAAATGAGTATCACAAGGGTCACCGCACAGTCAAAGTTGCAACTCTATGTATAATCAATATGCATGACATGATGTGCCATCTTAATCTATATTTGAGATTGTATGTGCAGTTCTTCAATCCTCCCCCACACAAGAGAAAAGAATCCATTTATTCTTTTGGATCCTTCGCTTTCAAATTTCCACTCTGTAAGAGGATTCTGAATAAGTTCTTCGATCACAGAACAGTGTCTCAGTGCAGCGGAGCTTCAATGTGAGACATTTGTACTTCATCTCTTACAGATTCATTAGCTCCTGCCTGCTGTGTAAGTACCTTCTCTTGCTCAGGCCATTATGAGGGAAGGTGAAGGAAGGTGCAGTCACATTCTGGTCACATTCGCACATGTCCTGCTTGCCCCTTCCACTTCAGAGGCAGGTCAGGGATTACCTGTGGTTTGCGAGTGCAATTCCTGAACTATTATAAATAAAGATTTTTCAAATTCTAAGTAACATCAGATAAGGGTAGATAAGGTGGATCTCAATTGTTAAAATGATGTTTTAAAACAGTTGTACTGAAGAGTTCACAAATGTGAATGTGTCTCTAAGTAGCCGATCAGCTTTTGCACATTTCAAAGCTTTTCCATTTTTAAAGCATTAAATACACATATTGAGTCTGTCAAAGGTTGTTTTCCTTGTAACGGAAATGAAATCTATTGCACGTTGCAATCATTAAGAATTTTATTTTAAAACTCAAACACATGAAAACATGGCTTGCCAGATTGTGCATGGGAGCTGAATTTCACACACTCTAATGGCCCTGGCTGATGACCTCTCATCTGAGGAGTTTCAATATATTACTGTATGCTCCTATTGATTTATTAATGTCACTGTTCATGTTTTAGTGTGGATATTGATGGCTCAGAGTCTGCTGGAGTGAAAGCTCCTGTTCTCCCATTTTCTTTCTCTCACTCGATCAGTAGTGGAGAGACCTTCACCACAAGTGTGCCAACAAATTGACAGCAATTTTTGAAGTTACTGAGCATCACAAGGCCCCACACTGATGCACAAACAGGCCAAATATTCGTCCCGGGTGTCACAGTATTTGCATTAACCTTTTTTCTATTCCAGATAGCCAAGCAGTGAAGGATAGAGCTGGAGTCTAATATTTACAGACAGATGAGCTTTTTATTTTCAGAGATACACATTACAAGTATGCACCTCCAAACCCAAAAACCACAATTTCAGCTTGCCCCTATTTATAGGAACACGAGTGAATTCCAAGCTGATGCCCATCATCTGAAAATCATTAAACATTCAATTAATACACAACTGACATTCATACATATGTAGAAATATCCATTTAAAAATTTAGGTTAAACGTGTTCCCAATCCAGTCAGATCTCCCATCTTCTTAGATCATGAAAAGCTGGCTACAACTCATTACAAAGTAAATAAACGCTCGCACAAAACTGAAGCAAGATGCGACAAGAACAACTTTGGCGCTTTTAACAAAGTAAAACATCCCAAGGTGCTACATAGGAGCGTTAACAAATGAAATTTGACACTGAACCACATAAGGAGATATTAAGAGAAGTGACCTATATTGTCAAAAATAGATTTTAAGGAGTGTCTTGAAGGAGGGAAGAGAGATTTGGAGGTAGAGAGGTTCAGGATGGAATTCCAGAACTTAGAGCCTAGGCAGCTGAAGGCACAGCCAGCAGTGTTGAAGTGCTTAAAATCGGGGATGCTCAAGAGGCCACAATTAGAGGCTTGCAACTATCTTGGAGAGTTGTGGGGCTGGAGGAGATTACAGAAATGGGGATGGGTGAGACTATGGAGGGAGTTGATGGATGAGAATTTTGAAATTGAGCATGGCTTAACCAGGAGCCAAGTTAGGTCAGTGAATACAGGCGAAAGAGACTTGGTGCAAATTAGGACAAGGGTAAAATTTGGAAAGCCAGTTAGGAGTTTGTTGGAATAGCCAAGTCTAGTGGGAACGAAGGTATGGATAAGAGTTTCAGCAGCGGATGTGCTGAGGCAGGGGCAGAGTCAGACGATGTTGCAGGAGTGGTCATATTGATGGCATGGATAAGTGGTCAGTAGCTCATCTCTGAGTCAAGTGTGACAACTAGGTTGCAAAGAGTCTGGCTCAGCCTCAGACAGTTGCCAGGGAGAGGGATGGAGTTGGTGGCTCACTAGTAGAGTTTGTAGTGGAGACCAAAGACAATGGGTGGAATTCTCCCAGGATTGCACTAAGTGCAGTAGCGGGCATGTAAAGCAATGGACGGCTTTCGTGCTGTATCATCCCCTTCCCACCTCATTATTTATGCAGACACGGGAAACACGCCATTTCGCTGGCGGGCTTCCTCCGATTCGCCTGCCATGCAGTCACCTTGCCGCTTCCTCATGCTGGGCGCCATATTTGAACTGCAGCTGCATGCATAGCTCTTGATGCTTGCAGCCCAGGACTGCTGTACAGAAGACAGGGCCCCGAAAGGCAAGAAGACTCAGCCGACAGTTTCTCTGACATGTTCCTGGAACGCCTTTTGAATGCCATAGAGGGCCACCGCGAAGTCCTCTACTTCCACTCTAGCTGCAGGAGGTCCATCAGCCTCACCACTCTGGATTGTGAGGTGGTGGTAGTGGTGGTCAATGCCAACGCTGCACAGAAGAGGTTCGCCATCCAGTGCAGAAAGAGGATGAGTGCTTTCATCCCTGCCGCCAGGGTAAGGCAACCATCTCATCACTCTAAACTCTCACACTCACAAGCCCATCACACATTCACTGGCAAGGGACATCACCACTTGCACTCGCTCTAAGGCAAGTATGTCCTTCCTTAGGTAAGGAGACCAAAACTGACTATCTTATATTTATAACCCCTAGTTTTGGATATCCCATAAGTGGAAATATTCTCTTTTGGTCAACCCCATCAAACCCCCTTCATAATTTTGAACATCACTCTCAGGTCGTACCTCAACCTTCCCTTTTCTAGAAAAGAGCTCTGGCCTGTTCAGTCCTCTCCATAGTCATGACCTCTCCATTTTGACAACAAAGTTATAAATCTTTTTTGCACATTGAATAGCGGGCTGGTCCTCTGGGCACTGCTGCTGGCGATCCAGAAGATGAACACTTACCATTCACAGAATGGATAGCATTAGCTATCCCAATTTTCAGTCCTGCACTAACCCCTAACCCCACCCCTCTGCCATGCTGCTCGATGAGGCTGTCTGATTGTGTGAGTCATTCCCTGATACCCAGAACTGGTCTGGAATTTCTTTGCAGCTGGTCCAGCCTCAAAGCCTCAAGCTTCCAGTAAAGTTACACCTTGGGGTTCAACCCAGAAATGAGGAAATTCCATGCCTGAGACACTATACTCACTTCTATGTCTGCGAACCAGGCCAGCTTGCAATGTTTGTGATCAGATTATCAGAATCAGTAAGAGCAGGGTGAGGAGGAAAGGATGGAAAGGAGCCACAGACCACAGCCTCTGTCCAGACTAAACCCAGTCACTGGGAAAGGAGCAGCTCATGACAGCCTGTGTTATGAGCTGTGCTGTTCTTTAATGCATTTTATTAGTGGATTCAGGCAGCGCCCGTGCTTCTGCATGAGAACTGAGCCTCACATCCCTGGGTTTCTGTGGTGATGTGTGGGAGTCAGTGGATTGATTGAGGTTCGGTTTTGGTTTATTTATTATTTTTTACAACGTGCTGTGTATTGTAAAAAAAAAGTCATAAAATTGTACAAGAACTTTAGAAGTTGCTAATATCCACTATTTTGTTGAATCAATGGTATTTACTTGGTAGTTCTCACAGCATTTGATGTAGAAATATCACAGCAGTAGTTTTTATTTAAATATCACTTTTCCTTAAGTATTTCTATTGTCAGTTCTTTATTTGATTTGGAAAATATATGCTAATTCATCTCACTACAAAAAAACAGTCAAAATTTTTTATTCAGGACATGGTGAGACTAAAAGACTCAATTAAAGTAAATGCATTAACATTTGCAAACAGTGGGAAAAACGTCATGTTCATGTCTCACGTATGACATGATCACATGTTACATGATCAAATCACCAGGGGTAGAATTTTCCCCCCGTCAGGGAGGTTGTGCGGGGGCAGGCGCGGACCTGATTGGCGCCCCCGATCGGGTCTGCACTGCCATTTTACGTGGGCGGGCCAATTAAGGTGACATGCGTGACGCATGCCCGGAAGCGCTGTGCGCTCCCTGTGCAAGCTGGGGGGAGTGGTCCCTGAGTCGGGAGTGCGCTCTTTCGCACCTTTTGCCATTTGGAATCCATGGAAAGCCAAAATTTATCCCCTCGCCAACATCAATAAAACATGTTTTAACAGCTCAATTAAGTGTTGTAAAAAATTTTTGTGACATGTCCCCTCATGTGAAACTGTCACATGAGCTGGGACATGTGCGTTAATTTTAATGAGAATTTTTCTGAAAATTTTAAATCATTTATGAAACCTCATCCCACCTGTGGTACAGCTTTCATGAAAAATGCGAAGGCCACCTGGGCTCTTCGCCTGCCCGCTAACCTTAAGGTCGGACGGGCAGCTTTCTCAATAGGCTTAATTAGTTCATTAATGGCCTTAACAGGCCTTTGACAATTTGGTGGGCGCACAACCGACTGGGCTGCGTGCCCGCCGAACTGAAAATCTAAATTCAGTTAAATGTCGCTCCGCGCCATTTTACGCCTCAGCGAGCAGGCGCCGCCGCTGCTCACTGAGCCGAAGATTCAGCCCCAGGAATAATTCAGATCAGTGTTGGCAACCCTGCTGGAACTTCATTTGCAAGCAAAAGTGGGGAAAGAAAATGGATGAATATCGTCCTGCCTAATTGAGTCAGGCAATGTTTAAGTCCTCCTATTAACCCACCCGATTGGGTAATATCAACAACCGTCGTCCCTAATGGCTTCTGACAATTTACAATCCCACCCTCCAACTGAGCTGATTGGATATGACAGTCTCCTACCCCACCTTCCAATTAATGTTATTGATTAATTTCTGAAAATGACCAATCCCACCGTAAGGAAATCAGGTTAAAGCATTGAGAACGGATGTGTGCAACTTTCGCCGTGATGTCAGTCATGGCTCACTTGGCGGCGTTCTTGCGTCTGAGCCAGAACATCGTGGTCTCAAGTCCAACCCCAGAGTCCTGAGCGCAGAACCTGGGCTGGTGATCAGTACCCTTATCAGTACAGTACTTGCTGCGCTGTATGAAGATCAGGGGAGTTATCCCCGGTGCCTTTGCCAAAATTTATCCCCTCACCGACATCAATGAAACAGATTTAAATTGTCATCGTCACATTGCTGTTTGTGGGACCTCGTTGTGCATATGTTAGCTACCACATTTCTGACATTATCACAGCCATGACACATCACAAGTGCTTTAAAGCTGCAAAATGCTTTGGAACATCCTGGGCTGTAAAGACACTGTAGAAATGTACGTTTTCACTTCTTCATTTGGCAAAGTTGGTGTGTGGTTGAGCCACATAGACTGGAAGGTTCTAAGCCTGACTTCCAGTCTGTGCTGTATTGGATGATCTGAGCCAGGTTTGCAGTCGAGATGCGCAGTTGGCTTTTGTGCTGGGGGTGGGGGAGAGATAAATCAATCAATTCAGAAACCTCTGCTGGGAAATAGGCTTAGTTGTTAATCCCATGGAGAAGAAGGCTGGGGTTGAGTGATGATGCCACACTCATGCCAACATGCACTGTCTGGGCACACATGTGAGAAACGGTTACCTGGGTGAGGTACAGGAGGCCAGCCAGTATCTGCGAAACTAAACCCCAGCAAGAATCAGCACTTTCAAGAGGGACGAGAGAAGGCTAACAAAGTAGCACTAGACATGCTGAGGTGGGATGGATCAATGTCATTCTTTCTGTGCATAGATTTCGCCAATCTGAGCACTCAATCTTTCTTTCTCTCCCTTCTTCTCTGCCTCGTTCTCTCCACACTCTCTGTTCATCACATAACCTCCTGCCTCCAACCCGCACTCTGCTCCCACATTTCTGCCATTGGTCACTCGCCATCCTCATGGTGCACCACCTGCCCAGCCCCCTTGGAAAGTGAATCACCATCGATGACGGCTGTCCCTCGATTCAAGGATGACGTCGACTCAGGGTCACGCATTTCTGCCAAGTGTCTCCATGTGACTGAGCAGGTCATTCTCGACCCATAGATCTTAGTGCACATGGGGCAGGATGTCCCACGAGGCACGAGGCAGTGGGATCCAGAGTGCAGGCTTTGCTTCCTTTTCTTTCCTTCCCTGCTGCCGCTCTGCCTCACCATTAAGATGTTGTGACTCAAAGTATGATGCAAGATGATGGGCAAGTTGTCCTCATTTTGAACAATTGGTAGCAAGCTTCTCCCAATTATTAATGTCAATGCTGCCACTCTTCAAGTAGAGCTTCAGAGTGTCTTTGAAGTATTTTCTTTGTCCTCCTCTGGAGAGTTGAGAAAACAGGAACTGGCAGAGCTAATGCTTTTTGGCAACCCAGGCAGTGTCCAGTCGATCAAAGCTTATTTTACAGGAGTTTTGCCTAGATGGTTGTGAAACTGACTTCAAGAAGGACACTAGCATTTGTTTGACTGCTTCCCATTGAATCCGGAAGTTGTGGTGGAGGCATTGCTGATGGAATTTCTCTAAGGCTCTCATGTCGCTTACTCACTGCAGGACAGGAGTGTGGTGACGCCAACTGCTCTGTACACCCGGAATTTTGTTGACTAGAGGAGGTCTTTGTTGTCAATCGCTCGCTGCCATAGTTTGTAGAAGGCTGAGCTGACGCAGCTAATCCAGTGTTGGATCTCCTCAACAATGGTTTATTTTTGAGAGAGGTGGCTGCCAATGTATGGGAAGTGCTCAACATTTTGCAGTGTCTCTTCTTCAACATATGTGGGAGGGTGCAGGGCTGGTGGTGGGGATGGGTGGGTGGAATATTTAGCCGACTGGGTGTGGGTTGATAAATGAATTTTGCTTTAGCAACATTCAAGGGCATGCTGCATTTCTCGTATGCAGAATTGAAGAAATTGAGAATAGCTTGCAAATCCGGTGCAGAGTGGGCAACAATACTGTAGTCATCCGCAAAGTGTAGACCATGTATGTCTATGGTGGGCAAATTAGTTTGGCACAACGGTGACAGAGGTTAAAGGGCTTTCCATCTAAGTGGTATTTAATACTGATACCAGAGGGCAGTTGATCTTTGATGAGGTGAATAACCATTGTCGGGTAGATTGTAAATAGTATGGGAGCTATCGCATAGCCTTGCTTGACCCCGGTCCAGATTTTGAAGGTATCTGTTTCAGTTCTCGCACTGAAGATAGTTGCAGTCATATCATCGTGAAGCAATTGCAGTATTTTGAGAGAGTTTTCTGGACATCCAAATCTTTAGGGCAAAACCCACAGAGCCTCACAATTTACTGAGCCAAATGCTTTGATCAGGTTATGAATGCAATGAAGAGTTCTTGGCATTGTTCTCAATATTTTTCTTGGATTTGTCTGGTAACAAAGACCATGTTGGAAGTTCCTGTGGAAGATCTAAAACCACAATGTGCCTCTGGGAGGATTTACTCAGCCACAGGAAGTAGGCGATCCAGGAGAATGCTTGTCAGGATTTTTCCTGCTATGGACAAGAGAGAAATACCTTGATAGATCCACAGCATGATTTATCTACCTTCTTGAAGATAATTACAATTATCACATTCCTGAAGTTGGGGTTGTGGGAGTTCTTTTTCCTCCCAAATCCATAGGATAATATGCATGGAGTCTTGACATTGCGAAACCGACCAGCTGTTGAGGAATTGTTAATAATGTTCTTTCCAGCATTGACGGATGACATTGCAATCCACTGGAAGAGGAACACCATCCTGAGAGCAAAGGGGATTTTGTCCAATTGAGCCAGCTCTGAAGAAGAGTCGTACAGATTTAAAACATTAACTCTGTTTCTCTTTCCACAAATGCTGCCAGACTTGTCGAGTTTTTCCAGCATTTTCTGTTTTTATTTCAGATTTCCAGAATCTGCAGTATTGTGCTATTATTTTGTCCATTTGACCTTGGTGTATAGCTTGTCTATAGTCAATAGATGGCTTTAAAAAAAGCTTTGCATGTCATGATGGTCAACATATTGTTGAATCTCTTGGGTTTTCTCTTCTCACCACATCTCCTTTATCTTCTGGATTTGTCTTTGGGTGTCAGCTTGAGCTGCCTTCTTGACTTGCAGTCTTGCGTTGTTCTGCCAGACAATGAAGGCTGCTCGTTTTTGTTCCAGGAGGTCACATATTTCAGCATTGGTTTTGTCGAACCAGAACTAGTGATGACAATGCTCAAATTCAATGGCCTGGGCACATGGGCTAGCACAGCTGATTGCACTCGATCCCAACTGTTCTGGAATTGAGCTGGACTTGTGAAGATTTTCCGGATTGGCCGCGAGCTACACTTGAAATTCCTCTCTTTGGTTGGGGTGCTTTAGGGCTGAGACATGGATCCTCTTCCTCTTGGACTTTTGGGCCTTGTGATGTGTTTGGGCTAGGTGGATGTTCATCAGCAATTGAACAAGCCTATGATCTGTCCAGTTGTCATCGGACCCCTGCATGCATCAAGTGATACAGTCATCACTTAGATCTTTGACCTGAAGAATGACATAATCCAGGAGGTGCCATTGCTTTGATCTAGGATGCCTCCATGTTGTTTTGTATTTGTCCTTCTGGCGAAGGACGGTGTTTGTTATAATGAGGCCATGTTGAGCACGCTTCGTCAGCAGGAGAATGCCATTTGCATTGGCTTTTCCCACCCTGTTTTTCCCAATGGCTCCACTCCAAACATTGGAGTCATGGCCAACCCTGGCAAAGTCCTTCAGAAGGATAATCTTTTCTTATTTTGGGATAGTAGTGAGAACTTCATTGAAGTCAGAGAAGAACTTTTCCTTAACAAAGTGAATAAACTCTTTGTTAACTGATTGGATAATACTTGACTGTCAATCAAAAAACCTATTTTTCCCCATGTCAGACAATTTTATATTCAATAAAGCAAAAGAGTTCAAACTATTTAATTTTAAAAACACAATTATTATGCCATTGTTTTTTCTCCTGAGTTTTTTTTACTTACAGCAGTGTCCTGGAGATTAATCAATAATTCCTAGAAAATCCAGGGCAATCTTGGGAGGGTTAGCAACACTATTTTCAACATTGCACATTTATAATGAATTCAGCTGACACCATAAACCAACAGATACAATTGGTAATTTTTCCACTGTTGACAAAATACTGATGTATCTTTCTTCCCATGTGAATTGTGGTAAGCATGCTTATAATATAGTGCAGCAAATGGAGTCTCGGCTTTTCTGTGCCACATTTTCAGTCAAGTATATGTCAGTGCCAGAAACTTAATGAGTTTCGGTTATCCTTTTCAGGTTTGCAGTTCTTTTTAATCAGCCCAGAAACTGCAGTAGATATAGCAATTCTAGCTGTCTAGCCTCTCGGTTTGGAGGTCTTTTTCAAATCAAGTTCATATAAGCTGTTCTGGGGAAGTGGAATGATCTCAAGCCAATTAGAAAGTGCTACACTCAACCATCTAGAGTTACTTTATTCCTTTCTCATTTACGTTCTCAGAAGGATCTTTAGATAAATTGAGCACAAAGTGTCAAGGTACATCTAGATGCATGCGTGTGTGCAGTTATAGCTGCAACAACTTGTGTTTGTATAGTTAAAAACAAAAAACTGCGGATGCTGGAAATCAAAAACAAAAACAAAAATACCTGGAAAAACTCAGCAGGTCTGTTGAAGAGTCATGCAGACTCGAAACGTTAACTGTGCTCCCTTCCACAGATGCTGCCAGACCTGCTGAGTTTTTACAGATATGTTTGTTCTTGTGTTTGTATAGTGCCTTTTAACGTAGTAAGACATCTCAAGCCGCTTCACAGGAGCATTATCAATCAGAATTTGACACAGAGCCACAGAAGGAGATATTAGGACAGGACTCAAAGAGGCAGGTTTTAAGGAGCTTCTTAAAGGAGAAGAGAGAGGTGCAGAAGTTTAATGTGGGAATTCCAAAGTTTGGAGCTAGATGGCTGAAGACAGGGCTGCCAACAGTGAGGCAAAGGAAAAGAGGCCTGAATTGGAGGAATGCAAAGGCCTTGGAAGGTTGTAGGCCATGGAGGGATCTGAACACATGGATGACTTTTAAAAATCAAGGCATTGCCAGACTGGGAGCCAGTTTCGTCAGAATAGTACTAATGTAGGAGTGACCCCAGTTTTCCCTCCCTGATAAATTTTCTTGCTCATCAAGCTGATCAATTTCGTGCAGCAGAATTGGGTGCAGTCAGGTTGGATGTACTGGGGGTTTTTAATGCTGGGCAAAGCTCTGTTCTACTTTGCTGCAGTAGCATGCCTTAAGTCCTACCTTTTGTGAGCACCCCAGTAACGCAATTATGAAATGTCATTGATGCGGTAGCTATCTTTGAGTTCGCTCTTTGAGATTGTCACTTGAGTGACAGCTTTGTGACATGGAATCCCTTCCTTCAAACTGTATCAAACTCATTTTGCATCAAATCTCCACAGCCAATGGAAAATGGCTGAGCAAGAGGAAGCTTTCATCCCACCATCCCGGTCTGGATTCAAGCCTAAGCCGCAGAGGTGAAATAACAGTATGTAAAGTTCAGCACCATTCACGACTCCTCAGATACTGAAACAGTTGATGTCCAAATGCAGCAAGACCTGGACAACATGTAGACTTGGGCTGACAAGTGGCAAGTAACATTCACGCCACACAAATGCCAGGCAATGACCATCTCCAACAAGAGAGAATCCAACCATCTCCCCTTGACATTCAATGGCATTACCATCCCTGAATCCCTCACTATCAAGATCCTAGAGGTTACCATTGGTCAGAAACTGAACTGGACCAGTCATATAAATACTGTGGCTAGAAGAGCAGGTCAGAGGCTGGGAATTCTGCAGAGAGTAACTCACCTCTTGACTCCCCAAAGCTTGTCCACCATCTACAAGGCACACGTCACGAGTGTGATGGAATACTCCCCACTTGCCTGGATGAGTGCAGCTCCGTCAACATTCAAGAAGCTCTACATCATCCAGAACAAAGCAGCCCGTTTGATTGGCACCCCATCCACCACCTCCAATAGAAACCAATATAGGGTTTTTAAAATTCACTCATGGGATATGGGCGCCGCTGGCTAGGCCAGCATTTATTGCCCATCCCTAATTGCCCTTGAGAAGATGATGGTGAGCTGCCGCCTTGAACTGCTGCAGGCCATGTGGTGTAGGTACACCCACAGTGCTGTTATGGAGGGAGTTCCAGGATTTTGACACAGCAACAGTGAAGGAACAGCGATATATTTCCAAGTCAGCATGGTGAGTGACTTGGAGGGGAGCTTGCAGGGGGTGGCGTTCCCATGCATCTGCTGCCCTTTTCCTTATAGGTGGTAGTGGTCGTGGGTTTTGAAGGTGCTGTCTAAGGAGCCTTGGTGAGTTCCTGGAGTGCATCTTGTAGGTGGTACCCACTAGAGCCACTGTACATCAGTGTGGAGGGAGTTTGTGAATGGGGTGCCAATCAAGTGGGCTGCTTTGTCCTGGGTATGGAGAAATATCAGAGTACAGAACAGTAAACGGAGAAAACCACCTACTCATAAGTCCGTGCTTTGGATCAGGCAGTAGCACTCTCACCTTCTGAATCAAAAGGTTATAAATTCAAGTCCCATGGAGACTTGATTACAGTACCTAGGCTGACACTTCAGCACTGCATTGTTGCATTGACAGAGGTGTCACCTTTCAGAGGAGACATTAAACCGAAGCCATATCTTTCCTTTCTGTTGGACATAAAAATCCACAGCACTATTGTGAAAATGAGGAGAATTCTCCCTGATGCCCTGACCAATGTTTATCCCTAAGCCAACACCTAAAATAGATCTCCTGGTCATTTATCTCATTGCTGTTTAGTGGGACCTTGCAGCACGTAAATTGGCTGCCTCATTTCCTAAATTGCAACAGTGATGACATTTGAAGTACTTCATTGGCTGTAAAGTTCTTAGAACATAAGAAATATGGAATTAAAAGTCTAATGACCATAAAACCATTGTTGTAAAAACCCATCTGTTTCACTAATATCCTTTAGGGAAGAAATCTGCCGTCCTTATCTGGTCTAGCCTACATGTGACTCCAGAGCCATAGCAATGTGGTTGACTCTTAAATGCCCTCTAAACAAGGGCAATTAGGGATGGGCAATAAATGCTGGCCTAGCCAGCGATGCCCACTTCCCATGAATGAAAAAATAATAGAAGCAGCAGTAGGTCATTCAGCCCTTCGAGCCCACTCCGCCATTCAATGAGATCATGGCTGATCTTCTACTTCAACACTATTTTCCTGCATTATCCTCATATCCCTTGATGTTTTTAATATGTAAAACTTTATCGATCTCAGTCTTGAAATTACTCAACGATTGAGCCTCCACAACCTTCTGGGGCAGAGAATTCTCATATCCTAAGGCTGTGAAAGGCACTTTGGAAATGCAAATCCTTCTTTCTTTACACCAGGGTTTGGGGGAGTGAGGAGCTAGAAACTTTGGTGCAATTTGTGCTCCTGAGAAAGACTGAGGAAGGGTCCATTTTAATTGAACCCTCGGAACTGACAGGATAGGGTCAGCCGCCTGTTTTGCACCATGCCTGATATTATTCTATGTTGAAGTTTGCAGGACTAGGTTCAGTTAAAATTACCCCCAGTGTTACGGTGCTGCATTTTCCAGATAGGCATAGAAACCCAAAGTGCTTCACATACAACCAATTACTTAGAAGCAGAGCGATTGTTGTGGTACAGGCTAACAGTGCAACCGATTTGATTCACATTAAGACTTCACAATTGAAGGAATAACCTGTTGATTTTTTTTTTTCTGGATGCTTAAAGGAGGTAATTTGGCCAGGGCACCAATAGAAACCCAGCTGTTTGCCAAATAATATGGGTTTTTAAGCTTTCAATTGAACCTTGGGATTCATCTGAACCCAGACGTCTGCTGATAAGGTACTTTCGCCTGCTCTCCAGATCAACCCTTACCCACTCTTCAGATGTCATTTCCAAGCATTATTCACCTGCTCCCCACCTGATAGCTTCCTGTTTTACTTCTGTTTAGCTAAACGAGGTCTCTAGCTTTCCCATTGTCTCCATGCATAAGTTGTATGTGTTTTTCTGTGCAATTAAAAGTTATGGAAAAATAATATTTCTTAAATAACATCTGCACTGAACAAACTGAAACAGGAGAATGCTGCAAATAATTGAATCTTTTCAAACAATACATATATTCCATGTAGAGCACCATCAGCACAAGGACCAACACTGGTTCAAGGAGAAGGTCCACCACCACATTCTCAAGACAACTAGGGTTGGGCAATAAATGTGGCTTTGCCAGTATTGTACATATCCCCAACAATAAACAGAAATATAAAAATGTGAAGTTGTCATATTTAAATGATAACTTGCCTCCAAAGCACTACTGAAACCTTGTTAATTAAAGTTTACATTAATGAAAATACTGTGTATCAAATCAAGCATGGTTGCACTTTTTTTCATATTGTCTTCCTTAATTCTGAATTATTTACTTTAATTTTACTATATTTTTCATTTCCCTTTCCCCCTTCCAACCTTTTCAAATTTTAACTTTCCACTCTTGAAGGTAGTGAATGGAGTCCCTTACAGCTAAACTCTTCCTCTTTAGCAAAACACCACCCCCCCACACCTCCTCCCACACCCCTCCCCGCACCGCCCCCCACCCCTCTCTCCCCCAACCCTTGGCTCTAACCCTATTCTATCCATTCCCACCACTGCCCTTCTCAGCCTCCAATCTTCATCTACCACCTAACCCTGCTGTATGTTTCCTCTTACTTCCCCATCCTATCCCATCCCGAGTGTCTCTGGTCAACATTTATCCTGAAACAACACTACTATAACATATTACCTGGTCATTGCTGTTTGTGGAAGCCTGCTGTGTGCAAAGAGGCTGTTAAGTGCTTCCTACATTACAGCAGTGACTACACCCCAAAAGAAATACCTTATTGGCTGTAAAGTGCTTTGGAAAGTCAAAATGTCGTTCTTCTTACTTCCCCTGGTTTCTAACCTCAGCCTATCTTCTCTGCCCACGCAACAATATTCCCCCTCTAATCTCTTCAGGCCTCTGACGTGACAGCCCACCTTCAGCTCTGGTTCAAATAATCTCCTTACGTTCCCCCCACCCCCATGACCTCTAACTCTACTTAAGTTGAAAGTGCCACTCAGTATCCATTCCTCAAGTGGCAGCACCGTGGAAGATCTTAGCTGGTATTGTATCAGTAGTCTATATGTAAATTAGAAAACACAAATTACCATTAGATAGAATGCAAGTTGGAGTGTTTTCCTGGATAGAAAGAGCACATAGCATTTGATTTTGTATTGAGAGGCGAATGTTTGCTTTAATTCCATCTTGCCCATGGACGTTCTATGAGCTTTTACAATTAGTGATCTAAAAGTGCAGTATTCTCTACAGGGCCTCTAGGACCTGTGGAGTCTCAGTTACAGAAAGCAAAATAAAGAGAGGGAAAGAAAGACTGGATTAAGAGAGAGAAAAGCAAAACGGAAAAATAAGTTTAAGAAGTTTTTTTTATTTTTGTAAATCTCGAGCAATAATTAATATCAGAAGGAATGAGACTCCATCCTTGTAAAAGTTAATATTCTGTATTGAAGAGGTTGTTTGGTAGTAATTAAGACTTGTTGCGCTGTTAAAAGGATACTTACACTGGAATGGACAAGCCCTATTTTTTTTTTGGCAAGTTTAATCCATATCTATGAGTTGTCAGCAATTTATGCCATTTGATGTCTATATCACTGGAAGTTTCTGTCCAATTTCTAGATAAATAACATTGAACACTGTTAGATTCATATGGGAAGATGGTGGCATGGTGAAATTATCACTGGACTAGTAATCCAGAGGACATGTGTTCAAATCCCACCACAGCATTTGGTGGAATTTAATTTCAGTTAACAAATCTGGAATATAAAGCTAGTCTCAATTGTTGTAAAATCCCACCTGGTTCACTAATTCCTTTAGGGAAGGAAATATGCCCTCCTTACCTACATGTGGTTCCAGATCCACAGCAATGTGGTTCACTCTTAACTGCTCCCTGAAATGGCCAAGTCAGTTAGGGATCAGGGATGGGCAACAAATGCTAACCTTGCCAGTCATACCCACATCCCATGAAAGAATAAAGAAAAAAACTCTTAATTCTAGTATAAAATGAAACCCATTGAGATTCAGAAAATAACATAAGCCATGGGAACAATACATGAGCGGCTTATCAGTTGCACCTGATCTGGGGTTGCCAACTGTGACTTGCTCCCATGCACCAGCCATTTGCCAACCAATACATTCATCCTTCGATGTACTGGTAAAGACAAATGTTCAAAGTAAATGACAAAAAGAAAGCAATCTTTTCTCATGTCCCGATGATTTTTCTCCAGGGTTGCACACAGCATTGTCCTGGAGATTGATCTTCAATTCCTGAAGACTCGAGGACAACCCTGGAGGGTTGGCAACCCTAATCTGATCCCCAAGATACACTAGACGCTCCAGCTTATTTCCTATTCTATATATTAATGCTGTCTTTTTTGCTAGAGTTCAGTGCTGTGGGCACATTGACAGACAATAGCCTGCTTCAACTGAATCGTGATTTTAATGCTGAACAGCACATCATTTAAACTGCACTGATATTAGTTTTTACTTAAAGTTTCTGGGGAGCACTGTACCATGTGCATATTACTCATGCAATACGGATTAAAGGCAGGCAGATTCTGCACTCCGTGTGCATGTATAAGAGGGAGAGATGTAGATTCTACAGTGCTTTTATCCATATATATCATTCACACTATAACCTTATGAGTGTTAGTAGCAGTGGTTCCTGCCTGTCCTAGTATCCACTTCAATTAGCACTTGAAAAGATTTCTGTTGCAAGTTAGGGAAGTGTGATTGGACCTGCGG
Organism: Cetorhinus maximus; assembly: GCF_964194155.1. Lineage (NCBI taxonomy): Eukaryota > Metazoa > Chordata > Chondrichthyes > Lamniformes > Cetorhinidae > Cetorhinus > Cetorhinus maximus. The sequence goes on from NC_135889.1 coordinate 13,253,661, forward strand.
ATACTAGAGTGCTTGTGAATAAGATTGGCTTATAAAGAAACCACCAAGAGACTCACTTTTATCTTTTTAAAATCCACAACCATTATAAGCTAGTCTGTGGTTAAGTGGCACAGTTGTGGGGCTCAGCGCTGTGATCTTTATTTAGTCCTCAGCATCTTGTGTGAAATGCATCATGTAGGATATAGAATCTATTAATATATTCACTGGTGTGTAAGAGTTGGACTTGTTTTGATTATAGTCTCAATTGAGACCTTGAGTCCCTTCTCAAAATAGTTTGCTGGAAAAACTGCGTAGCAAACACTAAAGGGCATTTTGAAAGGGGAGAAAGTTGCAAGGGAGCATGAGAGACTTGTTCTTATGCAGTAATAGTGTCCATTACTAACCTTTATATAGCCTTTACCCGGAGGAAAAATATCTTGGCATAGAGACCTTCTTTAAGATGGGGGAGGTGCAATTCTGGCATGCTTTTTTTTTAAAAACAGAGAGGCTATTGGTGTTGAGGTTCTGTCTTTAGCAATGGACATGTCTGGGAAGTGAGAGCTGAAACTGTGCAGACAGCCCTGTTTTGGTTTCTTTGTCAATTGATGGGGGTTTCCGACATAACTAAAACATCTGAGAGGTCGTTAGTCAAACTGGAGCTGCTGTAGTCAGACAAGAATCCCCTTCACACGCACAGTACCGATGGTTCTGAGGAACGTGCCAAGCCTGCTGGGCGTACGCAACAGTGGCAGGGAGTTTAATTTGAATTGGAGTAGTGTTTTCCTAATGATCCCTGCACACAGTCAACCCATTGTCAAACAAGGGCTTTCAGGTTCAGCCATCACACTTGTCGAGCATTGTATCCCTCTGAAAAAGGAGTCCCAGTGTGAGTTCTAGCCAACCGGTCGGTCCAAGTGGGAACGTCCTGTGGTTATATTTGTTTTGAGAAGAGGCTTGAAATGTTCCACTGAATGGTGTCGCAGTCTTCGGTCAGGACATGCAAGCGCGCAGAAAGAAACCATTGTGCTAGACACTGGCAGGTTGCATTGGAAAGTAATCACAAAAGCCTTCTTGTCTAAGCTGTGTCGAACTTTGACCTTTGAATTTTAGGGGTAGTTTGTAACGGAGTGATGTTTGTTTCTGTGCAGTAAATTGATTTTTGTTTTTTAGCTGTGGGGAGAGTGGTGGAGGGATGCAACAGGGCAGGAGAGAAGGATTTGGAGAAAAATAGAGAGGAAACGCTAAATCTGGAGACAATTTGTGGAAACTGGGAAGTTTAGTAACAGGAGCGCAGAATGGAATTGGAGGATTAAACTGCATGCCACCCAGCAAGCAGCAGGAAGCGAGAACAAGCAGATCTTGACCTTGGGAATTGAGTCTGTTATTTCAGGTAGAGGGGCAAATGGTTGGAAAGAGACAAACGTCTATTTATTTATTAACCCATCTATAATACCTGCCTCAAAATTTCCAGAGCAGCAGCATGCATTGACTTTCTTAAATAAAAACACTGTGCCTTTTTACTATGTTTCATGGTTTCTTGTGCTTTATATGGGATGGAGGGAAGGAAGAACCTTGTCAACGGTTTTTCTTTTAATTAACCTCCATCTGGAGGCTGCATTCTTCCATTTACAAATGATAATGGACATGCAGCAAACATTCCATTTCAGATGGGTTGTCTTCATATGGCGCACCTTTGCTGATGGCCGTAGAGGCCAATCCTTGAGAGGCAGGTCCTACCACAAGTGCTGCACATGAAGCTACCAGGTGTCATTGTGGGTTGTTGTTTTCCGCCTTGGCATCTATTGCCAAGCTGTTGTAGCCACTGGTCATCGTGGTGGTGCACGCCAGCCACAGGAGGTGTTGCTATTTTTCTCTCATCAGCAAGTCAGCGAGCTCATCACAATGGCAAGCATCCTTGAAATGGAGCTTTGGGCATCCCACTGGCCATCTGGCTCCGTCTACCTCAACATACAGCAGGTCCCTGCGTATGTGACTGTCTCCCATCTTGTAGACGTGCCCAAGGCAATAAAACCACTCGTGCTTGAAGAGTACTAACAAATGTGGAAGCTCAGCCTTTGAGAGGACTGCTTCATTCGTGATATTCTTCTGCCAGGATATACCCATAAAGCACCGCAGATAGCGAAGATGGAAATTGTTGAGCTTTTCTTGATCGCTTCAAGTCGTCCATGTTTCACAGCCACGCAATAAGGTGCTAAGAACACAGGCCTCATAAACAATCAGCTTGGTCCTCCGGGCTAGCTTGATGTTATTCCTTGCGTGTTTTGTGTGTCAGCCAAAGGTGGTAGCTGCTTTCCCTACGTGTGTATCAAGTTCTGCATCAGGGGACAGATTGTGGACCTGAGGCAGCAGAATTTACTAATTATGTCTAGCGGGGTGTTGTTTAATGTGATGGGGGCTAAGATGTAACACCTTGACCCATGACCACGATTTTCTTGATGCTTATAGTCAGAGAGTACAAGTTACTGGCATGGGAGAGAGTCCGTGAGTCTTTGTAGCTGGGTTTCCGGGGCGACTAGCATAGCATCATTTGTGTAGAGAGGTTCTCTGATCAGGACATGATGCGTTTTTGTCTTTGCTTTCAGTCTTGATAGATTGTAGAACTTGCCGCCTCACCTAATGTGCAAGTAAACTCATTCCATATCTGCAGGGAAGGCAAAGGTCAGGACCATGGAGCAGAAGATACCAAACAGAGTGGGGGCTAGGACATAGCCCTGTTTCACTCCATTCTTCACTCTGAAACTGTTGAAGTGGAGCCATCAAACTGTACATTGCAGTACATGTTGTCATAGAAGGAGCGGATGGGACTGAGGAACTTCGGTGAACAGCCAATTTTCCCCAAAATCTTGTAGAGTCCTGCTCTGCTGATAGTGTCGAATGCCTTAGTGAAATCTATGAAAGTAAGGTAAAGAGGTATACCCTGTTCCCTACGCTTCTTATGTAGCTGCTGTATGGAGAAGAAGATGTCCATTGTAGATCTGTCGGCACGGAAACCACACTGTGTTTCCGGGCGCAGTTGGTCTGCAAGTAGATGGAGTCTTTTAAGTATGACCCTAGCAACGATCTTCCCTGTGAGGCTAAGGATTGAGATGCCCTTGTAGTTGTTGCAGTCTCCTCAGTCCCTTTTGTTTTTGTACGGTGTGATGATTGTTGAATCACACAGCTCCTGTGGAAAGAAGCCGACTTTTCAACAGAGAAAGAGAAGCTCGTAAAGGTGCAGCAATAGATGGGGCTTTCAGTGCTTGAACAATTTGGCTGGGATTTCATCCTTGCTGTTTGCTAAGTGAACTATGGCCTTCTCGAGCTCAAGTGATGAGGGTTCTTTGTCTAACTCATTCATATCAAGAAGCTGCGGGAGAGTGTCAAGGGTGGATTGGACGATATCTGTCTCATAGGAGTCCGGATCATAGTAGTGATTAGCCCAGTGGGACATCTGTTTACTTCTGTCGGTGAGTACTTCACCATCTGTCAACTTCAGGGGGGCAACTTTGGTGATGGTAGGACCAAGTGCCCCCTTGATCTCTTCATGCATATGTAGTAAATTTCCACTGTCACAGACAGTTTGGATTTCTTGTAATAAATTGATCCAGTGTTTATTTCTCCATTATCTCCCTATCTATTGCGTGGCTATCTTGGCAAGGTGGTAAAGGTTAGCTGTGGGGGGGACAGAGAGAGGCTGCAAAGAGATACTGACATTAAATGAGTGGGCAACAAGGTGGCAGATGGAGTGTAATATGGGGAAGTGTGAAGTTATTGAATATATTTAAATCTATACCACAGATTTTTGGTGTCTCAAGGAATCGAGGGATATCGGGAATGGGCATTGGAGCTGAAGCCCAAGATCAGCCATAATCGCATTGAATGGTGGAGCAGGCTCGAAGAGCCAAATGGTCTACTGCTGCTCCAATTTCTTGTGCTTTTGGCTACTTTCAGGTCGTGCAGTGTCTTAGCTGTTGGGTTTAAGTTGTTACCTCAGAGGTTTAGCAGATTTATCATGTAGGCTTTGTTTCTTTGCTTCAATGACAGATGTCATCTGAGCTGAGTCGGTCTCAAACCAGTTGAGGGTCCTGCTTTTACCAAATGATGTTTCTGCTGCTTCATGCATGATTGAGCTTAGTGACCTCCAAGCTTCATCGATAGCAGCTTCAGCGCTTCCTGATAAACTTTAATGGGTTGCACTTGTTTTAGCAACAGTACAAAGTGCTGACATTTGGCATCCTTACTTGTGTAATTAACCTATTCACCCTTATAATGTACTGACTCCCTCAGAACTACTCCAATTCTGACCACTTGTGCATCCACAACTTCACTCACCTCACCATTGGCAGCTGTGCCTTCAGCAGTATAGCACTGAATATAAATAAGTTTAGGGGATAAATGAGGGATCCGGTCCCAAAACTCTGGAACAACCTCAAAAAATTTTCCACCCCTCAACCTTGCTCTCTCTCTTAAGATGCTCCTTAAAGCTACCTCTTTGATCAAGCTTTGAGCCTCCTGTCCTCTTATCTCCTTATATCGCCTGGTATCACATTTGTCTGATAATGTTCCTGTGAAGCGCCTTCAAACATTTTATGCTTTAAACTTACAGTATAGATGCAAATTGTTGTTGGATAGTAGTAATTTGGGAGGCTATAGGGAGCTATTTAATTATTCTTACAACTACAATTCTTAGCCAAGAGAACCTGCAGCTGTCCTACCACCAAGGAGCTTACATACCAGGCCATTTTTCTCAGCTCTGTTTGATTATGATGATACTCGATAGCAGGGTCTTGAGTGGTGAGATGAAGATTTTATCCTGCACTTGTTTCTGCTTGGGGTGGGAGTCCAAAACTAGGGACCAAAAATGTACAATTTTTTTTTATTCATTCACGGGATGTGGGCATCGCTGGCTAGGCCAGCATTTATTGCCCATCCCTAATTGCCCTTGAGAACCAAGTGGCTTGCCCAGACGTTTCAGAGGGAAGAGTCAACAATATTGCTGTGAGTTTGGAGTCACGTGTAGGCCAGACCAGATGAGGACTGCAGGAGAAATATTCTTTACTCAGAGGGTGGTTAGAACACAGGACTCACTGCCACATAATGTAGTGAGATGAATAGCATAGATGAATTTAAGGGGAAGCTATGTAAATACATGAGGGAGAATGGAATAGAAAGTTATATTGAAAGCTGTAAATGGAAGAAGGTTGGAGGAGGCTCGTCGGAGCATTAACATTGACATAGACCTGCTTGGCTGAATGGCCTATTTTTGTGTTCTAAGTTCTATGTAGTTCTACATACTGTGAGTTCCTGAGTTCAGTTGTGGTGCTGTAGGAAGGCAACAAGAGAAGCTCAGGCTTTTCCCTGCCTGGGGAAAGGAAAGTCACACCTTGTTACATTGACATGGAAGCTGGCCACCTCCTCATCCAACATTGTTGATCTTAGATACAGAAACACCTGAAGGTCCACTGGGAGCAGCAAGATGAAAAAAAAAAGTGGAACAAATAAAGTATTTTGTTTTTATTCCAGAGAATTTGGGATTCTCCTTACAGCAGAGAAGTTTAAGGGGAGATTCGATGGAGGTAATAAAATAAAAACCAAATTCCCCAGATGCTGGAAATCCGAAATTAAAAACAGAAAATGCTGGAAAAACCCAGCAGGCCTGGCAGCATCTGTGGAGAGAGGAACTGAGTTAATGTTTCGAGTCCGTATGACTCTTCAAAGCTAAAGCGAGGTAGAAATGTGATGGATTTTATACTGTTTAAGAGGGGGTGGAGCAAAATAGAAGGTCGGGGATAGGTGGGAGCTAAGGAGAAATTTGACAAGGATGTCATGGATACAAGACAAAAGGAGTGTTAATGGTAGTGTTAAAGACTAAAGAAGGTGCTGATAGTGATATAAAGGTGAGATAGCAGAATGGTAGTTTGATGGAGGCGTTCAAATTTATGAGGGGTTTGGATAGAATAAATAAGGTGAAACTGTTTCTACTGGCAGAGGGTTGGTAACCAGAGGAAATAGATTTAAAGTAATTGGAAAAGGAACCAAAGAGGAGATGAAAATTTTTTTGAACCAGGGAGTTATGACAAACCTACTGGAGTTTTTTGAGGATGTAACTAGCAGAATATACAAGGGAGAACCAGTGAATGTGGTGTATTTGGATTTTCAGATAGCTTTTGATGAAGTCCCACATAAGAGATTAGTGTGCAAAATTGGGTTGGGGGTAATATATTGGCATGGATTGAGAATTGGTTAGCAGACAGGAAACGGAGATTAGGAATAAATGGGTCTTTTTTGGAATGGCAGGCGGTAACTAGTGGGGTACCGCAGGGATCAGTGCTTGGGCCCCAGCTATTCACAATATATATCAATGATTTGGATGAGGGAACCAAGTGTAATATTTCCAAGTTTGTTGATGGCACAAAACAATCATCACCTCAAGGAGTGGAAAATTCTACTTTAGTTACATTCCAATCATAAGAACACGAAGGTGGGTATAATCTTGTAAAGTATCCCCCTGACTGTGTGCCGTGAGAAAAAAGATCAAAAGGAAATATATATTTCTACTTGTCCAAACTCCAGGACTGGATCAGATGCAGTTTCCTCCAGTTAAACATTGGAAAGGCCAAATCCATCATTTTCAGTGCACAGCACAAATTCTGTTCCCACTCATTTATTCCCATGACTCCATGATGTTAAGAGACTTCAAGGAGATTTAGACAAGTTCAGTGAGTGGGCAAATACATGGCAGATGTCGTATAACATGGATGAGTGTGAAGTTATCCACTTTGGTAGGAAAAGCAGAATGGCAGAGTATTATTTAAATGGTGATAGATTGGGAAATGTTGAATACAAAGGGACCTGGGTGTCCTTGTACACCAATCACTGAAAGCAAACATGCAGGTGCAGCAAGCAGTTAAGAAGGCAAATGTTTTGTTGGCCTTCATTGTGAGAGGACATGGGTACAGGAGCAAGGATGTCTTACTGCAGCTGTACAGGGCCTTGGTGAGACCTCACCTGGAATATTGTGTGTAGTTTTGGTCTCCTTACCTGAAAAAGGATATATTTGCCATAGAGGGAGTGTGGCGAAGGTGCTCCAGACTGATTCCTGGGATGGCAGGATTGTCATATGAGGAGAGATTGGGCTGACTAGGCCTGTATTCACTGGAGTTTAGAAGAATGAGAGGGGATCTCATTGAAGCATACAAAGTTCTGACAGGGCTGGACAGACTGGATGCAGGGATGCTATTTCCTCTAGCTGGGGGGCCTAAAACAAAGGGGATCACAGTCTCAAGCTACTGGGTAGACCATTTAGGACTGAGATAAGGAGAAACTTCTTCACTCAGAGGGTGGTGAACCTGTGGAATTCTCTACCGTAGAGGGCTGTGGAGGCCAAGTCACTGAATATATTTAAGAAGGAAATAGATAGATTTCTAGACTCTAAAGGCATCAAAGTATGGGAAGAGAGCGGGAGTATGGCATTGAGATAGAGGATCAGCCATGATCATATTAAATGGCGGAGGAGGGTCAAAGTGCCAAATGACCCACTCCTATTTTCTATGTTTTTATATCTATATTATTATAATCTAGAATACACTACCTAAAAGGGTGGTAGAAGCAGTTTCAATAGTAACTTTCAAATGATAATTGGATATGTACTTGAAAAGATAAAATTTGCAGGGTATTGAGAAAGAGTAGGGGGAGTAGGACTAATTGGATAGCTCTTTCATAAAGCAGGCACAATGGACAAAATGGCCTCCTTCTGTGCTCTCTAATTCTGTGATAGATTTTGTAATGGAGGGAGTATAGGGTCAGAAACTCAACTCTGGGGTGAATAGGATGCTGAGATGGCGAGCAGGCTGGTTTAGTCTGAGACAGTGGCCAGGGAGGTGAATGGAGTCGTGGGAATAAATGAGTGGGAACAGAATTTGTGCTGTGCACTGAAAATGATGGATTTGGTCTTTCCAATGTTTAACTGGAGGAAACTGCAGCTGATCCAGTCCTGGATTTTGGACAAGTAGAAATATATATCTCCTTTAGATCTTTTTTCTCACGGCACACAGACAGGAGGATACTTTACAAGATTATACCCACCTTCGTGTTCTTATGATTGTATTTTAACTAAAGTAGAATTTTCCACTCCTTGAGATGGAGATTGTCAGTACTGGGAAATGGGCTATTTACTTTTTGCACTAGCATTGGTATTAAGCATTCTGAAGAAAAATGGTATTTTACAGGTTAGTTGCAGATTAAACATTCATAGGAATATAGAAACATAGGAGTTAGGAGCAGGAGAAGGTCATGCAGCCCTTTGAGCCTGCATTCAACAAGAGCATGGCTGATCTAGTTGTGTCTCAACTCCACTTTTCCATCACCTCCCCCCCCCCACCACCCACACCGCATCCCCCCCCCCCCACCACTCCGTCCTCCCTCCACTCCCCCTACCATAACCCTTAACTCCTTTGCCTATCAAAAATCTCTCTAACTCTTCCTCTGTACTGCTCCAACAGTGCATTTATTGTCAACATCCAAAAATCATCTCCTAGTGCAAAAGTGTGAGTTTTGCCTTTCTTACGCCAACCAACTGTCAGATCAGTGCGAGCTGATAGTATGACATCACACCTATTGGCAGCGGGTTTGACTGTCCATGCTCATTCAATCCTATTTTACAATCACAGCCTGCGGAGACTTTCACCCCATTCACGTAGACTAGTTTTTAGCCAGAATTCCAGAGGCTGAAACTAAATCATGTGTGAGCCTACTGCATCATTCAGTCCCAATAAGAATTTCTTAAAACATAAAGTTTAATGCTATCTCCTCGGTAACTAACTTTTCAAGCCCAATTTCACACCAGGTATAGCAATATCATTCTGTTCAGCTCGATCTCCTTCACAATCATCTCTGTGTCATATTCAATATCTTGGTGATATAATGATAAATACCCAAACAACATATAGCTTTCGATCAAGATTGCTTCTAAGTGTGTTCTACCTCTTCAATTCAGAATCCAATATTCAAACCTTAGACAGTAACTATAAATCATTTACATGACTAAACTAAACAAGGTGTCGAAGTCTTTTACCAAACAAATAAAAGCTCCAAAGAGTCTGTTAAATCTGTTTACAAAGAATACTCCTGGATAAGATCTTTATCCCTTGAATATTTGCGAGAAAGGCGCCTCCCCTAACCCCTATGCCCATACTTCCATTTTTTTCACCCATTGGTGTTCCGCCTTTCTTCGCCTTTCACCCCCTTTTTTTCTCTCTATTGTAATTTCCATTTCTCCTCCCCCTCCCCTCTCCCATGCATTTCACCCTCTCCACTTGCCATTAACTCTTCAGCCAATCCTGCACCTGCTCCAGCTTATGCACTCAGCCATGTTAAAAAGGCACCCCCTCTGCCTCCTTTGTAGTGCTAATGATGCAGAACATCAGCCCTCAATGCTGGATGCTGAACTCCCATTCACACAATAGTTTGGCATTCGTGGCTGAAAGTGCAAAGAGTGGAGGGAGCAGGACACACATGCATGCTTTAGGCACCAGAGGAGGGGAGAGAAACTCTCCCTCTTTAGAGGATGCCTTTTCAACAGCACCTCCCAAACCCGCAAGCCACCATCACTTAGACAAACAAGGGCAGCAGGTGTATGGGAGCGCCAACACCTCCAAATTATACACCATCCCAATTTGGAAATATATCGATGCTGAGTCAAAATCCTGGAACTCCTGAGCCACTTGCAGTTTGGGAGCACCTTTACCACACAGACTACAGAGGTTCAAGAGGGAAGCTCACCACCCTCTGTCATAGGGTAACTAGGGCTAAGCAGTAAAATGCCAGCCTCACTGACAACGCCCATATTCCAAGAATGAGTTTTAAAAATCGCCACAGACCATTGATGTATGACACAGTATTTCACATCAGTTACTTTGTTACATTTTAATTATCGAAATGAGAAACTCATAAGGCTAAGTATAGTTTTATATGATGATGGTGAAATCATCAACCATCAATAATTTTTAGTGTTATCTTGTGGTAAGGTATGTTACCAAAGATGATTTTTCAGTTCTATAAGCAGCCTCGGGGTCAACTGGAGAATAAAAATTAGTCGTGTGGCGAAAGGTATAGTTTCGTATTTATGGTTTGATATCACTAGTCACAGTTATGCAACACGCACACAGTTCCACTTCATTAATCTGACTGTTGGAGACTAAATTGCCAGATTAAGAAGTCTGCCACGTTTATGGAGCTCATATTAATTTATGTATGCTTGTTTTTGAAACCAAATCTGTTATGTGTTGAGGTTGATGATGATGTGTTGAAGTAGAAATGTGAGATTTTTATGGGACCCAATGTAATTGATCTGTAATGGCACAGTCTGTCAAAAAACATCAAAGGTGCTTCTTTCTAGAGAGGACAGTCCTATATTTACCAGAAAAGAACAGCAGCCAATGGGACCTTGGTTTAATATCTCATTTGAAAGACAGCATCGCTAACCATGCAGCGCTCTGTCAGCACTCCACTGGATTATGTGCTCCAGTCTCTGGAGTGGGACTTGGATTCAGAGGCGAGAGTGCTAATAACTGAGCCACAACAAGTACCTTATATAAACATGCCAAACACATATCTAATGCATACAGTAAAAATATATACCTGCTAACAAGTCCCGTCCACTTGTCTAAAGTCAATGATAACAATCATCACTTGCTTACCGGCATCTCGAGGCACTTTTCCACATGTCACTCCTGAATGCCTGGAAAACTGAAGGTGCACATGCATGGATTCTCACTCATACAAAACCTGATGTGCTTGTTCCATGCCCATAATTGGAACACTCGTGTTCGTGTGGAGGCCGCACACTTGTGTGCACATAGTTTGCAGGTTTATGTGGAAAACGTGCGTGTGCACAAATACTGGCACACGATCGTCAGATTGATTGTTGACTGGTAAAGGAATTCAAATTTTTTTTTGCGAAGTTCGGTAATATTTTCAGTTTTTCTCCCTCCTCAGTCAGCAAAAAGGTGTGAAGTTCAAGTGAGGGGAGGGGGGGCAAATAAAACCTGGTTGCAATCTGAAAATATTCTGACAATCTCCTGCAGATGAATTGCAACAATTACTTCTAAGAAGTTAATTACTTAATTGAGTGGTTGGATGACAACCTGAAGAGGGAATTACGTTTTGTTTCTTGCTGATTTTTGCCACTCCGTTTATGATGGTAGGATGCATACACCGACGCTGCACTGTCAGAGGCACTCTCTATTGGGTGAGACGTTCAACCAAGGCCCCAGTCATCCCTCGTAACATATCCCACAGCACTATTTTGAAGAAGAGTAAGAGACTCTTCCGTGATGTTCTGTCCATCAGCATTAACGTGACTCGAAAAAAACTGATTATCTGGTCATTATCACACCACTGTTTGTGGTGGCTTGCTGTGTGCAAATCGGCTGCCAAGTTCCAGTGTCACAATGGTGAAAGCGCTTCAAAAGTACTTCATTGGCTGTTAAAGCGCAGGAACATCCTGAGGCCGTGATGGGCTTTCTTTTTTCCCACCTCCCTATCCACCTTTTGAACGCATTCTTAAAACCCTGCTCTGTGACCTTTTTTTTTTTGACCCTCCTGCTATTTTCCATCATGCTTGATATCCGCTCACTATTGCGGAGCTCTCTGGGACATATCCACTGAACATGTTTAGCGCAAGGACGATGCAGTTTGTGGTTGTGCAGAAGTGTGAAAATGAGCAAAGTCCATTATTGTTACGATATGAGCAAATAAGACAAATGGACCATAGGATTTAGATGAGTAATTTCCCCAAAAGAGAAGTGCTGCCACTGTTGTTAATCGATCATTTTATTTACGGTTATGAAAGTCCCAAACGTTTTGAAGTAAAAATTGAAGCATTGTATTCCAAGCCAATCGAGGAGCTGTCCCTTGTGTGGCTCTTTAACAAATTTATGGAGTAAATGTTTGGCACTGAGCACTCACCTGACACAATTAATTATATGACTGACCTTTAAATCTGACACCGTATACCTTGCATCTAAATAATTGTTTAATTTGTTCTTACCCACTTCTTCAATTAAAATCAGTAAGAGCAGGAGAGTTCCATTCAATAGTTATTTTATATGATAACTCAAAACAATCTCTTACATGTTTAAAAAAAAATCAATGGCAGCACATAATCTTCATAATCCATGGTTTATATTACTTGCACTGTTTGCAAATTCTTTTTCTTAGTTGATCCTATTGATTTTAGCAGGAAAACTGAGGCCGTCCCAATCCTTAAACTAAATTACAAGTGATGATAACCAGATCTACCTGCAGTAGTTATCTGTCAAGATCCTCAGCTTTGGCTTCTTGAGACACTGTATGTTTCATTCAACCCATTTACTGTCTTCGTGCCTTGAGTGGTTCTGACTTAGCTTCATCTCCAGAATTACTTGTAACAGAAATCTTGCCTCTTCCCCAAGCATCCAAAACTCTCTTGCATTAAGTTCCAAGAATCACGGTGAGTGCCGACTCGGTCTGATGTCAGAGCGAATCTTCAATCTCTCAGCCAATAATGCATTGCTGGTGGGTTATCTTATCCTATCATCCTTCAAGCCGCCAACTATTCACTTGAATGAATGTACCAGGAGAGCCTCCAGTCAGCAGTGTGATATGAACACCATGGCTGTGTGTAATAGATTACTGCCTCACTTTTACAAGCCTTTTTTTTAAACTCCTCATTGCTGCTGGTGTCAGTAGCGCACAGATGTTTCTGTTATTTAGTTGTGTTGTTTTATACTTTTACGCAGGTGCGGCTAGTGATTGGCTTTGTGCCGCTTGCTCTGGTGTATAGAGGGCATCAGAGGGGGTTATCCTCCTTCTCGATGTTCATTTATAGTCAGTTGGACAAAATGCGTTCACCCTCCTTCACACAAATGGCGGTGAAAATCTGAAAACCTGTTCCTCCCAAAAACCTGTTGAGGCGAGGTCAATTGAAATTTCAAAACTAGATTTTTGCTGGGCAAGGACAATTAAAGGTTGCAGAACCAAGTGGGCGGACTGAGTTAAGATACAGGTTAGCGATGATCTAGTTGAATAAGAACATTACAACATAAGGAATAGGAGCAGGAGTCGGCCATTCAGCCCTTCGAGCCTATGCTGCCATTCAGTGAGATCATGGCTGATCTTCTACTTCAACACTACTTTCCTGCACTATCCCTGTATCCCTTGATGTTTTTAATATGTAGAAATCTATCAATCTCAGCCTTGAGCATACTCATTGACTGAGCCTCCACAGACCCCTGGGGCAGAGAATTCCACAGTCTCACCACCCCCTGAGTGAAGAAATTCCTCCTCATCTCAGTCCTAAATGGCCTGCCCCTTATTCTGAGACTGTGTCCCCTGGTTCTGGACTCACCAGCCAGGGGAAACATCTTTCCTCCATCTACCCTGTCGAGCCGTGTAAGTATTTTGTATGTTTAAATGAGATCACCTCTCATTCTTCTAAACTCCAGAGAATAAAGGCCCAGTCTATGTAATCTTTCTTTGTAGGACAATTCCTCCATCCCAGGAATTAGTCTGGTGAACCTTCATTGCACTCCCTCTATGGCAAGTATATCTTTCATTAGATAAGGAAACCAAAGCTGCACACAATACTCAAGGTGTGGCCTCACCAAGGCTCTGTATAATTGCAATAAGGCATCTTTACTCCTATACTCATATCCTCTTGTAATAAAGGCCAATGTACCATTTGCCTTCATAATTGCTTGCTATACCTGCTTGTTAGCTTTCAGTGATTCCTGACACCCAAGTCCCTTTGAAGCTCAACACTACCCAGCCTCTCATCATTTAAGAGATACTATTGATTTCTGTTTTTCCTACCAAAATGTATAACCTCACGTTTCCCCACATTGTATTCCATCTGCCAGATTTTTGCCCTCTCACTTAGCCTCTTCAAACCCCCCTGAAGCTTCTTTGCGCCCTCCTCGCAACTCACTTGCAGTACCCCACTAGTCACAGCCCCTGTCCACACCATGATGACTCGGGCATCTAAATACTTCTTACCCTCTACTCCCATTCCGCAATGAAAAAATCTCCTGGAATTGCGAGGAAAAAAAAGAGATAAATCCAGGATCAATAAGGGAAAAACCTTTATTGAAAATTCTTGTCCAACCTCCCCAGGCTGTCAAAAACTTAACCACCTCAATTAATGATAACTATGTTGGTCCATGTGAAGTCTGGGTTTGGCTCGTAGAATGAGCTGATAGGTTGACAAGCTGAGTGAGTTTAGTCAGCTGGCAGGTTAAGATAAGTTGAGGTGGTTAAGTTGGTTGGTTATTTGCGGGCTGACTGCTTTGGCTAGTTCCCTGGGCTGATTTGGTTAGAAGTTTAATTTTTTTGGAGGAAAGTATATTCTACTGCCAAACAATTGTTGCTGTGCTAATACTATATACTGTCAGATGTTGTCATTAATAATCAATGCATTCGTTCACAGATACAAGCTCCTGTAAAAGGGCCAAATGGTCGATCCCAATTTGAAGAGCTGGAACATCAGTACACTACCTTACCAAGGTAAGGCAAGCTGCACCAGTAACATTATCCTTTTGTTGTGCAAAGCCATGTTGCACGACACAAGAAATCATGAAGAACAAAAAGGTCATTTGGTCCAACAGTATGAAAGCAAAATACCTGGATGTTGAAAATCTGAAATAAAAACAGAAAATGCTGAAAACACTCAACAGGCCAGGCAGCATATGTGGAGAGAGAAAAGAGTTAGCTGGGTGAGATTTTAACTCACTCAAAAGCCCAGTGTTAAAATTAGGCCCAACATTTCAGGTGGTTGACCTTTTGTCAGGACTGGGAAAAAGTTAGAGATGTAAAAAGTTTTAAGCGGGTAGAGATGCGGAGAAATGGAGGAAGAACAAAAGGGAAGGTCAGTGATGGGGTGAAAGGTGGGAGAAATTAAATGACAAAAGGGATGATGGTGCAAAGCACAATGAGCAGGGAATGGGTCGAGTAGCCTCCTTCTGTGACGTTATGGCTCTATGACTCTATGGAGATCCATCAAGCCTATTATGAAAAAGAAAATGCACAATTTCACTATAAATAGAACCTACTTAACCCATAACTTGATAAGGTGCCACATAAAAGGTTATTGCACAAGATAAGAGCTCACGGTATTGGGGGCAATGTTTTAGCATGGATTGAGGATTGGTTAACACAGAGCAGACAGAGAGTCTGGATTAATGGGTCTTTTTCAGATTGGAAAGACGTAACTAGTGGAGTGCCACAAGGACCAGTCCTGTGGGCCTCAATTATTTACTATCTATATTAATGACTTGGAGGAGGGGGCAGAGTGTAATGTATCCAAATTTGCTGATGATACAAAAATAGGTGGGAGGGCATGTTGTGATGAGGACATAAGGAATCTGCAAGGGGATATAAATAGTTTGAGTGAATGGGCAAAAACCTGACAGATGGAGTTTAATGCAGGAAAGTGTGAGGTCATGCACTTTGGTAGGAAGAATCAAAAGGCAGACTATTATTTAGATGGAGAGAGGCTCCAAAAAAGTGCAGCACAGAAGGATCTGGGTGTTCTTGTGCGAAAAGTTAGCATGCAAGTGCAGCAAGTAATTAAGAAAGCAAATGGAATTTTGGCCTATATTGCTAGGGAGTTGAAGTTTAAAAATAGGGAAGCCTTGTTGCAACTGTACAGGGTGTTGGTGAAGCCACACCTGGAGTACTGTGCAGAATTTTGGTCCCCGTATTTAAGAAAGGATATACTAGCATTGGAGGCAGTTCAAAAGAGATTCACTAGACTGATTCCTGGGATGAAGGGGTTGAATTATCAAAAATGGCTAAACAGGTTAGGCCTTAATTCATTAGAGTTTAGAAGAATGAGGGGTGATCTTATTGAAACGTGCAAGATTCTGAGGGGGCTTGACAAGGTAGATGTTGAGAAGATGTTTCCACTAGTGGCGGAGCCTTGAACTAGGAGACATTGTTACAGAATAAGGGAATACCCATTTAAAACTGAGATGCAAAGGAATTTCTTCTCTCAGAGGGTAGTGAATGTCTGGAATTCTCTCCCTCAGAGAGTTGTGGAGGCTAGATCGCTGAAAATATTTAAACAGGAGGTAGATAGATTTTTGAAATATCAGGGAGTTGAGGGCTATGAGGAGCTGGCTCAAAAGAGGAGTTGAGGCCTGGGGCAGATCAGCCATGATCTTATAGAATGGCGGGGCAGACTTGAGGTCTTATAGATTGGCAGGGCAGACTTGAGGGGCTGAATGGCCTACTCCTGCTCCTATTTCTTATGTTCTTATGTTTTAGTCTCCCAAGCAGATCGTTAAAGTTCCTTTCTGTCCTCAAAAAAAAGTTCAACTATTTTGCTAACTTTTCATCCTACATGACTCCTTCTTGATCTATTGCTTTCTTTGGCATGATATTCCCAAGAGTCCAATGACCCAGAACCCATTATCTCTGCCCGTAATTGTCCTGTTCTCATCCTGTTCCCAACCAGTTATTCATCCAGCTGTTGGTTGATGCAGCATTAATTGCTCTTGCTGAGAGGCTGCCACCTGAGGTAAATAAATTCCATCAGATTACCAGTCTTGCCTGAAGCTTGGATACATTGCACCACTTATTTTAGTAACCCCTGCCCTACTCTCCCAGTAACCTGTCTTAACTAATCAGTTTTTATCAAAGCTGAGAAGTTTATCATGTAAATTACAGGGCATTGTGTTTTTGGAAAAGTATTTAGCTAGATTTATTGCCAATTGAAAACAAACACCATGGGTAGGTTTTTCCCCATGGACCTCTAAGCCCCACTGCCATACTTAAATGGGGGTCAGAAGGTGCTCAGTATTTGGGAAACAGTCACTCAATGTAATTTGCTCTAGTTTGTAGGCTCACTGTCCAATTAAGGGTAGAGGGCTGGCTGTCAAAGCTGGAGGGCCAATCAGCTTAAAAGCAGCAGCAAGAGTAAGGGTAAGTGAGGGAGAGGGCACTCTTCGACATTTTCAAACTTCAAATTTAACATGGCCTTTGCAGCTGGGCCACCACTGTAGGGGGAAACTGCGTCCCTAGTATGGGTGTCCTATGGCTGTTGTAGCACCCAGGCAGGCAGGAAGGGCCTCAAAGCCTGCCAGGAGCACTCACCCCCTGGTCTGCTGCTGGGAAGCCACCTCCAGACAACTAAACTGACCCCCATTGCCTGCAGAAACCTCGAGGCAGACTGGAAAATCCCAGTTAGTCTCCATTAACAGGCCTTTAATGGGCTTTTTAATTGGGTAAGTTGGCTACGCACTGATTGAGGGCAGGAAGCCCTGCTGCCCTCCCATCTCACCTTTGGGAAAATGGCCTGGGGGCAGGATGGTGCCGGGGAACTGATAAATTCCACGCCTGCCAGCATCTGTTTCCCCCCACCACCGCAAACAGTGGGGGCCAAAAATCCAGCACAATATAATTTTCTTAATTATAATTACTGATGGTCCACGTAACAACCTGCGTTGTTTTTGATAACCTTAGAGGCCGGAGAGGAATTTTAGAACTTTTTTCCCACTATCAGGTATCAGATGTGGCTCAGTTGATGGCAGCATTGCCTCTGAGTCCGAAGGTTGTGTGTTCAAGTGCCACTCGATAGACTTGAGCACAAAAAGCAGGCTGACACTCCGAGTGGGGGAGTGCTGCACTGTTGGGGGTGCCATCTGGCCTCTTGCACTATTTTGAAGAAGTGCAGCAGAGTTTTCCCTGAAGTTCTAGTGGCTAGGATCTATAACCAATCAACCAGCATCACTAAAACAGATTACCTGATTATTAGTACATTGCTGTTTGTGGGAGCTTCATTACCATATTTCCCCTAAATTCCATCAGTGGCTACACCTAATTGCATAATTGGCTGCAAAACATTTTTGGGGGCATCTTCAGGTGTAAAAGTCACTAAATAAATGCAAGTCCTTTCTCTTTCTTTCCTTCCTTCTGTTCTTTCCTGCCCCCACAGATGTGAAATTCTGAGCAGCTAAACCTGTAAACAAGGCAGTGCTCCACTGTTGAAATCTAACACAATGAAAACAGCCCCAGCAGCATTGAAGAGAAATTAAATGGCCTTTTGAGGAATTCAATAGAAAATCAGTCCAGATAGTGATCTTAAAAATAATCAAATCCTTTAGTTTATTTCTTCTTTCAAACATTCCAAGGAAATGGAGATCTGAATGCAACGACGCTGCAACGCTTTTGAATTTTGTTCCTCCTGCTCTTGGAGGTTAGTTTGAATCTGTTCCAAACTGATTAGTCAGCAAGTCATTTCTCCTTGACAACTCTTTAGCCTCCCAAGGGTTTAGGCAGCATTAACTTGAGTTCCTTATGACTCTCGGTGCATGGCCTTAAACAGCCCATAATTTGGCACTAATTAGGCAGCTTCCTTCAGAGACTCGCCTGATGTGAGAATATCAAAGTGACACAATATAGAGCTTGATCCTTGGAGTTGGAGCAAAGGTACATTGTAGGGGTGATGTAGAAGGAATTAGGAATTTAGCATGACCTGTATATGTCTGCCCAGGTATTGCTCGATGTTGTCACGGACTACAAGAAGAATGTGTTCCAGTGCCCTGCCTGACAGTCCTTTGCCTTGATTAGTATAAACACACACACACAAACCTGTTACAGCAATATTATAGAACAGGAAATGTGTGTTTATTTAACAGCTTGCAAAGGATATTCTATGTTCAGCACGTTAAGGGTTCAGGTTTGAAAGTTGAGCTCCTTAATCTAGGTTTCACTGTAAGACTTTGTTACACTGAGTAAATCTCAAAACAACAGAAGTATTTTCTAACGGAATACGCATTATTGAGGCATAGTATACCATTGTACGTTGGACCTAGAACTTTTGCATGAGTGTCAACACGGCATATGCCCTATCCCTCTCCAAATGACTTGAGAGGGTAAATGCATCAGGCCAGCCAGACCCCAGGAACAGGCAGGATATGCTGAGCTAAGCCAAGACCTTTGAGTGGTTACTATATTTGGCGCACTGTCCCAGAGCTATGCAGCAGGGTGGGTGGGGAAATCAGTCAAGAGTCCAGCTCCTCAATGTTATCCCATAGCTTTTGGTGGAAGTTTCAATGAATATATGTCAGACAAAAGCCTAATCAGACTTAGCAGTGATACCATTTCCCCATCAGCCACATCTAACATGTCAATATTCTACTCTACTCTCCTCACCTGATTTTTCTTTCCCCCATTGCAATCATTTCTTTTCACCACCTTCCCGACCTCCTCCCAACCTGTGCTAAAAGCAACTAAATGTGAATTGATGTACATGTTTGAGGACTCTGGTGGCCTTTCACTCACTCGCCTAAGTGGGCATTGGTTGTGCATGAAGCATAGAAACCGGATGGGCCATTCACCCCCTCAAGCCTGTTCCACCATTCAATTAGATCAAAGCTGATCTGTATTTTAACTCTATCTACCTGCCTTGGTTCTGTAACCCTTAATAGTCTTACCAACAAAAATCTATCAATCTGGTTTTTAATTTTTTGGTTGACTTCCCCTCCCACCCACCACCCCGTCACCAATCCTGGCCTCAAATGCTGTTTGAAGGAGAGAAGATGGTGAGCCGCCTTCTTGAACCACTGCAGGCCATGTGGTGTAGGTACATCTACAGTGCTGTTTGGGGGGGTGGGGTTTCCAGGATTTTAACCCAGCGACAGTGAAGGAACAGTGATATAGTTCCAAGTCAGGATGGTGTTTGGCTTTGAGGGGAACTTGCAGGTGGTGGTGTTCCCAGGCATCTGCTGCCCTTGTCCTTCTAGGTAGTAGAGGTCGCAGGTTTGGAAGGTGCTGTTGAAGGAGCCTTGGTGAGTTACTGCTGTGCATCTTGTAGATGGTACACACTGCTGCCACTATGGGTCGGTGGTGGAGGGATGAATGTTTAAGGTGGTGGATGGGGTGCCAATGAAAGGGGCTTTGTCCTGGATGGTGTAGAGCTTCTTTGCCATTGTGGGAGCTGCCCTCATCCAGGCAAGTGGAGAGTATTCCATCACACCCCTGACTTGTGCCTTGTAGATGGTGGACAGGCTTTGGGGAGTCAGGAGGTGAGTTACTCGTCGCAGGATTCCTAATCTCTGACCTGCTCTTGTAGCCACAGTATTTATATGGCTAGTCCAGTTCAGTTTCTGATCAATGGTAACCCCTAGGACGTTGATAGTGGGGGATTCAGCAATTGTAATGTCATTGAAGATCATGGGGAGATGGTTAGATTCCCTCTTGTTGGAGATGGTCATTGCCTGACAGTTGTGTGGTGCAAATGTTACTTATCACATATCAGCCCAAGCCTGAATGTTGTCTAGGTTGTTCTGTATTTGGGCATGGACTGCTTCAGTATCTGAGGAGTTGCAAATGGTGCTGAACATTGTGCAATTATCAGCAAACATCCCCACATCTGACCTTATGATGGAAGGAAGGTCATTGATGAAGCAGCTGAAGTGGCTGGGCTAGTATGCTACCCTGAGGAACTCTGCAGCAGTATCCTGGGACTGAGATGATTGGCCTCCAACAACCACAACCATCTTCCTTTGTGCTAAGCATGACTCCAACCAGCGGAGAGTTTTCCCCCTGATTCCCAATAACTTCAGCTGCTTTCTTGCAGTCTCACTTCAGCTCTGGAATTCAGCTCTTTTGTCCACGTTTGGACCAAGGCTGTAATGAGACCAGGAGCTGAGTGGCCCTAGCAGAACCCAAACTGGGTGTCAGTGAACAGGTTATTGCTGAGTAAGTGAGGCTTGATAGCAGTGCCAATGACCCTTTCCATCAATTTGCTGATGACCAAGAGTAAACTGATGGGGCGGTAATTGGCCGGCTTGGATTTGTCCTGCTTTTGTGGATGGAACATACCTGGGCAATCTTCCACATAGCTGGGTAGATGCCAGTGTTGTAGCTGTACTGGAACAGCTTGGCTAGTGACGCAGTCAGTTCTGGAGCACAAGTCTTCAGTACTGTTGCTGGAATGTTGTCAGGGCCCATAGCCTTTGCAGTATCCAGTGCCTCCCTTAACGTCAATTGAAAGAGCGCGCGAGATGAGTGCTGCAAGAGTTGAGGATGGCTTATCTTCAGGACTGACAATGGCTGGAGTGGATTCCTGTTATTGTCACTCTCAAGTCTGCTAGCCAACATAAGCAAAAACTAATATAAAAACAAAAAACTGCGGATGCTGGAAATCCAAAACAAAAACAGAATTACCTGGAAAAACTCAGCAGGTCTGGCAGCATCGGCGGAGAAGAAAAGAGCTGACATTTCGAGTCCTCATGACCATTCGACAGAACTGAGTAATATTAGGAACAAGGCAGAAGAGAGATACGGAAATCCTGTTGGAGAGCAGAGCAGTACTTCTTCAAGGTAGGCATTTCTTGAAGAGGAGTGGCAGTCAATTAAACACAGAGATAAAAACTAGTTCACCATTTTCCCAACAATGGTGAGGTTTACCCTCCAATGGCCATTTTAAAACCAGCTCTGTGCTGTGTCCCTTAAGGTATTGAGGGGCAAGGAGAAACTTGCAGAGAAGGTAATGTAAATTTCACCTTGAGCACAGCCAAGTGAATTATAATCTATTGCACAGCTCTCTCACAAACCCTAGAAAACAGATGTTTCAAAACTGGTAAGGTTTAAGAAACAAAATCAGAGGGCTCTAAGCAGGGGAAGGAAGTAAGCTTGTTTTTCATGGGGTTACTGAGCTTAGGGGATTTGTGGAGAAATAACGTTAAGCTATGTTACTGTGGAATGCTTATCTCAGGAAATTGTGGCTGAACTTTAAAGACAAAAGACAAACTTTTATCTTAAAGAAAACATACACTTTAATTCACTGTTGGTGGCAGAATCAATGATATTAAGGATTCAATCACCAAAAATCCTTCAGATAAAACTAGGATTTTTTTTTAATGTTTAAAAACAAAAGAAACACATGTGTTAGCTTGCTAAGGACGCCTCTTCCATGACCATGAGCAGTGAAGTCTGCAGCTGCATGTGTTCTCACTTTTGCTCACACATTTAGTTCCCTGGCAGAGGTAAAGGAAGAAACAACTTGCCTTTATTTAATGTTTTCACAACCTCAAGAAATGCTATATAAATGCAAATCTTTTTTGAATGCCACTTTAAACATTAACAAGAAAGAGAGGGAAATGCAGCTATGGTTCATGTGTAAGGGCATGTGTATCCAAGCTGGCAAGTTTCTGGTGTTACTTGACTTATTCAAGCGTTTTTTATCACAACTTTAACTGCTTAAAAGATTCCTCAATTATGAAAATAAGTTCCTGTCTCAATGCTGAGTGAAGCATCCTTATGTATAAAATTAATTGATTTGTAACCGATAAGGTGTAACCAGTGTTAGAGGAAATGTGGTAGCCAATTTGCACACAGCAAGCTCCAACAAAACAGCAGTGTGAACACCTCGGTTATTTTTAATGACTCAGGTCTCGGAAGTGGGACTTGAAACCAGCAACCTTCCGACTCAGAGCTGAGTATCGCAAAGACAGCTGAGTAGGCAGGCTCATGCTTATGTTGCTCATTGTAATTGGCCATGAGTTCAAATGGGCAGAGTGCATTCAGATAAAGTTTCGAAAACGCCAAGTATGCAACTCCTTCAAAGATACATGTGTGTACGCCTCGTAATCCCAATTCTTCAACACCACAGTGCAGGGAAAGTCTTTGAAAGTTTGTTTTTAAACCAGATTTCTCACTTCTGGGACCAAATCAGATTATTTTATTTGAATTATTGAATTGTACGGCCTGGGCAATAAAAAAGGATTAACTTCAACCAAAGTTGAAATTATTTCGTTAATAGCAATGGTTACAGCAGTTGTGAGTAAGCAATGATTGTGGATTGCTTTTCACTCAAGAAGTATTCATTTAGTGCTCCATTGCCTGTGTCAGTATTGATCCCGGAAGTTCCCATTGATTACCCAGAATAAACCTAGTAACCACAGCACTTTGCAAAAAGAAAGATGGAGAGACTTGTATTTCTGCAGCATCTTTCATGACCTAAGGATGTCCAAAATACTTTACTGTCAATGAAGGACTTATGAAGTGTAATCACTGACATAATGTAGAAAATGCAGCGACCAATTTAGGCACAGAAATGCCCCGCAATGTGGTAATGTTCAGATAATCTGTTTAGTGATGCTGGTTGAGGGATAAATATTTAGGGGAGATGGTGGCATAGTGGTATTGTCACTGATTAGTATTCCAGAGACCCAGGGTAATGCTCTGGTGCCCTGGGTTTGAATCCCACCGCAGCAGATAATGAAATTAGAATTCAATAAAAATCTGGAATTAAAAGACTGATGGAAACCATTGCCGATTGTTATAAAAACCCATCTGGTTCACTAATGCCCTTTAGGGAAGGAAGTCTGCCATCCTTACCTAGTCTGGCCTAGATAAACTATACATGTGACTCTACAGCAATGTGGTTGACTATTAAATGCCCTCTGAACAAGCGCAGTTAGGGATGGACAATAAATGCTGGCCTAGCCAGCGACGCCCACATCCCATGAACGAATAATTTTAAAAAATAACCTCTTCCTCTTCAAAATAGAGTTGACAGATCTTTTGCATCTACCTGAATGGGCAGATTTGGCCTCAGTTGAAAGATAACATCTCTGACAAAGCAGCACTCTTTCAGCACTATGTTGGAGTGTTGGTCTTGATTTTGTGGTCAGATCTCTGGAGTAGGACTCAGAGGCAAGAGTGCTGACCAGCTGAGCCACTGCTGATGTGTAAATGAATTCAAATTTATAGTCAAGTTCGCTCAACACAGAGCCTTGGAATCTCAGTAAAGTTTACTGCTGCTAAATCACACCGAGTGGGTGACTGATTTGTGACATGCCGAGAAGGAAAGAGAAAGAAACTTTATCTGTATATCATCCCCTTATTGCATCCTCAGGAGATCCCAAAGTGCTTCACAACCAATCTATTCAGCTTTTTTTTACGTGCAGCTGATTTGCACAGCAAGATTCCACAATAACTGAGGTGAATGGCCAGTTATAATCTGCTTTTCTTTTTGATGGTATTAAGCGAAGGATGAATGTTGGTCAGTAAACCAGAAGAACACACTTGACCTTCTTGGAGCTGTGTCATGGAATCTCTCGCATCCACCGGAACTAGCAGACAGTTTAACATGTCCTCTGGTTATTCACTGTGAGAGTGATTTACTGGGAGGTATCCGGTGTCTTCCAAAAGTTTTCAGTGTTACGCTTTGACAGAAATCCTCTTAATTAGCTAACTTTTCCAGGATAAAGTTTCAAAGGAAGCACTGCTGCCCTAATCTGTCATTGACTCTTGAGCTGTTTACAGAATTATTTATTTAATATATATACAATCTACAGCTGTGAAAAATTAATTTTATACATAAGGAAGCTTCACTCAGCATTGAGACAGGAATTTATTTTAATAATTGAGGATTCTTTTAAGTGGTTAAAGTTGTGATTTTAAAAAAACATTCGATTGAGTCAAAGTAACGTTGGAAATTTGGCAGCTTGAACGCATGAACCATAACTGCATTTTCTCTCTCTTTTGTTAATATTTTAAAGCTGCATTAAAAAGAAGGACTTGCATTTATATAGCACCCTTCTCAGCCTCAGGCATCCCAAAAGCACTTTACAGCCAATTAAATATTTTTTGAAGTGTAGCCACTGTTGCACGTAGGAAAATCAGCAGCCAATTAGTGCATAGCAAGGTTCCATAGACAGCAATATGATAATGGCCAGATGATCTGTTTTTGTGATGATAGTTGAAAGATGAATATTGATCAGGACACCGGGGACAATTCTCTTTCAAAATGGCGCTCTCGAGTTTATTATGTCCTCCTGAGAGGGCGGACAGGGCCTAGGTTTAACGTCGCATCTGAAAAATGGCATCTATGACTGTGCAGCAATCCCTCTGTACGGGCCCTGGCATGTCAGCCTGGATTGATCAGGTAGGATAGAGCCATCAACGGCCATGCTGCCTCTTAACATTTTGGTTTTTTTTTCACCTTGAGCTCAGTAAAAGGCCCAGACAATGAGATGCTGGAAAGAAGAAAAACTGGGATTGCCTGTGCCATTGTCTATTTTACCGCCCTACCTGATAATTCCCATGAAGGACGGTCAACATGGAATTCAGACCTCTATATGAAGGTTCACTGGCAGGAGAACTTGGCACGTGAAACTTTACAGTTGTTGTTCCGCGTGAATTTCTAGATTGTTCCAGAATGTTCAGGAAGAGTTCTTACGTGCCAGAAACCCTTGAAATGCGGCCTAATGGTATTTTACAGATGACGGCACCTAAGCTATGCCACTCTGACAGTGCAGAGGGTGGACTCCTTTGGCTAGTCCACTGACCTTCACCAGCTTGGAAAATGAGCCAACCTTACCTGTAACTGGTCGGATTTCTCTCTGTTCGGTCTGGTTATTGTAAATAATCTCATTAAGTGCACCAATACAAACTGAGTTCAATACGATTCAGGATGAGAAGCAAAAGCAACTAGATATATCCTTCCACTGGCAGAAATAGGAACTGAAAACTTAAATCAAATTTCTATTTCATAGGTAAATGCTGAAAAACACAAACCACGTTTTCCATTCAGAAAACAGGAATGGAAGAATGCAGTTCGGTTTTCTATTTAGAAACTGTAAAACCCAAAACAAATTTCTATTGTACTTTCTTCTGTTAATAGAATTATTTTTGCTATTTTTCCCTCCTTGGTGAATATGCTTTTTGCGCAGATTACATTACAATTTATGAAGTTTCATTTCATATCCAGATTATTAAAAAAAAATAGTACCAGGAGTAGGCCACAGGGCCCTTTGTGCCTGCTCAGTCATTTAATAAGGTGATGACTGATCGTCTACCTCAACTTCCAATTTCTTGCCCTATTCCCATACCAGTTGGTTCCCTTAGTATCCACCCCACTAGTAGCAGCCTGCCAATCTGAAAATGACTGGCTTATTCTTACTCTGTGCTCTGTCCTTTAACTAATCTTCCATCCATGCAAATATATTAGCCAGAACCCTATGAGCCCTTTTATTATACCTTTAGTGTGGCATCTTACTGAATGCATTTTGAAAGCCCAGATATACTACATCTACCGGTTGTCCTTTATCTACTGTTAGTTACATCCTTAAAAAACTCTATTGGATTTGTCAAACATGATTTCCCTTTCATAAAACCAAGTTAACTCTGGATAATCATGGTATGATTTGCTTAGTGCCCTGTTACCACTTTCTTAATAATGGATTCCTTAGCCATGTTGCAGCGAACAATATCCACAGAGGATCGTATGTTGGCTTCTAACTCCCAGTGTTGTAGGTTAACCTCTCAAGTGCACCCATTTGTAGCCTGTCCAAAGCAATGTAGTCGAGGTGATTGCTCACTTGCACCCTCTGTAAATTTGAGCTTATCCAAAGCCCTACTGCCATATCCTAATCGTACCGAGCCCTATTCGCCATCAACGCTGTGCTCGCTGACCTATATCAGCTCCTGAACCAGCAAAGCCTCAATTTTAACATTTTCATCCTTGCCATCAATCTCTCCATGGCTTTTCCCCTCCCTCTCCCTGTAACCTCGTCCAGTCCTACAACCCTCTGAGATCTCTATGCTCCTCCAATTCTGGCCTCTTGTGCATTTTTGATTTTCATTGCTCCCCCATTGGTGGCCAGGCCTTTAGTTGTCTGGGCCTTAATCTCTGGAATTCTCTCTCTATCTCTCTCTTCCATCTTTAAGACTGTCCTTGACAACTGCCTTTTTTTAACCAAGCTATGGTCACCAGTTTTAAGATCTCCTTATATGACTCGGTGTCAGATTTTGTCTGGTAACGCTTCTATGAAGTGCTTTGGGATGTTTTATGGCTTTAAAAGCACTATATAAATGCAGACTGTTGTTGAATGAGACACATTTGCCATGTGGTCCAAGCCTTTCTTCGTCTACTACTAAAATTATGCAGCAAAACTCTCCGAGATCCTTTTGATTGCCCAGAGAGTGAATGCTCTGCACGAGATGGTGGTGCCTTGGAGATCAGGAAAGTCCCTGGTTCCATGCTGAGGCAGCTAATCTTTGACATGGCAATGACAGAGTTGCCAAAGCTGGGCAAGGAAGGGAAAGAAAAAATAATCTGAAAGTTTTACCTTGATGGCCAACCAACGCCCCATACAGAAAAGTAAACGTGTTGGCATTGAGTATAAGACAGGATTGGGATCGGCTCTGATGCTTCCCATGAAGAAACAGCTTGCCAACACTCGCCCTCCAGGTTCACCCATAAGGAATAGCCACTTGGGCGAGGTGCCATTGAAACACCTCTCCAGCATGAGTCGCCGTCACATGCAAGAGGAGAGAGACATCCTTGATAATCTCCCTGTGGCTTATTGATCAGTGAATGAAACGCAGGCGGCGATCGGCTCCCCGACTGCTCCCGCTGAGCCCACCCACCGCCTGAAAGATTCAAGCCCAGATAGCCACAGATGCAGATGAAACCTGTATTCATCAGGATTCGTTGTCTTCAGGGAAGCAGGTGATGATATACGGTGAGAGGGCTACCCTTAAGTATTTATAAAAATCAGGACTAACCAACACAGACACAAAAATCACTAAATTTTTGCCGAGTTTATTTATGGCCAATATGTTTCCAAAAATATAGACCCAACAATTGAAGAGAGAAACTTGCACTTATTTAGCATCTTTCACATCCACAGGACACCCCCAAGCGTTTTACGGCCAATTAAGTACTTAGGAAGTGTTCATTGTTGAAATTTGGAAAGATGGCCAACAATTTGCACACAGCACCCAGAAACAGCAACATGATGATGATCAGATTTTTTTTAGTGATGTTGGTTAAAGGGCGAATATTGGCCAGGGCACTGGAGAGAACTTTCTCACCCCTCTTCAAAAAAAGCGCTGTAGGATGCTTTACATCCACCCAAGGGAGCAAGTCCAGGCCCTGGGTTAACATCACACCTGAAAGACAGCACCCACGGTTGTGCAGCTCTACCACCGTACTGCACTGGAGGGTCGGCCTAAATTTTGCCATTAGTATGTAAAGTGGAGAGAAATAAATTTTGCTTCTCTCAGAAGTGAACTGGATTCTCAGCCCCTTAGAGTCCAAGAGTAGGAGACAACCTCTAACCTGGTTCTTTCCCTCAGCGGACAGCTTAGTCCTCTCTCACAAACAAGGGCCGGAATTTTCCAGCTGCTCACCCCGGCGGGATCTTCTGGTTCCACCGATGCAAACGGAGATTTCAATGGCTCGCTGGCCCTGCCTCGGGAGAGCTGGAAGATTCCAGGCAAGGAGTGAGTTAGTGGACAACTTGTGCTAAGCCTGGCCACTGATGGGCTTATTTTACAAGCAATAAATCCCCCTACGCCCTTGTGGAAAGGCAAAAAAGTTGTTTTGGAATTAATGCTAATATGGGAAAAATATTTGGAGATGGTCATGTAATCCAAACGTAATCTGGTTGATCAGGTTAGGAGCGGATTTAAATGAACGTTGCAATCAACAGCTCTGAGGGCCAGCTGAAATAATCTTGAATGATATTTCAATAACTTTTCATCTCAAAGTGCTTCATAGGAAATGGATGAGCAGGTGAGCTATAGGCAAGTGCTTCACTGGCTGCTAACTAGCGCATACCTTGGAGGGTGGGATTGAGTAACTAAGAACTGGGTTGAGGCAAGAGTCTGTCAAAGGTGAGCACATTCAGTAGCAACTAAGAACGTTTGGAAGAGAAGAGTGGGTGTAGCCTTAAGGGTGGAAGAACACACACTGTAAACCAGTGTCAAGCCCTGTCTGTGACTCCCTGTGGAACAGTGTTGAGCTCTGTCTGGAACATGCACTGTGCATCAGTGAAGAACTCCCAGGCGTAGTGACCAGCTTTACCCACTTTCAGATGTAGTGTCCAGCATTATCTGCTCCCAGATGTAGTGACCGGCATTGTCCACTCTCAAGGTAGCACAAGTCATTGAGCAACAATGAGCATGCACCTTGTCCATCTTGAAAAGGAAAGCCTTATTGTGTGTGCCCGTTACAAGTCGAAAATAAAAGGAGAATGCTGGAAAACTATAATACCTCGAGATAAATTTTTGAGTAGAAATGGAAATTAGACTCCTTTTTTCTTTCACAAAACCTAGAGGGTAAAGGAGTCAGTGTCTGGTCGATGCAGTCACACACTATTTATTTTTCTCTTTTAGAAAATTGACTTAAAATAATGAGATCTTTGAGAGACGGCTGATATCTGTAAAAGAGAAAGCTCTGCATCTAAATGGTCTGTGTTGAACCGTCAGTCTTGTTTTAACAAAAGCGTTCCTGTCTTTCTAACAGGCGTTTGAGAATCTGTTATCAGGCAGAAACGTCACATGATGATTGTGTATAGGTCAAAGAATAATGCCATTGCTTTTCCATTTTTGTTTGCTTCTTAATTTTATTAATTGAAAAATTCAGTGTGTTGTCTAGATAATAGGGGTCAAGAACTCATCAGAAAGCAGAAGAGGCAGCAGTGCCTTCTGATGAGATGCTTTATACTGGGGTTCAGTCATGGAAATTTTGTTGTCATGCAACAAAACAAAATATTGCAATATTCATTCTGGAGATATCCAAAAGTGCTTCACATCCAATGGAATATATTAAAAGAGTGATCACTGTTGTGATGTAGGAAATACAAAGGCCAAATTGTACACAGCACAGTCCCGTAAACAACAATGTCATCATGACCAGATTATCTGTTTTAGCGGTGTTGATTTAGGGATAAATATTGAACAGGAGAACTCCGCACTGTTCTTCAAAATAGCATCAAAGGATCTTTCGCATCCCTCTGAAAGGGCAAACCGGACCTTAACATAACTTCTCGTCTACGGTGCAGCACTCCCTCAGTACTGCAGTACCAGCCAGGATTGTGTGCTTAAATCTCTTGAACCCACACCCTTCTGACTCAGAGGTGGGAATACTGCTCACTGAGCCACGGCTAACATGAGTTCACAAAGTATTTGTACAATAATACCTCCAACAGTAATTTATGTCACTTTAAATGTCAAATATTGGAATGACCTATGATATATCTCAGTACTGGACATTACTCCAAAACTTCTCTTCTCAAATTATCTGGTCCTACAACAAGTCCTTTGAGTTACCTACTGTATAACCCCCTGCGGTCTTTGCACTATTACAATTCTGGCCTCTTGCACCTTTCCAATTTTCATTGCCCCACCATTGGCGACCCTGCCTTCAGCTGTCTGGGCCCTAAGCTCTGGAATTCTCTCCATATACCTTTCCATCTCACTATCTCTTTCGCTCTCCTCCTTTAAGACACTCCTTAAAATCCACCTCCTTGACGAAACTTTGGGTCATCTGTCCTGATGTCTCATTATGTGGCATGGTGTCAGTTTTTTTCTGATGCTGTAACTCTTTGTGATGTGCCATGGGAGGTTTTACCATTCCAATGGCGTTATGTAAATATAAGTTGTTGCTGTATAAGAATGCACATCTCTGATTCCAGTTATCTATCTTTTAACCTGCCAAACACTTACCCCATAGACCGTCTACCTCTTTAACGTTCACAAAGTTACTTTCTTCTTTAACAATCTTTGATGGTCTGTAAGAAAGAAAAGCTGAAGGCTTGACAAGCTCTATCTCGGGCCATAGAGGAAACAGAGGACTTTATCTTGGCCCTCTTTCTGCCTGGAACTGTGAACCCTGAGCCCCCAGAGACTATAGGGCAGTAGCTGAAAATAGTATCATTGCCAGCTGCACCATCCTGTCACATCCCTGAAGACCAGCCTGTCGTGATGGCAGCAAAATCCTAGCAACAAAACTCCTCAGCCATCAGTCTGCAGTGATTCTGGGTGCCATAGTAACAGGAACGCAGCTCATCTTGTGTGTATGAGGACTATTTCATCAATGCAGCGTTCAGTCTAAATCCTCTCCCCAGAGTAGACCCACAGCTCGAGAGGCCAGCAGCAAGTCTGTCTTTTTAAACATGTGTGCCCAAGTCAAAGATAAGCACAACACAGCAAGAAATATATATTCGTTCCCCTAGTGCAGCCTGGCAATGTTACAAGTGTTTTTTTCATATTTTTGTAGTTGCCACATGATACTGATATCAGTATTTATATATGTCTGTAAATATTTTGGCTGTGTGTATATGTGGATATATGGTTGTGTGTGTATGGATATATGGGTGTTTGTGTGTATAATTGAACTAATTTAAGAAACAGTTGCATTCTATGCTGGGAGGAGATTGTATCTAGAAGGGTGAAATGGATTGAAGGGATATCCTCTACCCAACCTATCTTGTGGCTTGTATAATACCTGTTTTACCGGAATACTGTCTTCTGCCTATATCTTAATTTACCATGTAAGTTTATCTCATAAGCATTTTAGGACATCCTGAGACTATGAAAGTTACTATATAATAGAATCATTGAAGCACAGAAGTACACCATTCAATGTGCTGTGCCCATGCCGCTCTTTAAGGGATGTGTCCACTTTTGTCCCACACCCCAGCTTTTTCCCCATAACTCTGCAAATTAGTCCTCTTCATGCACATGTCCAATTACCTTTTGAAAGTTCCTCTGGTATTTGCTTCCATCACACTTCCTGATGGTGAAGTCCAGGTCTTAACAGCCCTCTGTGTGGAAAAAAATTCTCACTTTCCTTCTTGTTCTTTTGCCATTTAATTTAAATCTGTGACCTCTGGTTACTGACCCACATGCCAGAGGAAACTGTTTCTCACTGCCTGATCTATTATTTTGAGTGCCTCTATTAGGTCTGTCCTTAACCTTCTCTGCTCCATGAAGAACATTCCCAGCTTCACCAAACTTCCCACATAGCTGAAGTCCCACATCCCCCAGGTATCATCCTGGCAAACCTCCTCTGTACCCTCTCCAAAGCCTTGGCATCCTCCCTAAAGTGCAGTCCCCAGCATTGGACGCAGTACTCCAGCTGAGGCCTAAGCAGAGATTTGCAAAGGTTTAGCATGACTTTCCTGCATTTGTATTCAAAGCCCCTCTTTCTAAAGCCAAGGATCCCATGAGCTGAATTTTTTGCCACACAGGTGGGAAACGAGCCCTTGATTTTCTGCCCCTGTGATGCCAACCCCATACAAAGTCTGAGTGCTGAGTGCCCATTCTAGCGGCCACTTGTACAATCACCCCTCACCAACTGCCCAGTTCCCTTTGCCCTGCTGACCCCCTTATAGGGCTGGGTTGATGCCCTGAGGCAACCATGACTGGCTTTCCATAAGTACTCACTTGCCTTCAGCTGGTCATTTTCAGAAGGGATGGATAAGCTGTCCAGCCCTTTAAAAATTGAAACTTTTGCCCTGGCAAACACTAAGCAAACTTTTTAACGCATTGATTCACTTGGAAGGAGAGCGGGAGTCCTGTCCTGCCCTTCTCCCACACTGGTGATCATTGCCAACACTGGAATTGGCACCTCAAGATTGACACGCTACTCGACGCCGGCATTTTTAGGACATTGCTGCCTCCCTTCCCGACTTCAGGAGGCCCCCAAATATTCAGCGCCGTATGTTTTCTTAATGGTCAAACATGCCCTGCTACCTTCAAAGATTTCTGAATAAGCAACTCCATGGTGGGGCGATGAAAATTAGAAATATGCATGAGGCCAGAATTGAATTTGTGCAAAGACCGCAGAGGGCTCTTGCACCATCTCCCCTCAAAATTGTACCATATACATTATACGACCTCTCCATATTGTCTTTCTCAAAGCGAACGCTTCACACTTATCTGCATTAGATTGAACCTACCACGTGTCTGCCTTGCAAGCTGGATGAATGTGCCACCAACAAAAATGCCTCCAGAGCAAGATTAACATGGAGGACCAAGGTCGCCAACATCCTCTCAGGGCATGGTACCTGAAGAGAGAGAATTCTGTTATCATCCTTCTCACTATTTACTACGTTGCTAAGTTCTGTATCCTCCACAAACATGATAACTGGTTTCCTTATACCCAGGTCTGAGTTTTTTTTAAATTCATTCACAGGATGTGGGCTTCGCTGGCTGGGCCAGCATTTATTGCCCACCCCTAGTTGCCCTTGAGAAGGTGGCGGTGAGCTGCCTTCTTGAACCTCTGCAGACAATGTGGTGTAGGTACACCCACAGTGCTGTTAGGGTGGGAATTCCAGGATTTTGACCCAGTGACAGTGAAGGAATGGTGATATCTTTCCAAGTCAGGATGGTGAGTCACTTGGTGGGGAACCTCCAGGTGGTGGTGTTCCCATCTATCTGCTGCCCTTGTCCTTCCAGGTGGTAGTGGTTGTGGGTTTGGAAGGTGCTGTTAAGGAGCTTTGGTGAATTCCTGCAGTGCATCTTGTAGATGGTACACACTGCCGCTACTGTGCGTTGGTGGTGGATGGAACGAATGTTTCTGGATGTGGTGCCAAAGCGGGCTGCTTTGTCTTGGATGATGTCCAGCTTCTTGAGTGTTGCGGGAGCTGCACTCATCCAGGCAAGTGGGGAGTATTCCATCACACTCCTGACCTGTGCCTTGTAGATGGTGGACAGAGTTTGCGGAGTTAGGAGGTGAGTTACTCGTCACACGATTCCTAGCCTCAGACCTGCTCTTGTAGGCACAGTATTTATATGGCTAGTCCAGTTCAGTTTCTTGTCAATGGTAACCCCCAGGATGTTGATAGCAGAGGATTCAGTGATGGTAATGCCATTGAACATCAAGGAGCCATGGCTGGATTCTCTCTTGTTGGATATGGTCATTGCCTGACACTTGTGTGGTGCAAATGTTACTTGCCACTTGTCAGCCCAAGCTTGGATATTGTCCGGGTCTTGCTGCATTTGGACATGGACTGCTTCAATATCTGAGAAGTCGCGAATGGTGCTGAATATTGTGCAATCATCAGTGAACATCCCCATTTCTGACCTTATGATAGAAGGAAGGTCATTGATGAAGCAGCTGAAGATGATTGGCCTAGGACACTACTCTAAGGAACTCCTGCAGTGATATCCTGGAGCTGAGATGACTAACCTCCAACAATCACAACCATCTTCCTTTGTGTTAGGTATGACTCCAACCAGCGGGGAGTTTTCCCCCTGATTCCCATCAATTCCAATTTTGCTAGGGCTCCTTGATGCCACACTCAGTCAAATGCTGCCTTGATGTTAAGGGCAGTCACTCTCACCCCCCCTTAGGAGTTCAATTCTTTTATCCATGTTTGAACCAAGGCTGTAATCAGGAGCTGAGTGACCCTAGCGGAACCCAAACTGGGCATCAGTGAGCAGGTTATTGCTAAGCATATACTGCTTGATAGCACTGTTGACGACCCCTTCCATTACTTTACTGATGATCGAGAGTAGACTGATGGGGTGGTAATTGGTCTGGTTGGATTTGTCTTGCTTTTTGTATACAGGGCATACCTGGGCAATTTTCCACACAGCCCGATAGATGCCAGTGTTGTAACTGTATTGAAACAGCTTGGCTAGGGGCGCGGAAAGTTCTGGAGCACAAGTTTTCACTACTATTGCCAGAATATTGTCAGGCCCCATAGCCTTTGCAGTATCCAGTGCCTTCAGCCATTTCTTGATAGCACATGGAGTGAATAGAATTGGCTGAAGACTGGCAACTGAGATGCTGGGGACCCCCGGAGGATGCCAAGATGAATCATCCACTCGGCACTTCTGGCTGAAGATTGTAGCAAATGCTTCAGCCTTATCTTTTGCACTGCTGTGCTGGGCTCCTCCATCATTGAGGATGGGGATATTTGTAGAGCCTCCTCCTCCACTGAGTTGCTTAATAGTCCACCACCATTCTCAACTGGATGTGGCAGGACTGCAGAGCTTAGATCTGATTCATTTCTGAGTCATTTATATATAACAAGACCAATGGCAAGAGTGTAAAGATGGAGCAGTTGGAGACAGGAGGTTACGTGATGAAACCTACAGGAATATGTACAACCCGAGCTGGTAACCCTGTGTTGAGTTGGCTCGTTGGCTATAAGCTCAAACTGCTAAAAAAAAAATAGCATGTTACAATATCCAGCAAGTTCCTCTGAGAAAACAATTTTTGACCAGGCCTAGTTCCAGCAGTACTGTTCTGGTTATTGTCAAATTTGGCAAGTTAGCAACAGTTGCACTCAGTTCAGGGGAGAGGGGGACAGGATTCAGATCTAGGATTGCTAACTCTAGTTGGGCATTCCTGGGGTATTCATCACTGACATCCCTCCTCCAACAACCCTGTCTCCACCCTCCCACCTGTTTCCGAATAGATGGTTATTTTAGGTTTGGCTTCCACAATAGCAACAATCTTGAATAAATGATCTGTCTCAGTAGATGAACACTGGTTGCAGTGTGTATTTCATTCCCTCTGTCCTGAAGCTCCTTACCATTTAAACATTTGTAATTGTCCAGTGCATGATGAACAATTGATTGTCAACAACTCTGTTCTTTTCTCATCAATGGAATCAGTCAAATAAGCCCATTCTTGTTCATTTGGTCAACATCTTTCAGAATTTTTTGACCTTTCAATGCATATAAAGCTGGTCTTGGTGAGCCTAGAGCTAATTCTGTGTGAATAAATTAACATTTAACGTCACTGTTGCAAGTCTTAATAATTAATTTGCACAATGAGAATTTTTGATTGAGCTTTACGTTTTGTAACATAGGCCTTTTTTAAAAAAAAAAGCTGTTTTTAAACCCTCTCCCCCTCCTCTCCTTTGAGTCATTCTAATCTGCTCTGTTCAACATTTTAGCAGGGAGCCTCTAATTGGCAGGCTTGGGATGGATTGCATATAAAAGCTCAAAATGGGTGTTAACACTAAATTCTACCTGCGGATTTTAAAATGTGTACGATGTCAATGGAAAGCTCATTAAAATCATGCAGCACTGATGGAGGCCATTCAGCCTATCTGGGCCTTTTGAAAGAGCTGTACAATTCGTCCCCAACCTCTGTCTTTCCTCAAACCCATGCAAATAATTTGTTTTCCAATTCCCTTCTAATTCCCTTCTGAAAGTTACCATTGAGTCTGCTTCCACTGCTCTTTTAGACAGTGCGTTCCAGATCATCATAATTTGCTGCATAAACAGAAACGTCTCCTTCTGTTACCATAGTTATTGATCTTAGCTGAAGTTGTCCTTGGTAAGGATAGAGAGAGACTGATGGAGGCAAGGCTGTTGGTAAACATTAACTTTTATTAAACATTCCTCTAACTATGTGCAGGATGAGGCTTAGCACGAGGCTTCACATAGAACTATGTCTCAGCATATTCTGATGTCATGTGATCTTACATCACTGATGATGTAGATTGTCTATTTATATTAATCCTTTACACTATACCCCTCATCTTCCCTATGGTTCTCTTGCCAATGTTTTATAACTGTGTATTCTAAATAACAACCCTTCTACGTGATAAGAGTTTCTCCTTATTTACTCTATCATATCTCTCACGATTTCGAATTCCTCTATTAAATTTCCCCTTAATCTTCTCTGCTTTAAGGAGAACAATCCCTGCTTCTCTAATCTCTCCAAATGGCTGAATTTCCCTTGACCAAACTGCAATTGAGCAGCCCTGAATTTGCATTGCATTCTTTGCATAAAGTTAATCTTTCATTTTATTTTGCTGACAGACACCATCACCATGGTGTATTCAATGTGGCGCAGATAAAATGGAAAAGAATAGAGTTCCAGAGTCTGTTTGGTTAGGCTGCAGGCTTGTGTGCTTTAGAGAGATGAAAATGGAATCATTAGAAGTGCGAAGTGAATCATTTTGGTAGGAAGATGAGGAGAGGCAATATAAATTAAATGATACAGCCTTAATGGGGACTCAGAAATAGGGAGATATGAGATATCATTTACACAAAGGCCGCAGGACAAATGAGAAGGCTGTTGTTTAAAAAAAATACATATGAGATTTTTGACCAGAGGTACAGAGTACAAAAGCTTAAACATTTATAAAACACTATTTGGGCCTCAGCTGGAGTATTGTGTCCAATTCTGGGCACCACAGTTCAGAAAGGATATTGAGTCTTCAGAGGGATTGCAGAGGAGATTTACCAGAATGGTACCTGGGATGAAGGTCTTCAGTTATGTGGAGAGCCTGGAGGAGCTAGGATTGTTCTCCTCCCTGGAGAGAGGTTTAAGTGGAGGTTTAATAAAAGTGTTTAAAATTAGGAAGGACTTTGATAGAGCAGATAGAGAGAAACTGTTGCCACTGGCAGGGGTTTTGGTAACCAGAGGACACAGATTTAGAGTAATTGGCAAAAAGAAAAATCCAGAGAGGCAATGAGAAAAAAGAATTACCCAGTGGGTTAAAATGATCTGGAATGAGCTTCCCGAAAAACTGGTGAAAACAGATTGATATATGCTTAAAGAGTAGAGGTTTGCAGGGTCGTGGGGAAAGAGCAGAAGTGTAGGACTAATTGGATCGCTCTTTGAAAGAGCTGCCAAAGATTACGATGGGCCAAATGGCCTCCTTCTATGTTGTGTGCTTCTATGAGTAGATACAGACAAGGCTGCCATCCTAGCTCATCCACCTATTTCTTCAATGATTTGAGGGCATTTGCCTCAAAAACCATACTCAGAAGTCCATTCCTTGTGTTGATCGCTCTTGGGTCCCAAGTGTCCTCTTTGCGCACAACCCAGAAGCTAGACCCAAAAACAGTCTTGATACCATTGCCAACTATCCTTCTAATCGCAAAAGAAACCGCCAGAATTTAAAATGAGAGTAAATCAGCAGAAATATTCAAGCCCAAAGAAAGTGCCCAAAGCATGCTAACGCATTTCTTGCAAGTACAAAACTTAAGCTTCCACTCATTTAACCATCAATTGCGCACCTCAGGCGCAAGGTTTATAGGAATCTGCAATCTTTGGAGTTTTCCCATTTTTCATGTGACTTGTCCCATAAACAAAATAAAATGGAGTGGGTCTCAAATGAGGATAAATGAAAAAAAATACAGAAAACCTATTTTGTTTCCTGCTGCATCTTAAAATCTGATTGCATGGTTAAGAGACCCCTGAACGAACGCAATTGAAGGATGCTCTTATTCGAGAGTTGGGGGCATGGCCAGTTTAGAGGGCGGAGATTTGGCTCAACGTAAGGTTTGATGGACAGACCTAAAAGATGGAAGGGTTTGCAGTTACCCATGTAACTCACTTACAAAATCCCATGATTTAAGCTAAATACTGTAATTGTTTTGAGCCCAAGTTACATGACTCTCAGGGCAGGAGACTCGAATGTTTGCATGGAGACATTGAAAGTTTCTTTGGACTAATTATAATTATAATGAGAGTCCACTGCTCCGTTATCAGCCTTGACAACACAAGATAGAACTTGCATTTTCATGGTGCCTTTCCTGACCTCAGGACATCCTTGAACTCTTCATGGCTAATGAAGTACTTCTGAATTGTATTTATAAGAACATTAGAAGCAGGCGCAGGAGCTGGCCATTTGGCTTGTTCTGCCATTCACTAAGATCATGACTGATCCTCTCCCTCAACTCCGCCTTTCTACGTGATCCCCACACCCCTTAATTACCTTAGTGTCCAAAAATCTATCAATCTCTGTCTTGAATGTACTTGACGACTGAACATACACAGCTCTCTGGGGTAAAGAATTTCAAAGATTCACAACTCTTTAAGTGAAGGTATTTCTTGTCATCTCAATCCTAAATGGCTGACACCTTATTCTGAGACTGTGGCCTCTAGTTCTAGACTCCTCCGCAGGGGATATATTCTCCTAGCATCTACCCTGTCAACCCCCTTAAGAATTTTATATGTTGCACTGAGATCAGCTCATTCTTCTAAACTCTAGTGAGTGTAGGCCTAGTCTACTCAAACATAGGACAATCCCCTCATTCTAGAAATCAGCCTACTGAACCTTTGTTACACTCCCTGTCAAGGCAAGTATATCCTTCCTTCGATCAGGAAATTAAAACTGAACAATGTACTCCAGACGTGGTCTCACCAACACCCTATATAATTGAAGTAAGGCATTTCCACTCTTATATTCAAATCCCTTTGTAATAAATGCTAACATACTGTTGGCTTTCCTAATTGTTTGCCAAAACCGCATGTTAACCTTTTGCGATTTATGTACAAGGATGCTCAGGTCCCACCAAACACCAAAATTTCCCAGTCTCTCGCCATGTAGAGAGTATTCTGCTTTTCTATCAACTCCCATACTCTTTTTTGAACTAGTGCCATCAGGTCTTTCACATCCAATCAAGCAGGCAGATGAGGCCTTGACATCTCACCTGAAAGACAGTATTTCCAATAGTGCAACACTCCCTCATTACTGCACTGGATTGTCAGCATGGAGTTTTGTGTTCAAGCCCTGGAGTGGGACTTGAACCCAGAACCTTGTGATCAGAGACGAGAGTGCTAACAACTGAGCCACAGCTGACACCTCAAGCTCCACCCAATCATATTGTGATTTTCTAAGTGGCCTGTTACACATTCTTAATAATAGATTCTAGCATTAACCCTGCTACTAATTTCAGGCTACCTGGGCTATAGTTCCCTGTTTTCTATCTCCTCCCTTTCTTGAATCGCAGAATCACGTTTGCTACCTTCCAATCCGTGGGGCCATTCTAAAACCCAGGGATTTCTGGACTATTAAAACCAATGCATCCACTAACTCTAAAGCCACTTCTTTTAAAGCCCTAGAATACAGGTCGTCAAGTCCAGGGAATTTGTTAGTTTTTTATTTCATCAACTTTCCAGTTCTGTTTCCTTTCTAGTCTTCATTTATTCAAATTCATAATTTTCACTATTTGTTTTGTGTCTTCCAACATGAAGACAGACATAAAGTATTCCTTTACTATCTTTGCCATTTCCTTATTCTGCCATCATCATTTCTGCTGTCCTTGTCTGTAAGGGATTCACACTTACTTTTGTTGATTTCTTCCTTTTCACATATAGAAACCTTCACGATCTATTTTTATTTGTCCTGCTACTTTTCTCCCATGTCCTATATTGTCTATCCTTTATCAATTTCTTAGTCATCCTTAAATACTAAATTCTTTTGATCCTCAGGCTTATGATTCTTTTTGGCAACATTAAAAGCTGCATTCTTAAACCTCAGACTATCTTTAACTTCTTTTGTTAGCCACAGTTGGACTACTTTTCCTGAGAGGATTTTATTCCTTAAGGGGATATATAATTATTGCAAATTATGGTTTTTTTAAACAACTTTTGCCATTGATTATAACATCTTGGGAAGAATTTTGCGATTGGCGGGTCCGGGAGTGGCCAGGGAACAGACCGCTGACCGCGATCGGCCTCCCGACCGCGATTTCACGGTTGGCCAATTAACGGCAAGCCAGTTGAAGCGTGTGCTGAAATGCTCAGTGCTGTTGGGGTGGGGGCGGGAGGAGGGCGGGCGCTGGCACGGGCACAGGCGAGTGCGGAATGAAGGCTCCCTGAAGGCAAAGAGCTGGGTTGAAAGGTTAAGGGGAGAGGGCAGGAAATTGGAGTTGAGGCCAAAATGAGATCAGCCACGATCGTAATGAATGAAGGGGCAGGCTCGAGGGGCTGAATTGCCTACTCTTGCTCCTTGTTCTTATGTTCTCAGGGAGCTGAAGACTTCAAAAGTATTAAATAAAAATTTTAAAATCAGAACAAAAATGTCCAAGCATCACCTGAACATATGCATTATAAAAATTCTGGTCCATAGATTTTTAATTGTTTTTATTTAATAACAGAAACCTCGAATGAGGCTCCATGAAAAATGCAATGCGGCTGCCTGGCTGATTCACCCGACTGCCATGCATGAGGTTGGGCTGACCATGAAAAACCGGGGACAGTTACAACTGTAATGGGCTTAATTGCCCTCTCACTTGTCGGCAGGCGCACTTCCAGCTTCTGTGCACACCCTGCCGACCAAAATATCACACAGACGTGGGATGACGTCGGGACGCTCGCCCAATGTCATCACGGGCTATTTTATACTCGAGCGGGTCAGGCTCGTGCCCACACGCTAACCTGAAAATCCTGCCCCATATCTTTTAATCTAGTTTCTCAATCTGTCCTTCCCAAAATGCCCCTCATGCCTACGTAAGTTGCTTTGTTCAGATTTAAGATCCCAGGTCAGAATTTTTAGCTCGGCGTGTGTGTGGGCATGCGCTCAACCTACTCGAGTGTAAAATAGCACGTGATGACGTCGGGTGACCATCCCGACGTCATCTCGCGTGATATTTCAGTCGCTGGATGCGTGCGAAAGTCTGAAGCATGCCCGCCGACAATTAAGAGGGCAATTAAGCCCACTAAAGTTCCAGTTGTACCCTCCCACCACCACCTACCCGCACCTCCGCCCCCACCACCCCCCCCCCCCGGATTTTTTGTGGTCCATTCAACCTCACGGTAGGCGCATGGGTGAATCTGCCAGGGGGACTTTGCATTTTTGATGAAACCTCATCCAAGAGCGGGACAAGGCTTCCATTATTAAATAAATAAAAATGTATGAACAGAATTTTCATCATCTATATGTTCAGGTGACTGATTCTGATGCATGAACATTTTTTTTTAATGGATTTTAAAATCTTTATTGATTGCTCTTAAATTCTTCAGCTCCCTGAGGCAACCCTCTGCCTTCAGGGAGCTTTCATTCCGCGCTCCCCCCCGCCCGCACTTAGGTCAGCACCCGCCCCCACCCTGGCAGCAGTGAGCATTCCAGCGTGTGTTTCACGCTGGCTGGCCGTTAGTCAGGGGCTGGTCGCCGCCGGTAACCCGTTCCCCCGGCCGCTCCCGGGGCCAGCCCGCCAATCGCGCGCGCCTGCCGAGCTCAAAATCCTGCCCCTATTTTTGGATTTAACTAAATTTACAGCTGTATTGTTGGAAATTGCGGCAGCCAGTTTGCCCATAGCAAGGTCCCACGAACAGCAATGAGATAAACAATTGAATAATCTGTTATAAATCTTGATGAAGGCACGGGGAGAACTCCCCCACTATTCTTCAAAATAATGCCTTGATGTCTCTTACATCCACCTGGAGGACCGATGGGGCCTCAGTTTAGCAGCTTGTCCGAAAGGGAGAGCTGGAAGTTCACTAATCTTTTAAAGCGATATGACGAGTTGATGAGGCTCAGCATAGCACTGGAGTGTTGGCCTGGATTATGTGCTCAAGCCTCTAGAGTGGGACTTGTACCCGCGACCTTCTGACTCAGAGGTGAGAGTGTCGCTGGGAGCCACATCTGCCACACATTGCTGGTCAGGGAGCAAAATAACCTGCGTGCAAAAGATGATTTTTATATGGTTGAAAACGCTCTTTCATTTGCCAAATGAGACAAGTGAAAACGAGCAGTTGCATAGGCCGGGACTTCCCGGTCCTGCCTGCCGGTGGGATTTACTGGTGCCGCCGAAGTCAATGGACGTTTGGCTGGCTCGCTGTAGTCACTGCAGCAGGGCCGGAAAATCTCAGCCATAGACGTTGTGACGTGAGAGTAGGCATACCCATCATTCCTTCACAAAGCCTGAACAGGAAAACACAAAGGTTGAAAGGACAAGTTGAGCACTGGGGAAAGGTCCTGCAGAAAATCTTTAATCTCTTTTATGCATCTGTCTGAAGTTATTGTAAATGTAGGTAAACATTCACACATATGTCATGAAACTGTTATACATGTAGGTGTACTTACTTAAGCTACCATACAATTTAATAGTCCATTTGCATATATATCTTATGAAATAATTGTCAATTTCCATAGAATTTACAGCAAAGAAACAGGACATTCAGCCGAACAGGATTTTGTCAGTGTTAAGGCTCCACAGAGCCCTCTCCCACTTTAGTTCATCTGACTCTATCAACATATTCTTCTATTCCTTTCTTCCTTATCTAGCTACCTTTTAAATGGATTCATTTCAATTCAATGTGATAGCAATTTCCACACTCTAACCAGTCCCTTGGTAAAGATATTTCTCCTGAACATCCTATTGGATTTATTAGTGACTATCTTGTATTTATTTTGGTCCCATCTGTAAGTGGATACACCTTCTCCATATCTACTCTGTTAAACTCTAAACTCTTTCACAATAATAAAGCTCTCTGTCAGGCCATATTTAACCTTCTCATTCCTGGAGAAGAGTCCTGCTCTGCTCAATCTTTCCTAATGGTTGTAGCCCCGCAGATCTGGTATTTAGCTATATAATCGTGCACACATTTTATGGGAGTAGATGTTCCATACATAGGCCCAGACCGTCGCTCTTGGGTTCCATGTACAGAGTCGGGAGAATTCCTGGCCCTGCAAACCCGACCTTTAAAAATGGCTGCCCAGATGCTGGATTTTTTTGGTCCAAGCCTATGTATGCTTGAGGCGTGCTTGAGTAGAAATCGGGGAGGGCAACCTGGGAAGAAATGAGGAAGCCTTTGGGTGCCGAGGCAGGCTGGGTGGAAGCCCTGCATCAGGGTCTCTGACACTGTGTCCAAAAGTAAAAAGAATAAAACAGAAAACATTCCTCCAGCTCCCAGCGCTCACATTCCCTCATCCCTGCCCCACATGCTCCCATGCTCCATCCATGCCAACCAATGCCACCTTATGTCCCGTACCCAACTGCATGGCCCCTCATACCCTCCATTCCAACCTATGCCCTGCACCCAATCCCATGGCCCTTTATAGCCCCTTTGTCAACTTAGTGCCAACTCATGCTCCCCCACCCACCACCTTTGCCCTTACACCTATCATGCCAACTCACCCAGTGTCCATCATGGGCAGACCTCAGAACCCACGCAGAGATGAGGTAAAATATCTAAATGTCTATTGCAGACTTCACTAAATTGCAAAAAGCATTCTCATTTATAAAAACTCATTTACTACATTTACATTCCTTCAACTACATAAAACCTTATAACAGCAAACATTTCATTCAAGTGCACAATCCCTTATAACATAAAGCATTGGAATTCATAGACCCACTTCAAAGGGTGTATAACCACTTTGAGCTGTCAATCAAACTGTGAAGTAGCAGGCACCCATTGTGATAATGGAGTTGTGAAATAAGTCATGCAGCACTAATCCAGTAATGGAAACCCTCATGTTTATGCCGACAGGCAGAGTGAACTAGCAAGCAATCATTTTTTAAGCG
This sequence comes from Cetorhinus maximus, assembly GCF_964194155.1. Lineage (NCBI taxonomy): Eukaryota > Metazoa > Chordata > Chondrichthyes > Lamniformes > Cetorhinidae > Cetorhinus > Cetorhinus maximus. The sequence goes on from NC_135889.1 coordinate 13,297,653, forward strand.
CTCCAGACATTTTTTTAACAAAGATTTAAAGTGCAGAACTTTTAAATGCCTTGACAGCTTCCTTTGATGGGTGCTTTTGACAGCTTTGGTAGTTGACTTTAACAGGTCTGTTGACCGTACCAATGAGCTTGACAGTTAATGAGTTTATGCACTTTTTATGCGCATTCATGCCTATTTTTATCACTTTCAAAGGGCTCCTGACCTCCACCAAAGGACACCTGACCTCCCTCAAAGATGTCCTGGGACCAGATCCAAAGGGGTACCTTACCTCTTCAAAGGGGTACAAACCTGGTGATCCAAAAAAATCCATAAAGTTCAGACCTGCTCTTACCAGGTCTGATCTGCACACTTCAGGTTTCACACTCCTGGCCTATCAAAATCTGACTTCAGTGGAGGCAACTGATGACTTGACTAGCTAGCTGCCTCCGTAAAATGCACATGTGCGAAAAGCGAAATTCCCCCATTCCCACCCTGCAAAAATGGGAAGTGCCCTATTCCAGAGCGGGACTTCAGCCACTTCCACCATTTTCTCTGTCGTGGTGAAAATCTGGGCCACGGTTTACAAAGTAATCATCTAAGAAAATGACCCTTTTATTCCTACTCTCAGTTTTCTGTTCAATAACCAATCTTCAATCCTTCCAATATATTACCCTAATCCCATGAGCTTTAACCTTGTGTAACAGGCTGTCGTGTGGCACCTTATCAAATGCCTTCCGAAACCTAAATATACTATATCCACAGGGCTCTCCCTTCTATTTATATTCTCATAAAAGCTCCAGATTTGTCAAACACAATTTTCCTTTCATAAAACCACGCTGAGTCTGCCCATCACATTTCAAGTGCCCTGTTACCATGTCCTTAGTAATAGATTCCAGCATTTAGAGTAAAATAGCGAAAACGTTCAGAATATGAACTAAAAACTGGAAACATATAGCACATCTGCAGGCATAATAAAATGATTATGGGCATGAGCTGGGACATGTCAATTTCTTTTATTTAAACATTTTGTACAAATTTTAATACCCTCATTCCGCCCGCGGATGAGGTTTCATGTATTTTCTGATGGCCGCCTGGGCTCTTCGTCTGCCCCCCCCCCAACCTTAAGGTTGGCCGGGCAGCTCAGTTGATTGTTTTAATTGCTCATTAACTGGCCTTTGACAGTTCGGCTGCGCGCCCGTCGAACTGAAAATCTAAATGATGCGGGGTGACGTCAGGACGCACGTCCGACGTCACCCCACGTTATTTTACGCATCAGCAAGCGGGCCCCACCCCTCTCACAACCGGAAGATGCAGCCCTATGTATTTCTAACTATTTTTTGTCTTTTTATTTATAATATGGTGCATAACGCACAGTATCGTTTTGTACATTACACAGAATTGACGCTGCAGCTAATAGCAGAGTCCATCCCTTCCATGGTCCCAAGAGCAGCCACGTTTTCTCAGTAAATCTAGGGAATGCCTTAGAATTTTTTTTTTTTGAGTGCAACTGCCAAATAACAGGCTATAATATCACACTCCCGCAGTTGAAGTTATAGTGTCATCCTTGGCAGGAGGCTGTAATTACAGCCTGACATGTTTACATAGCCAGTTCCCATTATAAATGTGAACCTAGGAGTTTATAATGAAAATACCAAAATGAGGACCTGACTTTAAAATGGGGGTCTGACTTGTGCCTGCGCGCCCTGTTCGATTGTTCCTCCCTATCGTGTAACTCCGCTTCACTGCATTTGATCAGAACTCCCTGTGTACATTGTCACAGCAAATTGACTAATGCAATGATTGTAAAATATTTATTCAATTAAAATATAAAAAGTCATATGCTCGTATGTACAACCGAAAGTTAGTACTGCAGACAGAAATGTTGCAAGTGGAGAGTGTTTAAATATGAGATGGTGAGCAGCAATTACTGGGGGACGGTTAGTCCACAAGGTTGCTATGTGAAAAATTGCCAATGATTGGATTAAATTGCAGCATTATCTGATTTCACAGCTATTGACTGCAGCTAAATAAATTGAAAGAATATTACTAATTCATCTTGGCTTATCCTTTGAAAGGGCCTAGGGCTGCTGCCAAGCTCCTACCTTATAATGCACAATATCAGTTCTCTGCCTACGCACACACGCGCCAGGACAGCATCATTGTACTTCTACCATTCAAGACACTGTTAACTCTGTGCAGTCAAACTTAAAATTCATATCCTTGTGTTCAAATCCCTCCATGGCCTCTCGCCCCTCCCTATCTCTGTAACCTCCACCAGCCTGCAGCCCTCCAAGATCTCTGCACTCCTCTGATTCTGGCCCCTTACACATCCTCGATTTCCATCTCCCCACCGTTGGTAGCTGCGTTGGTAAGCTGTGTAATTCCCTCCTTAAATATTTCCATCTCTCTCTCTCTCTCCCTCCATGGTACGCCTTAAAATCTACCTTTTTTTTAACTAAGCCTTTTGTCACCTGTCCTAATACTACTTCATGTGTCACAGCATCAAAGTTTGTCCAAAGCACTTTGGGGCATTAAATGCAAGTTGTTCTTGTGTCTCCAGCTATGGAAACCCAGATAGATAAACCTTGCGGGGAGTTCAAATCCCACTCCAGGACTCAGGCATAGTAATCCAGGTTGACACTCTAGTGCAGGACTGAGGGAATGATGTCTTATCATAAGTACAGCACCTCTGGAGGGGTTTCTGAATCAACATTTTGTCCACCTATTCTCCTGGTTACACTGAATATTGAAGAGGAGCAAACAGTTGCCTGGAAGTAATGTTGTGAAGGACATCTTCACATGCTACTAAGCAGACAAAAAGGTCATTCATCTCATTGCTCTCTGTAGGAGAATGATGGATACAAAATGATTGCCTCATTTTCTTGCACAGCAGCAGTTGCTGCAGCAGTTCAGAGTCGTTCATTGCGTGTGAAGCATAGATATAATAAAGCGCTACATGAATTCAGGCCTTGCATTTTGTACTTGTAGCAACTGTAGTTTATTACTCTAGATTGGCACTTCAGTACAGTAGTGAGGGAGTGTTGCACCAGGCATGTGATCTTTCAGATGGAATGTCAAACCAAGATTCCTTCTGCCCTCTCGGGTGCACATGAAAGACCTCCCACTACTTTCAAAGAAGAACCAGTGAATTCTCCTAAGATAAAAGCAAAAAACTGCAGATGCTGGAAATTCAAAACAAAAACAAAATTACCTGGAAAAACTCAGCAGGTCTGGCAGCATCTGCGGAGAGGAGGACAGTTAACGTTTCGAGTCCGTATGACTCTTCAACAGAACTAAGGAACAATAGAAAAGGGGTGAAATATAAGCTGGTTTAAGGGGGTGGGGGTGGTGGGACAGCTCTTCTTGTCCCATCCCCCCCCCCCTTAAACCAGCTTATATTTCACCTCTTTTCTATTGTTCCTTAGTTCTGTTAAGAGTCATACGGACTCGAAACGTTAACTGTGTTCCTCTCCGCAGATGCTGCCAGACCTGCTGAGTTTTTCCAGGTATTTTTGTTTTTGCAGTGAATTCTCCTGTTGTCCTGACCAATGTTCATCTTTCAAGCAACATTAAAAAGGACAGATTGTCAGGTATTTATCACATTGCTGTTAGTGGGACCTTACTGTGTGCAAATTAGCTGCTACTGACACCATAATTGAACTATGATTCCTGCCTTCAACTGCTAAAACCCAAGTATTGCAACAATCATCCTGGCTAATGCCAGCTCGCTTGCCAGGGCTTGAACCTGGGACCGGCTTACTCTGTACACCTCAGGTCCTCACTGGGTAAAGGTCAATGAGCCAATGTTCTACCAGAAGAAAAAATGTGGGAAGTGGTGCTCCACAAGGTTTGGTGCTGGGACCACTGCTGTTCTATTCCCTATTTATATGAAAAATTTGAACCCTGAGGTCAGTGCTGTGAGGCCATATACTGCTTGGAAACTAAGAGTCTAGATGAGGTAGAGGAGCAAAGGGATACAGATGTACAAACCACTAAAAGTAACGGCACAAGTTAGTAAGACCATAAAAAGTGTGAAAAAAGCACTGGGATTCATTCCTGGAGAGATCAGATTGAAAAAGGAAGAAGTTATGTTACAGCTATGTAGAATCCTGGTTTAACCACACAATGCGATGCATTATTCTGTATTATAAAAAAGGATATAGAGGTGCTGGAGAAAATGCAAAAGAGATTTACAAGGATGATCCCAGGACCTGAGAGGTTGTCCCCTCCTGGAAAGGCTGAAATGCTGGGTTTTCGTTTCACCAGAAAAGAGAAAGCTGAGGGTGACCTTTAAGATATTGAAAGAGTTTAATAGGGTGCAATCATAGGTTGATGCAGAAGCGAAGGGGACCACTTGGCCCATCATGTCTCTGCCAGTTCTTTGAAAGAGCTGTTCAATTAGTCCCACCCCCTTGCCCTTTCCCCAAAGCAATGCAACCTTTTCCCCTTCAAGTGTTTATTCAATTCCCCTAGATGTAGATAAGATATTTCTACTTGTGGGGGAGCCAAAACTAGAGATCACAAATATAAGATAGTCACTAATAAATTCAATAAGAAATTCAGGAGCAACTTCTTTATCCAGAAACTGACAAGAATGTGTAACTTACAAGAAGTAGGCGAATAGTGTAGATGCATTTAAGGGAAAGCTAAATAGGTACATGAGGGAGAAAGGGTTAGATGAAGAGGCATGTGTGGAGCATGAATGCTGGCTTAGACTAGTTAAGCTGAATGACCCTGTTTCTGTGCTGTACATTCTGTGCAATTCTGTGCAAGAGGAAGCAGGTCAAAGCAAGGTGTTACGGACAGGGGAGGAGAGATAAACTGCAACCATTGTACCCTTTCCCTTACTATCCATAGTCAGTGTGATTTTGGAGAGGAAGATATTTGTGGTTCTTAGCCCCTGGAGTGTGTGTGATCAATTTAGAATTAACAGCAGCAAGCTTCTGTGGGTTTAAACAAAGAGAGCTATTTATTCACACATGTTCAACCCAAAAGTCTACACTGTGTCAATCACTCCCACGCACAAAAGAAAGATACAGAAAAAGAAAATAGTATACTTTTACAAGTTGTAACCCAAAAGAATAGTTCATAGTTTGCACGTCGGGTTTGTAGTAGAAGGACAGACGCTGCGGGCTCAATAAAGAAAGGAGTCTTTTTCCACTCTTGAATTGTAGTTCAGATGGGTTCAAATAGCTAAAGTCATATATCCGGATTGTGCAGGATCCCCTCAAAGAGATGAATATTCAGCAGGTCACGAAGTTAGGCACTTGTGGTTTTCGTACCAGGAGGCAAGACCACAACAATATCCAGGCTTGGGCTGACAAGTGGCAAGTAACATTCACACCACACAAGTGACAGGCAATGACCATATCCAACAAGAGAGAATCTAACCATCGCCCCTTGACATTCAACGGCATTATCATCATTGAATCCCCCACTATCAACATCCTGGGGGTTACCATTGACCAGAAACTGAACTGGACTAGCCATATAAGTACTGTGACTACAAGAGCAAGTGAGATGCTCGGAATCCTGCAGCGAGCAACTCACCTCCTGACTCCCCAAAGCCTGTTCACCATCTACAAGGCACAAGTCAGGAGTGTGATGGAATACTCTCTACTTGCCTGGAGGAGTGCAGCTCCAGCAATACTCAAGAAGCTTGACAACATCCAGGACAAAGCAACCCACTTGATTGGCACCACATCCACAAACATTCACTCCCTCCACCGACGCACAGTGACAGCAGTATGTACCATCTACAAGATGCACTGCAGGAATTCACCAAAGCTCCTTAGGCAGCACTTTCCAAACCCACGAACACTACCATCTAGAAGGATAAGGGCAGCATACAGATGGGAACACCACCGAGTGCCCCTCCAAGCCACTCACCATCCTGGCTTGGAAATATATCGCTGTTCCTTCACTGTCGCTGGGTCAAGATCCTGGAACTCTCTCCCTAACAGCACTTTGGGTGTACTCACACCACATAAACTGCAGCAGTTCAAGAAGGCAACTCACCACCACCTTCTCAAGGGCAATTAGGGATGGGCAATAAATGCTGACCTAGTCAGCGACACTCACATCCCATGAATAATTTTTTTTAAAAAGGTCCAAAGTCTTTACTGATGGACATGGAGTTTTAGAATCAGGCTGGTAGGGTCATCTAAAGATGTGTGGCATCTGAGTCCTTAAAGGCACAGGTGACACAGCCTTTTGCTGTGGCTGCTATCTGTTTTGGTGTTCTTCTGCAGACTGCCGAGGTTTTTCGGGGCCTTCAGATAAAGACTTGTTAATTCAGCTGGTTTCAGTACTGGTATTGTCCACCTGGAATGACTGAGCTGAAAGCCATTGCTATACGATGGTGATAATAGATGAGTTCTTCACAATTAATCAGGATGAATTGGTTTCTGCCCAGCCATTATTGTTAGGATTCCAACTTGGAGTCATGGATTCTTGGCTTGCGTTTTGGGTAAATCCCCAAACAATAGTAAGTGTGAATTCCACAGATAGTATTCGTCCTGATTTGTCCATTCCAGGGAGAGGCCCCCACCCGGTGTGATGCAATTAGGAACTTTCTGAAAGCATCAGATAGGCTGTGTTGAAGTTGCAGAATGTCACCTGACCCTTGGCGGCCTTTGTAACAGTTCACCAGTGTCCATTTTAAATAAAAGACAGTTGCAGAAACTTCTATACAAATGCAGGGAGTCCAAATTTAAAATTATGAACATGACATGCCTTTTCTGGGCATAACAATGGGAACATGCAAGTGTGTTATAAGTCATATGGGTGAGGCCCGAGCTGTTCATACAATGAGAACCATTTCCCAGCTGGACCACAAGCAAAACTGCAAACCAGACATATCGATTGGAAGAGAGGAACATTCAGCGCCCCTCTGAAGAGAAGGTACTTCAATAATAAATGTAATCACACACTCAAAATCCTAGATGTTAGAAATGAAAAAACAAAAGTCCTAAGGCAAAATGATAGATCAGTTCTTGGACTAACTCTGCAAAGGGTCACATCAGCTCCAGAAAATGTAACTGAAGGAACTGAGAAAACAACATCCTTCAGAGACATTATAATAATAGATCATCATGCAGGAATGTGGTGTGGAGAGAGGAAAAATGAGCCGGTGATTGCCACAGTCATAGAAACTTTGTTTTATCAACTATCTTCGTATCTGTCTATATCTTTATATCATATATATATGAAACTATATAGATATATATTATCTATGTACAACTAACTATATTGCTATCTGAATTTGATTAAAGTTTATATAATTGCTACAATCAGTGGCTCACTTTTCTTTTTGCTGTACTCTGGTCCTGGCATTATATATTGAGATCTAGGTGTACAAGTGGCTCTGTATATATGTCTTGTGAAGTGTACACTTCCTATGTGTGTCACACTTGTTTCCTGTAGCACTTTCCCTGTTGCACCTTGTTGTAAACAATGTATCCTCAACTCGCTACAAGCAACACCAGAGGCACCTGCTACCGTGATATTCCCATTGAAAAGTGCACTGCTTCCCTTTTACTTCAACTCACACCAAACTTAAATCTCTATCGCTTAAGACACATATTAATCATTCTTTATTTCGGTAATACACTAAACAGACCCTTAAAGGTAGCCCAGGAAGGTGGAAATGGGGTGTGGTGAGAGGGGAGTCCCAAATTGGCCCTGCGCTTGCGGTAAGCATCTTATAGTTTGCAAACGACACTTTTTCCACCATTTAACAACCAGAAGAGTGGATCAGAGAAATGCACGGGACAGTGCAACATTTCTGCAAATTGCAATATTCCGTCCCAGACAACCGCTTGTTTTTCATTTGGTAATTGTTTTACTCCCATGAAAACTTGTTCTTGCAGTAGAAACCCCTGCCCAGAAGAACTCCTCAGGGTTTTCTTGGAAATTAAAACAACAGCAACAAAGTCAGCTGTTTAACATGTTTTATTTTTAAAGAAAAGTTCCTTTATTGAATTTTTCAGAAAAGAATGTTAAATATTGTTGAAATACCAACCTGGGTCACTTGTCTGATTGTGTACTTACAGCTGGAAAGAGAAAAGACAACATGTGCGGGGAATGAGGGGGTGATCGAAGTGGGTGGTCATACAAACGTGCAGGATGGACAGACAAGAAAAGACCAGCTGATCCACCAAGCCTGCCACCCATGCCATGCTGACTAGAGATTCATGACTGAGCACCTTATACAAAGCCCACTTTCCCCAATCACTAATCCACACCCACCAGCACCCCCATCCCACCACCCCCCACCACCACCACTCCGTCCCACCCCACCCCAGCCATGTACTCTCCTTAGGAAAGGCAAAAAATAAACATAGAGCCGGTAAGGGAAAGAACACTCTAGAAAATTCCTTTCCGACCCCCTCAGGTCATTGAAAAAGTCCAAGAGATCACATGGACCACATATTGGAATAAATTTTATTCAAAGAGCTCTTTAGGAAATATTTGTTACTCCTGCATGCCCCAGTCCTGCCAAAGCAGTGGATGGGCCCTCTCGCTAAGGCCAAAGCCCAGCATGTGTACAGAGGCAGCTTGCCTACAGCTGGTAGGGGTGGCTCATGAGGCCTCTCTTAGTTTCCGCCCCCCAACCAAAGCCACAGGCATCAGCGGCTCTCAGCTGTGGCCATAAGCCAACCTGTGTTGGGGTTTCCTGCTCACACGTGTTGGCCTGGCAATGGTGGCCACGGTATGTTTTAAGAAAGTTGAAAACTCTTCAGGGATCGCCTCAACATGGTGTTGTGCTTGTGCTGCCCCTCCCATAGCAGCAGCACCTACCTATGGCAATGAGGCCACCTGACTCCCAGGGCTACGGGCCCTCGGATTGGGCCTGCAGCCCCAGGAGTGCGCTTGCCGTCCTTATTTGGACGGTGGGGTGTGGTTAATTAGGAGGCCGTCTCCCTTAAGATCGCACTGTTGGGTGCACTGCCAACAGGTGCGGTGTCAGGACCCGGAAATTGTGCCAACCCGCGATTGTTTTTAGAGGGGATAAGATCCCATCCCTTGAGCCTATAGCCAAGGTTCCCATTGCTATGGTAAATCAGTGTACATGTTGACATCAGCCAAGGACGGATAGGCCTGAGCTGGGGCTGACCTACCAAGTTCCTGACTAAAAACACATCTAAAAAATAACCATTTGAGTGCAATTCTAAAGCTCTGTAGAAACCAGGCAGCTGAATCCCTGCATGTGTGCCATTGTTTTCAGGAGTGGAGGAGAGAAGAATTGCACAGGACACTGAGCCTCGAGGATATAATCAAAATGGTGATGGGGGATTGATGCTTTAAAGAGCATCTTCAAGAAAGGAGCATGATGACTGTATGGGATTCTATGAGCCAGGTGGTCCAGGACAACAGCTTGCCTCTATATAGCCTCTTTAACACATAGTAACACTCCCCAAGGCAATTCATTAGAGTGATTATTAAACAAAAATTAGCACCGGACCACAAAAAGAGATATTCGAAATAAAAACAGAAAATGCTGGAAATACTCGCCAGTTCAGGAAGCATCTGTGGACGGAGAAACAGAGTTAATGCTTCATGATGATGAATTTTCATCAGAACTGGAAAAATTTGGAAAATGTAACAGGTTTTAATTTATTCATTCATGGGATATTGTTGTTGCTAGCTAGGCCAACAATCATTGCCCATCCCTAACTGCCCTTGAGAAGGTGTTGGTGAGCTGCCTTCCTGAACTGCTGCAATCCATATGGTGTAGGTACACCCACAGCGCTGTTAGGAAGAGAGTTTCAGCATTTTGACCCAGCGACAGTGAAGGAATGACAATATAGTTCCAAGTTAGGATGGTGTGTTGCTTGGAGGGGACTTTGCAGGTGATGATGTTTCCATGCATCTGCTGCCCTTGTCCTTCTAGCTGGTAGAGGTCACGGATTTGGAATGTGGTGTTGAAGGAGCCTTGGCGAGTTGTTGCAGTGCATCTTGTAGATGGTACACACTGCTGCCAGAGCGAGTCAGTGGTGGAGAGCGTGAATGTTTAAGGTAATGGATGGGGTACCAATCAAGCGGGATGGTGTTGAGCTTCTTGAGTGTTGTTGGAGCTGCACTCATCCAGGTAAGTGGAAAGTATTCCATCACACTCCTGACTTGTACCTTGTAGATGGTGGACAGGCTTTGGGGAGTCAGGGAGTGAGTTACTTACCTTGCCTCAGGAGGTGAGTTCAGCAAGTAAAAAGACAGGGAAAGATTAGGGGGATGGGAGAGGGAGAAAAAAATGAAAGGGAAGGTTGATAATAAGGTGGAAGGGAGGAGAGATTAAATGACAAAAGAATTTTGCATCCGTTGTTTTGGCAAATGCAGTCCCATTTAACTAGGATGCCATGAGAGGAGAAAAGTTACTTGAATTATAAAATATGTGTGTAAAATCAATCCCAAACACTCCTACCACTGCAATTCCAGGCATAATTGACAGGGGCATTACCCAATCATCTCCATTCTAGGAAGACTTTTGCTGTCTCCATACGCAGCCATAAATAAAGCCTGTGCTTTTTGTTTTGCTCTAGGCATCTTCCTGGAGAGCCGGATGAATATCATCTTCGGGGCCCCTATGGTGACCGAGAACCGCCCCGGTACCTGGGAGCCCAGCATCATGTTGCAGGATACCCGCATCGAGGGAATTATCCCCGAAATGCGGCTGACGGCCGCCTGGACCCGAGGATCCCTGACTACCTGAACAGCGCCAGGCTGCGGGAGGCTGCGTACAATCTTCCAAACCAGTACAAGGGGCCCCACAGGCACGATGTGCCTCCATCCCCAACGCAGACTTTTAAAATGCCTCGCCACCACGACCACGGCAAGATGGCATACAGGGAGAGCAGCCCGGACCGATACAGGTACCCCTACCAGGATGGCCGGCATCAAGATCCCAGGCAAAAGAATGGTATGACAGCAGCTGTCTAGTCAAAAGTTGGTACAAAGGCATTGTATTACAGCACAAAAGGGAATACATCAACAGACCTGGTCTTCCACTGCTGGTCCACGTCTCTAATTGCTCTATTCTACATCTGAATTCAACTAAGTGTTATTCTAATATGTTTTATGAAAGAATGGCCTGTCCCACCAGTCAGATGAGAATGATCATTTTGCCTGCCTTGATGAATAGTTACGTGATGCTAATCAAGTTTGCAGATAAGTCGTTGAACTGCCTTTACCGTGATCAGGTTTACAAATAACGCTCTAAAGGAAAGCTGATGGAGATCGACCCTGCAACAAGGGAACACTTTCTCCAGTAAGCAACCACAGATCCTTTCCTGATAAGGCTGCAGTAAAGATAACACGATTGTTAATCCTCATTGCAAATTTCATCACATAATCAGAATGGTGAGGCTGCAAGGGAATCAAGTCCGTGTCTAGAATTAACTACAGCGCACCTTGCAAATAAGGAAATATTCCGGGGCGGGAATTTAATTGCAATTTTCAGATGAGCGTATAAACCAGCAAAGGGACATTATCTAAATCCTTGATTCAATCGTCAGCAATGCATCAATTCCCAGGTATTCTCCATGTAACTGCTTATTATACATGTGATGGTCCGCATGTAAAAATGTAAATGGGCTAGCCTTGAACTGCTTTGTGAAGGAATGTACATGATAGTGAAGCTGCAAGTGCCAAATTTAGGCTGAAATGACCTACAGAGTTTAAGAGCCAAGAAGAACTTTCCAGAACCAGCATGGTACAGACTCTAGCACTGTGATGCTTATTTTACCTGTTTAATGATGCTTCCTAAGATATTAACAAGCACAAACCATGACGAATGCACAGCTTATGCAGTGCGATGATTTGGAAATGCTTATTGTTAATCCACACATATTATAGCGCGTACCATTATATTGTAATCTCACAAGAAAGCAGTTTCTATTATTGGCAATACCATATGAGTTTAAAAGTCCTTCTTGTATCTCTTCCACATGACATCATTCCCCATTCTATTCAGCCCCAGCTGTTCAATTATCTCTCCACGGACCGGCAATAATTTCCCTTTTAATATGTCAAATACTCTTTCAATATCTGGTTATTAGCAAGATATAATTTGTGATACCAGATCAAAAATTGGTCTCAAAGCCTGCTCTCCATTTGCTAAGAGATGCCATTTAGTGTGTTTCAGAGAATTTTCAGCCTCCTGTCACCACCTAATGATGTCATACAGCTGGCCTAAAATATATAGGAAGACTATAAATGTCAGTTTAAGAGAGCTTTTGCAATTAAATTTAATTAAAAATGGGTTTTCATCAGTAATTAAATAGAAAATGTGTTTCCCTGTCTTAATAAGCATTCTGCACTCGTGAGAAAAAGAAAATGAACTCCCAGATCTCCATGTAATTTCAGTTAGTATCAAGTAGGGTAACATTAAGATCTGATGGCAAAAGGTCTCTAACCGCACTCTTCCATCAATGTTTAATGGCTCAAGTGAGTCTTATGCGGTTTTACTGAGACAAACAAACTTGGAAGATCCCACATCCATCAGTGAGTGCTGTTAACTGATCTCTACCAGAGTAGCTGTAACTGGCTTCTGGATATGGGTGGGGGTTGCAGTAATGGGGATCATCCAGGCTTCCTGCCGTTGATAAGTTACCCAACGACCCACACCTCCCTCTCGTGCCCTCTTCCCAGTGCCATGTTTGACGTAGATGGAACAGGTTTGACTGAGGTTCACCCTCCCTGCACCAACACACCCCCTAACCCCCATGGTCAGTAGTTCTCCGTCACTCACTGTTTATCTGCTGAGGCAAGCTGACGGGTGCTTGTGGAAATTTACCAGCAAGAGAAGGCGGCAAGAATATTGGCACGGGAGGGGGAGAATGCATTACCCATTCCGCTCCACTCCCCTGCAGTTGCTGTCAATAAATGAGAAAGAATCCACCTGAGAATCCATTCCCACTGGCACATTGCACAGGTTTTCATGACAATTTGATAGGCCTTTGAATGGTGCACCAATGGAACAATTTACACCCATGAGAAGCTTTCAGTGTGTGATTGGATATCTTTTTATGATGAGCCAGGCAGCACTGATTACCTAGGAATCCATGCCTTGTGGTGTCACAATTCCAGAATCTCAATGAGGTGATTTTCCAAGTAAAATCATGGGTTAAGCTGCAGTGAGAGAGACATACAGCGAGAGATAAAAGGCTAAAATCAGGTTGTGGCTGCTTTGAATGGATTTTACTCAAGTACAAAAGCTGGTGGCGGCACAGTATCAAGAGCCATTCAGTCCCTCAAGTCTGCTTCAGCAACATTGATGGCCATGAACTTTATCCAATCTATGGATAGAATAGAGGATGTTCTCTTAAACAGGAGATTCTAATCAGAAGACAGCTCCTTGGAACATAGGAACAGGGGGCCATTCAGATTCTCAAGCGTGTTCTGCTGTTCGGTTATATCGGCTGGGATTTTCCGGTCCCGCCCACGGCGGAAAGGAAAATTTGACGGATTGGACAAAGGTCTGTTGACTTCAGGCAGGAATTTCCGGTCCTAGTGCAGGTGGGATCGGAAAATCCTGGCCATTATGGCTGATCTGTAAATCCCAGCTCCAATCGCCTGTCTTAGTGCCATATCCCTTAATACTCTTCACTAATAAATATCTATCAATCCCAGTTTTGAAGTTGTCAATTGGCCCCCAAGCCTCAATAGCTTTTTGGAAGGGAGTGAATTCCAGATTTCTACTACCGTTTGTGAGGAGAAGTGTTTCCCGGCCTCGCTACTGAACGGCCTAGTGCTAATTTTAAGGTTATACCCCTTTGTTCTGGACTCCCCCACCAGAGGAAATATTTTCTCTGCATCTACCCTATCAAATCCTTTAATCACCATAAATTCTCCTGTTAGATTACCCTTTCTATATTCAAGGGAATTCAAGTTTAGTCTGTCCAACCCCTGTATTATATTTATACAGAATTATTACCTGGAAATGGGTCTTTCAGCCCATTTTGCTTTTTTTGTCCACTCCATGAATAGTAGTCTTAATCTCATTTGCCTACCCCATTCCCATATCCCTTTACCCACCCTTTCCTACAGATATCTTAACTTAATCTTAAATGTTGACATGGGTCTTCACTTCAATCACCAAATATAGTAAAAATTAACGTGAAGATGCTGAGGACTGAATCCCAGTACCTCATATGTACGAAGCACATGTGGTATCACTGAGCTCCATATCCTCCTACTTGGTGAACTGAGGCTAGGGAAGATGATCTAAAAGATGAGGACACTGGTAGAGCCTTGTCATCTAGGTAAGGTCCCCAGATACACACGGAGCCCCATACAGCTGCTTGCTGCCCCATTTTCTGAGCCACTGACTGGTATTTTCAAAGCTCTGCGGCTTTTGAAAGTCTGGCCTAGCTGGGCTCAATTCATGAGCCGTCCATCATCGCCCATGTGATAAACTGGTGCTGGACACCCAGTTGGAGTATCTCATCAAGCTCTCAGTTGGAGAAAGACTATCCTCAGTTGAATGTTTGAGAATGCAGCACTGAAGAGAATTGAAACATTGCAGGTGAAGTAGAGAATAATGGATATTCAGGAACAAATAACAGGATACCTCATCAAGGGGTTGAAACATCTTCTGCCTAGAAGGATTACCTATTTTAGGATGATTACCAGTAGTAGTCTAATCTAAGTGCTCAGAAGTTTCCGATGAAGGGTTGTGCCCAGAATGTCAAACTAATTTTTCTTTCTACAGGTGTTGACTGACTTTCTGTTTCCATATAGTGCCTGGTATCTAACAATTTTGTTAATTTTAAGGTAAAGAATGATGTATAACCCAGAGCGATTACAAATCTAATAAATAGTTTTATTTGATGGTTAAAACATTATACACTATCTGAACTCCCTCTTAGTTTAACTGTTGTTAATCATTTGTATATCACTTCTGGACACCCATTGTACGACTGCACCATGATAATGATGGCTGAACACCTACTAAAGGCTATCTGGATACTGAAATTCTGTACTAGATCTTGCCGGTAACAATTAAAATGTTAACAACAACTTTGAGAGCTGCTGGAGCATTTCAACAACGGAACCAAAAATCTAATGGGATTACAAATTATTTTCCTTTGGCTAAAATTGATTTGAGAATCCTTCCCCCCTGCTCTTGTGTGCTTCTGTTTGCTCTTTTATAAACATTTATTATCAATTAACAGACTGAGGTTTCTTTTTTCACATACACATGCACGCCAATTCCATAAAAGCAATTACTTTCGCCTGAATCATGTGCCAGTACATTCTACTTTGGGTACTATGTGGTTAATCTCTCTCTCTGCCCATGGACATGTCAGGAAGTGGCAACTTTAAGGAGCCGTGTTCCTTAACTGGCCTTGCACAGAGGTGGGTTCACCAACATCGCATCTCCACCACCGACAGTCTGCCAATTAAAAATATAATTTCTTTCTAAAAGTTTTCTTTCATTAATGTCAAGCAGAGTCGCATCCCTACTAGCCCAGCAGGACTGCCATTTAACTGCAGACAGCTGAGCGGACTAAGCAATGCATTTCCTCCAATCACACCTCTGTAGTCTGACCCTGAGTCCCAGGAGGTGTGTTGAGATAGTGACGCACATGATTGACTCCCTGTCTTGCCTGTCAGTCTGGTTGCACTCAAAGACGACTATTCGGAAGATTTCTGGAGCAACTTTATATTTTAAAAGAACACAGGGAAGTGGAGGGGGAGGAGGGTGGGGCGGGTTGCAGGGGAAACAGGGTAATTTTCTTTATTAAATCTGAATTGGCTACCTGAGGCATTTTTTTTATTCGCAACAGAAATTAAGAATGTAGCCCTCGCTCTTCCCACCCGAGGGAGAGCATACAGAGTGATTGCCACTGACAATGTGAGAGATAATCTTTCCGATGAGGTGTTATACCGAGGCCCTGTCAGCTCTTTCAGGTGGAGGTAAAAGATCCTATGGCACTATTTTGAAGAAGATCAAAGGAATTTTTCCCAGAGTCCTGGTCAATATTTGTTTCACAATCAACATTTGCTATATAAAAAATTGCCTGGTCATTTTCACATTGCTGATTGGAGGAGCTTGTTGTATTCAAACTGGCTGCTACATTTCCTGCATTACAACAGTGACTATATTTAAGATGCACTCCATCGGCTGTGCTGTGATTTGGAATGTCCTGAAGTTGTGAATGGCACAATAGAAATGCAAGTTTGTTGTTCTTTTCTACATACTCCATTATCTATGTCAACAGAATATGATTTTAACCTCCCCTCAATGTACCTGTGCTCAAATGTCATCAATTTACCCCTGTGCACTAGTCATATACTCACTGATTTTGTTCCTCAGATATTTTTTCTTCTACTTACAGCAAGGGGAGGGGAAGATAATGTTCCCACAGGATAATCTGAGGAAAACTGGGTTGAGGTTGCTCACAAAATAGGATTTTTATCTTTTGCAAAACTGCCAGTGTCTAATGATGATTCATGCCACAACGGCGAACAAAGGGATGGAAACTTTCCTAAACCAGCACTAAAAGTGGAGATGGGACTGCGCTAAAGATATTTAATAACAACTTGCATTCGTGCTGTGCCTTGAATGTAGTTGAGCATCCCTAGGTATTTCACAGGAGCACGATCAGACAAAAATTGACACAGCCTCTTAATGGCTTGCTCAAATATTTAAGCTGTGTCTTAAAGAAGGAGAGGCCCAGATGTCTGAAGGGAAAGGGAGTGGGAGGGGGGAAGTACAAAAGGCCAGAGTTGGAGGAGTGTAGAGTCTTGTAAGAACTGGAGGAAATTATGGAGACAGATTGAGGCTATGAAGGGATTCGAACAATCGGATGGGAATTTGAAATTTGAGGCATGAGCCCACGCAGGCCAGCGAACACAGGGGCAATGGATGAAAATAAATAAATGTGCAGCCAATGAATGTGCGAACATCACCCAAAGTCCATTTGACCACCCCCCTAGCCACCCCTTCCAATCCACATTGCTCTTCTGTAAATTCTGGGTACACAAATAGTTCTAAAACCATAACTACCTCTGGTGCTGTGTGTAATGCAAAAAGAATCTCACTTTTACTAAAGCCCAAAACCCAAAGCTGTCTCAAGGTCAGAATAGGGTAAGGAGAGGGCTGGCTGGCACTGCAAGGTTTTTGTTATTGCTCCCGAAAAACTGTTGATTTTAAAAGCTAACATTCCCACATGCTGAGAAATGAATAGCGAGAATTCCTGCTCAATAAAAACATTGACTTCTGATCAATTTATATTGAAGAAGTTTCTGTACACTTCATTCAGAAAACAGACTGCCCAGACATAAAACAGGCATGCAATAAACTTGCACCCAAATAGTTTTTCTTGTGACTTATGTAGAAAGCAAGCTGCCTCTTAGTTAACAGTTCAGAGCAGCTCTTCTCTGAAGTGCCTTAAACAAGGATGCAGACCCTCCTGTGACAGTGTGATATTTTACACTTCAAATGATCCAGGTTAATGAGGCTGTCTCTTCAAATGAAGAACGTCATTGCACAGCTTGACATGAAAACAAAAGGGGGGGGGTAGAGGTGGGGGTGGGGGAGCGATGAACAAGAATTCAACTTTCCAGTAAATGGATTGTGTCAGAAATGCACAGCATCCCCTAGTGGCTCAGCTGGATTTAGCACAGTCTTAACATTAAAAACCTCATCTGTCGTCAGCATCCCTGAGCTGTTCCCCCCAGTCTTGATGCAGCACAAGGACAGTAATTGGCTTTGACAGTTCTGTGCACTGGGCACTCCTTCAGTTACTATTCCTCCTTTCTCCCAGCCAGGAAGCATCACACACACTAATGAAACTCAGCAAGTGCAGCCTCATATTACCAAGTGCAGCAATGAAGGAAACCGTCTCCCAGCATATGTTAAGGCAAAACCATCATCGATTCAGCTTACAGAACACTCCTTCAGCAGCCTAGCATTGATTTCCTGTTTAAAGGGAAATTGGAGGTGTGGGGAGTTGGGAAGAGAAAACTGCCTGTTGATATTAAGTGGTGAATCTCAAGTGCTCATTGCCCGCCTCAGTGCTTTATAACCAGAGCTGTGCCTCATCACGAGACTGAAATACTCAGAAGCTAATTAGTTCATTGTGTTGTCTCTTGAGCTGCAAAGATGCAATCTCTCTGTTTTGTTGTCGGGCGAAAAAGACAGAAAAAAGATTGAACCAATTATATATTAATATGTGTTCAGTCTCGTTGTGGCTTTTCTCAGTGGTTTCAGACAGCACTCCACCCACACTTCAAATCCAGAGCTCAGACTTCGTCCGTATTTGCCTGTGCAGTAGTACCACAACAACCCAAGTAATCCATCCACCCCCTGACAACTGGGGCTGGACCAGACCATTCACAATCTTGGGGCAGGATTTTCAGGTTGGCGTGCGGGCGCAGTCATTGGAAAGGACCGCCGCCCATGATCGGCCTCCCCACCGCGATTTCACACTGGCTAGCCATTAATTGGCCAGCCAGCGTGAAGCGCGCACTCAAATGCTCAGTGCTGCCAGGGCGGGGGCAGGAGGAGAGTGGGTGCTGATGTAACCACGGCCGCGGGTGTGCGCTGAATGAAAGCTCCCTGAAGGCAGAGAGTTGCCTCAGGGAGCTGAGGACTTAAAAACCCAGAAAAAAATGTCCTTGAATCAGTCACCTGAACATATAGATGATGAAAATTCTGTCCATACATTTTTATTTTTTTTAATTAAAAACGGAAACCTCATCCTGCCCTTGGATGAGGTTTCAGCAAAAATGCAAAAGTCCGCCTGACAGATTCGCCCATCCGCCAACTGTAAGGTTGGACGGACCACAAAAAAATCTGGGACAATTGGAACTTTAACAACTTTAATTGTCGTCTTAATTGTTGGCAGGCGCACTTCTGACACTCACGGGCGCCCACCAACTGAAACATTGCACAATTTTGCGTACAATCGGGTCGGGTGCGCACCCCCAAGCCAACCTAAAAATCTTGCCCTTGGTGTTGCATTTGACACCAAGTTGAGCCTCTGATCACATTTCCAATTCATTTATCTCTTTAAGAAGCTCAAGAAACCTACCTCTTTGACCAAATATTTGTCATTTGTCCAAATATCTCCTTATTTGGCTCAGTGTCAAATTTTGTGAAGTGCCTTGGAACGCTTTACTAAGTTAAATATGCTAGATAAATAAAAGTAGTTAATGTCTCTGAGCTTGACAACAGCCTAAATTTATGTAGCACCATTAACATGGAAAAATGTGCCAAGGCACTCCCCAAAGGGAAAAACATAAAGAACTGATCCCAAAGCCCCATTGGGAGAGTTCATTAAAAGCTTGGTTAAAAGAATGGTTTTAAAGGCAGGGGTGGAGGGGAGTGAAGTTTAAGAAGTGAGTTTCTCAACTTGTGTGTCACCTGTGGCTCAATTGGTAGGACTCACCTCTGATTCAGAAGGTTGTAAGTTCACGTCCCACTCCAGAGACTTAACCAAATGACCAACCCCGGCACCTTAGTGCTGAGGGAATTCTGCACTCGGAGGTGCTAGCTTTTAGGTAAGGTTTTAGACAAAGATGTCCGCCCTCTCAGTTGGTTGTAAAAGATCCCATGGTAATTTTCAAAGAATTCCTCCCCTGCATCCTGTGCCGATATTCATCCCTTGACCACCATCGCTAAAAAACAGATTATCTGGTCATTCTCGTTGATGTTCCTGGAACCCTACTATGTGCATTTTGGTTGGCACATTTGACTGCATGTCATTGTGTTTAAAGTGCTACGGTACGCCATGAGGTTGAGAAAGGCGCTATATAAATGCAAAATTTTCTTCTTTCATCCCACAGCTGAAGTGGGTGAAAGTTTAACCACCAGTGTCGGAGTTAAAGGATGGGAAGATTAACAGAAGTTCAGAACAAAAACAGAAATACCTGGAAAAACTCAGCAGGTCTGGCAGCATCGGCGAAGAAGAACATAGTTGACGTTTCGAGTCCTCATGACCCTTCAATAGAACTAAATAGAAATAGGAAAGGGGTGAAATATAAGATGGTTTACGGGGGAGGGCGGGGCGGGGGAAGTGGGGGGGGTGTTGGGACAAGCAAGCAGTGATAGGAGCAGATAACCAAAAGACACAGACAAAAGAACAAAGAGGTGTTGAAGGTGGTGATATTATCTAAAAGAATGTGCTAATTAAGATTGGAGAGCAGGACGAGCAAGGTAGCTCTAGTGGGGGTGGGGTGAAATAAACCATGGGTGGAATACATTTAAAAATAATGGAAATAGGTGGGAAAAGAAAAATCTATATAAATTATTGGAAAAAACAGAAGGGAGGGGGAAGAAACGGAAAGGGGGTGGGGGTGGGGGAGGGAGTTCAGGGTCTAAAGTTGTTGAACTCAATATTTATCCAGAAGGCTGTAAAGTGCCTAGTCAGAAGATGAGGTGCTGTTCCTCCAGTTTGCGTTGAACTTCACTGGAGCAACGCAGCAGGCCAAGGACAGACATGTGGGCAAGAGAGCAGGGTGGAGTGTTAAAATGGCAAGCGACAGGGAGGTCTGGGTCATTCTTGCGGACAGACTGAAGGTGTTCTGCAAAGCGGTCGCCCAGTCTGAGTTTGGTCTCTCAGAACAGAAGTTCAGAGTTAGAGGACCAAAGGGAGATGCTTTAAGGCTGGAGGAAGTTACAAAGGTAGAGTTGAAGGAAGTTATGGAGAGTGTTTAGAGAAGAGGATTCAATGTGTTGGGAACAGGGGTCCAATGTAAACTAGCAAAGGGGTAACAAGGAATTGGTGCTGGGCTTGACATGGGCAAGTCCTTTGACTGGGTTTATGGAGGAAAATCATTGGAGAAATCTAAAGTGTGAGTAAGGGAGTTGGGGCTGGTAGGAAACCAAGTATCAGAGGAAGCTGGTGCTATAGTAGAGTTGGAAGTAGGCGAACTTGAATACAGAAGCAAAAAGTACTAATCATGGGATTGGGGGTGGGGGCCTGGGGGGAACAAGGAGAAACTATTTGTGTGTCCTGCGTGCTTTTAAACCAAACTCTCAGTTGAACCTGACGTGAAAGTTTTTTATGAGCTGATTTGAGTAGAGTGAGTGAGCAGGAGTGGATGGAATTAGCAAAAAAATACTTGCCTTTCAAGGCTTATAGATGTACCAAAGCACCTTACAGCCAATTAAATACTTTTCAAGGGTAGAAAAATACAGAAACCAATTTGTTCACAGCAAAGCCTCACAAGCAACAATGAAATAACAATCGGATAATCTATTTTAGCAACATTGGTTGAAGATATTGGGGAGAATTCCCCAGTTCTTCTTCAAAAAGGGCCATGGGATTATTTTACATCCTCCTGAGAGGGCAGATGAGGCCTCAGTTTAACATAAAAACAAAAGACTGCAGATGTTGGAAATTTGAAATAAAAACAGAAAATGCTGGAAAAACTCAGCAGGCCTGGCAGCATCTGTGGAGACAGAAACAGAATCAATGTTTCAAGCCCTCAGGTTTAACATCTCGTTCAAAAGACAGCACCTGCAGCACTCCCGCTAAGTGTCAGCCTGGATTTTGTGCTCAGATGCCTGGAGGGTTTCTTCAATGTACAATCTCAGCAGTAGGAGTGCTACCCGTTGAGCCACGGCTGATGCCATTAGTGGCAAAGGAGTCGTCAAACATGACGGTTTCAGCCTTTCTAATGTGTATTTGGAGCTCATATTGACTCATCAAGCATTTAATGTCAGGCATTCAGCCTGACAGCACAGAGGTGTGTGGGTGTGGACTCAAAGGAGCTGAGATCTTCCTTTGAGTCCATGTTCTCACCTGCTCAAGGTTGACCTTTGAAACAAGTTGCCAGCTTGTGCAGTAAGTGCAGATTTGCGATAAGTGAAAAGGTAGAAATAGTTATTCATTAAGTTCCCTTAATTTGTTTTGACTTAAAAGAAACACTGAATAGTGTGGTGACCCTTGGTGGAAGTGCTAGTGCTTGAATGGCAGCTGAAAATGGCATGATAGCAAACACATGCTGTCCCTGCACACATGTCAATAACAACCATTTGAGTAAATTACCAGTGCCCCCAGAATTGTACCCCAGCAAGGAACTGACATCCCTGGGAAAGGGTAAAGACAGGAGCGAGAATTGGCGGTAAAAGAGGAAGGAATAAAAATCTAAATTGGTTTCTCACAAAAAGTTTCCACTAAAAATAATAATGAAAACTGCACAAGAGTGTTTTTTTTAAATTATTTTGTGGGAAGGGGAAAGCCATTGCCACAATGAATTAGGTGTCTCAGAAAAGAAAGTTATTCACTCAGAACATATATATATATAGAATTTACAAGACAAGAAACTGGCCATTCAGTCTATGCCAGTCTTCATGCTCCACACAAGTCTTCTCACACCCTTATCTTATCAACATATCCTTCTATTCCTCTCTCCAGCTTCCCCTTACATGTCTTTATGTTATTTGTATGAACTACAACTTGTGGTAGCGAGCTCTACATTCTTAGCAGTTTCTAGGGAAAGAAGTTTCTCTTGAATACCTTATTGGATTTTACTGGTGACTATCTTTTGTTATGTCCCCTAGTTTTGGTCTCTCTCACAAGTGGAAGTATGTTTTCTATGTCTACCATATCAAACCCCTTCACAGCCTTAAAGTCCTCTAATAGATCAACCCTCAGCTTTCTCTTTCCTCGAGAAAAGAGCACCAGTCTGTTCAGCCTTTCCTGATAACTATGTTCTGCAGTGATCTATATGGCGGCATGTGATTAGCATTGGAAATTTGCACACTTGGGGATTGGATATCCCAGTGGACAAGCACCCTCTCCTTTCACTCAGGCACTATGTCTTGAATACACATCTAGACTGGTGGGATAGGGTTGCCAGCCCCTCCAGGATTGGCCTGGAGTCTCCAGGAATTGAAGATCAATCTCCAGGACACTGCTGTGTGCAACCCTGGAGAAAAATTAAAGGAGATTTTTGTTTTGTCATTTTCTTTGAGCATTTCTCTTTACCAGATATAAAAATATTGAAAATGGGGGGAAAAAGGGCTGTTTGGCTGACAGTCAAGCATCATCCAATTCGGTAATGAGTCTTTTTGCTTTCCAAACTGGTGTAGGGAGGCAGTGTGTCACAAGGATGGATGTGTTGGTCGACAAATGGCTGGAGCATGGGGGCAAGTCATATTATGAAACCTCCAGGAATAGATTAAATTACAGTTGGCAACCCTATGGTGGGATGATGAAAGTTTTATGGGGACTCCATCGCAAAATGAACTCATTTCCAGCAGATCTGGTCTCAAAATGCTACTAATGTAGTAACAAATGAGCAATACCCCTGTGTAAGGGGTTGAAATGTCCCTAGGTGGAATGGAAGATACTTTTCTGAGTCTTGGGCTTAAGTTAGTCTCTCGGTGTTTCTCTCCATGCCTGACCTTGAGCTAAGTTTCAAGCTGCAGCACCAGCACCTCAAGGCAAATGCAATGATAACACTGCTAGCAAAACCGACAAGGATTTACTCAGGGCATTAAAAAGAGAAGAATCTGGAACATAGAAAATAGGAGCAGGAGTGCGCCATTCGGCCCTTTGAGCCTGCTCTGCCATTCATTATGATCATGGCTGATCATTCAACTCAATAGCCTGCTCCTGCTTTCTCCCCATATCCTTTGATCCCTTTCGCCCCAAGAGCTATATCTAACTCTTTCTTAAAAACATACAATGTTTTGGCCTCAACTACTTTCTGTAGTAGCGAATTCCACAGGCTCACCACTCTCTGGGTGAAGAAATTTCTTCTCGTCTCAGTCCTAAATGGTCTACCCCGTATCCTCAGACTCTGACCCCTGGTTCTGGACTCCCCCACCATCGGGAACATCCTTCCTGCATCTACCCTGTCTGGTCCTGTTAGAATTTTATAGGTTTCTATGAGAGAGATAAGTCCACTGGACTTGGCTTCACATGGAAGACACACCAAACCTCCACTGGATGCAAATAGACAGATGGAAGTGAACAGGATTGGACTGCATAGGTGGAAAGCCACAGAGGGAAAGCTGCAGACAGCCACAGAACAAGAGTAAGGCCTAGCCCTACAAAATTGGTCAATGTGAAGAGTCAGGCCTTTTTTTAAAATATTAAATATTCCCAGCACTACAGAAAGAAGGGAAGACTTGTATTGCTCTCATACCTTGTACACGCTCAGGAGGTCCAAAGTGTTTCATGGCCATGAAGTATTTTTGAACTATTGTAGCTGTTGCCATCCAGGAAAAGCGGCAGCAAATTTGCACACAGCAAGCTCCCACAAACAGCAAGGAAATAATCAGACCAGATCCTCTGTATTTTAGTTATTAGTCAAGGGAAGAATATTGGCTAGTGTAACAGAGACAATTCCCCCTAGTCAACTTAAGAATAGTGCCATGGGATCTTATACATCCATCTCGGAGGGCAGAGCGGGCCTCGGTTTAACATCTTATACGAAAGATGGCAACTCCAACAGTGCAGCGCCTCCCTGGTATTGCACTGGGAGTGACAGCCTAGGTTTTGTGCTCAAGCCTCTGAAGTGGGACTTGAACCCTCACCCTTCTAACTCAGTGGAAACAATGCTACCAATGATCTGGCAAGTTTAAACTGGGGCCAGCAGCAGCAAACCTCAAAGGTCAAGGCAAAAAGCAGCTTAAAAACTAGAACCGACTGCACGCAAACCCAGTTAGTCACGGTTTAATTTTAGGAATGTGATACATCAAAGTGAGTTTATGTCTTTTCAAGAAAAATGAGTTGGATTTGAGATGCCCCGGTAGTCAAAGCTTGAAATATTGAACTACAAGAAGACTTCAAATATCTACAGGACATTGAGAGGATAATATTGTTCCTTTTAGAAAGCTCAGAGAGGGAAGAAAATGCCTGATGCCAGTACAGAGGCAGTTTTGGCACATGGTGTCTGAGTAATTACTTTGGAAATGTTCTCCATCCCCCTTATCAAGTTTCTGATCAGAATTTCCTTGCTGGAGACAGCTGACTTCTTAATCCAGCTCAGCCTCTGTGTCAAAAATAAATAAAGTGTAGCAGCTCACACCTGGGAGGGAGGATTAGAGTTAAAACCAGGTGTCTGCAGGAGATGGTAGTTGAACAGGATTGCGTCTCCTGGGACTGGAGGTTTGAGTCACAGCATTTATTTATATAATAGAAAAAAAGAGTTGCTGTGGGGAATTTCTTGTAAGCAGTGACCTATTCACACCGTGTATTGTAAGTTTCTAATATTTCCTCATATTGTGCCCAAATTATACTTGTCATTTCTATTTTCTTTCTTCATCATTGGATGCCCATTATTCCCTGTCACCCCATATCTACTCCTTCACAAAAGTCACCTACTTCCATCTCTGTATATTGCCAATCCCCGCCCTGTACCTCAACTCATCTGCTTTTGAAACCTTCATCCACGCCTTTGTTACCTATGGACTTGACATATTTGTAGCAATCCGCGGTGTAATACACCTTTAAGAGAATGTGAACCGATTGACCACGTGACTGTAAGACCCAATAGCTGTGTAGCGGGGCTACCATGTTAATGTTAGTCTAGAGTAGGGTCTGGTTGGAGAAGCACACGTCATGTTAGTGCTCTGTTGTTTGTGTAAATAAATAGCATATGCTTCATTTCATATTGGTCTCTGCGTCTGCAGTATATTGTAATCATCTCACCCACCGACAGATAAGTGTGCAACTGGTTCGCAAGCAAAATAACCCCACAGTAGAACATAACAGTATTCCAGTGCTTTCCTGGCCAATCTCCAATCTTCCACCCTCCATAAACTTGAGGTCATCCAAAACTTTTCCACCTATACCCTAACTTGTACCAATCTTGTTCACCCATCACCCCTGCGCTCATTGATCTACATCGGCTCTCGGTCCACCAACATCTTCATTTTAAAATTATCTTCTGTGTGTTCAAATCCTTCCATGGCCTTAATCCGTCCCCTAATACTGTTGCATCCTCCAGCCCTACAACCCTCAGAGATCTCTGCACTCCTCCAAATCTGGCATCTTGAGCATCCCTGATTTCTGCTGCCCCACCATTAACAGCCATGCTTTCAGCTGTCTATGCTCAGGGAATTCCCTCCCTAAACCTCTCCACCTCTCTCATTTTTTTTTGTCTGATAAAGCTCCGGTGAAGCACCTTTGGATGTTTTACTATGTTAAGACTGCTACATAAATGCAAGTTGTTTGTGTTGCTCAGACCACTTTGCCTTCATCCCTAACTCATCTTGCTATGTCACTGCTGAGGATTTGTTGTCTGTGAGTACAGGAATATGTTTGGACATTCCATGTTCTCAAAATTTGGGTCACAAATGACTAACTCCTGATTTGCCCACTTCAATTTTTTTTTCATGATGCGGGTGACACTGGCACAAAAGCGTTTATTTCCCATCCCCAGGCAGTGTCCTTTTCCTTTAAGTTTTCTGAAAGCCCCTGAAAGAAGGAAACATTATAGTCTGCAGCAAAGAATCATCCCGGATTTTAGTTGTGAAAATATATCTCATAGTGGGAACAGCTCAGTGCCAGAATTAAAAGAACTTTAATATATAGATTATTGTACACTTCTTCTCTAAATAATTGCAAGTAGGTATGAAATAAAGAAAGACTTGTCTTTATACAGCATCTTTCATGACTTTAGGACTTTCATAAAGCACTTTACAGCCAATTAAGTACTTTTCAAGTGTATTTACTATTGTACTATGGGAAACCAATTTGCACACAGCAAGGTCCCAATTGCGATAATGACCAAATATTGCTTTTCAGTAATGTTGATTGTGGGATAAATATTGGCCAAGACACTAGGGGGAACTCACCTGCTCGCCTTTGAAATAGCGCCATGGGATCATTAGCTCCACCTGAGAAGTTGCACACCTTATCAGAAAGATGGTGGCCAGAATTTTCTGGCCCCGTTGGCATCAGGCGCCATGGCGGGTGTAAGCGGACAATATGGTGAAAAGGCCAAAAATAGGTTTAATGCCATCATGACACCAGTTTGCGACCGCCGCTCTACCCGTCAATGGTGGGCCGCGTTTCCCACTGCCGCATGCCAGGGACCTAATTTCCAGACTTTAGCATCTCATTATAAGCCCTGACTCAGGAACATCCCCCATGCTGGATCACCCAGGCACATCGACACATGCATCTGGGAGATGCTTGGGACTTCGAGGTTGTTTCCGCTCCGGAAGTGCCAGGCTTCACAGAGATCACCACGTCAGTTTTAGGGGGGCTCATGGGCAGGTCTACCACGTCAGTTTTAGGGGGGCTCATGGGCAGGTCTCTACCTACCAGACCAGCTGTAAGCCGCGGGTGGCTTTTTACGGCTGCAGGGCTCAGGCTTGCTTGTGTGCAGCGTTGGCACTGGCCACCTCTGCCACCACCTCCCAAGCCAGAGTGGTGAGACTGATGGGTCTCCTGTGGCCAGAGCGGGGGTAGAGGACATTGTGGTGGGCCTCCACGACATCCTGAAGGTGTCCCAGGGATGTGTCACTGAGTCAGGGGGCTGCACTCTTCTTGGCTTTTGGGACCATGTCTTCACCAGAGCAGTCCTGGACTGCAAGCATCGAGAACTGTGTGCGCAGCTGCGGTTTAGATATGGCACTTGGAGAGTGGAAGTGGTGAGGTAAGGCATGGTGGGCAAATCAGATGACGCCCGCCAGCAAGAGGGCATGTTCCCTGTGCCTACATAATTAATCAGGCAGGAAGGGGACGATACGGCGTGAAAACCCACCATTGCGGCCTTCGGGTAAAACGTCTTTTCTCACACCCACTACCGCGCTTTGTGCAAATCTGGGATGATTCCACCCAGTATCTCTGACAATGCAGTAATCCCTCAGTACTGCACTGGGGGTGTCAGCTTATATTTCTGTTCACATGTCTGGAGTGGGACTTAAACCCACAACCTTCTGACTCAAAGATGAAGGTGCTACCCACTGAGCCATGGCTGACAGTATGGGGAATTCTGTACTCACTGGACTGAAATTTACTGAAAATATAACAGTGTGTGAACAATGCTGTCTGCTATTATGTGCAAATCAGCCAGCAACTCGTACTGAGGAAAAGATACCTTATGAATTGTGAATTGTCACATATCCCTGGCTGATTTGAGTCACTCCATCATTTGCTTTGCGAAAATGGCATCTTTTTTTTATTCATTCACGGGATGTGGGCATCGCTGGCTAGGCCAGCATTTATTGCCCATCCCTAATTGCCCTTGAGAAGGTGGTGGTGAGCTGCCTTCTTGAACTGCTGCAGTCCATGTGGAGTAGGTACACCCACAGTGCTGTTAGGAAGGGAGTTCCAGGATTTTGACCCAGCAACAGTGAAGGAATGGCGATGTATTTGCAAGCCAGGATGGTGAGTGGCTTGGAGGAGAACTTCCAGGTGGTGGTGATTCCGTCTGCCTGCAGCCCTTGTCCTTCTAAATGGCAGTAGTTGGGAGTTTGGAAAGTGCTGCCTAAGGAGCCTTGGTGAGTTCCTGTAGTGCATCTTGTAGATGATACACACTGTGCGTCGGTGGTGGATGGAGTGAATGTTTGTGGATGAGGTGCCAAACAAGCAGGCTGCTTTGTCCTGGATGTTGTCAAGCTTCTTGAGTGTTGTTGGAGCTGCACTCATCCAGGCAAGTGGAGAGTATTCCATCACACTCCTGACTTGTGCTTTGTAGATGGTGGACAAGCTTTGGGGAGTTAGGAAGTGAGTTACTCAACCACAGGATTCCTAACCTCTGACCTGCTCTTGTAGCACAGTATTTATATGGCGAGTTCAGTTCAGTTTCTGGTCAATGTTAACGCCCAGGATGTTAATAGTGCAGGATTTAGTAATGGTAATACCTTTGAATGTCAAGTGGTAATGGTTAGATTCTCTTTTGTTGGAGATGGTCATTGCCTGTTACGAATGTTACTTGCCATTTGTCAGACCAAGCCTGGATATTGTCCAAGTCTTGCTGCATT
The DNA here is from genome assembly GCF_964194155.1 of Cetorhinus maximus. Classification (NCBI taxonomy): domain Eukaryota; kingdom Metazoa; phylum Chordata; class Chondrichthyes; order Lamniformes; family Cetorhinidae; genus Cetorhinus; species Cetorhinus maximus. Next base: position 13,326,532 of record NC_135889.1, read on the forward strand.
TGGACATGGACTGATTCAGTATCTGAGGAGTCATGAATGGTGCTGAATATTGTGCAATCATCAGAAAACATCCCCAATCTTGGATTTAACCACCCAGTAAATTTCATGAAATTGTTGCATTATTTCCTCAGTAATTGCCCATTAAATGCACCACAGGAAGTTAAGTCTAGTAATTAATTGCATAAGCACCCTTTTAACAGTGGGCTAATTGTTAATACCTGCCAATCATCCTCTCCGAGCCATAAACTGAAAATGTTAATGTGTAGAGCCTCATTCTTTCTAGTAATGAATTGTTTTTGGAGATTTTAAGAATATCAAATTTTAAATTTTACATGTTTTTCTCACTTTTCCTTTCTGTCTTTTTTTAACACTCACTTTCTTGATCTAATCTTTCCCCCCTATTTCTCTTTCTGTACTTGATTTGACATTGAATTCACCCATTTTAGTTCATCCTCTTTCTCAGTATTTCCTCTGTTTATTTTGGAATCCTTAAATGGGTTGAGGAGATAGGACAGTCTATCGTTCACAGAGTTCCCAGGTGTTCCAAATGTTCTCACCGTGCCTCCATCAACCTGCGCTTCCAGCAATTTGCAACACAAGAATTGTTGTTTTCAAGGATGCAGGAAGAAGGCTGGCCAACTGGGCATTCCATGCAATGCTCCATATCCAGTAGGTTGCTCCCCGCCTCTGAACCAGTAGCTCCAGGTTCAAGTCCCACTATAGGGCTTGTAGGTCATGGAAGGGGCATTCATGACATGGTTCAAACAGGTTGATTATCAGACTGCTAATCCTTCCAACACTTACCCCATTTCCCAAAGGGAAAACTTATGTGTGAAGTTATGAAACAAACAATTAAAACAAACAATTAAGAATTCTTGTCCTTCCCTCCACTCCCACATGCTACATCCAACTGTACAAATATTTCTACTTAACTACCACCCCTCATTCCTCAGTCTTCAGACAATTCAGTGCTTTTCGGAGCAATGTTTCAGTTGTTTTCTGAAAGGTATGTCCATAAGCTATTGAATTTCTGAAGATCAAATATGGTCCACACTGTTCTATATCTTCTTTAAAAGGAAATTTTTTTTTAGCGGAAATTCAGATGCGGTAAGCTTCACACTCATTTCACCACTCGTATGTTTTATAACAAAAACATGTTGTGTCCGTTTCTTTCTAGCATAACACTGTGAATGGGTTGTGCTTCCTACAGTGTTCTATATATATTACCCTTCTCTCCCATTGAGTAGGCAGGCTGCAAAGAAATTCTGAAAAAGAAACTGTTTCTTTTAACAGTCTGCACACACCTGGGCTCAAACAATATAAATTCATGAAGCAATAATGCTATACTCTTGCTGGAGCAGCAACTAGCAGGAACTGTACAGCTTTCCCCAGACTGTCCAGTCGACACGCACACATACTGGAGGTACCTCAGGCATCACCAGTGGCACAGAGTAAATGATGAGAGAAGGTCCTGCATTCATTTACCACCTTTCACAACCTCACGGCATCCCAAAGCTTGACCAACGTGGCACTTTCCGAAGTGCAGCCACTGTAGTAATGTAGGAAATGGCAACTATTTTATGCACCGCAAGATCCCACAAGCCTAATAACAGGAGTATGTCAGCAGCCCCCGGAAATTGTGGCTGATCTGTATCCTTGTTCCATCCACCTGCCTTGATTCCATAACTCTTTAGATCTTTGCCTAACAAAAATTAATCCATCTCCGTTTTGAAATTTTCAATTACCCCCTCCAGCCACAACTTTTTGAGAGGGTGCCCCAGCATTCCACTGTTGCCTGTGCTGTGTGATAATGACCAGGTGTCTTTTTTTGTGTGTGATGTTGGTTGAGGGATAAGGATTGATATGACACGAGGCAAAACTCCCAAGCACATGTTTGAAACAGCCTAGTGAGATTTTTAGAGCCAGAATGCAAATCAAGGCCTCAGTTTAACATCATATCTAAAGTATGGCACCTCTAACAGTGCAGCTCTCCCACAGTACTGCACTGGAGTTTAGATTAGGTTTTATACTCAAGTCTCGGACGTGGGACTTGAACCCACTATGTTCAGACGTGAATGCTACCCACTGGTGTAACTGGGCTATATTTAGCTATATTGCAGTAATTTATAAATCAATGGTTGGACCTAAACTGGAGTATTGTGTACTAATCTGGGCAACACATTGTAGGAGAGATGCAAAGGCCTTTTAGAGGGGGCAGTGGAAATTTACTGGGATGGTACCAGGAATGAAGGACTTTAGTGATGTGGAGAGATTAATGAAACTGGTGTTGTTCAGAGAAGGTTGAGGGGCGATTTAGTCGAAGTATTTGAAGTTATGAAGAGTTTTGACAGAGTAAATTAGAAGTAACTATTTCCATTGGCAGGAGGATCAGTAACCAGATGGAGCAGATTTAAGGTAATTGGCAAAACAAACCAGGGATCGGGGGGGGGAGATGAGGAGGAATTATTTCACACAGTGAGTCGTTATGATCTGGAATGCGCTGCCTGAATGGGTGGTGGAAGCAGATTCAATAGTAACATTCAAAGGGGAATACAATATATACTTGCAAAAGAGAATGGGGAATGAGAGGGGAATGGGACTAATTGCATAGCTCTCTCAAAGAGCTGGCACAAGCGTGACGAGCTGAGTGGCCTCCTTCTGTGCCATATGATTCTTCGAGTCAATGGATTGTGACTACTGGCATGCAGATCAACAACGCGGGCTTCCTTAAAAAGTTGCCTCCCTTCTGTCCTCGGCGTTCTGGGCTGCGGAGTCTGACTTGACCCCTCTACGGGAGAAATGCTAGAAAACTGCTGGACACCTCTCACAGCAAATTGCACGCTAGGTGTTAACAGTATCAAATCCATTAACTTAGACTGAGAGTCCTGACCTTTTATTGCTACACTCTGAGAGATTACTGTTCTTAGTGTACATAATGCACCATATTCATTACCTCCTGGTGTGAACTCTTTGCCAGAAAAAGCAGCTTTCATTCAAGTAAGTGTTTGTTGGGGGTGGGGGATGGGGAGAGGGAGCTGGGGGTGTCGTTTGGGGGTGGCTACAACATTATTCTTCTGCTGGAGGGCAAGGATTAATATTTGGAAGAAACTAGAACAGTAGGGTTGCAAAATGTTATAAGAATTCTGCCCAATTCTACCCTCCCTAATTGCAAAGACGATGAAGGAGAGAGTGACAAAATGCAATGTGAAAGAGTTTGGGAAAGAAGTTAAAATTTTAAGAAAGCTTAGAGGAACTGGAAAATCAAATTCTCAAGGATATAAAAATGAATCGTCAAATAATCTGAAGGCCCATAAATAATAAAAAGGGGAATCAGAATAGGGATAGGGCCACTAAGGGATGCACACAATAAACTCACACATAACGACAGTGAAGCAGCAGAAATATTAAATAGTTAACTTGCCATAGGTGCTGGGGTGACTAACAAGGTGGGCATGACATTAGAAGAAAGGATCAAAAATTGTGTTAAAATATAGAGGATAGAAAGGGGGAAGATAAAAACAAAAAACTGCGGATGCTGGAAATCCAAAACAAAATCAGAATTACCTGGAAAAACTCAGCAGGTCTGGCAGCATCGGCGGAGAAGAAAAGAGTTGACGTTTCGAGTCCTCATGACCCTTCAACAGAACTGGGAAAGATAACTGGGAAAGGGGGAAGATAATTGATAAACTAATCAAACTTAGAGAAGATAAAACTGCTGGTTTGCATGGATCACATGTGTGCATACTAAAAGCAGCTAGGGAAGAGATAGCAGAGGCACTATTGTTGATTTTTTTAAAATCATTAGAAAAGGGAAGAGTACCAGAGGACTGGGGAACAGCTAATGTTATTTCTATATTTAAAAGGAGAGGTAGAACTGTTGTAAGGTGTTGGGCTTATTAAGGTATTCATAATATTCACTACTAGAAACCATATACATAGGTGCAGTAAAAATCCAAGCTAGGAGCTATCTCCATGCTTGCTTCTACACACAGCTCTGTTCAACATGACACTGGCCCCTAGGTGTGAGTCATGTGTTCTCTTACATCACGGTGTGGGCGGTTCTGTACTCAGCCCCACATTAACCGTTTATATGCCAAACCCTTATACTACACCTCCCCCAAGTCTTTATCCAACATATTTACAAGTTATCCCAGTTAACCCCATGTATTTACATAATTACTATTGCCCTAAATACCCCCCCCTCAAGTCTCTGACTTCATAGGCTCAGGCAGTCTGGAGGCCATATAACCCTTCCGCATCTTGTTCTAACTCTGTTAGAGGAGTGGTAGGCTCTGTTGCCGCAGGTAAACTTTGATGAAATAGAGGTTGCTCTGGCATCTGGGTGTCTTTTCATCCTTTTTTGCCATCCTTTGGCATTGAATCCCCTTTGTCGACTCCCCAATTGTAAATGATGGTTGGTTTATTCCATTCTTTAAGGGGTGGACCAATTCTGTGATCGTCTCTATAGTGTTTTTTTATCTTCTTCCTTCATGCTGCTTGCTGTGATGCATGCTGGGATGGAAGATGGCTCTTCCTGTTGTGAGGGTGTGACTTAGTTGTCAGCTCACCTTTGTGTTTGGCTGTGTCGTGTGCTGTCATCAATGAATGGCTGCTACTTGGTTCCAGCATCGTTTGTGGCCCTGTCATGCTGGCTGGGGATTGCAGTCAGAGCCGGAGGTTGAGGCTCTTCTTGTTGCTGGTTCCTCTCTTGACCATCATCTACTTGAGCTGTCATAGTAACCACCTGTGTGGCTGGCTGGTCTGACCAATGAGGGGCTCCTGGCACTTGTAACAAAAGTGGATAAACCTGCTCTGCAAAGAGAGAAGACAATTCAGAGCTGAAGTCCCAGTCGAGAGAATCTTTCTTGTTGGAGCTCTTGGGAACTTGCAGTTCTGCATAATTTATGACAGTGGTTATCTTGACATCCTCTGCCGTTTTGAGGAGATTAAGGCATCCCTGCTCAAGAGAGAAAAAGACTGCTTATGTATAACAATCAGCTTGAAGATTTGTTTGCTGCTATACCTTAGTGGCCCCAGGATCATGCCTATGCCTGGAAGTCAGATTCCTCCGGGTCCATAGAGTGGTGTGTTTGTTGTCCGTAGCCAGAGATCTCTCAGCCACGGTTCTTTGCCTGATAGGACTGTAACACTGGCTCCCGTGTCCAATTTGAAGTTTGTGAGATGGCCATTAACCAAGATGTCCACATTCCAGGATGAAAATCCAGGAACTTTAACCTCACCCAAGACGCATGGTTGTGTCTCCTCTTGGTGTATAGTCTCGACCTCATGAATCCTCTTTGGATCTTCTGTGCGTTTTGATGTTTTGACTTTGCACAGCTTCCCAACGTGTCCAATTTGGTTACGTTGAAAGCATTGGGCTGAAATTGCTGGACATTGATCACGACCGTGGGGGCCACTTTGCTACAAAGCGCTGGTATGTCGCTCTACTGGTCAGTTAGGGTATTGCTTCCCTTGACCTGGAGTGTCCCTCTTTCTGTGCTCTTTCACTAACTGGACAGTGGGGTTTACTTTATACCATGGTTTGCTTTCTCTCCTTAATATAGATCTGTACTGCAGACAGATTTCAGATTGCCTGACAGCCTGGATGGCCTTCTCAAGCGTTAGGTCTTCCTTCACTTGAAGCGTATCTGAGAGTGCATCGTCTGCCAGCCCTACAACTATTCTATCCCCGAGTAGCTTAGATTTCAGATCACCATAATCACAGCCTTGAGCCATTCTGTACACTCATTATGAAGGAGTCGACAGGCTCACCTGGCTTCTGGACAGGTTTATTAAATTTTGCCCTGTCAAGGATTTTGTTACTTCTGGGGTCAAAATAAGCATAAATGATTTTAAAACTTCATCAAATTTTGCAGATAATTTTTTGATTCCTTGTCTACCTGTTATATCATCAGCTATTGGGCCTGCTGAATAAAGCAATGTGTTAACTCATTCAGCTTCTGTCTTTTTATCCAGACCAGAAGCAATCATGTATCTAAGGAATCTCTTTCTCTAAAGTACCCAATTTTATGATTGATCTGGGCTTGGATAAGTCCAGTTGGTTAACATTTTTAAATTGCAGGTTCAGCTTTAAGAGGTTTCCGATAATCCATGATGGCATCGCATACACTTCTTCACAAAGGGCTTTCCCATGCTTTCTGATTTTGGTGGGCTCTCTGCAGTAATAGCATTTGCGATATCAGCATTTCAGTTTTTTTCAACAATGGCTGCCTGAATCAACTGGTTAGAGTCTTCCCCACTTTAGCGCAATGTTCTCAGGTCTAGAGTCTTCAAATCCTAACTTTTGCTGGGTGTTTAAAGCTGCTGACTCAGTTGCAATTAATTTTCAATGACATTTTTTTCTTTGTTCAGAGTGAGCTTGGCCACCACATGTTCAGGCGCCAACTCGGGAATTCAGTTTCACAGACTGCGATTTAAACAGCAATTTCTGACCACTGTGGTATTTAACATTTTTCAGGACTTGTGTTGTCTGGGAGTTTTAAATTTTTAGCTCACCCCTGCTCGGTCTGCTGACTTTGCAGGGTGTCAAAGCCACAGGATTCAATGGAGTTTTCTGTTACAGTGAGGAATTTAATTTCTGTCTTCAGCTTCCAAGCCTTTCTTTGGAGCTTTTTCTCTGGCAATTTCCTTATCTGCCTTTGTTTCCTGAGCTTTTCTTCGGGTTAGAATGCTTCTTTGATTTTACTTGCAGTTTTTCAGGATTTTAATATTCTTCTGCAGCCTCTGCGAGGTTTTGAGTTTTGCCATTCACTGCCACCGTATTGTACGGTGCTAGACGTAGTTTGGTGGGCCTTATTAAGGTATTCATAGTCTTAGGTAGTTCAACAGTAAGTATTTATTAACTACTATAAACTATATACGTAAGTACAGTAAAGGTCTAAACTAGGAGCTGTGTCTATGCTTGCTTCTACACACGGCTCTGTCCAACACCACACTGACCTCTGGGTGCGGGTAATTTGTTCTCTTACATCATTGGGCAGTACGGCACTCAGTCCCACGTTAACCCTTTATGTGCCAGACCCTTATACTACAAGAACAAGTCCATGGAACGATAGGCCAATTAGCTTAAAGTTGGGGGTAGAAAAATTAATGAATGTTTACTCAAAAAATGTAAGAGAACATCATCCAGAAGCTGAAATATAAAAATAGAATAGTCAGCACAGATTCCAAATGCAAAATGCTCATGCTTGACCAGCCTTATTAAATGCTTCAAAGAAGTAGCAGACAGAATAGACAAGGGGAGGAAGTGGAGTAATGGTATTGTCACTGGACTAGTATTCCTGAGACCCAGGGTAATGCTCTGGGGACCCAGGTTCAAATCCCACCACGGTAGGTGGTGATATTTGAATCCAATAGAAACTGAATAAAAATCTGGAATTAAAAGTCTGATGTTGACCATGAAACTGTTGCCGATAGTTGTAAAAACAACCATGTTTTTTTCAAAAAAACCCATCTGGTTCACTAATGTCCTTTAGGGAAGGAAATCTGCCGCCCTCACCTGGTCTGGCCTACATGTGACTCCAGATCCTCTGTAATGTGGTTGACTCTCAAATGCCCTCCGAACAAGAGCAATTAAGGTTGGGCAGTAAATGATGCCCTAGCCAGCGACACCCACATCCCATGAATGAATATACACAAAAAAAACTTGGATTTTTCAAAAGGTTTTCACTGAAGTATCACAAAATAGACTGCTGACTACATTCAACGTAGATGGAGTCAGAGGACAAGTGGTAGGATGGATAGCAAGCTGGCTACAAAACAGAAAAAGACAGAGAATAGGTGTTAAACTTAAAGGCATTTACTCTAACTGGCGAAAGGTGGGATTTTCCCTGCCCGTCCCTGCCCACAATCTTCCGGTCCCGCCGCAAGTCAATGGGATTCTGGCTGGGGCGCCGCCTCACCCACGGCAGGTCCCTCCCGCAACCGGGCCGGAAAAATCCCAGCTGTGGTTTTCCACAGGGATCAGTGCTGGGATCTATGTTGTTTATCAGGTACATAAACAACTTAGCCTCAGGAATCAGATGTACAATTCAAAATTGTGAATGCCATCAAACCGCGAGGTATTGTTTTCACTAAGGTAAACTGTGCCAAAATACAAGAAATCTTTAATAAGCTCGCAGAACAGGCATGTAATTAACAAAATAATCTGAATGTAGGTAAGTGTGAGATGGTGTCTTTTGGAGGAATAAGGAGGCCACATATTCCTTAGAAAATAGGAGTCTAAATGAGGTAGAGGAACAAGAGTGTAGGGGCACAGATTCAAGAATCATTAAAAGTAGCAAGTTAACAAGACTCATTTCTAGAGGAATTGAATTGAAAAGTAGGACATTGTGTTAAAATTACATAGAACCTTGTTTGGACAATACTCAGAGGCCTATATACAGTTCTGGTCTCCATATTACAAAAAAGACATATAGGCACTGTAGATAGAAAATGGATTTACTAGAATTATACCAGAACTGAGAGAAGTATCAAGAAAGACTGAACAGGCTGAGGTTCTTTTCTCTAGAAGAGAGAGAGAGCTGAGTGATTGGCATGATCAAGGTTGTCAGAATTCTATGTGCTGTAAATGCTATGTAATTCTACATGAAACAGGAATACTGAGGCTAAATGCATTACCCCAACAGAGATCAGCTAACTCAGGACAGACCAGGGATCAAACCTGACGCATTTCTGGTTCGTCTGGCTCCATTACTCACTTGCTTAAAAACTTTATCCAATCAAGGAATTTTCCCTCTTGACATGCTCTTTTCTTTCTCCCAAGTGTTGTTCCATTCATGTAGAGATGCTGAAATATTGGATTGTATAAACTCCTAATTGAGCTGGTTTGAGGGTTATTCTCAGAGTCAGATCTTTGAGACCAACAGTATTTAAGTAAAAATCATTAGTGATCGGTTATGATTTTATTGAGAAGTGATAGAATTGTGTGGGTAATGCTAGGTCCAAAATGCCTCAAATTTAAAATTCTCAGCCTTGTGTTCAAATCCATGAGCAGCCCTGCACCATCCTATCTTTGTAACTTCCTCCAGCCCAACAACCCTCTTAGATCTCTGCGCTTCTTCAATTCTGGCTTTTGTGCATCCCTGATTTTTACCGCTTCACTATTTGTGGCTGTGACTCGAGCTGCCAAGACCCTAGGCTCTGAAGTTCCCTTCCTAAACCTCTCTGCCTCACTACCTTCCTCTCCTCCTTTAAGACACCCCTCAAAACCTAGTTCTTTGACCAAGCTTTTGGTCACAGTCCTAATGTCTTTTTAAGTGGCTCAGTGTCAAGTTCTGTCCGGTAACACTTCTGTTAAACACCTTGGGAGATATTTTACTATATTGAAGGTGGGACATAAATGTAAGTTCTTGTTGTTTGTGTGAATGTGAGGTAGAAAGGTGTAAGTCCATGCACACCAACTTTTGAAGGGAGGTGGAGCCAAAAGGATACTGACTGGATTCTTGTGACAAAGATGGCAGTTATGGAAGGACCCTTACTATAGCCTATGCCTCAAAGACCATAATGCTGGTGTATGGTTTCCCAAACAAGTCAACCCCCAATGCTCTGACTCAACTGAACATGTTCTGTTCAGGCAGGTTTACATTAAGTGAATGTAGTCAACTGCAAGTGACCGGGGGTCTCCCACCATCAACTTCACTGTGATATCAATGGCCTGATGTTTAGGGACCCCACGTCAAGGGTTCACATTTTCACAGGTCTAATTAGCTGTTATTGGGTCTCCAGTTAAAACAGTACCCTCTTAGGAATGGCACCTGGATGAGAGGTAAATAAGATGGGAAGGTTGTACAAAAAGTCACATCAGTCTTTAGAATGAGATGTTAAATTAAGGCCTTGCCTGCCCTCTCAAGTGGGTGTAAATGAACCAGAACACTATTTCAAAGAAGAGTGGAGTTCTTTCCAGTGAGGAGGAATTTCTTCACTCAGGGGTTGGGAAATCTTTGGAATTCTCTACCCCAGAGGGCTATGAAAGCTCAATCATTGAGCATGCTCAAGACAGAAATCATTAGATTTCTGGAGAATAATGACACCACAGGATATGGAGATAATGCGGGAAAATGGTATTGAGGTGGATGATCAACCATGATCTAACAGAATGGCAGAGCTGGCTGGACAGACGAAATGGCCTATTCCTGTTCCAATGTTCCAGTGTCCTAGGCAATATTTATCCCTCAAACAATTTTACTAAGAGAACAGATTATCTGATCATTATCACATTGCGTTTTGTGTGTTGTGCACAAATTGTGTACTGCATTTTCTACATTACAACAGTGACAATAATGGCTGTAAAGTGTTTTGGAATATCCTGAGTTCCTGAAAGATGTTATATATTAAATGCAAGTCTTTCTATTAGAGCACATCTTCTCTGGGACCACTTTACATCATTTAAGAGGGGCATTGAGAGAATTCTGCTGGCCCCACTGCGTGGGTGTGAGTTTTGAGTTTATTTTCTTCTTTTGAGATGGGTATGTAATTTTGGCTACTTTTGCAGTTACCCGTGTGTCAAGAAAGCATTGTAAATCAATTGATAAATGGCACATTAGTTTATGGGCATTTATAGGAAGTTGAGGTGCCGGGGTGAAAGCGATTTAAAAAGCTCAGTTCTTGAGTTTATTGGACCAGCAGGAGCTGTCTTTCGAATTGGCATTCCAACAGCTCACTGTGGAATGTTCATGCTCCACATCTTACCCTTGTGAACACAAACAATGCCTGACCCATCTCAAAGATAAGGACCAGGTGGGTGATAGACCTTAACACCAATACTATCGAGACTTAACCCAGCTTGCCTCAGTTAGCACAATGCCTCAAAAGAATCCTTCACACATATGCATTGTTGACTTAAGGCAATACAGCTATATTATGCATGCACAGTTACACTGCATTTCTGTATCAATGGAAAGCAGTTTTAAAGATGTATTAATCCAGTAGCATCAGGAGTGATTGAGTAGCATGAGGTCCTGCATGAACTGCATCTTGAGATATCCCCATCCCACTCAGCCAGAATTTATCTTACCACCAGTTTGAATTCACAACAACTGTGGTGTAACTTATATCTGTTCTGGAGCCACATTATGTTGGAGAATGGAAGTCTGTTGCTGGGATAAGGCTTTGCTCATTTACAACTTGCATTCATACAGCATCTTTAATTTAGTAACACATCCCAACATGCTTCACAAGAGTGTTAGCAAATAAAATTTGAGCCACATAAGAACATGTTAGGGCAGGTGACCAAAAGCTGATCAAAAGAGTTAGGTTTTAAGGGACATCTTAAAGAAAGAGAGAGAGTTAGAGAGGCTGAGATGTTTAGGAAGGGAATTCCAGAGTTAGGGCCCAGCCAACCAAAAGTATGGTTACTAATAGTGTTGCAATGTAAATCAGGGATGCGCAGGAGATAAGAGGAAAACAAAAATCTCGGAGGGATGTGGGACTGGGGGAGGCTACAGAGATAGAGAGGGGTGAGCCACGGAAGGATTTAAACACAAGAATGAAAATTATATCTTCAACGTACTGCCAGACTGAGAGTCAATATTGGTTAGCGAGCATGAGGCTGACAGATGAACAGGATTTAAGATAAACTTTGTGGGGGATGCAAAGTGGGAGGGCAGCTAATGACTCATGGTTCTGTGTATTTACTGACTGTGGAATTAAGGAGTTTATAATTCAAACCAAACTTCACCTCAGCCTGTCCATCTTCAGAGAAATTAAGCAATGAAATGATTGGGTATTCTCTATGACTATAACTTTGGGCATGGCATACGTTTCTGTGAAGAATGTTTCTCTCTGAAATGGTACTTTGGAATGAGGTAGGCTCCATTCAAAATCACCCTTTCTATGTTACCTGAATGGTGCTGGAGATGCATTGCTTTTTATAAGTTCAATGCAGATATACCTTCTATATTTTGTATTTCTTGTTTTGATCATAATTTCACTGGCCTTGTTTACAAGTGTATAAGACAATGGAATCTATTGCATACACTCCTGGGCCCTATTACCATGTTAATATAAATAGGGTAAAACACTCAACTCTAATATGTTTTATGTAACAAATGACCAGAACATCTAAGGGACTGACTGAATTCCCTGAACATAACATAAGAAATAGGAGCAGAAATAAGCCATACCGCTCCTCAAGCCTACTCCACCATTCAATACGATCATGACTGACCCCTCAACATTTCTCTCCCACCTGATCCCTATATCCCTTGATTCACTTCGAATCCGAAATGTCTATCAGCGTCTGTCTTAAATATACTCAGAGACTCAGCATTCACAGCCCTCTGGGGTAGAGAATTCCAAAGATTCACAACCCTCTGAGTGAAGACATATCTTTTCCGTTCAGTCCTTAATGACCAATCCCTTATCCAGAGACCATGCCCCCAGTTATAAACTTTGAACAGAAATAAAAAAATAAGCAAGAAAGGAATATAGCACCTTTCACAACCTCAGAAATCCCAAAATGTTTTACAGACAATTGAGTATTTTTGAAGTGTAGCCATTGTTGCAATATAGGAAAAGCAGCTGCCAATTTGAGCACAACAAGGTCTTACAAACAGCAGTGAGATATGAATATTGAGATATGAATACTGAATATTGAGTTCAACAATTTTAGATCTTAAACTCCCTCCTCCATCCCCACCCCCTTCCGTTTCTTCCCCCTCATTTTTGTTTTTCCAATAATTTATATAGATTTTTCTTTTCCCACCTATTTCCATTATTTTTAATGTATTCTACCGATCATTTATCTATACCTTTTATGCCCTTTTAGTCTTATTTCACCCCACCCCCACTAGAGCTATCTGTACCTTGCTTGCCCTGCTATCCATTCTTAATTAGCACATTCTTGTAGATAATATCACCACCTTCAACACCTCTTTGTTCTTTTGTCTGTGACATCTTTTGGTTATCTCCTCCTATCACTGCTTGCTTGTCCCAACAACCACCCCCCCTTCTCTCCCCCCCACCTCGTTAAACCAGCTTATATTTCACCCCTCTCCTATTTTTACTTAGTTCTGTTGAAGGGTCATGAGGACTCGAAACGTTAACTTTGCTCTTCTCTGCCGATGCTGCCAGACCTGCTGAGTTTTTCCAGGTATTTCTGTTTTTGTTTTGTTATCTGTTTTAGTGCTGTTGGTTAAGGGACGAATATTGGCCAGGATACTGGTGTAGAACTTCCCTCCCCCTCTTCAAAATAGTGCTGTAGAGCTTTTGCATAGATATCTGTGGCACTCCCAAATTTACATCAAGCAAATCTTATTACAACCCTTGCAGGCTTTCAACCAAAGGTTAGGCTGCTTTCACATTGCAGAAGAACAAGCTTAAGTAATCTTTCTAGTTTTTTAATATCCTCCTGTGAACCAACAGCATTGTGGAAATGTAAATGAAGGTACTTCATTGGTTGTAAAGTTTACGGAGGTCGTGAGACATATGGAGAAGTCTTTTGTACTTTCTACATGTGCGCAGGCTGGCATGGCCACTTTGGCCAATGCCTATGTGTGAAACTGTCATGTCATGAAAACAATGGAAATATTTTTACATGAGAATTCATGATGTGACTGTCAAAGGGCATTTATCAGAAAGACAGCAGGGAGATGCAATGTAAACAGGCCATCATTACCGATGGTTTCACAAGTTTAAACTGACTGTGAGGAAACCCAACCTATGGAAACCAACTGTTGAAAAAAAGTAACTGGCATTTATATAGCACCTCTTGCATCCTCAGGATGTCCCAAAGCAGTTCACAGAAAATGAAGTACCTTTTTGAAAGATAGTTGTAATGCTGTCATGATGACATTTACTATTGCCAGGTCAAAGACTAGAACATAAGAACATAAGAAATAGCAATAGGAGTCGACCATTCGGCCCCTCAAGCCTGCTCCACCGTTCAATAAGTTCATGGCTGATCTTCTTGTGTATGGAGTTCCACATTCCCATCTAGCCCCAATAACCTTTGATTCCCTTGCCCAACAAGAATCTATCTACCTCTGCCTTATAAGAACATAAGAAATAGGAAAAGGTGTAGACCAGTATGTTTTGACTTACAACAATTAAATATATCAGTTTATGCAATTAATTGTTATGCTGCGGAATGTGCTGTCTGAAAAGCTGTAGCAAGCAGGTTATATAGTAATTTTCAAAAGGGATTTGGAATCAACACTTGCTGGGCTATGGGGAAACAGCAGGGGCATGGAACTAATAGGTTAACTCCTTCAAAAAGCTGGCACAGACACAATGGGCCGAATGTCCTCCTTCTGTAATGTATGATTTTCTGAATGGCACCAGATGGGCACGAGGCGAGAGAAAGGGGATTAACAGGAGACGCCAACTCTGAAACTCGATACCAACATAATGGTCCCTGTTCTGGCCAAGGACACGCAACAATAATAATGTTTAAAAACGTACAGTATCATATAGCCTTTCCCATCACGCTGTCTTATACATTAACGTTACTGACACCAGATATATTTGTATTCTGTAAAACAGAAGTATAATTAACGGGATGAATCCTTAACCTTGCCTCTGACAGAAGTGTCACAGTAAACGTTGTGACTATAGCTGTTGTTCATCGCATATTATTGAAATTTGACACAAAGTTAATGGGGGAAAGTATTTAAATAGAGTGGAGACTGGCACATTTCGGAGATTTGGTTTTGAGTGGGGTTGGTTATGAAGTGTCTGTTGATATGACTTGCCCTCCATTTGCGCCCCATCGCACACGATTCTTCAACTGAGAGATCGAGAGACTCAGGGCGGAACCCGTGAACATGATGAAATAAATACAATGGAGCTACTGAGTTTGACTGGCCTTCTTCAGAGAAAGTTGTGGAGAAACACACGAGGAAAATCCGCCTCTTGTACAGACGGTGAGAAACCGCGCACTCTCTGGTCAGGAAGTGGAAAGGTGTTTGATGGTGAATTGTGTCTTATCTGATCATCCAGAGATAAGGTGAACAAAGGAGGGCTCTTATTCTCCCTCAGTCGGCAGAGTGTGATAACAGCGGGGTGAGGGTATATTGTGACATTGTCTCATCACACCACATTAAAGCCAGAATGCCTTCCAAATATTTCCTTTACAAGGCTCCTTTTGTTAAGAAGCTCTCTCCCCATTCTGGCCTGAGATAAGTTCCAAACTGCAATCTTATTTACTCCTAAAAACAGGGGCGGTTTAACCCTTGGTTTAGCCCAACGCACCTACCGTGTAAATGAAAGGAGCCGAAACATTAGTAACAATAGCGCTGGAAAACTCCCCAATGAATCTCACCATGTACCGGAAGTTCAAACAGTTTATCAGAGACAATGGACTTGAGACCCCTCTCCTGCGGCTGAGCACGAATAGAGAGGCACAGTATTCCTAATCTTAATTCATACATATTCATACAAAGGTCTGAAATCATCCTTCTTGACCACTGCAGTATTGAAAAAGTTCTGCTTCCACATCGCCTTTCCGAATTTTAAACACTCCCACCTTGTTTCTCATTTAGGATTGGTCCACTACTTCTAAACCCAATAACCAGAAAAGAACAGGCCGAGCCATCATTGTGACCTCCACATGGACACTTGTCCTGTCATTGGCAAGTTGATTTCCCAATGTAAGTGGTTCTTAATATGTAAGGACAACACTCCAATGTTCCCTTTACCCAACTGATTGGATTCTTCATCTTCTTCTGGTAGTCCCTCAAAGCAAAGGAGGATGTTTGTCACGGACTGCAGTTTGATTGGATTCATTGACATTCAGAGATAGCCAGCATCCTCTGCATAAACCAGCCAGAAGGCCTGGTTTGGGCCTAAAGCAATGAAATGTACCAAAAGATATCTCCTGGGTTCTGTGTTTCCCCTGAGGTCCCTCCTAGAGTTCCCTTAGTGGGGGGAGATGTCAGATCTCTGGCTCCCTATGTTTACTGAAACCTTATCCCAACAACAGACACACTTTTTCAGGCCTGGACCCAAGACTCAAGCTATAGAATTGTCACAACTAATAGTACCCTCACCATTAGCATTGTAGTGCTGTAACAGCCCTCAGAGAGATCTAAAAAAAGAAAAATGTGCATTTTAACAGTGCCTGTCATGACTTCAGGACACCCCAGAGCGCCTTCCAGGCAATTACGTACTTGTTGAAATGTAATCACTGTTGTAATTTAGAAAACATTGCAGTAAATTTGTGCACAGCAATGTCCCACAAACAGCAATGTGATAATGATCAGATAATCTGTTCTGAGTGATGTTGATCACAGGATAAATATTGGCCAGGACACCAGGAAGAACTGGACAACAACAACGTCAGCAACTTGCCTTTATATAGCATGTTTAATGTAGTAAAGTGCCTCCAGGTGTATTATCAAACAAAATTTGACGCTGAGCCAAATGAGGAGATAATTCAGCAAGTAACCAAAATCTGGTCAAAGACATAACATTTAAAGACTGTCTTTAAAGCAGGTATTGAGGTGGAGAGGTTTAGGGAGGGAATTCCAGTGGTAAGGTCCAATGGCGGAGTGATTAAAGTTGAGCGTGTGCTAGAGGCCAAAATTTGAGGAACATAGGTGTCTCGGAGGGTCATAGGAGTGGAGGGGATTACAGAGATAGGGAGGGGCGAGGCCATGGAGAGATTTGAAAACAAGAAGAGAATTTTAAAATTGAGGAGTTGCTCAACAGGGAGCTAGTGTAGGTCAGCGAGCACTGGGATGATGGGTGAGCGCGACTCAGTGCCATTTAGGATACGGGCAGCAAAGTTCACAAAGGCCTACATTTATGGAGGGTAGACAATGCAAGTCTGACCAGGATTGCTTTGGAATAATCAGGTCTAGAGGTAACAAATAAACGCATGGGTGAAGGTTTCAGCAGCAATTGTGCTGAGGCAGGAGCAGAGTCAGCTCTGTATTTAATTTTGAGGTGATGTCAATTAGTTTAACAGCCAATAGAAGCCAATGATTGAAAGGATCAGGTTTTGTTCAGATGATGTACATTTCCTGCAGTACTTTAGTTGCTATGAAGTTGATTTTAGCTAGTGTATGATATTTTTAAATCAGTCTGAGCAATTCCCTTCTTACTGTCTCTAAACAGATTAAGGGACTGAATCCCAGTTTTTGCAGCCTCCAAAGGTCCTACAATATCAATTGACACAAGGACATTCTTGTTTCCCCTTGGGGATGTGAAATCTTTGCTCCTATTGGTATATAGGCAAATGTAATCTTTGGGTCCACATTAGCCGATATATCCCAATGAAATATCTGCTGGAAATCTTACAGAATGAAATATGTTGGAAATTTGCAGCCAGCTTCTGTACAGGGATAAAGAGGAAGCGTCAATCCATTTATGGTTGTTACTTAACCTGCCTCCTACTTCCAGTGCTTTTCTGTATTTTGTATTAGTGGGAAGGGGGAGTGGGGAAATGTAAATCATTTTAAGTATGAAAAGGAAATATGTATATCAATGATGATGTATTTAAAAATAACTCTGCTTGAATGGTTTTATTAGTAAAGGAAGGCTGGGTGACAGTTGAAGAGCTACAAGTGGTCTTAGATACCCAAGGACTGGAACGAAATTTTGTCCCTGTACTGCTGCTGGACACACCAAGTGAAGACATGATGGGGCTTGATTGTAATGCCTCTCATACTCTTTCTCACACATGGAGAGAATAGCTACATTGTGTGTGATGGGCATGGGAAAGTGGAGTCTTTAGTGTCCCAGTTCCAATTATTGACTTCAGGAGAAGCTTTGGCAGTGGGACAGGTGAGAGACTTGGAAAGGAGATACACTCCAACAAATCACTGCCCTTAAACAGGCAAAAACTGGAGAGGGAAGGGGCCTTTTATGCTCTGTTATGAATATCATTGTTCCTTATCTGAACAAGGGGCCTCTGGACATGATAGCACCTAGGTGAAGCAGTATAGAAGCCCCCATTCCAATATATTCTGGGTATATTACAGATCGAATTCCAGATAAATCATGGTGTTGTATCACAGGAATATCACAGTGTTATATCCCGGGTATATCACAGTGTTATATCGTCAGTATATCACATTGTAATATCCCAGGTATGTCACAGTGTTATATCATGCGTATATCACAGTGTTATATCACAGGTATATCATGGTGTTATGTCAAGGAATATCACAGTGTTACACCCAGGTGTTTAACAGTTTTATATCACAGGTATATCACTGTTGTATCGCAAGTATGTCACGGTGTTATATCAAGGAATATCACAGTGTTATATCATAGGAATATCACAGCATTATATCCCAGGTGTATCATGGTGTTATATCATGGTGTTTTGTCCCAGGTATTTTGTGTTATTTTACAGATATATCACATTGTTATATCATAGGGATGTCATGGTGGTATATCCCAGGTATATCACGGTGTTATATTTCAGCTATATCATGGATTTGTCACAAGTTTATGATGACGTTATATGATGGGTATATCACAATGTGACGTGGTTCTATCGAGATATTACAATGTTATATCCCAGATGCATCATGGTGTCGTATCACGGATCCAGGTATAATGAATGGTTTTGTGCTGCCCTGTCTAGTCCTAATTCAACAGCAAAGCAGTCGGTATGACAACAGTTTATATCTCCGTGTGGTAGACGTTTACACAGAAACAGTACCTTTCAGAGCCTTTGTGTCTTCCCTCGCATGGTGCAGAAGCGGTTCTTACGATTGGCCCAATTAAGTTGAAAGAAACCATCGCGCCGGCGAAATGCGGCATCCGGAATTATTTAAAACGCATAAACAGACTTGTTGGGGGGCGGTGGCGGGGGGCTGCATTGAACAGGTGTGCGAAGTAAGTGCTACAGTGAGCTATGGTACTGCGATGCCTCCCCTAGTCAATCTGCCCCCAGCGCTATCCAGGGCACAGACGGGGAGAGCGAACCCCCACCCCGCCCCTTCCCCCTGTCAGTTGCAATCCTTGAGCTGGTTACTTTGCTCCCAGCCTGGGAGATGGAGGAGGCAGGGAGCGTTGCCTCTTAAAATAAAACGGCCCGTAGGTAGACTCCACAGCCCGCACTGCTTAACCCTTTCCCTGGCTCAGCCGCTGTTGCCGGCTGCGCCTTCCAGGTAACACTGTCCGGGTTGGTCGGGGGGGGATTCGCTCCCTGATTTGCAGTGGGTGGCTGGAGCTCCCCCCTCGCCGGTGGGTGGGTGTGTGTGACCGCCGGTGGCAAGCAGCCCGCACCGCGTTACTGCATTGCACAGGCCCCGCTCTCCCTTATACAACTACTGAGAGAGAAAGACTTGAGTGTCCCGATACAGTGACACACAGGGTGGGAGCACAGTACCCAGGACGTGCACAGTCGCATCTTAGTTACAGCTTTCACCCCTCACTTTTTAATCGCCGTGTTCAGCTCTTAAATGAGCGAAATATCTGGAGGCAGACACTTTACAATCAGAATCTCTCTCTCTGGTGCACTAGCCCCCCTCTGAGGGGAGAGATTACCGCTGAATATCGAAAGGTAGTGGCCGTTTCCTCCAAACATGCTTCTCCGGGCGTGTGCTATTAAAGAACTTTATTATTAGTGACTGTTAGTGGCGGTAAGAAATCACGCCAAAAATACTTGTAAACACACACAAACAATTCAAATAAAAGGGCTGCGCGAAGAAAAACGTCAATCCTCGCGTCTTTGCCTAAGGGAGGAACTGTTTTTTTTTGGTTATATGGGCCAGGTTTATTTTAAACAGGGTAGAGAGTGACGATTCCCAGTGTGTGTGTGTGTGTGTGTGAGTGAGTGATCCGGAGTGTGTTCTCGGTGATAATCGGACTGCCTTTAATTGCGGTTCTGGAGGGCGTGTGTGTGTGTGTGTAATGCGATAGTCCCGTTCTTAATGCTTTCGCCATCCTCATGCGTGTTGAACAGTCCGAGAGAGCAGGAGAGGAGAGAGAGAGAGAGCGGCACACACACACAGACACACACACACACACAGAGGAACTGGAGATCAGAGGCGGCACATCCCTTAAGACATTAAAAAAAAGTGGGGGGAAACCGCACTTTTCACGGAAGTGCTTCCTCCCTTAACTTGTGTCCTATTTTGTCACGGGGCGAAGTTTTAAGGAGGTTTCGTGCGGATGAGAGCTTTTTGGTCGGACTCCGATTTTAACAAGGTGCAGCAGTCAGCTTCTCCCACACTTGCCGAAGCAGCCCCTCTCTGTTCCTGGGAGTGTTCTCCTTGCTGTTTGGACTGCGTTTTATCTGGTGTTAGACCATCCTCAAGGATGTAACAGAGAGAGAGAGAGAGAGAGGAAACCTTCGAACCGGCTATCGGAGAGAGGAAGTGACACCATCCCGGGCTTAAAGAGAAGAGGACCCAGTCTTCGTTCTGTAATTGTTTTTGGAGAGAGAGAGAGAGAGAGGAGGAGGAGGAGGAACTGTCGTCCGAGAAAAATAAGCCTAGAGAAGGGGAAAGAAGTGTTTGTGTCCGTGAGAGAGAGAGAGAGGGGATCTCACACCTCAGCAGAGTGGGATAAGACAACATCCCCCCGAGCAGCCAGGATATAACCGGGCATCAGGAGAGATCAGAAGTGGAATTTACAGAAACACACAAACAGACACACACACAGACACAGACAGACAGACACACAACTGACCCTCCGGGGAACAAAATCAGGAAGTTTTGCGAGGATGTTGGCGAGAATGGGACCACTCCTGTGGATCACTTGCTGTTGCGTATTGAAACTTGGCGTTGCACAGAACGGTAGGAACGATCTCCGAATAAACTTTCGCAACGACTGCAAGGGAGCCTCTGCCTCCAGGGAGCGGGCTCATATGCTTAATAATTCTCACTCGGTGCGGTTTGAATGCTGATCGTTATTCTCTGCCATTTAATTGTTGGTTCACACATTCTGTCAGGTGCTGCTGGCCGGAGTGGGTACAGATTGCCCTTGCTGTTATGTTGTTGAAGCTAAGGAAACATTTTCTATTCCTCTCCCTGCCGACCTAAGTGGCAGATGTGGAATTTGGCGGGTGTTTAAGGACACATCTGGATTAAATAAAAGCGATTTTTTTTTTCTTCTCCCAAAAAAACAGAGAACAGAACAGAGTAGGAAAGGTTGGGAGTGAGACGGGCGGCTACCCCTGTTCTTCAAATGCCAAGCAACCAGCTTCTCGGCAGCTCAGCGTGTTGTAACTGTCCCCCGGGCCGAGGGGAGTCTTGTTCCCCGCTACAGGTGAAGCAAGTAGCAGGGGGGAGGGAGGAGGAAGGGGGCACAAGGCAACGTGTCTCTCCTGTAAGGGCAAAAAAAAATTACCAACTAAGCAGAATTTTTGATTTGGATTTTGCATGGGTGGCAAAAAGAACAGGAGTGGGACTCCCCAGTCTCTCTCTGCCCCTACATCTGTCTCTGTGCTGTGTGTGTGCCTCTGTCTCACTCTCTATCTGCCCCTCTCTCTGTCTTTTCCCCACTCTCTCGCTCACACACACACACAATGGCTCATGTAGGGAGCTGTTCGCAGGTTGACCGGCTCCCCTGTGCCGAGCCCAGCAGTCTCGGGATCTATTTCACACAGGAATCCCTGCCTCTTGTCGGCGGTTCCTGCAGATACTGGTCGCCCCCATCGGCTCTTCTCAGCATTGATGTTTAATCCGGCTCGAATTCTTCTCCAATCCCTGTTTGCGGGACAGAACATCTCCTCCCACCTCAGCTGCACAGGGACTGAGCTTCTCCGGCCCCCCGGTCAGTTCCAGTCCCTCTCCCTCTCTGTGTCTCTGTCTCTATCCCTCTGTCTGTCTCTCTGTCTCTGTCTCTCTCTCCGCTCTCAATCCTGATGCAGCAGCGCCCCTTCGGAAACCGTCAGCTCCCAGATTGTAGGAGCGAGTATCCAGCGGAGAGTGACCACCCCGGACAGAGGTTTAACCCGGGAGAGTGACCAATCCGGACAGGGGTTTAACCCGGGAGAGTGACCACCCCGGACAGAGGTTTAACCCGGGAGAGTGACCACCCCGGACAGAGGTTTAACCCGGGAGAGTGACCACCCCGGACAGAGGTTTAACCCGGGAGAGTGACCACCCCGGACAGGGGTTTAACCCGGGAGAGTGACCACCCCGGACAGAGGTTTAACCCGGGAGAGTGACCAATCCGGACAGGGGTTTAACCCGGGAGAGTGACCACCCCGGACAGAGGTTTAACCCGGGAGAGTGACCAATCCGGACAGGGGTTTAACCCGGGAGAGTGACCACCCCGGACAGAGGTTTAACCCGGGAGAGTGACCAATCCGGACAGGGGTTTAACCCGGGAGAGTGACCACCCCGGACAGAGGTTTAACCCGGGAGAGTGACCACCCCGGACAGAGGTTTAACCCAGGAGAGTGACCAATCCGGACAGGGGTTTAACCCGGGAGAGTGACCAATCCGGACAGAGGTTTAACCCGGGAGAGTGACCACCCCGGACAGAGGTTTAACCCGGGAGAGTGACCACCCCGGACAGAGGTTTAACCCGGGAGAGTGACCACCCCGGACAGGGGTTTAACCCGGGAGAGTGACCACCCCGGACAGAGGTTTAACCCGGGAGAGTGACCACCCCGGACAGAGGTTTAACCCGGGAGAGTGACCAATCCGGACAGAGGTTTAACCCGGGAGAGTGACCACCCCGGACAGGGGTTTAACCCGGGAGAGTGACCACCCCGGACAGGGGTTTAACCCGGGAGAGTGACCACCCCGGACAGAGGTTTAACCCGGGAGAGTGACCACCCCGGACAGGGGTTTAACCCGGGAGAGTGACCACCCCGGACAGAAGTTTAACCCGGGAGAGTGACCAATCCGGACAGAGGTTTAACCCGGGAGAGTGACCACCCCGGACAGGGGTTTAACCCGGGAGAGTGACCACCCCGGACAGAGGTTTAACCCGGGAGAGTGACCACCCCGGACAGAGGTTTAACCCGGGAGAGTGACCACCCCGGACAGAGGTTTAACCCGGGAGAGTGACCAATCCGGACAGGGGTTTAACCCGGGAGAGTGACCAATCCGGACAGAGGTTTAACCCGGGAGAGTGACCACCCCGGACAGAGGTTTAACCCGGGAGAGTGACCAATCCGGACAGGGGTTTAACCCGGGAGAGTGACCAATCCGGACAGGGGTTTAACCCGGGAGAGTGACCAATCCGGACAGGGGTTTAACCCGGGAGAGTGACCAATCCGGACCGGGGTTTAACCGGCCTCCAGCCCCTTTCGGTCCACACGAATCTCGGAGCGCTGGTCAGTCTCCGCCGCTACATTTTAACGCAACGACTGCCCGGGGTCCCAGCTATCTGTCATTGTAAAGCTGGGCCAGTTTGCAACCTAACCAAACTGCAGTGGCGCCTGAGAAATTTAATTTAATCCCCAATCCGCGTTCGCAGAAAACGGAAGATTCCTCAAGCTTGGAGATAGGTAAATGCTTTGCCCTCTGTAGCAGGGCAGTGATCCACAGGCTGCCCCCTCTCTCCCTCTGTAGCAGGGCAGTGATCCACAGGCTGCCCCCTCTCTCCCTCTGTAGCAGGGCAGTGATCCACAGGCTGCCCCCTCTCTCCCTCTGTAGCAGGGCAGTGATCCACAGGCTGCCCCCTCTCTCCCTCTCTCCCTCTGTAGCAGGGCAGTGATCCACAGGCTGCCCCCTCTCTCCCTCTGTAGCAGGGCAGTGATCCACAGGCTGCCCCCTCTCTCCCTCTCTCCCTCTGTAGCAGGGCAGTGATCCATAGGCTGCCCCCTCTCTCCCTCTCTCCCTCTGTAGCAGGGCAGTGATCCACAGGCTGCCCCCTCTCCCTCTGTAGCAGGGCAGTGATCCACAGGCTGCCCCCTCTCTCCCTCTCTCCCTCTGTAGCAGGGCAATGATCCACAGGCTGCCCCCTCTCTCCCTCTCTCCCTCTGTAGCAGGGCAGTGATCCACAGGCTGCCCCCTCTCTCCCTCTCTCCCTCTGTAGCAGGGCAGTGATCCACAGGTTGCCCCCTCTCTCTCTCCCTCTCTCCCTCTGTAGCAGGGCAATGATCCACAGGCTGCCCCCTCTCTCCCTCTCTCCCTCTGTAGCAGGGCAGTGATCCACAGGCTGCCCCCTCTCTCCCTCTGTAGCAGGGCAATGATCCACAGGCTGCCCCCTCTCCCTCTCTCCCTCTGTAGCAGGGCAGTGATCCACAGGCTGCCCTCTCTCCCTCTCTCCCTCTGTAGCAGGGCAGTGATCCACAGGCTGCCCCCTCTCTCCCTCTCTCCCTCTGCAGCTATCGCGCTGTCCCAGTGAGCTGATCATCTCCCAGCACAACTCTCGTCTACATTCAAATTTACAGAGGCTCTTTCAACGCCATCTGGAGTTTTTGTTTTACACACAGGGACCCAGACTTCAGAAGCCAGTGTGGAAAAGCCGGCACTGAACTGGCCAAATATTGCGCGCAATTTTCCGCCGGCGGGATTTTTACTGTCCCGCCGAACTCAATGGATTTGTGAAGGGCTCTCCGGCATTTTACGACGGGGTCTTAAAATCTCGGCCGTTGAGTTCAAATCCCACCGTGAGAATTTGAATTCTGGCTTTTTTTTGTGCAAAAAAAAAAATCTGTAAAGAAATAATGAAAGTGGTCATGAGGTATCGGGTTGTGGGTGAAAACGCCCAATAGTTCACTCATGGCCTTGTAGTTAAGGAAACCTGTTGTCCATATGGCCTTTATGAAACGTATACATTGTATGTGGAGGTGGATACGGTATATATGGAACATATGGATGCAGTTTATGGAGGAGCTGGTTAAAATGGAAACAGTGGAGTCAAGCTGGTTAAGAGAAGTCTCACTGATCCTCAGTACCCTGAGATCCAAAGGCTGTCTCCAGTAGCATTCACTGAAGCTGAAACCCCAGTAGGTTTTCCCCTCTGGGGTGGCAGGACCAACTGCAGCATCTCTGCCAGTGACAGAGATTCATCACACACCAGTGATCTACCCTGACACCTTCTGGTCGGCATGGCTCAGTTACTTTGGCTTCCCACTGGGAGGTTTGGGCATGTGTGTATCAGGGATGGAGATGTGGTAAATCCTCACCAACTGTCCTTTTTAAAAATTATCCAAAGTTTAAGCATAGTCTCCCCGGTCATAGGTGGAGAAATGCAGGCACCATTTTGAGCGATGGCGTGTCCCATTCTCATCATGAGGTTGGTGACACGCCTAACCCTTAACGTTACAACACATTCCGCTTTGAAGTGCCCCTAACCCTAAATTAAGAGGCTATCCTTCTATCTCTGGGACTTGTTGATACTTCCCATTCTTGTGCATTCGGTGTTGCCTTCATATTTCCTTTGAGGAGCTCTCTCGTATTTATGTAGTGGTTGCTTCAGCTTAAGCATCAGACAGCAGTTTCACCTTCTCCAGTTCCTCTGAATTTTTCTCTCTTGTTTCTCCTGTGTTCTGAATACCCTGTCCAAAGCAACCTTGCTCCGCCCTGCATTGTCACCCCGTTGATATCCAGATTCATCACACACAGTTGGCTGTTCCTGAACCATTTACTGCCTCTACAAGTCTTCAGGCTCAAACTCGGCATTGCCTAATTGCAGCTTCCTGTTACGCTCCATTTTCACTCTTTTCAAACTTAGTGTGTCGTTCACTAGGGGCTACAGTTAGGTTTCCTGGTGTAAGAAGTGAAGACTTGCATTTATACAGTGCCTTTCACAACCTCGGGATGTTCCAAATTGCTTGACAACCAATGAATTACTTTTAAAGTGTAGTCAATGTTGTAATGTAGGAAAGATGGCAACCAAATTGTGCACAGCAAGCTCCCACAAAGAGCGGTGTCATAATGGCCAGGTGATTTGTTTTTTAATGTTGATTGAGGGATACATTTTGGCCAGGACCCCAGGCAGAGCTCCTCTGCTCTTTTTTAAATAGTGCCATGGGATCATTTAAGAGGGCAGACAGGATATCCGCTTAATAACTCATCCGAAAGGCGGCATGTCAGACAATGCAGGATTCCCTCAGTACCGCACTGAAGTGTGAGCCTAAACATTGTTCTCAAGACTCTGAAGTGGGACTCAAACTCAAAAACTTGGAGTGCCCACACAGGTTATTGCCTGGGATCTTCAGTATAGTATGCAACATGTTACCATCACAATTGGTGCTGCGCAGACCTCCCTCGCCACTGGCCCAACTCTGCCAGTGCTGGCCTGCTGATTTTTTTTCCCCAGTGTGACTTACATATGAGTTCGAACAAGCTGTGAAACAAGATAATTTTTTTTTTCATTTCCACATGGACGATGGAATGTTCTCCTGCCTTTTTTGGACTGTGTTTAGTTTCTGAAGGAAATGTTTAAAGCTGCACAGGGATATTTTGGTGTGGGTCCAGTCATTAGCTGGGAACTCTACCTAAGTGAGTGGGTTAATGGCGTGGGATCAGTGCATGTTTTTAAAGCTCTGTCTCCTGCCCATCAAAATGAGACACTTCCCACCCAGTGTCAACACCAGATTCTCTCAGATCTGTTACAGTACAGGCTGTACACAGATTAACAATCATTCTATGCTGCCCTTGTAAAAAATTAGAAAGGTAGAGTTGCGTTCAGATAGCAACTTTCATAACATCAGGAGACCCTAACGTGCTCAAGTACCAATGAAGGACTTTTGAAGTGTAGTCACTGTTGCAATGTAGGAAATGCGACAGCTAATTTGCGCACAGCCATCTCCCACCAAAGGCAGTTGGTTTTGGGATAATAAGTATCCCTGTGTTAATGATATACTCATAGTGCTGTCTGGTAGGGAGTGCCAAAACTTTGACCTGGCAACAATGAAGGAACAGTGATATATGTCCAAGTTGGAATGTTGGGTGTCTTGAAGGGTAAACTGGAGGTGACGGGGCAAATACCTGCTGCCTCTGTGCATCCCATCGGCAGAGTTTGTGCATTTTGTAAGCCTTGGGGAGTTGCTGTCGTGCCTCTTGTAGATGGTATAGCCTGTGGCCATATTGTGCCGATCAGTGGTGGAGGGAATGACAGTTTAAGGTGGTGCTGCCGATCGAGTGGGCTGCTTTGTCCTGGATGATATCAAGCTTCTTGAGTGGTGCTGGAGTTGCACTCGCCCAGGCAAGTGGAGAGTTCAGTATGTGGATAATCTGTTTCTTAGGTGTTGGTTGAGGAATAAATGAGACATGAGAAGCTGGGAAAATGATTGGTGCTAGCAGTTGATTTTAGGAATAAATAATTTTTTAAAAACTTAGATCCAACACATTATAATGCAAAATTTAATCAGTTACAGTGATGCACATATAACCTTGCATTTGGGCAAACCCAATAATTAAATTATTGTGTTCCTCTTTCAAGAAAATAAAATGAAAACTTGACTATAGGCTGCACACCAGCACAAACAGATGAGGACTATATATGAGTAAATACGGTATGCAGAGGCATTGATGGCTCCACTCTTAAACCCAAATGACTCAGAAAGCTGGTTAATAACAGATCCTGAACAAATGAACTGTAATCAGGATGGTATAAACTGTCTGATTCCAATTGCAGCATTTCTTCCTCTTCCTATCCACTTTCCCCCACCCCCCTACACACATTCAAAACAGCTGTTGTGATCAGACTCTGCGTCTGATGGTCATTTGATAGTGTGTGAGCCCTGTGTAACCACTGAAAGAGATTGGAATCAGTAAGTCATTTTCTTACTGAAAACTTTAGTCAACCTGTCTGCAGTTTTGGGAATGCTATTGTGACCACAAGTCTCCTTGCCAGAGCCACATCCTAACTTCTTCCCAGCCTGCGTCCCAATCAAGCGCCTCCTGCTTCCTCTCCCACGCTACCATACCCCACTCTGACCCCGACTCCAACACTCATTCCACCCCCCCCCCGGCCCCTGCTAATCCCCCACCCCTGCTCAGGCGCAGCAAGCTATCCCTCCAACACCTATTTACTCATTCTCCATGTAGATTAAGTGCCATCTGTGGTTCAACATGCTTGCCTCTGAAACAAAAGGTTGCGGGTTCATAGTCGCACCCCAAGAGTTTAGGCTGATACTGTCAGTGGAGTACTGAGGGAGTGCTGCACTGTCAGATGCACTGTATTTCAGATGAAATGCTAAACTAAGGGCCCTGTCTGCTCCCTCAGGTGGATGCAATAGACCCCATATGTCACTATGTTGAAAGGGAGCAGGGGACTTTTCCCTGGTGTCCTGTCCAATATTTATCCCTCAACCAACATTACTAAAACAGAATATTCACTCATTTATCACATTGCCATTTGTGGGAGCTTGCTGTGCACAATTTGGCTGCTTTCTTTCCTACGTTAAAATAGTAACTATGCTTCAAAAGTACCTCATTAGCTGAAATGTTGCAAGCTCATGAAAGGTGATTTTTTTTTTCCCCTTTCATGGGATGTGGGCATTACTGATAAGGCCAGCACTTGTTGCCCATCCCTAATTGCCCTTGAACTGAGTGGCTTGCTAGGCCATTTCAGAGGGTACTTATAAGAGTCAACTACATTAGTGTGGATCTGGAGTCACATGTAGGTCAGACTAGCAGCAGATTTCCCCTGAACCAGGTGGGTTTTTATGCTGATCAACAATGGTTTCATGGTCACCATTACTGAGACTAACTCCTTTTTTAATTCCAGGTTTATTAATTGAATTTAAATTTCACCAGCTGCCCATGGTGAGATTTGAGCCCATGCCCCTGGGGTATTAGTCTGGGTTTCACTGGATTACTAATTCAGTGACATTACCACTACACCACCATCTCCCCTGTCAACGTATCAATGCCATTCTTTCATTCCTTGGGTACAAGCTCAGGTGGTGAGCGTTGGCAAGGTTTTCTGCTGTGGAGGACATGCTTTCTGACTTTGACCCTGCCTCACAACTCTGTGCCATTTAAGGAGAAGGAAAGGTGCGTCAGTGAAAGCTTGCAAATCCCTGGCGTCTTCCGAAATCCTTTGTAACTCAATGAAGGGGATCCTTCCTCACACAGAGGGCAGTGAAAATGTGAGATGTTCCCCCCAGTAGTGCTGTCAAAGCTGTAGTGGGTGGTGGTAATTAAAAATTTCAAGACTGAGATTGATAGATTTTATTTGGGGTAAGGGTGCTCAGGCATATGGAGTCAAGGTGGATACATGGTGTTGAGGTACAGATCAGCCATGATGTAACTGAATGGCAGAACAGGCTCAAGAGGCTCAAAGGCCTCTTTCTGTTCCTGTGCTCTGAGGATAGAACAGATCCCCACTTTAAAGATCAGATCATCGAGGCTCCTGAGAGTAATTGGCAATCAGCTGCAATAAATAAGAGAAATTGTTATCTTTCGAGTATAAACACTGTTGCCATGGGAACAGAACCTGCCCCACTTACTATTTGGTAGAGAGGCTGTGCCAGACCACTGTTACTCAGGGTCAAGTACAGTGCCAAATATGGTGAAGAAGTTAGTTTATTATGTTTGGTTTTATACTTGGCACCATGGAAACAGGGAAGTCAGGTCACCTGCGGGGGAAGGGAGGCTGTCCTGTTGAATGAACAAGTTTGGTGTCCTTGGCCCTGAGTCAGATTCACCCCCAGAAGGGTAGGGATTCCTTTGCTCAAGTACGAAATAAAGCTTCTTCTTTTAACTGTTGGACGCAATGCCTAAATCCCTCCTCAGTTACTCCTGGCAACCAATAGAGACAGACCATCTTTCTTCCCTCCTCATCCCAGAAGCTTAGCCAGTTCAAAAGGGACCAGCCATCCCCTGATAGTTGGGCTGAATTGAGAACAAAAGAATTAGGAGCAGGAGTAGGCCACTTGGCCTCTTGAGCCTGCATTCAATAAGATCATGGCTGATCTGATTTCTCCACATTCCCCCTATAACCTTTCACTCCCTTGCTGATCAAGACTCTATCTACCTCTGCCTTAAAAATACTCGAAGACTCTGCTGCCATCGCCTTTTGAGGAAGAGAGCTCCAAAGACTCATGACCGCCTGTGAGAAAAAAAAAATCCGCTCATTTGTCATAAATGGGCGACTCCTTATTTTTAAACAGTGACGCCTAATTCTAGATTCTCCCAAAAGAGGAAACATTATTCCCACAATGTCCACTCTTTTTGCAATTGAACTTTGAGATTGAACATTAAGGCTGCTCAGATGTGGCTGCACCATTCCTGTCCAATCAGCTGCTTAACCATACACTCACATCCTAGGTGTCAGCCAATGGCCATCAAGGGCAGGATCGCTGCCTCGTTGAATGCTAGTGAGGATATCTTCAAGATGGGAAGCCCTCCTCAGGCCAGATTCACCTCATGTGTTCAGGGCCCTTCCTGCAGTCAATCTCTTGATAAACCACAATATTTTACATTGAAGTTTCCTTGATAAGTCTAGGAGTTTCCATGGAAT
Organism: Cetorhinus maximus; assembly: GCF_964194155.1. Classification (NCBI taxonomy): domain Eukaryota; kingdom Metazoa; phylum Chordata; class Chondrichthyes; order Lamniformes; family Cetorhinidae; genus Cetorhinus; species Cetorhinus maximus. The sequence goes on from NC_135889.1 coordinate 13,356,829, forward strand.
CATAGAGCATCACACAGTACAAAAGGAGACCATTCAGTCCATCGTGTCTGTGCCAGCTCTTTGAAAGAATTATCCAATTAGTGCCACTCTCCTGCTCTTCCCCATAACTCTGAAAATGTTTCCCCTTTAAGTATATATAGCTTATATTTTTTTTCACTCTGTCTCATATTCTTTCCCTTCCACTGGCAGCAGGAGAATGTTGGGGACAGAAGTGGGTAAAGCAAGCATAGAGTGAGAGAGAGAGAGAGAGAGAAAGAAAGAAAGAAGAGTGTGCGAGAGTTTGAGAGCCTTGAAGAGAGAGAGAGAGAAAATGCTGGAGCAGACAGCAGCAAGGTTGGTGAATAGAAGGCAGTGTGAGTTTGTAGAGCGAGAGCAGCATCTACTGGCAGGCAGCCAAATGCTTCAACCTTCCTGAGGAAAAGAAAAAACATGCTTCATTCTACCAGCTGCTGCCGTCTGTCTGCAGCCTGTGCGATGTCAGTCGAGATCTAGGTTGGGGAAACTGCCTCGAAACACTTGCTTAACCATTGCCAACTTGGAAGAGTCCCTTTGAATCTCTTCCGGGCTCCCCTGATGGTGTGACACAGACCCGGAAAGCAGAGGATCGGAGTTGGGTGCCCCTCTCATGGTTGAATTTCTTGCCAACATTCAGTGACCAACCAATGGAACAGCTGTTAAGTTAGATGGGAAGGGTGGTGGTGAGGCGGGAAGCTGTGAAGATCCTACAAGAGTCTTTTGACAGGCCTAAATATGTTGTCATAAGTTCAATTTTTCACTCATATTTCAGAACAGAAGGGAGTTTTACAGTGTATTTTTTTTACTTAACAGTGCTGGCTTTATCTCTGTTGATCCTTCCCCAGGAGATGATAGGTGGAGTAGAAGGGGTAAATAGCTGTGGTTAAAGGAAGGCCCTAGCCATTATGGTCGTGAGTGTGGAACAGGCTTGATCGGCCCTCTTGTTTATTCCCGACCCTCATTTTTGGAATTTGTAAACTATCAGTATAGAATCATTCAGCACAGAAAGAGGCCATTCAGCTCATCATGCCTATGCCAGCCCTTGCTCCACAGCCCCACAATTTATTTTTTCCCCTTTTCAAGTATTTACCCCCATCCTCTTTTAAAAGTTACTATTGAATCTGTTTCTGGCAGAGCTTTGCAGATCATATCAGCTCGCTGTGTACAGGATAAAAGCAATAGTCACCTAGACAAGTGCAGGATAATTAAGGAAAGCCAGCATGGATTCATCAAAGGAAAATCATGTTTAACTAAATTGCTGGAGTTTTTTGAGGAAGTAACAGAGAAGGTTGATAAGGGAAATGCTGTTTATGTGGTGTATATGGATTTTCAAAAGGCATTTGATACAGTGCCACACAACAGACTTGTGAGCAAAATTCTAGCTCATGGAATAACAGGGAAAGTAGGCACTTGGATAAGAAATTGGCTGAGTGACAGGAGAGAGAGAGTAGTGATAAATGGTTGTTTTTCAGATTGGAGGAAGGTTTGTATTGGAGTTCCTCAGGGGTCAGTGTTGGGACCCTTGCTCTTCCTGATATATATTAATGACCTAGACTGTGATGAGCAGGACATGATTTCAAAATTTGCAGATTGGAAATGTTGTCAACTGTGATGGGGGATAGTCTTGAGTTTCAAAAGGACAGAGACATGGTGCATTGGGCAGACAAGTGGCAGATGAAGCCCAATGCAGGAAAGTTTGGTAAAACTATATAAAATAAATGGAGAGCCTCTAAAGGAGGTACAGGAACAGAGGGAACTTGGTGTATATGTACATAGGTCATTGAAGATGGCAGGGCATGTTGAGAGAGCAGTTAATAAAGCGTATAGTATCTTAGGCTTTATTAGTAGGGACATTGAGTACAAGAGTAAGGAGGTCATGTTGAATCAGTATAAAATATTAGTTAGGCCTCATCTGGAGTACTGTGTCCAGTTCTGAGCGCCATACTTGAGGAAGGATGTGAAGGCATTGGAAAGAGTACAGGGGAGATTCACAGGAATGATTCCTAGGATGAAGAACTGTAGTTATGAGGATAGATTGGAGAGGTTGGGATTGTTTTCCTTGGAGAAAAGAAGGCTGAGAGGAGACTTGAGAGAGGTATTCAAGATCCTGAGGGGTGTGGACAGGGTAAATAGTGAGAAACTGTTCCCACTCAAGAGAACATCAAGAACTAGAGAGCACAGATGTAAAATAATGGGAAAAAGGAGTAAATGTGATGTGAGGAAAAAAAATTTCACCCAGAGCGTGGCTAGAGACTGGAATGAAATTCCTGAAAGGGTGGTGGAGGCAGATTCAATCGAGGTATTCAAAAGAGAATTGGATTGTTATTTGAAAAGAGAGAACGTGCAAGGTTGTGGGGATAAGGCAGGGGAGTGGGACTAGGCGGAATGCTCTTTCAGAGAGCCAGCGCAGACTTGATGGGCTGAATGGCCTCTCTCTGGACTGTAAAAATTCTGTGATCCTGTGATCCCCCCCATCCCCATCATTCATTATGATTGATTTGGACACATTGGCGCACTGTTCTTCAGCTCTAGCTTCTTAAATTGTAATCTCTGCATTTCTTTTCAATAAATTCCTTCTGCAATGTTTTTTGTGTTCCCAAAGCAGCATCCTCTTCCTGATTCTAATGAATCTAACAGCATAAGGAATGAACATGCTGGTTGAGCGAGTAGAAACAGAAAATCGTTCAAAGTGTTTCTCCGTCTTGTTCATTCCCATGTTCGTTCCAAAGGGATTTGCCCCCCTCCAACCCCACATTTATTTTGTGGATGCAAAATTATTCCACTGTTTCTGTTTGGTTTATAACTGCCCAGTGTGTTTATGCAGTGCTTACGTTGAAACGCGTGACCCACGTACGACTCATCGTGATGGGAATGCTGCGAGATTCTTAAAATACAAAAGAAGAATAATTGGCCAAACATGGTGCGAAGACACTTAACCCTATTACTAACCACTGTTAAACCCTGGCCTCTTGTCTAGCATTCCCTCACCCCTCCTCCTTCCTTTGCTCTACCATTGGCACCCGTCCCTTCTGAAGAATCCTGCTTTGGGCACCATGAAGTAGGCTTCGTAGTTTTGAGTATATTAACAGCAAGTCTCTATTGACGACTCATAGCTATATACGTATATACAGTAGAAGGTATGGAGCTGACTCCATCCTCGGTCTTTATATATCTCTGTCCATCTCTAGACTGACCCTGGCTCTGGGTCATGTGACATCTTGCATCACTGTGTGGGCAGTACCGTACTCAGTCCCACATTAACCCTGTATGTAGCAGACCCTACCACTACACCTTCAACCATGTAGGTCCTAAAGCTCTGGAATTCCCTTCTTAAACCTCTCCACTCTCCTCCCTCTTTGGGCCAAGTTTTTTGGGCACCTGTCTTAATGTCTCCTGCTTTGGGTCAGTGTTTCGTCCGATTCCACTCCTGTGAGGTGCTGTGGGATGTTTTGACCGTGTTAAAGGAGTGCTAGATAAATGCAAGTCCTTGTTAGTGAATGAGCATTTGCTCCCTTTGAGCAGAGCCCATCACCTCCTGTCAGCTACATTGCCCCTAATGGTTTACACAATGCCTCCTCATCCAAGCATGTGAGAAAATAAGAGCAGGCCACAAATCAAAGCCATCTGAAATCATTTATATGTTTTTGTCAAATCTCCCATCACAGTTATATGAGCGACATGGGCCAGCTGAGCGAAAGAAAAGTTTGCAAACATTTTACTGTGAAGTCCTGTGGACTGAATAACATGTGTGGGGCAGGGTTTGACTGCAGCAAACATTTTACAGACAACATAACCTCCAAATATTGAACAATGGAGGGCCTATGTGGCTGCTCTGATCAGATACTTCTTTCTGGAACTTCAGTGATGCGGAGAGACCACAGAGGCTGAGGCGGTTCTCCTTATAGAGACCCAGAAAGGAGATTGAATAGCTGTGTTCAAAACGATAAGGGGTTTTGATAGCGTGCATGGGGAGGAACTATTTCCATGGGCAGAAGGGCTGGTTGTCAAGAGGGCACAGCATTAAAGTGATTGGCAAAAGAACCTATGGTGGGGGGGTAAGAATCTGAGGAAGTGTTTTCTACACAGTGAGTTGTTGTGATCTGGAAGGCATGGCCTGAAAGGTGGAGAGAGCCGATCTGATGGTAACTTTCAAAGGGGAATCGGATAAATACTTGAAAAGGAGAAATTTGCAGGGTTATGTAGAAAGAGCGGGGGACTTGGACGATCAGTTAGCAATTTCAAAGAACTTGCACAGACACGATGGGCCAAATGGCCTTTCCCTGTGCTGTAAGAATCTATGGCCAGGATTTTTCCTATGGCCGGCAGGCTGGGCGGGAATTGGCGGGGGTGGGCGCCTGCGATCGGCTCAGCGCCGCCATTTTACGCGGGTGGGCCAATTAAGGCCCGCCCAGTATAATACGTGGCTGGTAGCGCTCGGCGCTGCCTGTGCGGGCGTGGGGAGGAGGGAGAGTCGGGGTCTGCTCTCTTTCGCGCACATGCGGAGCTGCCTCAGGGAGATTGAATGGATATTAAAACAATTCAAGAATTGAATTAAAAATTAATTTAAACATGTCCCCTCATGTGACTGTGTCACATGAGTTGGGACATGTTTTTATATTTATGAAAATGTATTTATTTATTTAATAAAAGCTTCAGGAAACCCCATCCCGCCCGTGGATGAGGTTTCCTGAAAAATGCAAAGGACCTTAAGGCTGGACGGTCAGCATTCCCAAGTGACTCAATTGACTTATTAATGGCCTTAATAGGCCATTTACATTTTGGCGGACATGCAACCGACTCCAGCACGTGCCCACCGAACAAAATATCGCGATGGCGTGCGATGATGTCGGGATGCCCGCCCGACGTCATTGCGTGTCACTTTATGTATCAGTATGTCGGGCCCGCCCCAGCACGTTGACCAGAAAATTCTGCCCTATGATTCTATGTCCGAGGCGTGTTCCTCTGCACTGATCGCCCTTGTAGGGTTGCCAACTGTGATTAAATGCATTCCTGGAGGTTTCATCACATGACTTGCCCTCACGCTGCAGCCATGTGTCAGCCAACACATCCATCTTGTGACATACTGCCTTCCTATCCCAATTGGAAAGCCATAAGACTCATTACCCAATTGGATGATGCTGGACTGTCAGCCAAACAGCCATTTCTCCCCCTCATTTTCAATGTTTTTATATCCGGTAAAGAGAAATGCTCAAAAAAAATTTAACGAAAGCAATCTTTTAGATGTCCCGATGATTTTTCTCCAGGATTGCATGCAGCAGTGTCCTGGAGATTGAGCTTCAATTCCTGGAGACTCCAGGCCAATCCTGGAGGGGTTGGCAACCCTGAGCCCTTGGGTCCTTGCTTCTTCCTTTCACACTCTTGGTGGTGGTGGGGTGGGGGGGGGGGGGGGGGGTGGGTGGGGGGGGGGGGGGGTCGGGTTGTTGACTAACATGCGATAGTCCCAGGGCTCTCTGCTGCTGATGTTCGTGCTGTGTCTGAGTTATGAGCAACAGCTCTGGTACCTGATGTACGTTTGTAGAGTGACAAGGCTGAGCTTCCTTTGAGGAGATTTTTAAACAGATGGGTTTTCCAGATGTGGAGACTGTACGGCCACATGATGCAAATGTGCTGCTTCTGCAATATCTTTAAAAATATTATCTACGATTGGCACTTTGATGAATCTTGAATTAAACCCAATCATTTCATTTGAAATACGCATATATAAAGCATCATAAATCACTCTTAATATGGTGCTATCTTTCTTTAGCATTCATCCACGAAACACAGTACTGAAGCAAGAGCCACTCCTGCCTTTTGTTTTAAGTGTGAGAGTGCAAACAGACTAATCAGAAATTGAAAGGCTGAAAGATTTGCATTTCTAGAGCAATGCCGGGACATGCCAAAGCGTTTTACAGCCAGTGAAGTAGTACTTCTCCAAAGTGGAGTCATTCCCGTTGGATGCTGCCTGCTCTTCCTGCTATTGGGAGGTGGGAAAACATTGCGTCCACCCACCCAGTCCTGTCAGGAATCGCTTCCAAGAACTGGGAAATGTTCCCTATTGCATAGATCAGAGAGGAGAGCGGAGGGGAGAGTACAGGCAAGAGAGTGGGAGGGTAGGTGAAACCTGGGTTTGATCCCGTTGAGACAAATGGGACAGAGAAGAGAGGCTGGGCATGTGTGGATGGGGGTGGGCGGGATGGGAAGGGCAGTGCCTCTAACCCAGCTAGCCAAGGAGCAAAGAGGAGAGCGGGGGTTTTAATAGAGCCAATCAAAGAGGGTCAGAGAAATAGGGTGGGTTGAGGGGGGTGGGGTTCTATTTCAACCAATCAAGAGGCAGAGGGGACTTTAATCTATCCAATAGGAGTGGAGAGCAGGGACAGAGCTCTGTTCCAGCTAATCAAGGAAGGGGTTGGGGGTGGGGTGGGGTGGGGGGGGGAGATCTCTAATCTAACCAATCAAAGGATGGAGGTGGCCTTTAATCCAACCAATCAGGCAGAGAGAGAGTTTGGGTGTAGGGGGGCTGTAATTCAGCTAATCATGAAGCAGAGAAGCAGGGCTTGGTGCCATTACTTATGTCTGTTAACACTCCTATGAAAAGGCTTGGGAGGTTTCATGATGTTTGAGGTGCTATATAAATGCTGTTGTTGAGTGACCATAGGCTTACTGCCAGGGGAATTGGTTTCTAAGAATAGCAAGATGGTGCAGAAGAAGGAAGCAAGATCTCTCCGAACAATATGGTGTTTTAATGAGCTGATGGTGTCTGTCTTGCCTGAACTTTGTCCATTCTGGCACCGACTACAGCAAGCTAATCTCTCCATCAAGACAGCTCACTGAGGACAGGAGGCCTTTCAGTGTTTAAAGGACGCTGTTTAGCACATAAATGCTTCCTGTCATCACTCGGCTCCCTTATCCATGAAGCTGATGCACAGATAGGCTGGTTTGCATTCAGCTAAGATACACAGAGTTATCAGCATCATAAATAAAATGCTGTCACATTGATCCTGGAGATTAGGGAAACAATGCGCTTTTCAATAGACCTTTCTTTTTAAATCTTTATTTTCTGACTTGCTCTTATAGGGGTATTTTTTTGTATACCGAGATAAGGGATAACACATTTCCATTTTTCACACCCAGAGCCACCAGCATCAAATCTGGTGCAGTGCTGGTTCAGATCTGCCCACGGCATCAGAAACCAGATTGGTTACCTAGATCAAAGGGTTTCACACTTGCCTCTGCTGCAGAAGGTTGTGTCTTTACAAGTCCCACTCTGGAGACTTGAGTGAATAATTTAAACTGAGACCAGTGCAGTACTAAGGGAGTGCTGTACTGCCAGAGTTGCTGCTTTTCGGATGAAACATTAAACCGAAACCCCGAACGCCCTCCCTAAGCTGGGTGTAAGAGATCACGTGGCACTGTTTCGAAGGAGAGCTGGGGACTTCTCTCCGGTGTCCTGACCAATATTTACCCCTCAATTGACATATAAAAAAAACAGGTTATCTGATCATTGTAACATTGCTGTTAGTGGGATCTTGCTGTGATTGGCTCCCACATTGCCTGCATTACAACAGTGATTACACTTCAAAAATACTTTGTTGGTTGTAAAGAGCTTTGGGAATGTCACATGATCATGAAAGTTACTTATAAATGCAGCTCTTTCTTTACTGTGGGAGTGCTGCACTGTCAGAGGTGCCACCTGTCAGGTGTGACATTAAAGGATACTCCCATCCATCCTCTCTGCTGAATATGAAAGATCTTGGCAGCATCAGAAGATGAACAGGGAGTTCTCCTTTTCCCTACCCAATATTTATCATCCAAACCAATGGATTGTCCAGTCATTTATTTCAGTGCAGTTTGTTGGTGTGTGCAGTGTGAGGATTGGTGACTATGTTTCCCTACATGACAACGGTGACAAAACATCATTGCCTGTGAGGCACTTCAGCATGTTGTGAAAGGCTATACATAAATGCAAGTTCTTTCTTTAGAGGGGAGCCGTGTGCTGAGTTAATGTTGTCCGACGGTTTCCCAGCACGCATTACCAAATCAAGTAGAATGTGAGTTGTGCTCAGAGTGAAGGTCACTCTACACAACCCACTGAACTGATGCAGAGTTTGTTTCGCTTGTGTCCCAAGCATTTTGGGATAGAAGGGTAAATGTCAGGACATGTCTATCATTGTGCCTGACTCCCCTTCAAGATAGGGACAGGTGGAGTCGCTAGGGTTCAGGAAGTGCTTCAACAGGATCATTTTTCATTTTAAACTAAAATTGCAGCGAAGCAGGATGTGTACGCAAATTTTCTGCATTTGTATTTTTACTTTAGATCTTTATTTAAATATTAGAGTTGGTGGTCAGTGGGCAAGCTATTGTTCACAGCACCTTGGCCAGTATAAAAGTGTTCCACATGGCTGGTTGTCACACATCTGGAGTGATGTATTCCTTCAACATCTGACTGCAGGAAGAGCACTCAATCCTAGCCATGATCGTCAGCACAAGTGAAACGATTCTATTATAATGTGTGTGCGTGTGTTTGTGTGTGTGTTTGTTTGTTTCTATGTGTGTGTGTATCTACTGTGTGTGTGGGTGTATGTTTCTTTGTGTGTGTGTGTCTATTGTGTGTGTGTGGGTGTATGTTTCTATGTGTGTGCGTCTATTGTGTGTGTGTGTGTGTGTTTCTATGTGTGTGGGTGTGTGTGTGTCTATTGTGTATGTGTGTGTGTTTCTTTGTGTGTGGGTATGTGTTTCTGTGTGTATGTGTGTGCTTGTGGGTCTATCTTTTATTCCCTTGCCTTAAGAAGGATATTATTGCCATGGAGGGAGTGCAGTGAAAGTTCACCAGACTTGTTCCCGGGATGGCGGGACTGTCCTATGAAGATAGATTGGAGAAACTGGGCCTGTATTCCCTAGAGTTTTGAAGAATGAGAGGTAATCTCATTGAAACCTATAAATACTTAAAGGGACATACAGGGCAGATGCAGGTAAGATACTCCCCTGGTTGGGGAGCCTAGAACCAGGGGCCACGATTTCAAAATAAGGGGGAAGCCACTTAGGATCAAGATGAAGAGCAATTTTTTTACTCAGAGGGTTGTGAATCTTTGGAATTCTCTACCCCAGAGGGCCGTGGAAGGTCAGACATTGAGTATGTTTGAAGCAGAGATTGACAGATTTCTAAATACCAATGACACAAAGGGATATGGGGATAGTGTTGGAAAAAGCCGTTGAAGTGGATGATAAGCCATGATCGTATTGAATGGCAGAGTAGGCTCAATGGGCTGAATGGCCTACTTCTGTTCCTATGTTCCTATCTGTGTGCCTGGGTGTTTGTGTTTGTGTGTGTGTGTTTGTGTCTGTGGGTGGAATTTTCTGTGCCTGTTGGTGGCAGGCATGATTGGCAGCGAGAGCGGACAATATGGCCAGAAGGCCAAAAGTCAATTTCACAACATCTTGAAACCATTTTGCAAATGTCCGCTCCGCCCGTCAATGGCGGGCCACGCTTCCCATCACCGCACATCGGGAACTTCATTGTAATACATCTGCAGCTCACTATAAGCCCAGCTCGCCGGAATCATCCTCCCCACGCTAGATCATACGGGCACATTGGCGTGATTGAATGCTGATACGTTTCATAGCTGAAAATAAGCAACGTGCACTTGGTGAGCTGCACTTCACTTGGGACTTTGAGGTTTGTTTGCCCACCTTGCTTCAGGCAGCACTCACAGTCATCAGTGCCAGGCTTCACAGGCAGCACCACATCACTTTTAGGGGGGCTCAAGGGCAGGTCTCTACTTACCAGACCAGCCGTGAGGCGGAGTGGCTTTTCAACAGCCGCAGGGCTAGGGCTTGCTTGGGGAAGGGGGAGAAGTGGCCTCAGGTAAGGGAAGAGGCTGCCTATGTGTGTACATGTATGAATGTCTGTATATGTGAATGTGTGTCTGTGTACCTGGGTGGTGTGTATATGTCTGTGTGTGTGTGTCTGTGTACGTGCCTGGGTGGTGTGTATGTTTGTGTGTGTGTATGTGCATCTGGGGGGAGGTGGGTGTGTGAATGTATGAGTGTCTGTGTGTCTGGGATGTGTGTGTGTGTGCCTGGGTGGCATATGTCTGAGTGTCTGTGTGTGTGTGTGTATGTTGGTAATGTCACAGTGTGGGTGTGTGTGTTCCTCTGGGTGTGTGTGTCTGTGCCTGTCCATGTCAGTGTATGGAGGATGAGGATAGGATTGTTCTGGAATCTCCAGGAATTGGAGATCAATCTCCAGGTCAGTGCTGGGAGTAAACCCAGGAGAAAAATCAGAGCAGCATGAAAAATAATTTTTAAATTTAGTTTAAACCTTTTTGTTTGTCAGTTCTAAAAATAATCAAGATGGAGAAAAAACTGTTTGACCAGCAGTCAAGAATCATCCAATCAGAAGAGGCCAGGCTTGTTTGCTTTCTGATTGGTGTAGGCAGGAGGATGGGCATGTGGGGTAACCAATAACAAGAGTGTGGGGGTGGGGTTATTGGCTGTGAATGGTCATGTGATCAAACCTCCAGGAATAGGACCAACCAGCATTGGTAACTCCAGTGAATGGGGTGCTTGGGGCTGGGGAGTTGGACTTGCTCCTGCCCCAACATAGTAAGTGCTTCAGGAAGAAGCAACTGGTACCTGAACATAGCTTTTCAGAGTGAAACCAAACCCTTTCTCACTTATGTACACAATTGAGGAACAGAATTTTACAAACCCCCAGGTGGGGCAATGGGAGGGGTGAGGAGACGGGGGATGGGTGCAGTAAAATTCTGGGGAGCCGTGTCCACCAGCAGTTCCAGCAGCAGGAATGCAGTGGCTCAGCTACCTGCAGGCGACAAATGTAGACAACTAAAGGCCCAAGTAAGGGTTAGTTTCCTGAGGTGCTGGCATTGTGCCAGCGCTAGAGCAGCCCCTCCCCCTCTTACATAGGGATGGTCTCCAGGCGGATTCCCAGGGAATTTCATTGGAAGCATAACACGCCCTCCTCCCCCTCCTCCCCCTCCCCTCCCTTCTCTTTCCCACGGCCCTTGCTTAGCTCTGGCAACAGATGCAACTCTCTGGCACCCCTGTGAAGGGGCCTCAGATTGGAGACACCCTCTGGTTTCCCTTGCAGGCTGAGCAGTGAGCATCTCAATGGCTCTGGCAAGGCTGCCCTCTGATTGGCCTGGCAGATTAGAAGGCCCACCCGCCTTCCTTAAGTGGCTGCCTGCCCCCATCCCACAATGCCTGCCAGCTCCTGACGGCATCATCCTGGGTAATATTTTCGGAGAGGTCCCACCTCCCACCCGAGCAAACTGGCTACCCTAAAAACTCCCATTATTGGACATTACGCCATCCCCCCCATCCCCCCACCCCCTTCACTTCTGGGAAGATCCCGCCCCAGGAGCCTGGAGACAGCACGGACCATGAGGTGTCTTGTAAAAAAAGGAAGTTATGGAAAGTGTGACAGTCGTGTTTTCAATAGGATGCAGCTCCCAGACTGGCTCAGCCTGTTCATCCAGCAAGCAGCTGAGTCTGACTTGGGTTGCCAACTCTAGCTGGACATATTCCTGGAGGTTTTAACACATCCCCATTCTCCCAGCTTCCAATATTTTGATAACAAATAAGTGAAAGTGCTCAAAGTAAACAAACACAACACTCACCATTTTTCCATTAATGCACTTAAGATTTGTCTGCTGAGTTTTTACGTCGAGTGGATTTATCTTTAGTTTTTAGTCTCTGGGGCAATCTTATCAGATAGACTGGAGAACAGCCAAGGATCAGCACCTGACTTGCATTGAATTAGGCTTGTAAACAGCACGCGATTTGAAAGATCCCACAGGCCAGTTGCCATTAGTCCATGCGTGAACTCTGACAATGAGTGACCAGAGGACAAGGGACCGTGTGGAAAATGTGGCACCCCCACTCAGCTCCTTCTATCCGGACCAGCTAGGACAGTCCCTGCTCCTCATCACTACCTAAAGTCAAGACTTACATTTCTTTACAGACTTTCATACTTCGGAACATCGCAAAGTGCTTTCCAGCCAATGAAGCGCAGTTACTGTTGTAGGAAATGCGGCAACCAATCTGTGCACAGCATGATCCAATTAATAGCAATGACCAGATAATCAGTTTATTGGTGACTTTGGTTGAGGGATAAATATTAGCCAGGAGAGTGGGGAGAAGTCCCCTACCCTTCTTCAGAATAGTATCATGATCTTTTACATTGCCAGAGAGGGCAAACGTGCCAACTGAAAGACAGCATCTCCGACAGTGCAGCACTCCCTCAGTACTGCAGAGTGTCAGCCTGGGTTACATGCTCAAGTCCCTGGAGTGAGGCTTGACCCCATGACCCTCTGACTCAGAGGTGAGAGGGATACCTCCTGAGCCACGACTGGCACAACAACACTTAGGCAAACCTTACTGGAGGAGTGTGCGTCGATGTACCAAGTTAAAGGTGAGACGCTCCACCCCATGCTCCCGAACCCTCTCATAGATACTTAACCCGTTGGCATTCATTGACCATTTTCACATGCCAGTGGCTCCAATTCTGGCACAGGATTGTCAGCATGGTTGCCAAGATGGCATGTGGCAAACCAGCAAACAACGCCCACCACAGCAGGTGCCATATCTGGGACAACTACACAGCTCTTAGTAATTGATAACAACAACATGCATTTATATAGCATCTTTGACATTGCAAAATGTCCCAAGGTGCTTCAAAATAGTGTAATCAGATAAATATGTCAATCAGTCTCACATTATGACAGGTATTCAAAACTTTGGTCAAAGAGGTTGGTTTTAAGGAGTGCCTTAAAGGAGGAGAGAGAGGCAAAGTGGTTTAGTGAGGGAATTCCAGAGTTTCGGGAGTTTGGGAAGTTGAAGGCAGGCGACCACAGGTGGGGCAATGAAAATTGGAAAGTCGCAAGAGGCCAAATTGGAGGAGTGCTCAGAGAAGCGAAAATGAGAATGAAGGAAGACGATAGCCAGTGTGCTGACGCACTGATGTCATCACATTGCCAAGCTTTTCACGCCGCTGTCCTTCCGTGTATAAACTTGGCGCGATTTCTTGTAAGAGAGGTGTTGCTAAGGCAACATGATGCCCTTTAAGGAACATAGGAGTGTGACCTTTACACAGGCTGCAGCAGCGCTGCTAATGAATAATGAGGTGTTAACATTGACACAGGCAGAGACCCTCACTGTAAGGATTAGCATTTGCAAAGGTGAACACAGGGCTCTCTTCAGTTTGGACTGCACTTTAGAGAAAATCTATTGTTTCTGAGGGAAGACTTGATGGAAAAATTCAGTCTTGGCCTTTCACTGAAGAGGCTGTTTTCAAAAAATGTTCTACCTGTTATGTTGACCCCTCTATTCTCACTCGCTCTTTTAGGTTTGTCAATCACTGGTTTCCCTGGATCTAATGTGATCAGGTTCCCACAGGGTAGAGTGTGCTTGGTTCTGATTACGGGAGAACAGTATGGGTGTGTTGGTTCCTGTGTTAGCCACCTCTCTTTGCGGAGTCATCCTTCCCGAGGCTGTTTGGCCCATTTTGCCTGAAAGAACTTTGCCCATTCCCCTGCCCTTAGTACATCACTCTTTCAAATTCCTTTCTCCCCCATAAAAGTGCAATCAATTTAATTTGTAAGAAAGGCTTGGCTTTATATAGCACCTTTCACAGCCTCCAAATGTCACACTGAATAAAGTACTCTGGAATTGTAGTTACTGCTGAAATCTTGGAAACGTCCCCACAGTACCACATTTGAATTGCTAACACAAATTCTATACTCAAGTCTCCAGAGTGGGACTTGAACCCACAACTTTCTGACTGAGACACGCGAACACCCACTGAGCTACGGCTGAACCCTATTGTTATATTTGGAGGGGCCTTCAGTTTTCCAACCCTGAAGCAATGAAGCTATTCCCCCCACCCACTTCCTGCGTGCGCCACCCCCACCCCCCCCCCCCTCTCCCCCTCCACCTCAAAACAAAAGCTCGGCCTATAAAATCCTGCTCAAAAGACGTTTCTTCGATGCTGCCCTTGGCCACCTCATCTCAACAACATTGATGCCAATTTACATATGAACATACAAATTAGGAGTAGGAATAGGCTACTTGGCCCTTCGAGCCTGTTCCGCCATTCATGGCTGGTCTGATTGTAAGCTTCCACCTATCCCCGATAAGCTTTCACCCCCTTGCTTATCAAGAATCTATCTACCTCAGCCTTAAAAACACTCAAAGGCTCTGCTTCCACCGCCTTTTGAGGAAGAGAGTTCCAAAGACTCACCACCCTATGAGAGAAAAAAAATTTCCTCATCTCTGTCTTAAATATGCGACCCCTTATTTTTAACCAGTGACCCCCTAGTTCTAAAGGTGCATTTATGTAGCACCTTTAACTAATAGAAAAGTCCCACGTTACTCTAACCTCCCTTCTACTATTGAACTTAATCTGGGGTGTTCCAGCTCATGGTAAACAAGAGGGCTGTTAAAGCTGTGGACCAACATAAATATTCAGTCTCACTTCACAGTGAGAGTGGCTGCCCCCAGCTGGCATCAGTAGGTAACTGTTGTTTCTCTTGTAGGAGGGCCGCCATGCGGGGAACGTTTAAACGCAAGAGAAGCGGGTTACATCACCTCACCTGGATACCCACATGACTACGTGGCTCACCTGAGGTGTGAATGGGTCATCTACGCACCTGAGAGCCATCAGAAGATCCTGCTGAACTTTAACCCGCACTTTGAACTTGAAAAACATGACTGCAGGTAACAGTTTGCAAACCCTTTGTGAAATTGTGTTTGTTTGTAAAGGATGTAATGCAAATATCAATGTGTATACATATCATTTTTTGAACATTCTGTTTGTTCAATGTATTTCCAGCGGCTCTCAGTGAGACACGGAGGAGGCATAGTTAACCCCCTAGAGATGTACACTAATCATGGGGCAGGGAGAGGTTCCTTGGCACTAGTCATAGTGAAGTGGTCAACCATGCTCATATAGGACTCAGAAACTTTTCACTCTTTCTCTGCACCCTGATGTACAGTTCCTGAAATTTGTAGTGTTAGAGATCTCATTCTCATTGACACATCTTGGACAAGGTGCACACCTCACATTTTGATGGGGCTGTGCAGACCTGACTTCCATAGGAACAGGAGGAGGCCATTCAGTCCCTCACACTGGTTCCACCATTCAGTTAGATCATGACTGATCAGCCTTAACTCCATCTACCCACCTTTGTTCTGTATCCTTCAATGCCTAATGCCCTTACCTAACAAACATCTATTAATCACAGTTTTAAAATAATTACTTGCCTCAGTAGTATTTTGGGGGGGAGAGAGAGTTCCAGATTTCCACCACCCTTTGTGTGAAGAAGTGTTTCCTGACATCACCCCTTACTCTAACTTTGAAGTTTTGCCCTGTTGTTCTGGACCCCCTCGCCAGAGGAAATAGTTTCCCTCTGTCAACCCTACCAAATTATTTAACCACCTCTCAACCTTGTGAATGTTCCCTCAGCCAACATCACTAAAACAGATTATCTGGCCATTATCACATTGCTGTTTGTGGGAGCTTGCTGTGCGCAAATTTCCTACATTACAACAGTCTCTACCTTTCGAAAGGTACTTCATCGACTACAAAGTGCTTTGGGATGTCCCTGAAGTTGTGAAAGGCTCTATAGAAATGCAAACTATTTCTTTTTGTGACTCTTGTTTGTTGTTTAATTTGACTCCTGATTTTTGGAACAGATTGAATGTCAAAATCTAACCAGGAGTGTACACTTACATGCTGGTGGGGCCCACTGACCTCCAAGCACTATTGGCTTGAGAATGCCAACTGTCCTTGTCCCAGCTGTGTTTACAAACCAGCCACCAGCCCCCCACCCCACCAACACCCCCCCTCCCCCCATCCCCCTCCTCCCCCTCCCCCCCCTCCCCCTCCCCCACCACCACCATCCGCCCCACCCCACCCACCCCCCTTGGGGATGTGGACCATTGGATGTGGATATTATATGGTGGGTTGCCCAGTATTAGCAGACTCAGTTTATCTCCCAGCCTTTACTCAGTCAGACAACCCTCAACCAAGGTTTGATAAAGATAAACTCGCATCTGCATCGCATCTTTCACGTTCTCAATAAGTCTCACCCACCGTGCCAATGAAGCACTGCTTTGAAGGGCAGTCACTGTTGTAATGTAGGAAACTCTGCAGTCAATTTACGCACAGCAAGATCCCACAAATAGCAATGCGATGAGGATCATATAATCTGTCATGGTGATGTTGGTTGAGGGATAATCGCTGGTTAGGACACCCTGGAGAACTCGCCTACCCTTACATAGAATTCTAGAGATAGACCAACATGAGGAAAAACATTCCATGCAATGAGTCGTTAGCCAATTTGGAATGCAATGTCCATTTGGACGGTGGATACAGATTCAATAGTGGGCTTCAAAAGGGAATTGGATAAATACTTAAAGAAGAACAAAATTGCAGGGAAGCACTGGTACTAACTGGATTGCTCTTTGAAAGAGCTGGTTCACACCCGATGGGCCAAATGGCCTCCTTCTGTGCTGTACTATTCTGTAATTTCCGTGGTTCAACAGAATTGGCTGTGTTAGCATTTACGCTCCACACAAACCTCCTCCTACCCCTCTTCATCTAACCTTATTACCAGATCCCTCTATTCTTTTCACCTTCATGCACTTATCTGCTGGCTCCTTAAATGCATCTATCCTATTGTTATGTTCCTTCTGTCGGGTCGCTTAGCTCAGTGAACACAGTAGCACGCTGAGCTACTGGCGAGTGAGTTGGTAAACAAGATACTGCAGATGCAGAGACCCATGTAAGATGAAGCACGTGCTGTTTATCAACACAGGTCACAGAGCACTAACACATGTGTGCTTCTCAAACCAGACCCTATTCTAAACTGCTGATTAACATTGTAGCCCGCGCTACACAGCAATTGGATAATGCAATCACATGACCAGTCTGCTCACATTCTCTTAAAGGTGTAATGCACCTCAGATTAACATACCTATTCACCTCAGCACCCCATGTTTTTATAGTTCTCTGAGTAAAGATACTTGGGCATCTTGCCCAAGCATGTTAGAAAAGGCAGCTGACGTTCTGGGACTTAATTATGGCATCTTGGCCACGTACTGAATGTACTTTTGCTGGAACAGCAAATGCTCAATAACTTATCAAGAAAGGCAAAACTGCCTTCAGTGCATTCAGTCTAGCCTCCCTCCCAGACAAATTCAAAGCTTTTTCTTCATCGTGCATTTATGCAGCACCTTTAATGTAGCAAAATGTCCCAAAGGGTTTCACGGGAATGTTGTCAAACAATGTTTGACATCGAGCCACGTAAGGAGATGACCAAACACTTGGTAAAAGAGTTAGGTTTTAAGGAGGGCCTTAAAGAAGACTAGAGAGCAGCAGAATGGTTTAGAGGGAAAATTCTGCAGCTTATGGCCAAGGCAGCTGAAAGCACAGCCACCAATCTTACAGCGTTTAAAAACAGGGTCGCGCAAGAGGCTGGAATTAGAGGAGCGCAGAAATCTCAGGGAGTGGGTGGCTGAAGGAGATTACAGAGGTAGAGAGAGGGATGAGACCTGGAATGATTGAAAACAAGCAGGGGACTCTTAAACTGCTCAGCTAGGAGCTAATGTAGGTCAACGGGCACAGAGATGATTGGTGAATGCATCTTGATGTGAGTTAGAATACGAGCAGCAGAGTGTGGGAAGGGCTGAAATTTGTGATGGGGTTGGAAGGGGAGTGTGTTGGAATAGTCAAGCTGGGAGATAATGAAGGCTATCAGAGATCGCAATGGATGAGGGTTTCAGCAGCTGATGAGCTGAGGCAGGGGTGGAGCTGGGCGATGTTGCAGAATGTGAAATAGGTGGCCTGAGTGTAGGCGTAGACACGTGAGCAGAGGATCATCGCATGATCAAACACAACATTGTGGTTGCAAACGGTCTGGTTCAGCCTCAGACAGTTGCCAAGGAGGGGATGGTGTTGGTGACTGGAGAACAAGTTTGTGATGGGGACCAAGGACAATGATTTCAACCTGCCCCAGTATTTAGTTGGAGGAAATTTACACCTATCCGGCACTGGATGTGGGACAAGCAGTCTGACGACTCAGAGTCACTGGGGGGGTTGAGAGAGGCGGTGATGCGATAGAGCTTGGTCTTATCAGTATACATGTGGAACCTGATGTTGTGTCCTCGGAAGATGTCGGCGAGGGGCAACACGTAGATGAGAAATAGGAGCGAGCCAAGGATAGATCCTAGGGGTCTCCAGAAGTAACAGTGTAGGAGCAGGAAGAGAAGCCATTACAGGTCATTCGCTGGCTACAACTGGATAGGTAAGAATGGAATCAGGCGCGTGCAGTCCCACCCAGCTGGACATCTGTGGAGAGGGGTCAGAAGTGGACGCTGTGATCAACCATGTCAAAGGCTACAGACAAGGAGGAATATTTTACAAACAAAAACAAAAATACCTGGAAAAGCTCAGCAGGTCTGACAGCATCTGCGGAGGGGAACACAGTTAACGTTTCGAGTCCGAATGACTCTTCAACAGAACTAAGAAATATTTTACCTTTGTCACAGTCACATTGGAAGGCATTTGTGACTTTGATAGGAGCCATTTTAATGTTGTGGCAGGGGTGGAAACCTAATTGGAGCGATTTAAACATCGGAAGATGGGCATGGAATTGGGAGGTGGCAATACGCTCAAGGATTTTGGAGATGCAAGGGAGTTTGGTGGTGGAATGTATCTCGCAAGGAAGGAGGAGCCAAGAGTTTTTTGAGGAGAGGCATGATGATGTCAAATTTTTAGGAGGGAGGGCCTGAACCTGAGTGAAGAGAACCATGACACTATCAGCTAACATGGGGGCCAGGAGGATGGTCAGTGGTTTAGAGGGAATAAGGCCGAGGGAGGAGGTGGAGGGTCTCATGGACAAGGTGAGCTCGGAGATGGCATAAGGGGAGATAGGAGATAAATTAGAGAAAGACGTTCAGGGCTGGTTCAGGGGCGAGCGTTTGAGGGTGTTTGGCCCAGTGGGTTAGGGCAAGGGATGAAAGTGGCAAAGGCAGCTGATCAATCAATCTTAGTGATGGAAAATGTCCCTGAGCTCCTCGCACTGAATATTGGTGGTAAGGGAGGAGGAGGCTGGGGCTTTAGAAGACAGTTTGTTGTCGTGAAAAGTTTTCTTTATCCTTGTGTTCCAGAATGTTCCCGAAATGGTGAACAGTTATTGCAGAGGAGAGCAGGACCTAATAGTGCTTCGTGTGGCCCAGCCAGACTTGGCACATAAGACTTAGTTAAGGGAAAAAGTTCATTTTCATTAAAATTCTAGTTTTGCAGCGTGATGAGGTTTGCACCAGCTCGTTCACTTTTCAGCATGTGTAATTCATGCAAAACTCTGCTGCCCATGTCCTAACCCAGACCTCTGTCCCCGCAACAAGCCACAGACCTGTATCTATTTCTTGTCGGAGGTAAGTGGGGGAAACTAATCAACACTGGATGGAGAAGAAGCTTAGCATTTCTGAAAATTTTTGGTTTCCTGTGGTTGTGAAAGGCATCATATAGAATCATAGAAGAATTATAGAATGGCTACAGCCAGAAGGAGGCCATTCAGCCCATCGTGCCCGTGCTGGCTCTGTGCAAGAGCAACTCATGTAGTCCCGTTCCCATGCCATTTCCTCATAGCCCTGCAATGTTTTTCTCTTCAGCTAATGATCCAATCGTCTTTTGAAAGCCACGATTGGATCTGCCTCCACCACACTGTCAGGCAGATCCTAACCACTCGCTGCATGAAAACACTTTTCCTCATATTGCCGTTGCTTCTTTTACCCATCGTATTAAATCTGTGCCCTCCTGTTCTCCATCCTTTCCCTCAATGGGAACAGTTTCTCCCTATCTACCCTGTCCAGAGCCTTCATGATTTTGAGCACCTCTATCAAATCTCCTCTCAACCTTCTCTTCTCTAAAGAAGGCAGCCCCAGCCTCTCCAATCTATCCACGTAATTGAAATCCCTCACCCTTGGCAGGTCCAGTTCAATTTCTTGTTAGTTGTATTCTGCAGGATGTGGATGGTTGGGGACTTGGCAGCGGTGGCATTATTAAAGATCCTGAGGAGGTGGATGGGCTCTTTGCTGTCTTTCTAAATTTGTTTGGTCACCCCCACCCCCAACCCCAGCAACATGTCGGCACAACGCTCGCATGGACCAAAGAAAAGGCCCATGTGGACAGCAGGTTGCGTTGTGATTCCTCATGTTCATGGTCAAATAAGCAGCATGTAAGCTTGTGTGACAAGTTTAACTGTTTGGGAAAAGTAGCATTGGGTGGACCTTTTTTAATACGAACCCAAGTCTTATCTTTTTAGAGGTCAGAAAAGAAGCTCTGTTTGACCTTTTAGGTTCTGTGGGATGTTTGATGGCCACCTGAGAAGACAAGGTCTAAGTTTTAGCCTCTGATCGAAAGATGGCACCTTCAGCAGTGCAACACTCCCTTAGTACTGCACCAGGACTATCAGCCAAGACTTGGTGCTCAACTCTCTGGCACGTGGCTTGAACCTACCATTTTATGACTCAGAGATAAGCCCACTACCAACTGAGCCATGGCTGATGTCTACAAAACAAAATTGTGGTCAAGTGAGCAGTAAAATCAGCCAGGGCCCCTGCTCTTGATCACTATCTTGCAAATCCGGCAGTGTGTAGATAAGATATCAACTCAGCACACCATCGGTCTTGTTTGGGGCATTCTCCTGGGTTGAATATTGAACTCTTTCATCACCCTAAACTGTCCCATTAGTATAACTAGGACATGCGTTTCTAACTGTGTTCGAATATGTTCCACATGCACAATCAAGGTTAGAAATGTGAGAGCAAAAATCCAGCTGACCAATGGTGAAGCTGCAGCATTGTCTTTGCCGTCCTCTGCTGGTGGGAGTTGAGAATTACACCTCAGGTTCCCTATGATCCCAGGACCAGCGAGTGACAGTCTGAAGTGCCCATGGCAAATGTCACCCTCGGTACGAAAGAAAGAAGTTGCATTTACCTGGTGCCTTTCACGACCTCAGCACGTCCCAAAGCTGATCAAGTACTTTTTGAAGAGCAGTCACTGTCGTTATGTAGGAAGCATGGCAGCCAGTTAGTGCACAGCAAGGTCCCACAAATACCAATGTGATAATGAACAAATAATCGACTTTAATGAAGTTGGTTGAGGGGTAAGTATTACCCAGGACACTGGGGACACCGGGGAGAATTGCCCTGCTCTTCTTTAAAACAATGCCGTGGAATTTTTTTTTATGTCCACTTGTGAGGGCAATCTGTTTAATGTCTCATCCAAAAGATGGCACCTCCGACAGTGCAGCACACCATCAGAACAAGCTACTCCTCCATTTTGTGAGCTATGACAGCTCTATTTTTTTGATTCTGCCATGTGCCTTAATACTCTTAACTTGCCAAAAAAGTACATCATGGGCACAACCCATAGTGTGAAGAAGCTTTACTTGGGTTTGCTTTTAAGCAGATTAGCTTATTTCTACACTTGCTTTCCCTTTCTCTGGACACTCCTATGAGAGGGGAGAACAGTTGCCTCTCTGCCCTGTCAACTCATCTACAATTAAGAATTTGTCCGAAGTGCCCTCCTAACTCTAAGTAAACAACTAATGAACTGTTAACCAGCAACACACTCACATTCTCCAGAAAAAAGAGGCTGAAGGGTGACTTAATGGAAGTCTTAAATTATTAAAAGGTTAAATAGGGTAAATGTGGAGAAAATATTTCCACTTGTTCGGGGAATCCAAAACTAGGGCCATAAATATAAGATAGGCACTAATAAATCCAATAGGAAATTCAGAAGAAACTTCTTTAGCCAGAGTGTGGGTAGAACATAAGACTCACCATCACATGGGCTGGTTGAGGTGAATAGCATAAATGTCTTTAAGGGACAACTAGATAAGTACTTTTAAAAAATTCTTTCACAGACAAACAAGGCATGGGAATACACGATGAATGGTAGGACCCTGGGAAGTACCGAGGATCAGAGGGACTTTGGTGTGCGTGTCCACCAGTCCCTTAAGGTAGCGGGACAGGTAGATAAGGTGGTTAAGAAGGCATATGGGATACTTGCCTTTATTAGCCGAGGCATAGAACATAAGAGCAGGGAGGTTATGCTGGAACTGTATAAAATGCTGGTTAGGCCACAGCTAGAGTATTGCATGCAGTTCTGGAATCCGCATTATAGGAAGGATGTGATTGCACTAGAGAGAGTGCAGAGGAGATTTACAAGGATGTTGCCTGGACTAGAGAGTTTTAGTTATGAGGAGAGATTGAATAGACTAGGGTTATTTTCCTTGGAGCAGAGGAGATTGAGGGGGGACATGATTGAGGCGTGTAAAATTATGATGGGTGTAGATAGGGTAGACAGGGAGGAACTTTTCCCTTTGGTGGAGGGATCAATAACCAGGGGGCATAGATTTAAGGTAAAGGGCAGAAGGTTTAGAGGGGATGTGAGGAATTTTTTCATCCAGAGGGCGGTGGGAATCTGGAACTCACTGACTGAAAGGGTGGTAGAGGCAGAAACCCTCATAACATTTAAGAAGTATTTGGATGTGCACTTGCAATGCCATGGCATACAAGGCAATGGGCCTAGTGCTGGAAAATGGGATTAGAATAGTTAGGTACTTGTTTGACCGGCACAGGGTCGATTGGCCAAAGGGCCTTTTTCTGTGCTGTAGACCTCTATGACTCTAGGATGTAGGCACTGCTGGCTGGGCCACCATTAATTTCCCATCTCTAATTGCCCTTGGGAAGGTAGTGGTGAGCTGCCTTCTTGAACCTCTGCAGCCCCTGTGATGTAGGTACACCCACAGTGCTGTTAGGGAGGGAGTTCCAAGACTTTAACGCAGCGACAGTGAAGGAACGGTGATATATTTCCAGGTCAGCATAGATGGTGTATGGCTTAGAGAGAAACTTGCAGGTGATGGTGTTCATATGAACCTGCTGCCCTTGTCCTTCTAGATGGCAGAGGCTGCAGGTTTGGAAGGTGCTGTTGAAAGAGCCTTGGTGAGTTGCTGCAGTGCATCTTTTACACACCTCCCAAATCTGCAACCTCTACTGCCTAGAAGGACAAGGGCAGCAGGCACATGGCAAACCTATCATGTCCAAGTTGCCCTCCAAGTCACACACTATTCTGACTTGGAACTACATGACACTGGGTCAAAATCATGGAATTCCCACACTAACAGCACTGCAGGTATACATACACCACATGGACTGTAGGAGTTTGAGAAGGCAGCTCACCGCCACCTTCTTAAGGGGAATTAGGGATGGGCAACACATAGAGCTAAGCACGCTGCAGGGTGTGTGGGGGAGTGGGGGGGGTGTTCCAACTTTGAGTAACTGGGGATATTGGACCGGTTGCTCTTTATACGCCCCGCTCCTAATTTTCATTTCATTGAGTTGGTGGGAACGAAAGTTTGAGCTTCACTGAATCGACAATACCCTTTTGCATGCCACTGCCCAGAGTCAAAATGACAGGTAACGTTTGCTCACTACACCAGCCAACTCCCTTTATGCCTGACTTACTGTGCTCTCCTTGGCTTTTCCTAAGGTACGACTACATTGAAATCCGTGACGGAGAGGGGGAGAGTGCGGACCTGCTGGGCAAATACTGTGGGAGTATCGCTCCATCGTCCATTGTGTCCTCGGGGTCCACCCTGTACATCAAATTTGTGTCGGACTACGCACACCAGGGAGCAGGATTCTCGCTGCGTTATGAAATCTTCAGGACAGGTTAGTCCTGCATTCTTTTCATGTTTGTAAAGTATGCATTGAAAATATATAAAAATTATTATATATAATATTATATATATAACATTTCTCTGAACTTTGTGTTTGCTATGCCTCTTTCCAGAGGCATTTTATGGCAGACACCATTTTGAATTCACAAAACACTCAAGTTAAGACACGCGTACAGCCCCCAGAAACAGTGTTGTAAACCTTCAGATATACATGGATATATGCTGTCAGCTGTGACACATTCGGTAGCAAGCTTTCCTCTGAAGCACGAGGTCCTGGGTTCAAGTCCCACTCCAGGGCTTAAGCAGAAAGATCAAGGCTGACACTCCAGTGCAGTACTGAGGGAGCACAGCACTGTTGGAGGTGAGATGAGATGTTAAACGGAGGCTCTGTCTGCTTGTTTGGAAGCAAAAGATCCCATGGTGCTATTTCAAAGAAGAGCAGGGGAGTTATCCCTGGCGTCCTGGTGAATATCCCAAAATTAACATCACAAAATACATTATTTGGTCATCATTGCTGTTTGTGGGAGCTTGCTGTGTGCAAATTGGCTGCTGCATTTCCTGCAATACAACAGTGACTACACTTCAAAAGTATGTCATTGGCTGTGATGTGCTTTGAGGTATCGAGTAGTCATGAAAAGCAGTGTATAAATGCAAATCTTTCTTTCTTTAAACATAGGGCGGGGAGGAGTTCCTCTGTGCTCATCACAGTGAAATGGTGAATCCCACTCACATAAGCCTTAGAGAAGTGCCTCAGAGGGCATGAGGCCCCCACTATGGGGACTGGACCCTTGGGTTGCAAACTCTGCTTAGCTGCATTCCAGGAGGTTTCATCACATGGCCTCACGCCTGGAACCCCATGTTTCCCCCACCCCACCAACTCTCCTGTCATTGGCCTATCCTCTGGGCGGTCTGCCTTCTCACAGCCAATTAGAATAGGGACAGACTTCTTGTTGCCCAATTAGATCATGACTTGTCAAGCATTTGAGGCCCCATGCCTTTCCCTGTGCCCCCACCCCTCTTCAGCCATCTGCAAAATTTTTACAATTACTAAATATAAAGAAAATGAAGGAAAATCACAATTTTAAAAATATGTTTTGTTTTGGGAGATTAATCTCCAATTCCTGGAGATGCCAGGACAGTACTGATGCATTGGCAACCTTACTGTACCCCAGTAAGGGGTGAGCACTTTTGGGACAGGGGAGGGAGAAGGAATTGGGTTGGGACTGGGGGTGGGTGGGTAGATAATTGGCAGAATAAACTTTTGGAAAGCTTAGCATATTGTTCTCCTGTTGTGAGAGGCAATAACAAACTGGAGTGGCCTTGAGGTTTTACAGAGGCCTGGGCTTTACTGGTTGGTTTGTTCAATGTTTGATCGGGAGCCAAGAATGAAGCTTCTGTTTATTTAACAGTGGAGCTGAGATCTGAGAGGGTGGATGATTTGTGATCTGTTCCACCTCCTGCTTTTCCCTCTTACAACTCCTTGTGCTTCTGTGTTTACATTCGGCGGGCAGTCGGCAGCCAAGAAATATGAATAGATGTTTACTTCTAAACTTTCCTCTGTTCCTGATTCAACACAAAAGACCAAGCGACGGATAGAGTGGTGGAAAAACAGCAGAACAGGGACAGAAAGACAGATGGTGTGGGAGAAATGCAAACAGGGAACAACAGAAAGACTGCGACAGATATATATGGAGATTCAGAAAGATTTGAGAAGGCAAAGAGAGAGAGAGAGAGAGCAAGAGAGACAGGAAGATAGGGATAAATTTATATTGAGATATAGAGAAAGACTGAGAGAGAGAGAGAGAGAGAGAGAGACATATTTAGACAGACGTGAAGACAGGCTGGGGGGGGCATCACACGTTTATCCTGAGACATCTTGTGAATGTTCTTTGCACTTTTCAAGCATGATCCACATTTTATTTTATAACAACATATGACAAGGATTATGGTGTAAACCCTGTTCTTTCCCCAGTCTCCTCTGCTTGTCTCCTGAGGTTGCTGATTCTCACTGGGAGACATTCTAGGGGTTACCAGAAACTCTTCCCTCACTCACACCACCCCCACTCACACCCGCCCCGTAACATCCTTCTCGAACTGGCTGGCTAAGGGCACCTGTTTTCAAGTGTGAAGCTACACGGCGAATGGCGACAGACTGTTCAAGTGTGCAAAGTGTCAGAGGCAAGGCTAATCCTGCCCGGACTCACACCAAGTCCCGTTCACCCAGCGCACCCCTGCGCTGGCTCCCCGACATTGACTCCCAGTCTGGCACGTCTCAAATTTGAGGACCCAGCCTTAGTGTACAAATCCCTCCCTATCTCTGCAGCCTCCTCCAGCCCTACAACCTGCTGAGAATCTCCGTGTTTCTCAAACCCTGACCTCCTGCGTGTTCCTGTTTCCATCACTCCCATCCATGGTGGCCATGCCTGCTGCTGCCTAGGCCTGAATTCTGGAATTTCCTCCTTTAAATCTCTCCATGAGTCGACCTCTTTTCTCCTCCTTTAAGACACCCCATAAAACCTAAGTCTTTGACCTAGCTTTTGCTCACTTGTCCTAGTATCTCCTTTTGAGGATCAGTGTCAAATTTTATCCAATAAAAAGCTCCAGTGAAGAGCCTTTGAATGCTTTACTGCGCTGAAGGTACCATATAAATTCCTTTGGTTGTTCTCATCCAATGCCCACACAAAAACACATCCCACGAAGGGACAGTGGACACAGATCAGCAACAGGAACCGTGACTGATTTTGTTTCTCTGCCCTCCCCCCGCACCCCCGGCTAATAATTCTCTGACGGAGCTCTCATTTTGTATTAACAACTTGTTGACATTGCAAAATTGCTCCTTATGTTGTGGCTGCATGCGAGCAGTTAACCCGGACATTGTGAATGCAAATACCTCCCTCTCTGGCCTTGGGCCTGCTCTGCTGTCAAGGGACAGACACACATTCTTGGTGGTCTGTAACCCGAGGTGGGTTGCTGACTGAACCTATAACTAGCTTGGTTACAAATTTCCTAGATCAGCTCTGGCCTCAGTTTGATAGAAGGTTCCTCCAGATTCCAGGATTCCCAAACTTAGTTTTTATTTTGGAAAAATACACTTTATTCATAAAATATCTGAAAGAACATTACAAAACATTTCAAAATGGCCATCATAAAAAGTGCAATCATATTCCAGTTTTCCACATAGATCATGAGGTGCTTCAATATAATCAATGAACATTACACACATTTCAACCCGGTCATTACAGTCAGTGCAATGGTATTCAAGTTATCGACATAGATCATGTTGCACTCTGAGGTGCCTCAATACAAATGTGATACATATAGTTTACACTGCATACATTCAATTCAATGTGAGTCATACAACCCGAGGGGTCTATAAAATTCCCAGTCCCTCGGTGCACTACGGCAGAAAGGTCTTAGACAGTGACCTTTCCCCTGTGCCCCAAGCTTTAGTGCATCCCTCAGCACGTAGTCCTGGGCCTTGGAACGTGCCAGTCTGCAACACTCAGTCGGGGACAACTCTTTGCGCTGGAAGACCAACAAGTTTCGGGCAAAGAGCGTCTTTCACCGAGTTGATGATCCTCCAGCTGCAGTTGATGTTTGTCTCGGTGTCTGTCCCTGGGAACAACCCATAGAGCACAGAGTCCTGTGTCACAGAACTGCTCGGGGTGAACCTTGACAAAAACCATTGCATCTCTCTCCAGACCTTCTTTGCAAAGGCACATTCCACAAAGAGGTGAACAATGGTCTTGTCCCCACCACAGCCACCTTGAGGGCAACGTACAGAGGGGTTGAGACTCCTGGCATGTTGGAAGGATCTGACGGGGAGGGCCTTTCTCACCACCAGCCAAGCTATGTCTTGTTGGAAAGTTCTGGCAATGAGGCATTCTGCCAAATGACTTTGACAGTCTGCTCGGGGAACCATCCCACAGGATCCACCCTCTCCTTTTCCCGCAGGGCCTCTAAGACGTTACGTGCCGACCACTGCCTGATGGACTTGTGGTCAAAGGTGTTTCTCTGCATAAATTTTTCCACGAGGGACAGGTGGTACGGCACGGTCCAACTACTTGGA
Source organism: Cetorhinus maximus (assembly GCF_964194155.1). NCBI lineage: Eukaryota > Metazoa > Chordata > Chondrichthyes > Lamniformes > Cetorhinidae > Cetorhinus > Cetorhinus maximus. Next base: position 13,384,684 of record NC_135889.1, read on the forward strand.
GTGTTACGTGGCAGTGTGGCCAGACCCATCCTTCACAACACCGGGGACAGGTAGAACATCAGCACGTAGTGACACTTGGTGTTTGCATACCGAGGGTCTACGCACAGCTTGATGCAGCTGTACACAAAGGTGGCCATCAGGATGAGGGTGATGTTGGGCACATTTTTTCCCTTCTATCTAGAGGCTTGTACATCGTGTCCCTGCAGACACGGTCCATTTTCAACCTCCAGATAAAGCGAAAGATGGCTCGGGTGATCGCCATCGCGCAGGAGTGAGGAATACGCCATGTACAGCAACATCGAGAGTGCCTCACACTTGATGACCAGGTTCTTACCCACTGTGGAAAGGGAGCGTCGCTCCCACATGCTCAGTTTCCTTTTCACCATAGCCACTCCTTCCAGTTTCCAATGCATGCCCCAGTCCCTCCGAACCATATCCCCAGCACCTTCAGGAAGTCTGACCTGATGGTGAAAGGGATAAAGGATTAGTCAGCCCAGTTCCAAAAGAACATGGCCTCCCTCTTCCCACAACTTACCTTGGCTCCTGAGGCCAGTTCAAACTGGTTGCAGATGTGGATCAGTCTGTGCACCGACAGCGGATCCGAGCAGAAGACGGTGACATCGTCCATGTACAGGGAGGCTTTGACCTGAGTGCCTCCACTGCCTGGGATCGTCACTCCCAAACTTACTGCTGCTGTGTGGGTCATGCAGACTGGCTAAGCCCATTCAGCCTCTCCAGCCTATTGTTCCTGGTCAGCCTATGTGTCTAGCTCTCTGAGTTAGGCTAGGGGAAAGATCATGGTGGTGGGGGCGGAGGGGTGGTGGTGTACAGTTACTTGTGCAATCATCTTCTATGCATTTCTGGTAGTATTGCAACTCTGGTTGGGTGCATTCCTGGAGGTTTCATCCCATGGCCACAAACCATCCTGCTGCCCCCTCCCCCGTCCACTCCTGCTATTGATCGACCAGCACATACATCCTCATGGGGCTCCTCCCTCCTCATGACTGATTGGTAAATGAACAGACACTTGGTATCCCAATTAGATGATTCTTAAGTGTCTGTCAAACAGACTTTTCATCCCATACTAAATAATTTTTATAAGTAATAAACAAAAGCGTTCAAAGGAAACAAAGATAAGAACACATTTTTATGAATGTTCCTATAATTATTCTGGTCACCCCACTTAAGGAAGGATGTGAGGATCCTCGTGAGGGTGCAGAGGAGATTTACCAGAATGGCTCTGGGGACAGGGTTCATCAGCTACAAGGTTAGGTAGGAGAAGCTGGGGCTGTTCTCCTTGGGGTGAAGGAGATTGAGGGGAGGTTTGATCGAGTTGTACAAGGTGATGACAGGTTTCGATAAGGCAGATAAAGAAAAGCTGCTCCCATTAGCTGTTCATACAAGGTCTAGGGGGATACATTTTAGATTTTGGGCAAGAGATGCAGGGGGGATGTGAGGAAGAATGTCTTTACATAGCAGGTGGTAATGACTTGGAACTCGTTGCCTATGAGGGTGGTGAAAGCAGAGATGATCGATGTTTTCAATAAGAAATTGGATGGGTACTTGTGGGAAATAAACCTTCAGGGCTACAAGGATAAAGCAGGGGAGTGCAACTGACTGGATTGCTCTACAGAGAGCTGGTATGGACTTGATGGGGGTGAATGGCCTTCTTCTGTGCAGTAATGACTCAATGATTCTATTATCCCCTGGGTGGGCTGCTCGCAGCAGTGTTCTGGAGCTTAATCTGTCATTCCCGAAGGGCAATTCTGGAGGGTGGACAACCCTGAACCTCAGAACAGCACCGTCTGGTGTACAGGCTGAGCAACTACCTGTGCATTGCTATGGATATAGCACTGGCCATTGTGAGAGCTGGGATGAATCCAGACAATGAGGGCACATTGAGTGAGCACAGTTGGAAAAGCTTCTGACTTTGCCTTGATGATTGAACAAACCAATGAGATTAAAAAGTCTGTGCGGGCAGTTTGAAGGCAAGGTTTCTGAGTGTACAGATCAGCAGCAGGCCTGCAGTTCATTTCAGAGGCATGACACAATCACCAAGGTTTGTCCAGAAGAAAAACAAAAGTTAGTCAAATGACATCCAAGGCTTCAGCCTGAAACTCAAGATAGTTTATAAGTCATCCGAACCGTTAAAAGATTGTATTACTTCTTGTAATGCATGATCCAAGCCAGCTGCTGTTATTTATGATGTGTATAGTTCCTTTAGTTCTATGCAATTGTTCAGCTCAAACTCACTTAACTGAATGTCCCGAGGGGTTGGTGGCAATTACAGTAAGACGTGTGACAATGGGACAGGCTCTTGTGTTGTTCGCAGTCAGAGACACAACATTGCAGGGCAGGAAGAGGCTGTCAGACAGATGGATTTTTAATATACTATATGTGAACGGTTGGCGGAGAAATTCAATGGGCCAGATCTTGCTGGAAGCTAATGGTGTGTTAACGACACTCAGTGCTATTAATGTGCAAACTGCCCAGCAAATTGAGAGGATTATGAGATACGTTGTGAGTTGCCAATTTTCAGAACTCTCTGGTCAATTTACACTGGTTTGCACAATCTGCATCTCACCCTTAACCTCCCTGTTGCTTTGAAGAACTTGCTGGATTTGCATATTAACTGCTCGTTAAACTTGCCACAGAGAGAAAAGCATGGCGCAAATCCCCATTTAACAATGTGACAATTGGTGATGCAATGTCAATCAGTCCTTCTGGCCCACAAAGGGAACAATTTAAACAGTTTAATCTCATTTTTGCATGTAGTAAATTGTTGTTAGAGATTTTTAAAATGTCAAATTTTAAATTTGACGTTTTTTCTCCATTCTGAATTCTACTCCAATCTTTCTCTCCCTCTATTTATTTCTCTTTCTGTACTTGATTTGTCTCTAATTTACCCGATTTCCTTCGACTGTCATTCCTCTGTTTCTTTCCCAATCCTTTCCTCTTGTTGGTTAAGGAGATAGAGTGTTGTATCCATTGTTCATGGAGGTCCTAGATGCCCATTGCCCCATTTACAGATTGCACATGATAAAATGGATTCCAAAGAAGAGTCACATTGGACACAAAACGTAAACTCTGTTTCTCTCTCCACAGAGACCTGCTGTGTCTTTCCAGCACTTTCTGTTTCTATTTCAGATTCCCAGCATCTACTTTTATTCTGATAAAACAGTTTTGTGGTGAAGGGTGTAGAACAATATCTAAAATCTAGTGAACACCAGGAGATATAATTCCGTCAAAATCCTTATTACTGGTGCTAATAGATCTCTACTGCGGCAGTGTTGCTTGCTGATTCTGGGACATAGGCTATCGTTCTAGGCATTACTCAATGCGTTTTGTGTGCCAGCTTTAGTTACACAATCCCACTGCACAGTAAACTCAGCAGACTAGCTGGTGGCGGGTGGGGGCTGGGTACAGTGAGCCTGGGGTACGGTAATCCAAAGTGATGGGAAGTGACTGGTTACTCACGCCAATAGGCGATGAGAAAACTATTTAATGTCCCCCATGTTCAGCCTGCAAAATTCTGCCTGACGCGTCAAATCATAGAAGGTTTATGGTGCAGAAGGAGGCCACATGGCCCCAGTGTGTCTGCACCGATCAATAAAACAAGCCACTCGACCTAATCCCATTTGTCAGCATTTGGTCCATAGCCCTGCAGTTTACGACAATTCAGGCACCTTTTAAATGAGTTGAGGGTTTCTGCCTCTATTACCCTTTCAGACAGTGAGTTCCGGATCCCTACCATACTCTGGGTGAAAAATCATTTTCCTCATTTCACCTTTAATCCTCCTGCCAGTCACTTTAAATCTATGCCCCCTAGTCACTGATCTCTCTGCTGAGGTAAAGAGGCCCTTCCCATCCACTCCATCCAGGCCCCTCACAATTTTGTCCATCTCAGTCAAATCTCCCCTCAGCCTCCTCTGCTCCAAGGAGAACAACCCCAGCCTATCCAACCTTTCCTCATAGCTTCAATTTCCCAGTCCTGGCAACATCCTCATAATTCTCCTCTGTACCCTCTCTAATGAAATTACATCCTTAAGAGAAAGAGGAAGTCCATTAAAATTGATGGGAGGAGGAAGAAGGGTAATTTGCCATTCTGACTGGTTGCCTTATTACCTTTTCTGCTTTGCAGGGTCTGATGATTGCTCCAAGAACTTCACTGCCCCCAGTGGCACGATTGAGTCTCCCAAGTTTCCTGACAAATACCCTCACAATCTGTACTGCACTTACATCATTCAGGCACCGCCCAGGTCAGAGGTTACCCTCACCATGCTGACCTTTGACCTGGAATACGACCCCCTGCAGATTGGACCAACAGACTGCAGATACGACCGTCTCGATGTTTGGGATGGACTTCCGGAAGGTAAGGATTGCTGTAGCGATTTCCAAGGCCGACCGCCTGTTGGGAGCAAATGTATTCCTCACCCAAATATCTTCATTTTCTTTTGTTAAATATGACACTTTTAAGCCTTTTGACCCAATTAGCCCAGTGGCACTTTTTTAAACTGAGCCCATTTCCAAGATTTAAGTGGGACATTGGTTTGGCCTGGCATAAATCCCACTTGTCCAGAAAGGTGGGGGAATTGGTGGTTACCCTGGCTGCCTACCTCCCTCCCATGGCCTTGGCTGCATCCCAGTGGCCCTGGTACACTAGAGTCCTTCACTGACTTTTGAGTACCAAAGACACTGGAATGTATTGTAGCTATCCAGAACCATGTTATTATTTAGTTTGATCTCTTTCTCCTTTACGGTTAAGCTCTTTATTAGTTGTGGTCCTTTGAAGAGGGAACATCATTATTTGTCTTTTTTAGTGAATGGTACCGGGGCAAACTCGAGGGTCTTCTCAATAATTATTTTAGACAAAGAATGTAGCGTATCACAGTTTTTGAGCAGGTAAGTGTGTGACGCTTACAGAATCCACAGAGGAAATCAAATAGTTGCAGAAAATGCTCACTTTAATTCTTTAGTAAAAAGTTCCTGTGGCCTCATATCCCCATAATCACTTCCCTCTGCTTTCAAACCCAAACTCTGACAAGAGCTGAAAGCCTAGGATTGAATTACCCTGAAGGATCCCACCTGAAACGCTCACTTACTTTCAGTTCAACCTTCTGTATTTTTTGGCACATTTAATTCTTAGGGGAAGTTTCAAATTGGAAGGGAAAATGTCTCATAAAAACTGTTCCAGCTTCATGCTCCTCTCTCTGTTTTCTCCTCCACCCGCAGTGAGCCCTCTGATTGGACGCTATTGTGGTTCAAAGATCCCAGCTGTGATCCGTTCCGATACCGGAATCATGTCGCTCACCTTCCACACAGATATGGCCGTGGCTAAGGATGGATTTGCTGCTGAATACAACATCTCAACGAAAGACACTGCGGACTGTAAGTAGGGAATTGGAGATTGGGCATTGGGTAACCCGCAGGGGGTTTCAGTTCTGACCTTTCACCTTCAGGAACTGGATTTAAATCAAATTCGGGTGAACTGGATGATAAGGCTTCCAAGCAAAATTAGCATATAAGGTGACTCAAATCAAGTCTTACCCAATCACAGTCCCATCAACCTAACTAGAACTTAGTTGATGGCCTTACTTAGCTATTTCCCAAGACTAGCTGCTATGGGGAAAATGTCATGTTGGTGTCATGGGGGTAACTATGCTGAGGTTATTATGTCTAAGATACATGCAAGCCCCATACATCTTGTCACAGTTGTATCTCTTGAACCAGTGGGACAATGCTATTTTAGTATCTTGTCGTTGAGTCTCCCTCTGTTTTCCTACTCCACACGAAGCCACCACCTGATCACTTCCTCTCACCTATATACGTACAAGACTTGCATCTAGTGAATGTCCATCGCATCTCAGACATGCACCACAGCATGCCAAAACCATTTTTAAAAATGTCAGTGATCTCATGTTGGTTTCTTCTGATCTGGCACCAGAAATCTCTCACCCTTGGAGGTGGGGAGTGGGGGGGGGAGCTCAAAGCAGATAGTGTAACATCGGCCATCCACTGTGTGTCCCACACAATATTCAGCTCTGCTGAAGCGAATAGTCAGTGCGAGGCTCCCTGCTTTGCCTTGCAACCCTTCACCCCCACCAAACCAAATTTCCGCCCTGCAATGAGCGATCAAACTGCAACATCAGCCGCACTTTCAGCCTGGTCTGAATTATCCGGTCTCTTTCATCAGATACTAACTTTGCTCCGAAAAGCTGTTGAAGAGGAACGCCGCAACAAATTTAGGATCCAACTCAAAACAATAAATAATGTTACCTAGTTTTGTTTGCACCAAGTCCCATTCGGGACGTCACTCTTGTGCTCATTCACCTGTATTGTCTCCTGGTCCGGTAACGCCTCAATTTTAAAATTCTCATCCCCGTGTTCAAATCCTCCATGGCCTTACCCCTGCCTATGTATGTGACCTCCTTCAGCCCCATAACCCCCCCAAGATCTCTGGGCTCCCCCAAATCAGGCCTTGTAAATCTCTAGTTGCTTGTCCTAATGTGGCTCCATGTGGAATTTCTTTTAATAAAGCTTTTTTGAAGTGCCTTGGGATGTGTTACTATGTTAAATATGCTATTTCAACACAGGTAGTTGTTGAACTGTGTGTATATTTAAAATGGAACAAAGGAGCATGAGCAGACCACTTAGCCTCTAGAACCTGTTAAGCCATTTGTGGCTGACCTGTGACCTAACCCCATATACCCACCTTTGGCCCATATCTCTGGTTAACAAAAATCTATCAATCTCAGATTTAAAATTAACAATTGATCCTGCATCAATTGCCATTTGCAGAGGAGAGATCCAAACTTCTATCATCCTTTTTGCGTAGAAGTGTTTCCTAATTTCACTCCCGAAAGGTGCGGCTCTAACTTTTAGGCTCTGCCCCTTAGTCCTGGGCTCCCCATCCAGCAGACATAATTTGCCTCTTTCTACCCAATTTGTTCCCCTTAATATGTTGAAAACTTTGATCAAGTGACCCCTAAATCCTCTAAATTCCAGGGAATACAGCACTAGTTTGTGTTATCTCTCCTCGTAATTTAACCCTTGAAGTCCTGGTAATATCCTGACCCTGGACTTAGCTGGCAGAAAAGTACTCTTGCAGCTGACACATGTGTACCCGCTGACCCTTGTATACCACCGTCAACCATCTGATATGCATCCATGATTTACCAGTAGCCCTTCATTATTCTTTAGGTGTTTTAAACCAATCTCAATACCTTGTAAAAGCCAAACTTTAGCCACACAGCGGGTCAAAGGTGACAGGACATTAATATGTTCTATTGTGTTTCTAGCCTATCAGTGCAATCGTCCGCTGGGAATGGAATCTGGTCAGATCAGTAATATGCAGATCACTGCCTCATCCTCCTACTCCTACGGAAACTGGGATGCGAGCCAGGGGCGGCTCAATTACCACATAAATGGTTGGACACCCAACGAGGACACGGTCAGGGAATGGATCCAGGTATGTCAAGAACTTCAAACCAGAAGCAGGATCCCAAAATGCGCCTGTCGGGTTCAGATAAAAGGGCGGATAGCACTTGCTGACCTGTGCCCAAAAGATCTGATCTTGCCTGTTGGGGGTTAGGTTACTGCCAGCAGCTATTAAAGGCCTGCCGCTGACTGTACAGTGCTGCCATAGTTGTTTTGGAGGGTACAGAGGCTGTGTGGAATTGGTCATTGCAGGCCTCACCATAATGGACATGAAAATAAAGATGGACTTAAGACAATCAAAGGGTTATCCAGGATCACAATTTGTTATTGAAAGCTCACCTGCAATGACCAATTTCTCGGTTTCATTCTATTGTAGTATTAAGTAGCCTTTTCAGCACATAAACAGGCCATTCGGCCCTTTGGTCTATGATGGTATTTTTGTGCCACACCAGCCTCCTCCCACCTTACTTCATCTCACCCTATCATCCTAATACTTCTATTCCTTTCTCCCTCATGTGGTTATCTAGCTTCCCCTCAAATGCACCTATGCCTCAACCACTAAGGGTTAAAGAACATTCTTAGCCAGTCTCTCCTGAATTTTTCTCTGGCTGAAAGGGAATCTCTGGGATTGTGGGATGTTTTACCTATTAGTCTGCACCTGAATTAACATTGATCCACTTTCATTAGCCAATGATGCTCAGGAATGCCAGACAGTGGGCTCTGCACTAACTGGGAATGGATTGATGACAGCTTTTAACCTGAGTGAATTGTTTGGCTGAATTTACTCTTGTATCGATTTTACTGTCATTCCAATTTCCCCAGGCCGGGTCAGTTATAGTACCAGGTAGGCCTGACACATCCATCTTCTCTCTGCTCTGCCTTTCACCTCTAGAGTTACCAGCCCTCTAAGATTGCCCCAAAGAGTCCAGGAATTAAAGATGAGCCTCCAAATCACTGCTACGAATGATCGAGGAGAAAAAGCAGGAGGGCATAAAAAAAACTATGATTTCAAAACAATTTTCTTCATGTACTTTAGTTTATTAGTTATACAAATGTCAGAAATATGGAAAGAAGGCTATTGACTGACAGTCTAGAATCATCCAATCAGCTAATAAAGATTCTGCTGGGCCTGGGGGTGGGGGGTGTGGGGGGGGGGGGGGGGGCGGCAGTGATCAAACGGTGGGACAAACAGTCATTTAGGACCTTAACCATCCAGTCTGCTCACCACCTTAACCATCCACTCCCCTCACCACCTTAACCATCCAGTCCCCTCACCACCTTAACCATCCAGTCCCCTCACCACCTTAACTATCCACTCCCCTCACCACCTTAACCATCCACTCCCCTCACCACCTTAACCATCCACTCCCCTCACCACCTTAACCATCCACTCCCCTCACCACCTTAACCATCCACTCCCCTCACCACCTTAACCATCCACTCCCCTCACCACCTTTACCATCCACTCTGCTCACCACCTTAACCATCCACTCCCCTCACCACCTTAACCATCCACTCCCCTCACCACCTTAACCATCCACTCCCCTCATCACCTTAACCATCCACTCCGCTCACCACCTTAACCGTCCACTCCCTCCACCGGTGTGTGCTGTCTATAAAATGCACTGCAGCAACTCACCAAGGCTTCTACCTCCCAAAACCTGTGACCTCCTCTAACCAGAAGGACAAGGGCAACAGGCATAGCGCAAACACCACCACGTCCAGGTTCCCCTCCCCCCCCCCAAATCACACACCATCCTGACCTGGAAATGTATTGCAGTTGCTTCACTGTCGCTGGGTCAAAATCCTGGAAAATTGTGCTGTGGGTGTACCGACACCTACAGGGACTGCAGCGGTTCAAGAGGGTGGCTTACCACCACCTTCTCAAGGACAATTAAGGATGGGCAACAAATGCTGGCCTTATCAACGGCATCCATACCTCCAGAAAGAATTTTTAAAAAGATGAGAGGAATTCACACTCTAATGATGAGGGGATGGATCAAGGGATTGAGCGGTTATAGCAGGCAGGAAAGGCTGAACTAGCTGGGGCACTTTTTTCTGGGTAAAGAAAAGGCTGAGGGCTGATCTGGTCGAGGTCTTCAAGATTCTGACATAGACATAGAAGTGAGGTTTCCACTTGTGGGGAATCCAAAACCAGGGGTCACCTTGCGGCTTTCTGAAGGCTTCAAGCCCTCATTAGAATAAGGTCATCAAGCCTTGAAGTATTTGGTTTATTTTGAAGGCGTCACTTTGAAGGTTTTCATATCGGTTGGTTTGCTTAATCGGGGATGGGGTGGGAAGGTGGAAGGGGCAAGCGATTCGGCATGTCTCTATTCAGATAAAGTGCAAGGATTGAGCAAAGCATGCTAATATCACTCCTTCAGCCCCCCACATCAAGATAGCTTGGGGCCTTCAATTGCCTTTTTAGAGCAAAATTAATTTGAGTTGTGTGAAGAAGTGTGCTTTTTTGTTTAATGTCTTATCCTCCCCTTTTCCTTCCAGGTGGACCTTGGGATACTGAAGATCCTAACCGGTGTTGCCACCCAGGGAGCCATCTCTGTAGATACATCCAAGACTTACTTTGTTAGCACCTACAAGCTGGAGGTGAGCTCTAACGGAGAAGACTGGATGACCTATCGACAAGGGAAGAACCACAAGGTAATGGCAGACAGATTTATATTGAGCAGATCTGAACCTAAACAGGTAAATGGATTCGAGATGCAGGTCAACCATGATTTAATGGATGTTGGAAAGGGCTCGAGTAGCTCAATGGCCAACACCTACTCCTTTATTCTCAAAGGCTGTCTGACCTTGGGTATTTTGTTTTGCCGAATGGTCTGTGTTGGCACTTGAGGGAAAGGGAATGGAACACTTCTCCATTTCCTTCTAAAACAGGCCTCAAATTTTCTACCCAAGGAACTGTGTGAATGGCATAGAGCCTATGTTTAACAGTCGTTCAGTTAGGAAACTGAACTTAGCTAGCTGGCAATAATTTAGGGATTCCCTGGGCTCCCGATCAGCTTGAATAGGCATCAGTATTTTTATCAAGACAGACATTAATCTATTATGTTTGAATATCGTCCTGTATGTATATAGTCTCTTAGACAGCCACACAGTAATCCCTCCCACCAGCATCCTCTGTTACTGATTGTATCTTTACTGATGTTAGTTCAGCTCTGTCACACTGGCACTCAGTAACTCCTCACCCCTGTGTCCCATGGTACTGATTATCTCCACTGATGCTAGTCCAGCTCCATCACAGGCTCACTCAGTAGCACCTCACCCAGTGCCCTGTGTTGCTGGCTGTATCTCTACTGATTTTAGTCCCATTCCCTACACAGCCACTTAGTGACCCTACCCCCCAGCAGCCTGTTGGTCATTATAGCTCTACCAATGTAAATCCAGCTCCCTCACACTGGCACTCAGTAACCCCTCTCCAGCACTCTGTTACAGACAGTACCTCCACTGATGTTAACCCAGCTTTTTTTTATTCTTTCATGGAATTTGTGTATGTCTAGCATTTATTGCCCATCCCTAATTGCCCTTGAGAAGGTGGTGGTGAGCCATCTCCTTGAACCACTGCAGTCAATGTGGTGTAGGTACACCCACAGTATTGTTAGGGAGTGAGTTCCAGGATTTTGACCCAGTGAAGGAATGGCGATATAGTTCCAAGGCTGGATGGTGTGTGGCTTGGAGGGGAATTTGCGGGTGATGGTGTTCCCATGTGTCTGCTGCCCTTGTCCTTCTAGGTAATAGAGGTTGCGAGTTTGGCTGGTGCTGTCAAAGGAGCCTTGGTGAGTTGCTGCATTGCAACTTGTAGATTTTACACACTGCTGCCACTGTGTGTCGGTGGTGGAGGAAGCGAATGTTTAAGGTGGTGAATGGAAGGTGACAATCAAGCAGGCTGCTTTGTCCTGGATGGCATTGAACTTCTTGAATGTTGTGGGAGCTGCACTCATCCAGGCAAGTGGGCAGTGTTCCATCACACTCCTGACTTGTGCCTTGTAGATGGTGGACAGGCTTCGGGGAGTCAGGAAGTGAGTTACCCCAGAATTCTCAGCCTCTGACCTGCTCTCGTTGCCACAGTATTTATATAGCTAGTCCTGTTCAGTTTCTGGTCAATGGTGACCCCCAGGATGTTGATAGTGGGGGATTCAGTGATGGTAATGCCATTGAATGTCAAAGGGCAATGGTTGGATTCTCTCTTACTGGAGATGGTCATTGCCTGGCACTTGTGAGGCATGGATGTCACTCACTTTTCTGGCTTGTTGCTGTCTTGTTTCATTGTGACCAGGGACAATAAACTGATTCCTACAATGGAAAAACATCATGGAATGAAAAATGATTTTATAAAATCAAAAGAATAAATAGATAGGCTGAAGTGAGAAGTTTATTATAATTTTTCCCACTTATGTTTTGAGCAAAATGCTGGTGACAAGACTTTTCCTTGGGCCTGAAGAATCTTGGATTATATTACAAGCATCAAAACCCAACAGCAAAAGGAGGAATTAGAAGCCAGTGCTGCTGATCTTTTGTCTAGACAAGGTGGATTTCCTTGCACAAATATAGCTCAGTAAATAGATTGAGGAATGTGAAATTTAGCACTTGCATTAAATCCTGTCAACATACCACTCACTCATTTACCCCTCCCTATTATTATCTGGGAGGCCCAGGGATCAGCTCAATGTTGGGATACCTGGGGAGATTCAGCAGTTGAATGGGAGTTTGCGGGGACTCGTGGTGGGTTGGGGTGGGGACAGTAGGGGGTGGAAGGGATGAGAGGGAGTGGTGGTGGAAAGGGGCTCTGCTGCAGACTCTGTGCAAGGTCGGCCTCTGATCAGGTAGTGGCAGCTGGGTAGTTAATTCAATTTTTTGCTTTCTGAGAGTCGTCAAGGGAAACCTGCATCGCTGTTGATATGCGGTTGTCAGCTGGAGACACAGCGTCACAATGTTGTGACAAGTGAGACTTTGCAGCAATGAAGCAGCAAGCGGCAACTGCGAGTGACAAGAAGGGCAGACTTTCATTTCGATAGCCTCTTTCATGACCTCAGGATGTCCCAAAATGATTTACAGCCAATGAAGTGCCTTTGAAGTCACTGTTGCAGGGAAATGCGGCAGTGAATTTCTGCACAGCAAGCTCCCACAAATAAACAATGTGATACTGAGAAGATACCTATTTCAGCGATATTGGTTGAGAGAACATTTATAAGAGCGCATGAAACAGAGGCAGGATTAGGCCATTTGGCACATTGAAGCTGCTCTGCCTTTCAATGAGATTATGGCTGATTTTCTACCTCAATTTCACCCTGCCACCCTATCCCATATCCCCTGATATCCAAGAACCTATTGATCTCAGTCTTGAATATAATCAATGACTGATCTTGCATTGCCCTCTGGGATAGAGAATTCCAGAGAATCTCCTTAGAGTGAAAAAAGCTCTCCTCATCTGAGTCCTAAATGGTCGACCCTTTAACCGGAGGCTGTAACTCTGTGTTGCCCCAGCCAGGGCAAACATCCTCCAAGCATCTACCCCCTCCTTAAGAATTTTATACATTTTAATTAGGTTGCATCTCATTTTTCTAAATTCTATTGAATATAGGCCCAGTCTATTCAATTTCTCCACCTCAGATAACCCTCATATCCCAGGAATCAGTCTAGTTAACCTTCACTGCACTGCTTCTAAGAGAAGCACATCCTTCCTTAGGTAATGAGACCAAAACTTTATATACAATATTCCAGGTGTGGTCTCACCAAGGCTTTATGCAATTGAAGTAAGACTTCTTCACTCTTGCACTCCAATCCTTTTGTAATAAAGGCTAAAATATCATTTGCTTCCTTAATTGCTTCCTGCACCTGTATGTTAACTTACCATGATTCCTGTAGCAGGACACCCTTTGATATGTTTCATATTATTTAGGGGCCATTAAAAGAGAAATGTTGTCTTGCTTACTCATCTGAAGCAATCCACAGAAGTTAATTTAAGGCCTGGTTGGAGAGATGCAGGAATGATGTTGAGGGAGGAGACTGTACAAGAACCATCATCAGCTGGAGTGGAAAGCACTTTCCACAGCTGCCTGTAGAAACCTGGCTGGAAACTGGCCAAGCTCACTTGCAAATGTGTTGGTGTAAACATGCATCCTGGAGAGGGCTTTTGAACCTGATGGTTGCCACCTGCTTTTCTGGTTCATATTCTGCTTTTCTTAATAAAACAAAAGCATTTTCAACCTAATGCCCATTGTGCTTGGTAATGCAGACTCCTGATCAGTGAGAACCTACCGCCCAGTTTAGTTACTCAGGTTTCTTGAGCTGCATGAGCCTTTCTGATTGCTGGCTATGCTGCAGGTCATGGGTACTGTAACTTACTCAAGTACCCATGACCCGTGTGAAATGTGACAGGAAGTGTCGTCCACTTTTAGGAGGAGGGCCACCATAACAAACCTGTTTCTGACCTTGGCCAACTCCATCTTGTGCATACGTCAGACAGTGGTCACTAGGCAGAGATCAGATGCAGGGGGAAAAATCGTTTGGTCCCATTGGCAGTGGGTGTCATGTTGGCCGTGAGCGGACAATATGGCAAGAAGGCCAAAAATTGGTTTTAAGCCATCGTGAAACTAGTTTGCGATTGTCCGCTCCACCCGTCAATGGCGTTTCCTGCCGGGAACCTAATTTCAATACTTTAGCATCTCATTATAAGCCTTGCCCTCCGGAATCATCCCTCCACACTGGATCATCCAGGCACGCCGGTGTCATTGCAGCTGGTGAACTGCACTTCACTCAGGACTTTGAGGCTTGTTTGCCTATCTTGTTTCAGGCAGCACTCATGGTCATCAGCGCCAGGCTTCACAGGCAGCACCACCAAAGTGATTTTTAGGGGGCTTAGGGGCAGGTCTCTACCTACCAGACCAGTCGTAAGGCAGGAGTGGCTTTTCAATGGTTGCAGGGCTAAGGTTTGCTTGTGGAAGGGGGAGAAGTGGCCTAAGGCAAGGGAGAAGCTGTACTGGGGAAGGGGGGTATCCCAAGGTGTGTGTGGGGCACATGGTGATTTGCGCAAGTGGCCTCAAGATGGTGAGGGCTGAGGAGGCAGTCTCCAGAGAGAAGATGAGGCCAAATGGAGATGTGAGGGTGTGTGTGTGAGAGAGTGAGTGGTGATGTCCCTTGAGCTGGCAGTGAGTGAGATGCCAGTGAATGTTTGATGGGTTTGTGAGTGTGTAAGTTTAGAGTAATGAGATGGTTGCCTTACCCTGGTGGCACAGATAAAATCATTCATTCTTTTTCTGCATTGGATGGTCAACCTCTTCTGTGCAGCATTGGCATTGACCACCATTGCCACCGCCTGTCAAGCCGGGGTGGTGAGATTGCTGGACCTCCTGCGGCTAGAGCAGGGATGGAAGACATCACATCGGGCCTCCAAAAGGCATTCCAGTGACAGGCCACTGAACTCTTCTTGGCTTTCGGGGCCATGTCTTCACTGGAGCAGTCCTGGGCTGCAAGCATTGAGAATTGTGTGTGCATGGCTGCAGTTTAGATATGGCATTCGGTGTGCGGAAATGGTGAAGTCACAGCGTGGTGGGCAATTCAGAGGCCACCCGCCAGTGAGACGGCGAGTTTCCTGTGGCTGCATAACTAACGGGGCGGGAAGCGGATGGTATGGCTCAAAAACCCGCCATTGCGGCTTACGGGTAAAACATCGTTTTTCACACCCATTACCGCATTTAGTACAAATCTGGGACGATTCTGCCCAGGAACTCTGAAGGACTCTCCCATCCCAACCAAGAGGTATTAATAATAATAACTGCAACACCCCCTTGGAGGTCAGCTCACTCACCTCTTGAGTCCCCTCTGCTCTGGGTGTTTTACGGTGGTTGGGTTGGGGGGGAGGAGTGATGGGGGTGGTGTTGTTTAGGTGGGGCGGAGGGGAAATGGGAGAGCTCAGCTCTTCTGTGATGGAATTAATCAATCAAGATTAATTCTGGAAATCTCTTCCACTTACATCTGTTACTCTGCAGGGTGGGAGAGGAAGCATTTCTAATCTCCAAGTCGCCTCGAGGCTTATTAATTCTTTATTTACACTGATTCGAGTACAGAATTCCAATGTGCTGCTGTATTGTAAGGAGAACATTAAAATGTATTGGTTAAAGCAGTTTTCCATTCATTATAATTAAACTGAACGAAGAGAGCTGCAATTGTTTCAGTAAAAGGAAACCATAGAATCCATAAATAAAAGGCAGGAAAGTGGAGTTAAGGCCACAATCAGATCAGCCATGATCTTATGAAAGGGTGAAGCAGGTCCAAGTAGCCTACTCATGCTCCTATTTCTTATGACCTTATGAACTCTAGCAATGAGTTTGATGCCCAGACATCACTGTTGATTTATGTTGCTGGTCAGACAGAATGTTCCCAAAATCCACCTAGTGGCGTGTTGGGTGGCCAATGTGATCCCCTCCTTCCCTCCCCATGGATACAACTGGCCTCCCAATACTCTGTGAACATGGGGTAAACAGTGGGTTGCTCTCCTCCGGTGTATTCCTGGAGGTTCCGTCACTTGACCTCCACCACTGGCGCCCCACACCAATCCCCCCCCAACCCCCCACACAGTCCTGCCATTGGTCCATCCTCCAGCCTCACTGCCTCCATGGCCAATCAGAAAGGGGGCAGATATTTTGATACCTGATTGGATTAATCTTGACTGACATTCAAACAGCCCTTTTTCCCCAACCTCCATTTATCCAATTAATATATGGAAGCCTTCAGGATAATGAAAAGTACATTTAAATGCTAGGTTTTTCCTCATAACCGTGTCCTGGAGATTAATCTTTAATTCTTGGAAACTCCAGGGCAATCCTGGAGGGATGGCAATTAGCTTAACTATATCTTACCATTGCAAAATGGCTGCTGAATTTACTTGCATATTGGCAATCCTTAAAGAAATGAATTGAACTTGAAGCACTTAGGAGAGCGTGGATAAAGTATTATGTAATGTTAATGTTTCCTCTTGTCCACATTGGAATGTTTGGTTTGGCGCCTTGTCTTCTCAAAAATTCGCTGACATTAATTTCTACCCTAATTTAAAGAAGCCGGGTTACGTTCAGTGGAGACGACCCATTTGGAGTGCAGTAAGTGGGATGGGATTGGAAGAGAGAGATTTAGAGACTACTAAGGAAATTAGCTAAATTGGACTGAGACATCTGTGAGTTGGAAGAGAGCACTTTCTTTGTGGAAAATGAAGACGTCTTTTTAGGAATAAAACCAGTACATAAACAATTGAAACACAACTTTGATGGCGAAGAAAGAATCAGGCCAGGTGCCAAGTAACCTTTCTGGCGCATGCCTTGCGATGTTCTATGAAAATAACTTAGGCAATAAGGGACCTTCCGTGCATGAGGCTGTAAGTTTTCCTTCAGGACACAGTTTTCATTGACACCTCAAGGCTGTAGCAGGTGCTCTAGAAAAATAGGTCCCTGTGGAAAACTTCATCCCTCAGCGCCATGGGGCTAAATTAAATAGCATGTATTTTATTTAGACTGGTCCAGGCTAGGCAAACACGAGAGGCACTAAAATATGACGTGATTTGAAAGGATAGGCATCACTGAATCACCACTTGCAAGTTCTTACCTTGCAAAATATAAATTCAGGAGCGCATACGGAATATAAGTACTTACCTTAGCTAGTTTCCAAGCATGAAATATTCTATCTCACACCCTCATTCCCCCAGTCAGCTAACATGGATCACTAAAACAAATCATAGTATTTATTCAGCGAATTCGGGTCTGGATAATGAGTTCAATTCTTCAAATGGCGCTCTGGATGTGAAGATCACCCTTTTCAATTTGGATTCCAGTTGGCGAGATCAGCTCTTTAAACAGAGGCCCTGATGATGAGTCAGTTTTGGCCCTCAGTGGTGAACTTTCCCCATGTTAATTAGGACTGTCATTGGCAACCCCCCCTTCTCTTTAGATTTCCTTATGGCCACCCCTCATCCCAGCCCGTTCCCACCCCCACCCCCACTGAAACCTTTAATTGAATACCACTCTACTTCCTAGTTACTTCCAGAGCTTATGTTGCAGCACCAGAAACCAATCAGCACACACAGAGATCAAATGTACCAGGTAGGATTACCGACTGCAATCAAATGTATTCCTGGAGGTTTCATCACATGACTTGCCCACAGTGATGTACTGCCTCCCTAGACCAGTTGGAAAGCAAAAAGACTCATTTCCCAACTGACTGTCAGCCAAACAGATTTTTTTTCACCTATTTTCACCTGTTTTTTTTTATATCTGGTAAAGAGAAATGTTTCAAAGAAAATCGAACAAAAACAATCCTTTTTTTTTTAATGTCCCGATGATTTTCCTCCAGGGTTGCCCACAACGTTGTCCTGGAGGCTGATCTACAAGAGACTGCAGGCCAATCCTGGAGGGTTGGTAACCCTGGGACTTTGCTTTCGGGGGTTGTGAGGGGTGAAGGGGAGTTGTAACAAAGGTCAATGGGAAGGATAAAACCTGAACAAGGCTTTTGTACTGAGAGAGCAAACACGGGCCCCTTCAATGGAAAATTCCAGCATGTCAACTTCTGGTTACATTTTAAACGCAAAAAAAAAAATGCCAGTAAATCTCCTCACACTAAAACTCTGCTGCTGGGTAACTGCAGCCCTGTTCCAGTTTGAATAAGACTAATGTTCCACCAGATTTCCTCAAATTCTTTTCATCCCAGAGGTACTGTGTTGGAAAGGTTAGAGTTGTAAGTAAAATTCATCAGTTCCAGCAGCGCTCAAATGCATAATTAGCCCATTTATATTCGCCTCGTCTGCTAGAATCCAGCCTAAATTAACTGCTCCTTCAAAGCAGAGTGGAGGTTTTTCTGTTAATGCGAGGACCGCGGGCTGTAATTTCCTCGCTTCGCCCTCACAGTCATAACTCACGGCAGCCAAAATGAGACTCAAACCGCACATTTCGCCAACATGCTGGTGCTCTGACCCTCAGCCTGGAAACTGGCTGTGCATTCGACAGTGTTTAAAGATTAGGATTTTCCACTTGCACCTCATGTGTAAATCCCACCGAGTGTCGCTCCAAAGCCCCAGTTTTTAGACGGGTGGGGGGGGGGTTGGGATTTTAACCAATGGGTAACATTGCAATTCGCTCCTGCTCACCCTCCCATCTTCCACCCTCTACTGCCCCTATCCTCCCTGATACCAAGTCCCATTCACCCATCACCCCTGCACTCTGTTGACTCACATTGGCTGTGAGCCTCCTTCTTTCAGATTGTAGACTGAACTGTTTCTTGCCTTGTTGGTGGCTTGATGGGGGCAGGGGACCCCTTACATATTGCACAAGATGACACGACCAGAGTGGTGATGGCCTTCATAGCCTGCGCCTGGACTCTGTGAGCCTGGTTGTTTGTTCCCTGGAGAGGGCCAGGAAGGGGGAGGGGTGCGGGAAGTGGTAAACAGGGACCCGTTATCAAGGGCTGCGATCATGTCAAGACTTAGCTGATCACAGAACAGATAAAGATGAGGAAGGCCATTGCATTCATATCCAGCCCACCTTTATAACCTGTTTCTGTGATTTATTGTACTCATCCCAGTGGGCCCCTTCTCTTTGTCCCTCCTAGTACACGTTGTTTATCCCTTCTCACAATCCTTTTTAAATTTGATTGATGATTCCGTTTGGACTCCCTGTTAGTTTCGCAGGCCAGTGAAAAGGACCCGCCTGGTTTTCCATGTATTGTAATTAACAGAAGGAAAATGCATTCACAGCTTGGGATTCCCAACTGCCAAGCAGTTTTCCTTTCTGCACTTTTCGATGCCAGATGCCCAGGTGCCAAAGGCGATGGATTCAATCCTGTCTCCGAGCAGCAACATTAGAGTGATAGAGGTTGCTGAGGTAACATACAGTTGTACATGTATTCATAGACATACATGCAGATAAATAAACGCAGACACATGCTTTTATCACACAGATACTTATATAGACATATTCACATAGGCAGACCAACACATACATATAGATGCATACCCGCAAATACAGACAAACACCGATGCATATACACAGATATGCCCTCAATGACGCAGGCACACACCAAAAAATTAAAATATAATGGCCCAAATTTTGCAGTCAGCAGTGAAGGAATAGCACTTGCTGTTCACCTCATTAACAGGGTCCCACAGAGTTTCACAGGTATTAGGGTGGACACTTGCTGCCATTGGGTGTCTGGCCTAGTGTAGCATTCTCTTCATGGAATCTATGGCATGTGTGAGCAAAGTGAGGAACAGCGAAGCTCTTCATCCAATCAGGTTGAAGAATCCTCAATGAGAATGTTTTTCAGTTCATTGCCGTGTTTTACTTGGAGCTGGTGTACTTGGTCACCACCTTTGTCCCTTCCGACACGGCGGTCTTGGCCAGTTAGTTCCCTGGGCAGTAGCATGTGGAAGGTGGTCTGGATCTCCGCTTGTTGTAATGGACCAGGCGGGAAGCCTCACCTGTGATGCGCTCGAAAATATCGTTCACGAATGAGTTCATGATGCTCATGGCCTTGGAGGAGATGCTGGTGTCGGGATGAACGTGCTTCATCACTTTGTAGATGTAGATGGAGTAACTCCCCTTCCTCGACCTTCACTGCTTCTTCCCTTCCTTCACTAACGGTTTCTTTAAGGCTTCTTGACTCCCTTCTTGGGAGCTGGTTTCTTCTCATCAACCAATGAAACATGCGGTGTCTAAATCAGGAAGTATAAAGCAGGAATGATAAATTAAGTTTGAACCATGTGCAGAAAGCGAAGTAAACATTGGGAGAGAAAGCTGGTATTAGAGATAAAAGAGGTGGAGAAAGTTTAAAACAAAGAAAATTGTCCAAGTGTTAAGAACTGTAGCTTGTGAAATCATTGCAATGAATACTTAACCTGCTTATGTCAATTTTCTCTTTTTTTTTAACTTTATCTGTTACCATCTGAGGGCCTGAAATTGGGATTGACTGTTCTTAAATAGTGTGTGAAAAATCAGCCAGGGTTTCAGCTGCTGATTTCCAAGCTGAAGATCTGGCTTTGTGCATTGTTTCTCACTTGGCGTAACAGCACCACGTTTAGAACTGGGAGAGGGGGCTTTAAGGAACAAGAAGAAGCAGCTTCAAATGAATCCTTGTGCACATCAACTTGTACTAAAGCATTTATTTCCTTCTCTAGTTGTTTCCGGCCAACACAGATGGTAACGAGGTGGTCCTGAACACGCTGACCCCACCTGTCCTGGCGCGCTTTGTCCGGATTAGGCCTCAGATGTGGACCAATGGAATATCGATGCGTTTTGAGCTCTATGGATGCCAGATTACAAGTGAGGTTTCCCTCTTCCCTGCTCTACTCCCCTGTCAATTTTTCCCCCCCTCTTTATTCTTTCATGGCATGTGGGCATTGCTGGCAAAGCCAGCATTTGCTGCACCACCCCTCCTTGTCCTTGAACTGAAGATTTCAGAGGACAGTTAAGAGTGAACCACATTGCTGTGGGTCTGGAGTCACATGTAGGCCAGACCAGGTAAGGACAGCAGATTTCCTTCCCTAACAGGCATCAGTGAACCAGATGGGTCTCTATGACAACTGATGATAGTTGTCCCAGTCACCATTACTAAGACTAGCTTTATATTCCAGACTTACTAACTGAATTCAAATTTCACCAGCTGCCTTGGCGGGATTTGAACCCATGTCTCCAGAGCAATAGCCTGGGCCTCTGGATTACAAGTGTAGCGACATCACCGCTATGCCACCATCTTCCTTCCCTTCAGGAAGCACATGTCAAGATAAGTGAACGGCCTTTGCTGTGTCCATTAGTTTTGTCATTAATTCAAACTGAATGTGCAAGAAAATGTCATGCCTCGGTCGAGATATTAAATAGACCATTGTTTTAATTTCCTGACAGCGCCCACCCTCCCTCTCCTCCCACTTCTCTCCTGGATATGTCGACTCCTTGAGGCGCTGGCATTGTACCTCACCCAAGTTCCATGACTAGCCTGAGACTAGGAAGCACTTAATCTGTAAAAGGCCTCACAGACAAACCCAATCCTGCCCTCACGTATGTCATTTTCCAGCAGGGACCTTGATTTAAGGAAGAAAGAACTTGCATTTATGTATAGCATCTTTAATGTAGCAGAAGTCTACGTTACAAGGCTTTTCATAGGAGTGCAATCAAACAAAATTTGTCACTGAGCCAGATAAAGAGATATTAGGATAGGTGACCAAAGGTTTGCTCACAGAGAGAGTTCCTAAGAAGGAGAAAGAGGTCGAGAGGCAGAGAAATATACAGTGGGAACTTTAAAAACTAGCTTTTCATTTGCAGGGAATCGGGCATCGCTGGCCAGGCCAGCATTTATTACCCATCCCTAACTGCCTTTGAGAAGGCCGTGTCGAAGCATCTTCTTGAACTGCTGCAGTCCGCCACAGTTTCTTTTGGTACAACTGGTTTGCTAGGCCATTTCAGAGGGCAGTTAAGAGTCAGCCAGGTTGCTTTGAATCTGGAGCCACAAAAAGGCCAGGTCAGGTAAGGGTGGCAGATTTCGTTCTCAAAAGGACATGAGTGAACCAATTGGGTTTTTATGATGATCTGTGGGTTATTAGTCCACTAACATAACCACAACCCTACCGTACCTAGTCACAGAACTCAGGGCCTGGTCAGCTGATTGTACAGTCACTAAAGGTGGAGTGAATGTAATTGAAGTTTCCTCAGGAGGCTAGAATTAGAAGAACACAGAGATCTCAGGAGGGTTGTAGAGCTGGAGGAGGGTACAGATGCAGGCCACACGAGCTTCTTAAGTTCCAATATAAGGTGCCCATTGCCATACAATGACGCCCTCTCTTTTAACAGATGCACCTTGCTCCGATATGCTGGGAATGCTTTCCGGAATTATCCCCGACTCCCAGATCTCGGCCTCCTCTACGCGGGACTACCACTGGTCATCAGGCAGTGCCCGGCTTGTTGCCAGCCGATCTGGATGGTACCCACGACAGTCTCACCCTCCGCCTGGCACGGAATGGCTCCAAGTGGCCTTGCCCATCCCAAAGACCATCAGCGCCATCATCATCCAGGGTGCGCGAGGAGCATCGGTGGTGGATGGCGGGACAGGAGGGGAGAATAAGGCTTTCGTGCGGAAGTTTAAATTAGCTTACAGCATGAATGGAGTCAACTGGACATTTGTGAAGGAATCAGGAGGATCACGACACAAGGTATGGCCCCTCAATTTCTTCAATTTTTTGCAACGTATTTGTGCCCATTAATGTTAACCACTGCACATGATGTTTCCACAAGTTTAAACATTAAACACCTTCAACATTCACTCCCTCTGCCGTTGACACATAGTAGCAGCAGTGCGTACCATCTACACGATTCACTGCAACAATTTGCCAAGGCTCCTTAGACAGCACCTTCCAAACACACGGCCTCTATCACCTAGAAGTACAAAGGCAGCAGATAGATGGGAACACCATGACCTGCAAGTTCCCCTCCAAGGCAAACACCATCCTGAATTGGAAATACATCGTCGTTCCTTCAATGTTGCTAGGTCAAAATCCTGGAGCTCCCTCCCTAACAGCACTGTGGGTGTGCCTACACCACATGGACTGCAGCGGTTCAAGAAGGCAGCTCATCACCACCTTCTCAAGGGCAACTAGGGATGGGCAATAAATGCTGGCCCAGCCAGCGACACCCACACCCCATGAAAGAAAAAGTCCCAGTCAGAATGGAGATGATTGGGTCTTTCCCCTACCAATCACATCTGGGGCTGACAACTGGGATTGATTTTATGTACATAAGCTGTATAACTATCCTCCACCGCACAGCATTTTGCTGGAGAAGTTATCCTGCTTTTATTGGGAGACTTTGCTGTAGTTTTGGTTGTGAGCTCTCTTTGCTGTAGCTCATAGAGAGTCTGCTTAACTACTCTGCTTGCCGCAAAGTAGACTTTGGTAGGTCCTGCCAAAATTCCACTCTCCCTCCATCTTATTTGCCGACACTGTGGGATCAATACTCATTCTTAAAAAAAGGCAATCATTTTTGTTCTCTTGAATACGCTAACACACCAGGGTGAGGGGCGTCGGGGGAAGGCGAGGGGAGGGGACCTTGACCATAGACATCCAATATCTGACACAACTGTACGCTCCAATGTGTGAGTCTTCTAAGTGGTGAGTTTTTGGGGGCTTTTGGGCCGCTAGGGTTGTTGTATCTAATCACCTTCAGCCACATCCCACATTCTTACCAGCTCATCGGACAGGACCGGAGTGGGAACTTCGGCCGACATTTTTCCATCCAGATGGAAATTAATTAAATTAATTTCATGTAATTTGAATGCGAACTGAAAAACCAACTTGCAATCTTAACCTGTGCAGTCTTACTTAATTCTAAAGCTTTCATTCCCTCATGGGATGGGATGTGGGTGTCAATGGCAAGGCCAGTATTTGTCGTCCATCCCTAATTGCCCTTGAACTGAATGACTTTCTAGGCCATTTAAGAGAGCATTTTTAAGAGTCAACCACATTGCTGGGTCTGGAGTCACATGTAGGCCAGACCAGGTAAGGACGGCAGATTTCCTTCCCTAAAGGGCATTAGCGAGCCAGGTGGGTTTTTATGACAATCAACAATGGTTTCATGGTCACCATCACTGAGACTAGCTTTTAATTCCAGATTTATTAATTGAATATAAATTCCACCAGCAGCCTTGTTGGGATTTGAACCCATGTCCCCAGAGCATTAGCCTGGGCTTCGGGATTACTAGTCCAGTGACACTATCATTACGCTACCATCTCCCATTATTAAAATAATATGATGTGTTTTATAATCTGTGTGCAGCAAGAGGGGACAGTGACAGCTACCCCTGGAATCTCGCAAGGGTGGTATCGAGGTGCTGTTTCTGTACAAAGTACTAATACAAGCACAAATGTGGGCACCCTATGTTAGGAAGGATGTCGAGGCTTTAGAGAGGATGTAGAGGAGATTTACCTGAACGGTAATACTCAAAATGCTCACTTGTGTGGCTCCTGTCAGGCTCAGGCGATGCCAGGAGTCTGTGTCTGTCTAGCTTAAGGAAGCAGCATGTGTAAAATTTCATTGAGATCCCATCGCAGATTGGCAATTGGGATGAATTGTTGCTGGCAACTCTTTCCTCTATTATTTGCCGCAGTGAAATTGATGCTGATCGCGCATATTCTAAACTCCTGTTGCCAACCTAAAAGGCTTCAGGAATAGTTGCCACATGCACCAGTGGCCACAGTGTGGGCCGAGTGCGCGTGCTCAACTACTCCTAATGCCTTTTCGGGTGCCGGCAGGAGTTACAGTGGACTTCGAAAGCATTGCCGGAAAGAGAGGTGGAAGCGGATTCAATTGTAATTTGGACATATACTTGAATTGGACATATACTTGAAGGGGAAATATTTGCAGGGTTATGAAGAAAGAACAGGAGGAATGGGACTAATTGGAGAGCTCTTTCAAGTAGTCAGCAGGGGCATGATGGGCCGAATGGCGTTCTTCTATGCTGCACCATTCTATGATTCCATTGTATGATTGGAGCAGTAGAACTCTTGAGACAAAAAGGTGCAGCCAAGAGAGAAATGGACAGAAAATCAAGTAGGAAAGCCCTTTATATATATTTATATATATATAAAAAACCGATGTTTTTCATTATCAAAGAATGAGTGAAAAAGCCTATTGCCAGTCTGCGTTTGCTAATTAATAATTTAGTGAATTTGTTTCCAATTGACTTAATTTCCATTTCCTAGCTAAGGGCTACATGGCAAAAACAATGTTCAGAGCAGTTTGTAACATTTGCATCTCCGCCACATGCCAGAAAGGAAGTGAGAGAGAAAATCTTACATTTCGGCAGCATCTTTCGTGTCCTCAGGAAGCGGAGTCACTCTTGTAATGTGGGAAGCACGGCAGCCAATATGCGCACAGCAAGCTTCCACAAACAGCATTGTGATAATGACCAATCTGTTATTTCGTGTTGATGTTTGAGGGATACATGTTGGCCAGGACTCAACGGAGAGCTCCCCACTCCCCAGCCTTGTTCCAGGCTGACACTCCAGTGATGTATGTATAAAGTGTGTTGTACAGTTGAAGGTGCCATCTTTACAGTGGAACCACAGCCCCGTCTGTCCTCTCGGGTGCACTTAAAAGATTCCATGATGCTACCTTGGTCCTGGCCAATATTTATTTATTTCATTGCTGCTTGTGGGAGCTTGCTGTGTACAAATTGGTTGCAGCTCTTCCTACATTACAACAGCAACTATATTTCATAAAAGCACTTCATGGGCCGTTAAAAAAAACACTTCGGGACAGCCTCTGGTCGAGAAAGGTGCTAAAGAAATGCAAGTCTTTCATTCGTTACGCCAATGGATTTAGCTATTGCCCCGTATAGTTCAATGGAGGGGTCAGTTTGCAGTGCCTCCTGTGTTGTATAGATACCTGTGGTAGTTCTTTGGTCAATTTTGCTTACTCTGTCTCTCCTCATTGTCCTCAGATGTTTGAAGGGAACATGAACTATGACACTCCTGAGATTCGGAGGTTTGATCCTGTGCCTGCACGGTTTGTCCGAGTGTATCCAGAGAGATGGTCTCCTGCCGGTATCGGGATGCGCTTTGAATTGCAGGGGTGTGATTTACTGGGTAGGTGCATTCTGAAAACTGTCATTGGTATGTGTGTTTTTACCCCTCTGTGTGTGTGTGTTTGTGTATGTGTGTGCACATGTGTGTGTCTGTGTATGTGTGTGCACATGTGTGTGTGTGTCTGTCCGTGTGTCTGTCTGTATGTCTGCGTTTGATGTTTGTGTTTGACTGTGAGCATATGTTTGTATCAGTGTCTGTGTGTGTGTTTGTGTGTGTGCATGTATGAGTTTGTGTGTCTGTGTCTGTGTTTGTGTTTGCCTGTGAGCATATGTTTGTATCAGTGTCTGTGTGTGTGTGTGTGTGTGTGTGTGTGTGTGCATGTATGAGTTTGTGTGTCTGTGTCTGTGTTTGTGTTTGCCTGTGAGCATATGTTTGTATCAGTGTCTGTGTGTGTGTGTGTGTGTGTGTGCATGTATGAGTTTGTGTGTCTGTGTTTGTGTTTGCCTGTGAGCATATGTTTGTATCAATGGCTGTGTGTGTATGTGTATGTATGAGTTTGTGTGTGTGTATGTGTGTGCATTTTCTCTGCACTTTCTGTCTACAATAGGGCAATGGATAGTTGTAACTTCCTGCCAAAGTGACGCTGTCAAGGTCAGCGACCTGATGTTAACCACAAATTCCGTTTCGCAACTTTGACAGATTTCATCTCTGTAAGACCTTGATCGATATCAGTCATGCATTCACAAAATCTCACTGACATTCATGTATTCTGACTCATTCATATCCTTGTTTATACTCAGGCTCACCCAATCAGATCAGCACTCTCATACACAATCTTCAAACACATAATCTCACTCACTATAGTACTCAAAAACTAACAATATCATATTCATTCCCATTCACACACAATCTCACTCATCTCAGGACTCACACTCACACAGAATCTCATTCACCCCAGGACTCACTCTAACACACAATCTCACTCACTCTGGGACTCACACTCACACAAAATCTCATTCACCACAGGACTCACACTCACACACAATCTCACTCACCCCACGACTCACACTCACACACAATTTCACTCACCCCAGGACTCACACTCATGCACAGTCTCACTCACCCTGGGACTCACACTCACACACAATCTCAATCACCCTGGGACTCACACTCACACACAATCTCACTCACCCTGGGACTCACACTCACACACAATCTCACTCACCCTGGGACTCACACTCACACACAATCTCACGCACCCCAGGACTCACACTCATGCACAGTCTCACTCACCCTGGGACTCACACTCACACACAATCTCACTCACCCTGGGACTCACACTCACACACAGTCTCACTCACCCTGGGATTCACACACGCGCAATCTCACTCACCCTGGGACTCACACTCACACACAATCTCAATCACCCTGGGACTCACACTCACACACAATCTCAATCACCCTGGGACTCACACTCACACACAGTCTCACTCACCCTGGGATTCATACACGCGCAATCTCACTCACCCTGGGACTCACACTCACACACAATCTCACTCACCCTGGGACTCACACATGTGCAATCTCAATCACTCTGGGACTCACACACAATCTCACTCACCCCAGGACTCACACTCACACACAATCTCACTCACCCTGGGGCTCACACTCACACACAATCTCACTCACCCTGGGACTCACACTCACACACAATCTCACTCACTCTGGGACTCACACTCACACACAATCTCACTCACCCCAGGATTCACACTCTCACACAATCTCACTCACCCTGGGACTCACACACGCGCAATCTCAATCACTCTGGGACTCACACTCACACACAATCTCACTCACTCCAGGACTCACACTCACACACAATCTCACTCACCCTGGGGCTCACACTCACACACAATCTCACTCACCCTGGGACTCACACTCACACACAATCTCACTTGCCCTGGGACTCACACTCACATACCTCATTCAGCTCAGGACTCACGCTCACACACAATCTCACTCACTCTGGGACTCACACACGCACACAATCTCACTCACCCTGGGACTCACTCTCACACACAATCTCACTCACTCTGGGACTCACACTCACACAAAATCTCATTCACCACAGGACTCACACTCACACACAATCTCACTCACCCCACGACTCACACTCACACACAATTTCACTCACCCCAGGACTCACACTCCCTCATAATCTCATTCACCCTGGGACTCACACTCACACACAATCTCACGCACCCCAGGACTCACACTCATGCACAGTCTCACTCACCCTGGGACTCATACTCACACACAGTCTCACTCACCCTGGGATTCACACCCGCGCAATCTCACTCACCCTGGGACTCAAACTCACACACAATCTCAATCACCCTGGGACTCACACTCACACACAATCTCACTCACCCTGGGACTCACACTCATACACAGTCTCACTCACCCTGGGATTCATACACGCGCAATCTCACTCACCCTGGGACTCACACTCACACACAATCTCAATCACCCTGGGACTCACACACACACAATCTCACTCACCCTGGGACTCACACTCACACACAATCTCACACAATCTGGGACTCACATTCACACACAATCTCACTCGTTCTGGGACTCACATTCACACACAATCTCACTCACCCTGGGACTCACACTCACACACAATCTCACTCACCCTGGGACTCACACACGTGCAATCTCAATCACTCTGGGACTCACACACAATCTCACTCACCCCACGACTCACACTCACACACAATCTCACTCACCCTGGGACTCACACACGTGCAATCTCAATCACTCTGGGACTCACACACAATCTCACTCACCCCAGGACTCACACTCACACACAATCTCACTCATCCTGGGACTCACACTCACACACAATCTCACTCACCCTGGGACTCACACTCACACACAATCTCACTCACCCTGGGACTCACACTCACACACAATCTCACTCACCCTGGGACTCACACTCACACACAATCTCACTCACCCTGGGACTCACACACTCACACTCACACACAATCTCACGCACCCTGGGACTCACATTCACACACAATCTCACTCGTTCTGGGACTCACATTCACACACAATCTCACTCACCCTGGGACTCACACTCACACACAATCTCACTCACCCTGGGACTCACACTCACACACAATCTCACTCACCCTGGGACTCACATTCACACACAATCTCACGCACCCTGGGACTCACACTCACACACAATCTCACTCACCCTGGGACTCACATTCACACACAATCTCACTCACCCTGGGACTCACACTCTCTCACTGACTAGCGAATACTCCGTTGTACTTGCGCACTCGGCCTTAATCTCTTACAACCTCAGGGACAACAACAGTACTATACACAGAAAATGCTAGGAGCACTCAGCAAGCAAGGCAGCTTCAGTGACACAGGATCTTCAGTTTGTTTTTTTTTAGATTTTCAGCATCAGCATGAACAACAACAACTTGCATTTATATAACACCTTTAATGTAGTAAAACACCACAAGGTGTTTCACAGGAGCGTTACTGTGCAAAGTTTGACACCCAGGCGGATAAGGAGGTATTAGGACAGGCCTCCAAAAGCCTGGTCAAAAAGAGCTGAAGGGATGCCTGAGAGCAGGGAAAGGAGGTAGAGAGATCTTGGTTTCTGGTTTGCTGGCTGGTGTCTTCATGTGTGACCACACACACACACACACACAAACACACACACACAGACACAAACACATACACACACACACACAAACACACACACAAACACACACACACACACACACGCGTAATAAGTTGGCAATATTCATGCCAAGAAACCTTGCAATAAATGCTTAAAATGTTTAATGATCCTGAACAAATAACCCAGATGTGGAGTTTATTTCTTGATAAATTTTAGAGACTTCTCAAAGGGATTGTGTGAAATCAATCTCTTGATAGTTTGAAATATGGCAGGGATGGATTCAGGGAGCAAGAGTGTGTCTTGGACTCTGTAATTTGTGTTTGCAGTTCAACTAACCCCCTTATGAATTGGTAATTGCCATTTTTTTTCTTAAACTAAAGGCAGTTTGTGCCTGGGGCTGTTCGCCAGATGTTTGGGTGTGGGGAAGTACTTACTGAAACCACATCTCATATATTCGGCCTCTAAGTTGCCGGTGCAGGAAGT
Source organism: Cetorhinus maximus (assembly GCF_964194155.1). Taxonomy (NCBI): domain Eukaryota; kingdom Metazoa; phylum Chordata; class Chondrichthyes; order Lamniformes; family Cetorhinidae; genus Cetorhinus; species Cetorhinus maximus. The sequence continues at coordinate 13,414,881 of NC_135889.1, forward strand.
TGTCAAGCGAAAGGATCTGTTCTTAATCAGCCACGGAGGGGTAGAGTTAGTTACTCCACAAACAAGCTCTCTCTGCCATTCCCCCGCAGCCCCCCCCCCCACCACCCAACCACCACTGCCCCCAACTCCATCACCCCTCCCCTCCCCCTCAGGCCGGTTTTCCCATTGCGCAGCCTCCAAAGTGACAGAGCAGGCTTCCTTACAAGGACACAGTGCTGGAGGAGCTGAGAGGCCAGCTTATTTATCCCTGCACACGGATGTGAATGCGGCGCCACACGCAATGTGGGGCTGCCTTGTGGCCTCTTACAATTAGCCTTCGGTGTGAATGTCCCAGCCATCTGCTCGTGTGGATTACGGTGCCCAACAGCATCTGAGGCCAATTGGGACGCTCCCAATAATAGATCTTCAGATCTCAGCGTAATTTCCACCGCCCCCAGATTTCACCACTTCCCCGCTTGTTTTTATTTATTTATTGCCCTCTCTCATTAGCTCACATCTGCCTGTCTCCCCATCTCTCCTTCCCACTCCCCTTCCTTCTCCGTCACTCAAGAATCAAGATTCCTCCGATAATCAGGAAAAGACAGGTTTGCAGCCTCTTCCATGTTTAGTGGTAATACTGATCAGGAGGTGGCTATCTGTGTGGTACGGCTATACTAGTTGGATTTTTTACTCTTGTTCTCTCAAATCAAAATTAGACCTAAGCTCCCCTCCACTCTACATAGGTCTATAAGCACTGGAGGAAGTGTAAAAACAGAATTACAGGAACGTAACCAGAACTGAGAGGGGACAACTATCATGAAAGCTGGAAAAGACTGGGGCTTTTTTCTCTAAGAGAAGGCTGACAGATGACTTGGTAGAAGCCTTGAAAGTTATTAAGGTGTTTGATTTTTATTAATGTGGAGAAGCTGGTTCCCCTTGTTAGTATTGGGGGTGGGGTTGAGGGGTGTGTGTGGGGGGGTGGGGTTGGGGGGACAAAAATTAGGGATCATAAATATGCGATAGTGAGTAAAAAGGAATTCTGGAGAAATTACTCAGAGATTGGTTAGAATATGGAATACGCTCCCACATGGAGTTGCTCCTATTGGAGTCTATTACCGACACCACAATTGTGAAGCAACACCTGACACACTCCCTTCCACTGCATTCAACTATCTTGTCTCCTTATCTCTACCTTGTACTGACCAGGGTAACAAGTTACACCGAGGGGCTGGAATTTGTGCAAAACCCTTCGGGTTATATGCCTGACATGGACATTGTCAATATTGTAGTCTAAGAGTCTGACACATATAGAGTTAATGTGGGACTGAGTACAGTACCGTCTGCACAGTGATATAAAGAACACCTGATCCGCGCCTAGTGGTCAGTCTAGTGTTGGACAGAATCGTGTGCACAAGCAAGTATGGAGACAACTCATAGCTTGAACCCTTTTGCTGTATCTCTTTCAGAGTTAAAACAATAAACTAAATTAACACAATAAGGGATAAATCAGGCACAGCCCCTAAGTCAGGTCAGCTGTAAAACCAAGGACAAAGTTTAAAGGAACCTTGCAAACATTAAACCAAAATGTGATTAAAGGGGTCAACAAAACACCCCAGTCCCCGCGGTGCCCACCGGGCACGGAAGGCCTCGATGGTACCAGCAGACACCGCGTGCTCCCTCTCCAGGGACCCCCCGCCGCGAACATAGCCGCGGAAGAGGGACAAACAATCGGGCGGGACTCCACCCTCGATCGCCCGCTGCCTGGACTTGTTAATGGCCAACCTGGCCAAGCCCAGGAGCAGGTTCACGAGGAGGTCCTCCTCCTTCCCGACCCCCTTCTGCACCGGGTGCCTTTTGCTGTATAGATGTACATCGTTCTTGTAGCTAATAAATACATACAGTTAATCTACTTAAGACTACAAAGACTTTATTAGGACCCGCTGTACGGTAGATCTACCCTACAGCAAATATTGAAGTATTGAAATTGTATTGAGGCACCCCTGAGTGGAACATGCTGTATAGAGAAAAGTTGAATTATATTGTACTTTTTAAAAATGTTCAACTTGAACCATTTTGCCCTCAGGCCGTATGCCTGACGTGGAATGTATATTGTAAATATCAAGAGTATTAGAATTGTTTTGAGGAACCTAAGAGTGGAACATGCTGTATGAAGACAAGTTGAATTTTATTGCACTCTCTGTAATTTTGAAGTCAAAATGTTTTGTAATGCACTTCTGTAAATTTTAGGAACAAAGTATATTTTGGGGTGGGGGGGAAAGCTGCAGGAATTTACCTCGTGGTATTTAAAGAAAATTCTGCCTTTACATAATCTTTCAGGACCTCAGGTCGCCCCAACGCAGTTTGCAGACAACAGAGTAATTTTTGAGGTACTCACTGTTGTTGTTTAGTGGAAGCTGTCACCAATTGTCTAGTTGACTTGAGTTACAATGCCCTTTTACACAAAAGATTCAAAATAGAGGCCTGTGGAAGGGAATTTAAGTTAAAGCTGTAAATTCCACCAGAGCTTTTCAGAGCTTCACCAACCAACCAGAAATTGGAAAGTACAAAATTCCTAATGCTACTTAATGTATTTTTTTTAATGAATCTGTCAGTCAGGACAATGACTGTTTACTACTTGATGCTGCCAGCAAGCTTGGTTCAGAAATTGACTGCAGCAGTGGGATGTGGAGCTATGCTTTGGTCAAATGTGGGAACTTAATTTGGTGTCAATAGATTTACAGACTGTTGGACAAAGGATCGTTCTCTCTGTTACTTTTGTGAGTTTCTATTGCAGAAATACATTATTCTTGCACCTTTCACAACTTCAGAACATAGCCAATGAAGTGCTTTTTGAAGTGGCCATGGTTGTAATGTAGACAACTCAGCAGCCAATCTGTGCACAGCAAGGTCCCACAAACTGCAAAGAGATGATGGCCAGATAATCTCTTTCAGTGATGTTGGTTGAGGGATGAATATTGGCCAGGGCAGCAAGGAAGAGCCCTGCCCCTGTTCTGGCTATAGTGATGTAGGATTTTCTACATCTACCCGAGAAGGTTGACATGTGCCTTGGTTTATTGGCTCACCTGAAAGATGGCATCCCTGAAATTGCAGCACTCTCTTGGTACTGCATTGAAGCATCAGCCTGGATAATGTGGTCTTTCAATCAGCTCGCACTTTGTATTTTCCATCCCATTACTTTATTAGGAGGTGTAATGTGTGTTACTGAACCCAGATCAATTGGATCAGGTATTCTGGGAAACTGGCAGGAGATTGCTTTTAGCAGTGATTTAATGCAAAGCTTCTGAGGAATTTTAAAAAGCTATTGTGATCAAGAAAAGATTTGTTGCAGACAATTTTTGAAACTGTGCCAAGTTGGACCAGGAAAGAAAGGGATTCATTCATTTTTATAATAACTGTGTTCCAATATGCAACAGTAAACATTATCCAGAATACTAACTGGTCTTTTAATTCTCTCTTCCCTTCATGTCTTGAAGTTGAGACACAGGCCAGACATCATTTTTTAAAGTATATACTTAGATGCTTTACAGGGCACATTGTGTTCTAAATTGGTCACAGATTTTGGGGGTGGATGCGGTGTGGTGTGTGTGTGTGTGTGGAATAATTGTCTCTTAATAACATTTACATTTATGAAGGTCTATTTTCATAACTTGTGAATTTGTATGGAGCAGATTTGCACGAATCTTGCTCAGTTGCAAAGTGAAGGCAATTTGTCAATCTGTCGGGGAGTAGTTTATAATGTCATTAATTATAAGATCCAGGCAAGGTTTATATAAAATGCATTTGTGGAAAGGTTAATCAAAATGAGAAATCCTGCTCTGAGTTGGCAGGCAGTGATGCATTGAGGTACATGTTCCTCCAATGATGTAACCTACTCCAGTCCTACAACCCTCCAAGATCTCTGGCTCCTATAATTCTGGCTTCTTGCGCATCTCCCACCTCCTTCGCCCCACCACTGGTAGTCATGTCTTCAACTGCCTAGGCCCCAAGCTCCAGATTTCCCTTCCTAAACTTCTCTTTTCTACGTCTCTTTCCTCCTTTAAGGAGTTCTTTAAAAGTTGCCTCTTTGACCAAGCTTGTGGCCACCTGTCTCTAACATCTCCTAATGTGGTTTGGTGCCAAATTTAGTCTGATAATACGTCCTGTGAACTGACTTGGAATGCACTGCTACATTAAAGGTGCTATATAAATGCAAGTTCGTATGGATTTGCAGACTGGTTTAGTTCCTCCCTTCCTACAACTCACCTCACCTCATATCCAGCTGATCCAGTCTGCAGCAAAAGTAGTTCACTGTTTGCGAATTGCTTTGAGATGAATTGAAGACATGAATGAACCTCTATATAACTGCAATCCCTAACCCTCCCCGGCACTTTGTCCATGATAGCAGATCTTTTTAACCTTCTGCATTCCATTGCATGTCCTCAGTACAAGGTGTCTCACCAGGTTTTATACACATTGAAGTGATGTAATGTCAAATTGCCAACAGCTATGTAAACTCACTAGAACTGCTTTATGCTTCCAGCAACCACCACGTCTGCTGCAACTGTTGTATCCACACAGTGGATTGGAGAGAATGCCACAGAGGCCCCATGTGTCAATGAGGACGATCCTTCCTGCATGGCCAGCCCACATACTCTTGGTAAGTTCTGTGGCATTGCAGCAATAAACTGATTGCTGTTTTTCATTTCTTACAAATCTATTGATTTTCAACTATTCTCGGAAGATGCCAGTAACAAAAAAAACGAAAGAAATTCTCTTGTAGTTAAATTAATTATTCTTGTTCTTGCTGCAGCTGACAAAAATAGATTTTTGTTAAACACCAACACAGGGGAACAGTGGACCAATAATCCAGGGAAACACTGGTCAATAACCCAGAGAAAAAATGCCAATAGCCCAGGGAAACACTGGCCAATAATCCAGAGAAACACTGGCCAATAATCTTGGGAAACACTGGGCCAGTAATCCAGGAAAAGACTGGCCAATAATCCAGAGAAACACTGGGCCAATAGTCTGGAGAAACACTGGACAATAATCCAGGGAAATGGTGGCCAATAATCCAGAGAAACACTGGACCAATAGTCCAGAGAAACACTGGCCAATAAACCAGAAAAACACTGGCCAATAGTCCAGAGAAACACTGGCCAATAATCCAAGGAAATACGGATCAATAGTCCAGAGAAACACTGGCCAATAATCTAGGGAAACACTGAGCCAGTAATCCAGGGAAACATTGGCTAATAATCCAGAGAAACACTGGCCAATAATCCAGGGAAATATTAGCCAATAATTTGGGGAAACACTGGCCAATAGTCCAGAGAAACACTGGCCAATAACCCAGAGAAACAGTGGCCAATAGTCCAGAGAAACACTGGCCAATAATCCAGAGAAACAGTGGCCAATAATCTAGGGAAACACTGGGCCAGTAATCCAGGGAAACACTGGCCAATAATCCAAGGAAACACTGGCCAATATTCAGGAAAACTGGCCAATAATCCAGAGAAACAGTGGCCAGTAATCCAGAGAAACAGCGACCAATAATCCAGGGAAACACTGGCCAATAATCCAGAGAAACACTGGCCATTAATCCAGAGAAACAGTGGCCATTAATCCAGAGAAACAGTGGCCAGTAATCCAGAGAAACACTGGGAGGAATCATCCCAGATTTACACAAAATGTAGTAGCGGGCATGTAAAACTACGGTTTACCCGCCAGCCGTGAATATGGGCTTTCATGCCGTACCGTCCCAAACCCGTGCATTATTTATGCTTTCCCGGGAACCACGCCGTTTCCTTGGCGGGCAGGTTCTCGTTCGTCCGCCACGCCATCACCTCGCCACTTCATCATGCCGGGCGCCATATTTAAAGTCCAGCCACGTGGACACAGCTCAGTGATTCCAGACCACGACTGCTGCAGGGAAGATGTCCATGAAAGGCATAAAGACTACAGCCCCCAGGTTTAGTGACACGTCACTGGAACGCCTTTTGGATGCTGTGGAGGCCCGCTGCAATGTCCTCTGCTGCCGTTCTGGCCACAGGATGGGCAGCGGCATGACCAACCAGGCTTGGGAGGCAGTGGCAGCGGTGGTCAGTGACAATGCCCTTCAAAAGAGGACATGCTCACCAACTCATCACACATCCACAGAGCCCACACTCGCTGCCAGTTCAAGAGACATAACCATTCACTCTCTCACACACACCTTCATTGTCCTCATCCCATCCATGGGACCACTCACCACCCTCACATGCCAGGCACACTTATCATCTTGTCCGGCAGGCATTCTGCTTACACTGTCTATTCATGCAGGACAAACTGGCACTCAACAACAGGGAGAGGTCACAGGCCAGTGGAGGAATGCCTGAAATCAAGGTCCTCATGGACTTTGAAAACAGAGCCATCCAACTGGTCGGCGATGATCTGGACCATTCCTGTGCTGACGGTGAGGTTGGCGGTGCTCTACTAAGTGAGGATCCAGCAGCGCAACCTCCATCAGATAACCATGCTGTGAGTGATATGTCCTGCTTCACAGGCCACTGCCATGCACTAATTATCTCTTTGCTTCTGCAGGCATATCTGGGAAACAGCCAACAGAGTCCACAACCCAGAGCCTCCAATCAAGCCCCGTAGAAACCTCTGAAGAGGAATCTGAAGGCACCCTCCTTGAAGTCCCATCACAGCGCTCACCCACACCCTCCACCAGCGCAGAGACACACACCTCAGTGGGAACTAGCCTTAGAATAGCTTCGGGATCACAATCTGGTGAGCACATTGTGCTGACTGATCCACAGCAGGTGGCGGCAGGGACTTCCCAGGTCCCTGGCACTCGGAGGACTGCCAGAGGTCAGAAATTTGCTGAGTCCGAGTCAAATGATGAGCCTCTGGACTCGGTCATGTCACAGCTGCTGGAGCTGCAAAGACAAACTCGGGAACATCTGGAAGGGATGTCCGCTGCACTCCTTAGATTGCAAGGCACGATGGAGGAGTCTGTCCGCCTTCAGGCTGAGGTGATAGCGCCGGCATACCAGCGCACCGAGATCAACACTGGTAGGATGGCGGCTGCCATGGAGACCTTGGTCCAGGACATCGCTCCTGCACTGCTGCATGGGCTGAACTCCATCACTGATGCCATAGTTGACCTCCAACAGTGTGTACGTGAGAGAGGTGCCAGCCAGCTCGATCTCACTCCAGCATCCCCTTCTCCTCAAGGAGTCAGCCTGGGGCCCTCGGGCACCCATAGGGAGGAGGATCAGCAGGTGCACACCCCGGGGCCATCCATCCAGGTGACTCCAAGAGTGTCTGGACCATCCAAATCCCCACTTCTTGTGACCTCAGCTGCTCCAGCTCCACAGGCCGAGGAGGGTGTCACTGCCACACAGCAGGACCCCGAAAGCAGGCTGGGGCCCTCCAAGTCCCAACCCTTCAGAGGACGCCTGCCAAGGTCACACCGAGACAGGGTGTAGCAGTCAGCAGGCTGCTTCCACCTCCGCTGTGGATATCCGGGGAGCACCAAGACGTAGCACCAGGGTTAGGGAGGTTAAGAAGATGTAGTTGCACAGCCTGGGCGCGGGTGTAAATTACTTGTACATAATGTTCACTGTTGTCAATAAACTCCCAACAATGTCTCCCTGCCTATGGCTCCTTGTTCTAATGAGCAGTGTTCGTGTCACTCAGATGTGAAACCTTTCTGCACAAGATAAAGGCAGGTGTCTCAGTCCAGGGTCTCTTCCCTGTTCTCTGTGCAGCCTTCAGACCAAAGTGATGGTCTGGCCTCACACTCCCTGGACACATCAGTGAAGCCTGCACCTCGACGGTGCTGGTCATTGCTGCCAGAATGTCGTGGACAGGCATCAGAGTTCCATCATTCTCTCTCTGTGCTCTCAGCAACTTTAAGGAAGGGCTGGCCCCCATCTCTTCAGCATCTGTGACCACTGACGCTGTGCTCCTTAAGGGCTCAGGTGCTGAAGGCGAACAAAGGATCAGATGCTTCTAAAGTTTCATGGCTGCGTCACTATGATATGACCCTGATCACAGAGCACAAGCGAGCTGCCCTCGGCCAGACATTCACAGAGGCTATATGAAGATCTATGGAGTGTCCTCACTGCATGTCATCGTCATCCTCCACAAATCTAGCAGCTGTGAGGGCTTCCTGAGTGCGCCTGCTTTGTCTAGCCAGTGTGAGGGCCTCATCCCTTTCATCGCCGCCTTCGAGGACCTGCTCAGCCTCATCCCCGTCGGCATCCCCCTCATCTGAGGAGACCTCCAGCTCCTCCATCTCTTCCTCAGCCAGCTTCTCTCCCCATTGGAGCACCAGGTTGTAAAGGGCGCAGCAGGCGATGACGATGCGTGACACCCTCTGCGGCCTGTATTGCAGGGCTCCACCAGACTGGTCCAGGTACCGGAACCGCATCTTCAGCATCCCGATGGTCTGTTCCACCAAGTTGTGAGCTGCAGCATGAGCCTCATTACACCGTCGCTCTGCTGCAGTCTGAGGCCGCCGCACGGGTGTCATCAGCCACATCCTCTGCGGGTAGCCCTTGTTCTCGAGGAGCCACCTCTGTAGCTTCTGTGGATCCTGGAAGACTTCAGGGATCTGTGACCGACTGAGGATGTAGGAGTTGTGCACACTCCTTGGAAACCATGAACAGACCTGCAGGATGCGTTTCTGGTGGTCACATATCAGCTGCACATTCAGCGAATGGAATCCCTTGCGGTTGACATAGTTGACTGCGTGTTGTGATGGAGATCTGAGTACCACATGAGTGCAGTCACTGACACCCTGTACCTGTGGGAAACCCGAGATCTGGATAAATCGCTTTTGCATCCTGGCTGTCCTGGTCCTGGGCAAAATGCACAAAGTTGTGTGCCCTCGTGAAGATGGCATCCGTGACCTCATGGGTGCATTTGTGGGTGGAGGCTTGTGATATCCCACAGAGGTCATCTGTGGAGCCCTGAAAGGATCCACTGCCATAGAAATTGAGTGCCGCTATCACTTTCACGGCCACTGGCAGCGGATGCCCTGTATGCCCCTGTGGCACTAAATCCCGCAGCAGGTGGCAGATGTGACCAACCAGAGAAACACTGAGTTAAAAATCCAGAGAAAAACTGGCTAATAATCCAGAGAAACACTGGCCAATAATCCTGATAAACGTTGGCCAATAATCCAGAAAAACATTGGCTAATAATCCAGAGAAACACTGGCCAATAATCCAGAGAAACATTGGCCAAAAGTCCAGAGAAACATTGGCCAATAAGCCAAGCAAGCCAGAGAAATTCTGACCCAATAGCCGAGCAAACCCAGGGAGTCACTGGCCCAGTAATCCAGCAAATCCAGAAAAATACTGGTTCAATAATATTGTCATTCTTAAAAAAAAGTAGGTTAAAAATCTAGAGAAGTTCTCACCAATAATTTCAGCAATGGAGAGAAACATGTAACTCCACTCACTCCAGATGAATGCTGAGAGAATCCAAACACAACATTTACTTTTACATCCTGAATACCTCGAGTGCTCTCATGCCAAGTGCTAGTGTTGCGGTCTACATTTTCTTGCACTGGCGCCTAGACCTCAGCTGATGGCCTTTGGCTAGCTAAACGGAACTGCCAGTTTTAATCAAATAAATAAAAACGAGGCTGTTGTGAATTCTGACCAATAAACAAATAAATCTCGATAGCTAGTTGCCACATCCAAAATCACAGCTTTGGAGTTCTTCAAAACTGAACATGAAGTAAAACAGCACTTGTAAGTAATGAGACTTATAAAGCTTGTGGAATGAAATAAATGACTGACAGTATCGTCAACCATGTGCTGCATATTTAGTTTGCATTCTCCTGAGAAATTCTGAAGTCCACAATTATAAACAAACTTACCCAGAGTGTGAGAGAGACATGAGTGACTCCATTATCCTATTCTTAAATAGTCCAATTTTCCAGGGGTTGATGGCATCTCTCCCATCCCCCAATGACCACCACCTCCACCCCACCCCCCACCTCCCCAACAACTTCATCTCTGAAACAGGAAGGTTGTAGGCTGCAGGGGGCTTTTTTAACCTTTCCAACCCCTCCCCGTGATGAGCGGGATCGGTCGGGCCAGGGGACAAGAGATAAATTTGACCGTGGTCGAGATGTTTCTGTAGATTGTGGCAGGTTTGCTCCGAGATGCAGTGAGATGCACCCCTGCTCCTCCCGGTCCCCATGCAGTGCTGGAAATGTGATGCCCGGCAATAATCAGACCTTCCACGACCAGCCTTCCTGCCTCCTCACTATCGGGGACCCCAAGCCGCCGCAAGTGACCTCCTTCTGGTTTAATCATAATGGGTTTTGTGCCAGCCAGCCCTGGAGAGGCGAGTCAGTAATTATAATATTTAAATGAGGTTCTGTACCTCAGATTTTGACAGTCCAGTAGGTAAGGGCTTTTCCAGCACTGCTTGTGGGCCAGGAGGAGAAGGAGTGCTTCTGATCCCTGCCCTGTCCTCCACTCTGCAATCCCCCAGCAAATCTTCTTCCATGACCTTAAGACCTCCCTCCCTCCCTCCTTCCCTCTCCCCGGTGATTTTCAGCACCCCCATGATCTTCACACCCCCTCAACTCCATAATCTTCAGAGCCCACTGTGATCTTCATTCACCCACATGGTTTTCAGTCCCACTATGAACTGCAGACACCCAATGCAAAATTCACAATCTTTGCAATTGATATACAACCCCTGTGATCCTCAGACAACCCCAATGATTTTCAGAGCCTCCACCTCCATGATTCTTCAGATTCCTCTCCATGTCCTCTCATTCCCACCCAGTATTGTAAAATGCTCCCTCCCCCCCTGAATTGATCTACAGACACCCCCTGTGATATCTAGCCTCTCTCCCCTCAATCCCTCACTTCTCACTGCTGTACTCCAAGCGCCCATCCCCCTCCTCACAACCACCCCACTGCCAACCCCAATCCCCCGCCGCCTCCCCACTATTGAACCCATTCTCAAGGTTCCCTGGCTCAATCTTCTTCTTCGCGATTTCCCATCTGGCCATCTGCAGAAAAAAATGTCAACCAGGTCCTGCTATTAAATTTGTTAACATCTCCGGGATGTCGTCACTCAAACACATACCCCTGATCCCTTCCCCCTCCTGTAAATATCAGCGCCAGAGTCTAATGCCTGTACAAATGGTGTGACGGCAGTCAGCATGAATTGCTCTGCCCTCGGCGATGGAGAGCAGGAAGGAGCTGAAATGTTAGGGAGCAGGCTGGGGTGAGTTTGTTCAATTGAAAAAAAAAGTACCAAAACTGGGTGTATGGTATTGCACATTTTTCCTGCACATCTTCATCAGGAGCAAGACTTGGTGGGAATATTTATCTCTCTCGGCTAACCCTCATTGATTATCAGAACCAGAGCAGTCCTCAGCTGGTGTGAAGAGACGATCTGTTGCCTTGAGTCCTTTGAGGTATTTTATTTTCCTCTGTGCTAACTCTCAGCACGTCCTCAGCTTGTTGCAGGCTAAATGAAGGCCCTCCCCAGCTCGAGATCACTCAGGTTCAGCATCTCTTACCTCCCTATTTACCTTTCCTGTCCCTGTTTCCATGGTGATAGCAGGAGGCACTAAGCTTTGCCATGGTTTCTCTTTCTGTCTCTCTCTCTCTCTCTCTCTCACAATCCATGAGTATTACTTCTCACATTCTATTTCACACCTTTCTTGTCTCTCCCCCCACCCCCCCACCCCACCCACTGCAACCTTGCACCCTTTCACCTGCTGATTTTTGTTTTTTTCCCTCTCTCTCTTTAACCCCCTCTCATACAAATGACTAGAAAGTATTTTAATGACTTATAGCCAACGCAAACATGAGCCCTGCTTATTTTAATCGGACTTGTATGTAAGATTAAATTAATAATTGTTTGATCACTTTTTGCATATTTAAGTCAAACCTTAAAGACTTAAGCAAACAGAAGAAGGCATTTTACACACTATAGCTATTAAGAACAGCATGGATTGAAATAAATTCCACCTGACCTCTTTTAAAGAGGAAGCTTCAACCACTAAGGGATTACATTCCCTTTTCAAAGTGGTTACAAATCCTGGTATTTGATTAGGGTTCCTGATGGGGAGACTCGCCACTTTAAAGGTTTAATCTTAAGACGTTTTCCAAACAGATGAAACCAGGCAGGGCAGTGGGTTGATTATTTCCATTTTATTTAGGAATTAAATCATAAAACTGCAAGAAGCTAATTGATGAGGAAGAGAATGTTATTATCAATTGTTGCCTTGTGCTTAGAGACCTGCTTGCAAGTTCGCTAATTGTAAGGGTGCTATTTTCATATTCTTGGGCATTACGATCCAGTTCTGAGAGAACAGGAGTGCCCTCAGGACAGAGCCAATGCGAATTTGGCACTCTCACCCTGAAGAAACCATGGAGCTGACAGGTGTGAAAATGTTTTCTTTCCTGAGATTGGGCTAAGGTGCATTGTTGGAGTGGAGTAGAGGGAGCTTTCACTCTCTAGTTGGCTGCTTTATACCTGGCCTGGGAGTTCTACAAATAGGCACAGGGGGGTCCAATTTTTCGCTACCGAGGCAGGTGGCTCGAGTCGGGAAATTTCCTGCCTTGGCAGACTCACCTCAGTTTAAAGCGCCCTGTTAGACCGAGTTTTCACTCTGGCGAGTCAGGCCCACCAAACCTGGAAGCTAATCCTAGGGGCAGGCGGATACTGTGGGCTTCTTAGAAGGCCCGACTCGGCTCTCTGGGACTTGGTCTCAGTTGTTTTGGAAGCTCTTGGGTCTCTAGCCCTCACCCCTCACACCTCCTCAACTCCCAGCCGACCCCCATTCCAATCCATACTCCCAACAAGCCCCCAATGCCCCCTCATACCCCCATGCCACCTCCATAGCCACTCACCCAATATCCACCATGGCCAGACCACAGGTAGTTGGAAAAAAAACCTCTAACAATCTAACACAGCTCTCACTCACACATACTTGATAGTGCAAAAAAACCTCATTCATCAAACCCATTCAAAATTTTTGAATGTCCTGAAGTGGTTAATCTCTTATAAAAACAAGCACACATCTATTCAGACCCCAAGTCAAAGACAGATAACCCTTTAATAAATCAAACTATGAGCTTAGAACTCCCTGCTGAGATAATTGTAGCTTTTTAAACTCAGCCAAGCATTCATAATGACATAATAATAACGCTTGTGGAAGTGTCAACCTCTCTTGAAACTGCACGACCAGATGGTACTGTTTTCCCTAACCTACGACAGATGTTCAATCAAAGCAGTCCAGCAGCAGTTTTTTTAAACTCTCATTGACAGTTTCAGCCTATTTTTTTCATGTTTAAGAATGGGTCATTTAAAAAACTTCAGATCCTGACAGTTATACTGACCTCATTCACCCTCCATTAGCGTTCACATCTACTTCATCAATTCATGACACCCATACTGTGGGTGAAGGCCCTTGGACCAGCCAAACTGGAAGGTCTGTTTGAACTCAGCACTCAACACCCTGCAGAGTCCAGGTTTCCCAGCTACGTGAGTCACATACTGCCCCTTCCCCCTTGCTGGCAAAAAATTGGATTTGTCGGAAATGGGGGTGGGACTTCCACATTCAGGCCCCAGCCACCATTTTTAAAAGTCTGCTGATTCTTCTTGACTCCGTTAAAATCCAGCGCCAGATGCACAGATTGAGATAAGTGTTGAAATTACACAGCACTAACCTTACATAGAAGCACATGTAATGTCCATCACGGGAACAGGCCTTCTGGCCTAACTGTTTTATGCTGGCGTTTATGCTCCACATGAGTCTCCTACCATCCTACTTCATCTCACCGTATCAGCATAACCTTCCATTCCTTTCAATCTTGGTGTTTACGTAGCTTCCTGTTAAATATATCTATGCTATTCATCTTCTCTTGTTCTATGTTCTGCTTTGTTCCTCACACTAGGTAGGAAGTGGATGTTAATGTGACAAAGGAAAAACAGTGGGGTGGGCAAACTCTTCTGGTGAGGTCTTTCAATATCCTGGTTACCCTCATCGACGCCTCATTTGTCCGGCCGGGCTGTGAGGGAAGGAATTGTGTTTTTTTAAGATGAGAGGGGCAGGGAGGGAATGGATGAATGAATATGTTTCCTGATCAGAAATTTATTTCTGGCTGCGCAGAAATACACCCCAGCATCGAAGGCTTCAACTGCAGTTTTGGGGAGCCACAAAACAATGAACTCTGTGGATGGACAAATGACCCGTCAGCCACCTCTAAGTGGATGGTCCACTCTGGCAGCTCCAAGTTTGAAGATGTAGGACTGAGCCAGGACCACAATGCAGGTAAGTTAACATTGAATTGAGGCGGCAGCAATCTTCACCCGGAGTTCCACTCTTTCCACTGCATGGGGAGCTTTCCACTGGTTTCCATTTGTTGTTCAGTTTCATGTTCATGCTGGACAACAATTCAGCTGGTGCCCATTGCTCTCTGACCTCACCTGGGTTGACGTTCTTGTGGTGAGTGATGATTGGCTATTACGCTAAGGGGAGTGCTTGTGAAGGCGGGTGGGGGGGGGGGGGGGGGGGGGGGGGGAGGTGTGGGGGGTGGAATCACAATAGCTGAGCTCAATCCTGTTCTTGTCTGACTTTCACTGAAGAACCAGTATCACTGGAAAGAGAACAGGAACCAGAAGTCTGACTGAATTGTCCCCCTCCAAGCCCAGAGGACTCAAGGTCAATTTTAGAGTTTATACCATGTCTCAACCATATTGAATCTAGCGCTGAGACCTGTTTTCAAATCCCTCCATGGCCTTATTCCTTAGTATCTCCGTAACCTCCGAGAATTTTGTGCTCCTCCAATTCTGGACTCTGATGTTTGCTGCCGCCATTGGTGGCCATGTCTACATCTGCCTGGGCTCAAAACCCTGGAATTCCCTTCCTGAACCTCTCTGCCTCTCTAGCTCTCCCTCCTTCTATAAGACACTCCTTGAAACCTACCTCTAAGCAAGCTTTTGGTCAGCTGCCCTAATACGTCCTTCTGTGGCTCAGTGTCAAATATTGTTTGATTATGCGCCTGTGAAGCACCTTGGGATGTTTTACAAAGTAAAAATGTGCTATATAAATGTATGTTGTTGCTGAGTCTGGGGCCCTGAACAATTGCTAGTTCAAAAATGTCAGAATGTTGCTTCTCCATCAAGAGTCAGTCAGGGGATGGGGTTATACCAGAAGGTGTCAATGTCTGCAGCAACATCTTAAGAGCTCGTCATCAGGCGAAAGCTGTCAAACAAAGGTCAGGCCTCTCTTTCTTTACCAGTTTGAGCCACATTGAAGATGGGAAAAGGCTCTTTGACAGTTAGAGGCAGGAGGTCATGTAATGAAACCTCCAGGAATACATCCAACCAGAGTTGGCGACCTGGCAAACAAATGGTTCTTCTCATTGGCGCATTTTATCTTCCAATGAATTGACATAAAATCTCTTTTTTGCTTCAGGAGGTTTATGGGAGCAAATAGAGCAATGAGCCAAGTAAAATTGGTTGGACTAGATATCTCCATCTAAGGAACACTTTCTGTTTCTCCTTTTTTAGATAAATGGAGTTACCTGCACATTGAAGCTACTAAGATGGTTGAAGGACAGCGTGCCAGGCTGCTTAGTCCCATGGTACCACCCATCAACAGCCACCGTTGCATGGTGTTCTGGTACCAGATGCGCGGTGCCAATGTTGGCACCCTACGGGTGCTATTGAGGAAGAGGACAAATGATGTGACGTTGTGGTCATTGAGGGGAGATCAGGGGGACAAGTGGAAAGAGGGAAAGATCATCCTGCCGGGATACAACGTTGACTATCAGGTAACGTGCCACCTACATTGTAGCTACAGAACAGTAGAATCCCTTTCTGCTTTAATAGTGAGTGTTCTTCTTTTTCTGACACTCCATTTTCTCATTAACCCTCTGCTCCTAGGTCATCATTGAAGGCATTGCAGGAAATGGTGCTAGTGGGGACCTTGCGATTGATGATATCGCCATAGCATCACATGTGTCACCTGACCAATGTATACGTAAGTACCACACTCCCACCATCAGCAGGGAATTGTTTCTGCAGAATGTTACCTGTTGACTTTGTGCCAATAGCGACATGTGAAGTAGGATTAAAGAGGAGCTGAAAGAATGTTGCAAGATTAGAAGAGTATGAGATCTGAGCTAATTCATTGAGAAATCCTCAACTCAATTATGCATGAATTAGCTCTAACACATACTTCTTCATGCTCCCTGTCCTTGATTATTTTGTACCGATTTTCTGAGGTTTTTCCCAGGAGCTCTGCATCAGATGATAAAATGTGCAGCCATCTCACGCACCATCTTTTGCTTATTTTCATCTCCATATTATGATTAAGAACACATGTGACCTGCCATAACGCAGGAAGCCAGCCCTTTTGCAACCTGTGGGTAATACTGGCACACTACATGCTCAGTACTTGCATAGTGAATTAGGATAGATGGGTGTTTGGGAAGAGGAGGACATACAAATGTGGAACACCAGCCGACCTAGTCGACCAGAAAGAAGGTATATTTAGATGCATGCAGGCAAGAGAATGGATTGCAGGGTCATAGAGAAGGAACTTCATGCTGAAGAAAGGGCACCTCAAAGTGCTTTATAGCCAATGAAGTACTTTTAAAGTGTAGTCATTGTTGTAATGTAAGAAACGCAGCGGCCCTTCCTGCACAGCGATCTCCAACAAAGAGCAATGACCAGGCAATCTTTTTTAGTGATGTTGGTTGAGGGATAAATATTGGTCAGGAAACCGATGATATTTAGGCTGTTCTCTGGCAAAATAATTCCATGTACTCTTTTACATCCACCTCAGAGGGCAGGTGGGGCCTTGTTTTAACATCTCAACTGAAAGATGGCACCTCTTATAGTGACCTTTTCCTTCAGTATTGACACTCTGACAGTGCACCGCTCCCTCAGTTCTGCAATGCAAGTGTCAGCCTACATTTTGAGCTCAGGTCTTTCTGCTTTTGCAGCGAATGCAAAGACACCAGTGGATTGTCTGTTGAAACCATGTGGCTTCTTAAAATCCACCTCTTTAACCAAGATGTCCTATTATCTCCTAATTAGCACAGTGTCAAACTTCACCTGATTATGTTCCTGTGAAGCACCGTGGCATGTTTTACTACTTTAAGGATGCTATGTAAATGCAAGTTATTGTTGGTGTTGTATGGAACAAAGAGGCAAGACTGTAGTGAAGTGTTGCCCTGTGTATTCAGAGCCCTAACAGTTAGTGTATTTTATTTGCAGAACCCATCAGTGCCTTTCCAGGAATCCATGCTAGTGATACACCGACAGGTGAGTTGATTGTACTTTATCTGAGGCTGCTAGACAATTATTCAGATAAATGGGTATTTAGAAATACAGAATTATATGGAAATGTGTGAGGTAATGGAAGGGGATTTTCTCCGTCACTGAAGGTTCTCACTGATTTCCCAGCTCTCTTTCCGTCAGCCTATTCGAACTATGATTACTTCAGCATAATTTGGTCGAGTAGCATGGGCTTTTACAAAGCCAAGATGATTTTGGGTTAAAGACACAAGTGGGAGTGAATCAATTAAGCTCCAAAAACACTGAAGGAACCGATTAAAAATCTTCACTGTCAACGTCCTGCGATTTATGTTGATGGTAACAACGAACCCTAGAGTTGCCATTTTGTCTGCATCAGAGTTAGAGAGTGACTTTCCACAAAATTGAGAGGGCAAAAAGAAGTTTGGAACTTTGAGGGCTGAGAAAGTACTCTGTGGGATGAGAACTTAATGCATTGGTCTGGAATTTCTCCCCTCGCTTTGTTACAGAGGCCTTAACCTATTTGTTTGAAACAGGTTAACACCTCAGCTAAAATGATGGAGAGAGGAAATTCAGAGAAGCATACACACTTGATACGTCACAGCATAGTTTCAGCATTTTAGGCTAGTTTTGGCATGCGAGGACCAAATTTATTGGCCTATCGCAGCAAATTTAATCTCATAAAGTGATCTCTAGATTGACTGCCTTTAGTTTGCTGTTGCAAGTGTTGTCATTTTACTTTTAATAATGTCATTCATCACATCGCCCAGTTACAAAGAAGTAAAGCCACGGTGCATCATGGAATCCTGCTTGGCCCCCAGCTCCTGCTTTTGATTGTGGTGGATTCTGGGTGGCTCCCTGCCTCACTACAGGCTCCGCTGTGGAAACTAGGCCAGACCCAAGGTGGTCATTTTGAATGATCAGATTGGCTGGGCGGCATTTCTTGCTGTTGGCTACGTCAGCAAGTGTGATCCGCCACAAAATGCCTGAGCTACCAGATCGTCACAAGATTTGCGGAAACTCTTACCCATAAATCTCTACCTGACGCCTCTCCTTACAGTTTCACTGAGACACCTGATGGGAGGACAGGGATCCACTTGATGGTGAAAGCGTGCTCCCATGATGCACCGTGCGCGCTGAGCATGCTCTTTGTCGATCAATGAGATTAGTCCCAGCGCTATTTTGTGTCTCTTCAGCAGGGGGACGCCCTGCGGGGAGCGAACCCACAGTGGAGTCTGTGTCAGCGCAGCCCATCCCCAATTACTGGTATTACATAATGGCTGGAGGAGGTGCTCTGATAGTGCTGCTCTGTATCTCTCTGGGCATGGTGCTGTATCGCCAACGGTACGGATTTGCAGCCAAGAAGAGCCTTCACTCGGTCAATTTCAAAAACGTCCAGTTTCCTAACGGCTATGTCACTGGAGTGGAGCCTGGGCTCACTATAAAAATTGGAAAGGAAGATTACACCTCAAACTGAGAGAACACACGGCTAGGAATATTAAAAAAAAAACAAAACGAGAAACGTTAATCGTATCGCTGGCTCTACTTGCACTCTCCACTGCAATCGCCATGGGAACGCCTGCTTTTTCTATTCTCTCTACTCAACATCGCACCTGTGGATTATAATTAGAAAAGAAAAGAGCGACGATCTCACACATCGTGTTATCTTTCATTTTTTTCCTTCTTCTGAGAGAATTGGTTGTGCAAGATCTCCTCACAGTACTGTACGAGGCAAACTGGAAGAACAGCCCAGAAGGGGGTCCTTCTGTGTTTCTCCGAGAAGCAGTGGCTCGTGAAGACTTTTTTTTTGTTGATATTTTACGTAATTCTGGGTGGAAAAGAAATTGACAGTCATAATCTATGGCACACATACACAGAAAAATATTTTTTAAAAAATGCAAGGAAGTGTGTCACAGTTCCCCGTAAGGCCTTTCCTTTGAGGGCAGACTGAAATTTCATTTATTGATGGTCGGGCAAAATGGTTGCTTTAATGTGAAATATTTCTAGGCAGTACATGCTGGCTTCCATGTTTGTCTTCCTCAGTTTGTTCTCTCGATCTGTCTTAATTTTTCTCCAACCTTTATGAACTGCCTGCTCTGGCTTTATAACATTAGTTGTCAAAAAGGTTCTCCCAACCAGAAAGGACAAAGCATCTCATTGCGGTCCTTGGTCTCCTGCCCAATGTGCCTCCCACATCCAACATAACCAATAGCTGGTTAACTGGTCATTGAGTTTGTGGAATCTTGCTGTGCGCCAATTCAGCCAGCGAGCCAACAGTCCCCTGCATTTCAGAGCAATTCATTCTACTCAAAGCATTGAGATGCTTCACAGAACACGTGGCAAGGTGCTGATATGTAAATACCACTCTCCTTCTGAAGGTCTCCATGTTCAAAGGAGCTGCACTGCAATAATTAAATAGACTTGTGGAATTTGAGAATTTGAGATCCAAATCCTGTCGTAGCAAATTGGTCGTTGTATCAACCTGGCGTTGCAGGGCGGGTGGCCATTTTGGAAGGGGCCTTCAAGTAACTGAGAATAGCCCACCACGCAATTTAGCGAGATAACATGCTACAAAAAAATTAGGAACTTGATTTCTCCAGTTTTTCTTAAAAAGTGAAGCCTTACTGCTAGAGAGAAAAAAAAATTAGGCCTAAACTGAAACACCTGGCTCCTGGTTGAAAGGGGTGGGTTTTCACTTGTTCCCCACCCTTGGAGAGTATAATAAACATGACACTGTTGTGAGGGACAGTAATTCACATGTAATTGCCGTGAACATGAAAGAGTGTTTTGCATTTTCGAAAATAGGTCTATTTCGCTCTTTATTGTTCTGAAAATTACATCTTTGAAAGGCAAATCAAGCAAAATTGTGCACTAATTGAGAAGCCAAATGAACACACCTGCCACAAGTATCTCTGCCTTCTAGAACTTTCCTAAAATAGGACAGATGACATTTGTCAATGTTATTTTTTGCATGTGTTGCTGAAAGAAGGTGCATCTTCTTCAACCACCTGCAGCATGCCTTCATCAGATTGAAAAATGCACTGACAAGGCACGAAAGCAGAAAAGTCCATTCATCCACTGAGCATGCCTGCCTTGCTTCATCATGCAATCTTCCATTTACTTCCTTCACTAAAGTTCCCCAAGGAGGCCCAGCCAAACCATATATCAGGCCAAATTCCATCTCTCCATCCAAAGTTAATACAGAGCAGGATCTGATGAAGGTGGTTGAAAACGTTTGACCTTCTTGTTTCATGGTCCAGCATCTGGCACAAGCCAGGTTGATACATTTTTATTGGGTAAGGGTATTAAGGGCTACGGAAGCAAGGAGAGCGAATGGAGTTTGAGATTCAGATCTAATTGAGTGATGGAATGGACTTGAGGGGCTGAATGGCCTCATCCTGTTCCTGCGTTCCTCAGGGAGATAGATTTGTGCCAGGGCAGAGTCATCTTAACCCTTAAGTGATTTGTGTGCCTCAATCATGAACATAGTCAGAAGATTGTGGGCTCAAGTCTCACTTCAGCTGTTTGAGCACAAAAAATCCAGGCTGACGCTCCAGTGTCGTACTGAGGAGTGCTGCACTGTCAGAGGTAGTGTCTTTCAGATAAGATGTTAAAAGTGAGGAGTTCTTGGCCGCCTTAACTGGGTATAAAAGACCCCACAGCCCTGTGTTGAAGAAGTTATCCCTGGGTATCCTGACCAGTATTTATCCCTCAATGAACATTACTAAAAACATTATCTGGTCATTATCACATTGCTGTTTGAAGGATCTTGCCATGTACAAATTTGCTGCCACGTTTCCTATATTATAATAGTGACTCTAATTCAAAAGTACTTCACTCTCCTGAATTAGGTGCACTTGATGCTGAGACTCCGTGCCTGAAATCGTAAAGTGCTTCGATTTCTGGCAATGCGATCTCTCACCTTGATGAGCAGAAAGACACACACACTGACACACGTACAGACATGCACATGTCGACACTTATACACAGACATGCATGCGCGCACAAATGTCCACACATGCACAGATACACACACATAAAAACCTCCTCTGAAAGAGGTTGTTTTGTGCTGAGAGCTGCCATTTGCTGCCTTGGCGACATTGTTTAGTAGCCTTTTGTCACCAGATGATGATGTCACGCTGATTGCCACTCTAGAAATAGATGTCAACATGAAGATAGTCTTTGGAAAGATTTGATTGAAACCGGATTTTGCTGGTGATTAGCCAGAAGAAGAGTTTGCTCCGTGCTAATGGTAATCACATACTCCGGGGGGAGAGGAGAAGAAAAGAATTTAAAATGCTCACAGCTCTTCTTTTCCCAAGTAATTTGAGTCTGCAGCGAGCAGCATGACATCGCCATCCAGTGACAAAAGGCTGTTAATGATTCTGCCCAGCAATCAATCATCACTCTCCGTAAGTGGATGATCCTTCACTCTGAGACATGCTTTCTGAAGCAGTCTTAATCCAAATGTCACATTTATTCATATTCCCAGCGCTTATACTCATTCTGCAATTGTCACATAATCGTCAGCATTAGAACAGGGAGATATTTCTGCAAATTTGATCTAAATCCATGTGTCAGCCATGCCTCAGTGAGCATCAATCATGTCTTTCAGTCAGGAGGTTGTGGGATTAAGTTGCATGACAGGACATGAGTGCAAAATCTGGGTGGATGCTCCAGTGCAGTAGTAAAAGAGTACTGCGCAGTCAGAGGTGCTGTCTTTCAGGTGAGATATTAAACCAAAAACTCTGTCTATCCTCTCTGGGAGATGTAAAAAATTCCATTCCAGGGGAGTTCTCCCCAGTGTCCTGGCTCATGTTGATCCCTCGATCAGCTTCACTAAGAAACAGTGGTCATTATCATATAGGTTCGTGGGACCTTGCTGTGTGCAAATTGAGTGCTGCATTTCCCCAGATTACCACAGTGACTGCACTTAAAAAGTATTTATTTGGCTTTAAAGCACCTTGACATATCCTGAGGTTGTGAAGGGTGCTATATAAATGCAAGTCTGTCTGTCTTGTTACAGTCAGTGAAAGATATATTGTTTTAACGTGACATTTCAGTTACTACTGTTCCTCAATCCTGAAAGAGGCAGCTGCCTTCATGAAAATGTGCTTAGTAAACGTTTCAGCAAGCAAAGAAGGTGCAGAAGTATAATGCACCAAAATGGATCACTGCACTGTCTGATCCTCCCGATTCATCCCTTCTAAACTCAAATAAATGCTTGCCAGGGCACTATTTCTTTCACGTGGGAAAAATCCTTTAAAATGCTATGAAAAGGCAGTCTTTCGTATAGAAAACCCTCAGATTTCACAGCACTCCAATGACATCACAGTGTCTCAGTGACATCACAACACTCCGGTGATATAACAGTGCCCCAATGACATCTCAGTGTTCCAGTGACATCACAACCCTCAGGTGACATCACAGCACTCCAATAACACCCCGCACTCCAGTGACATCACAGCGTTCCAGCGACAACACAGTGCTCCAGTGACATCACAACACTCCAATGACATCACAGCACTCCAGTGTCATCATTGGAGGAGCTGTGAGCAGCACTCACAATTAGAGTCACTGGAGGTGAGTAGGACTAGACTAATCCTGGACGGCCTCTGACCAGCAGTTGTGAAGGCTTGAAGTGCCCAAAAAATAGTCAAAGGGACAGCAATAGGTATATTCCCAACATTATGTTCCCAGCCTAGGCAGGAGAATCCCAGCTCACAAGCAAACCTTGCTCCAACAACCTTCTGGAAATCATGGGCAGGATTTCCAGCCCGGCGTTTGGGTGTGTGCCCGACACACTTGACGTGAAATAGCGCGTGATGATGTCAGGCGAGCGTCATGACGTCATCGCGCATTTGCGTGACACTTTGGTCGATGGGCATGCACTCAATTAAGAGGCCTATTAAGGCCGTTAATCAGTTAATTAACTGTATTTTTCGCTGCCCGTCCAACGTTACAGTTGGTGGGCGGGCAAATCGGCCAGGCGGCCTTTGGATTTTTGAGGAAACCTCACCCATGGGTGGGTGGGGACAATTTTTTTCAGATTTTCAAGATCTTTATTTTTGATGTTAAAATTCTTCAACTCCCTGAGGCAGATCTCTGCCTTCAGGGAGCTTTCATTGTGCGCTTCCCTCCCACCTGCGCAGACTTCAGCGCTCGCCCTCCTTCTGCCCCCACCCTGATAGCGCTGAGCTACTCAGCACGCCTTTCATGCTAGCTGGCCGTTAATTGGCCAGCCAGCATGAAATCGCAGTTGGGGGCCGATTGCGGGTGGTGGGCCGTTTCCCAGCCACTCCGGGCTCACCCGGCCAACAATTAATCTCTATCAATTTGTTTATAATTTCAAGGGGAAGTCCCATTGATGGAGAGCTTTATAAAGCAGAGCTCCCAAGTCACTTGTTCCTCCCATGCCTACTATACATATACCACATGTCACATCTCAAATTATTCATATACTGCATCCCAAAATATTTCCTGAAATACATCCATCTGATTTGCATTTGAATGAATCAACACTAACTGCTTGTGCAGTCTCCCTAGAAACCCAATTCCCATAGATTGACCACTCACTCACTGAAACAACATTTCCACAGGTTGGTTTTGAATTTTCCTCCCTTCAAGCAATGGCTGCTTCCTCTAATCCTACTGGTTCAGAAAAGATGACCCAGTTTGCCATTGCCTACATTAACCTTTTTTCTTTACAATCGTAGAAATCATTATTACCTCACAATCTTCACAAGAGGTCAGTTAATTCAGATGTACATGTCCCTTTTATTACAAAGGAGATCTCATCTAAAAAAAAGAGATTTCAGTTACTTGGTACTTGTTATAAACAATGAATTAAGACACCTACAGTGATGAGTTGTTTCGAGAGTACAGATGCCTCTCTAAAGAGCAGACCTTTATGTGTGGAGAAGGTGTCTTCTCTATAATATGTTGCTACATATTTTTTGTAGATACATGTTTACCATCCTCCACTGAGAGATAAAATGTTCATAATAAGCACCTTTTTTTGTGTACTTTTATATCTCTTACATGTCCACCAATTGTGCACCAAACCTGTCTGTTGGAATCATACTTTGTTTTCTAATGTACCCTAATGTTGCCAACTCTGGTTGGGAGCAATGCAAGGTGTTCCTTCAAATGGCCTCCAAGACAATCAAGCAGTGTTTGTTATTTCTCACAACTCTAATATTTTAGTAACTAGCAAACAAAACTTTTCAAATATTCTTTTTTTTCCCACAAACATACTTTTTTTTAATGTCCTGAATGATATTTATTTCTCCACTAGTATCTTGGAGATTTATCTTTAATTCCTGGAGACTCCAGGGCATTCCTAGAGGGTTGGCAACCCAACCCACAACCCTTGAGTTTCCATTTAGGTTCATTGGAACAGTGCAGCAGACCAAGGATAGGGAGGTCAGAGTGGGTGTCAGTTGGAGGATTAAGATAACAGGTGTTCCAAAAAGCGATCGCCCAATCTATATTTGGTCGCCTTAATGTACAGGAGACCCCATTATGAGCAGCAAGTACAGTATACTAGATTGGCATAAGTACAAGTAACTCACTGTGTTACCTGGAAGGTGTACTCAGGCTCCTGGATGGTGAAAATGGAGGAGGTAAAAGGGCAGGCGTTGAATCTCCCATGTTTGCATGGAAAGGTGATGTTGGATGGGGAGGGGGTGTTAGGGATGATTGAGGAGTAGAGTCATGGAAGGAATGGTCCCTTCAGAATGCTGAGAGCAGAGGGGAGAGGAAGATGTGTTTGGTGGTGGCATCATGCTGGAGGTGGCAGAAATGACTGAGGATAATCTGTTGAATATGGAGGCTGATGGGGTGGAAGATGGAGACAAAGGGATCCGTACAGTGGTCCTGGGAGGGAGAAGAAGGGGTGAGAGCAGAAGTGCAGGAAATAGAATGGGCATGGTCGAGGGTCCTGTCAACCATGGCAGAGGGGAATCCTTGATTGAGGAAAAAGAAAGACAAGATGGAAGGTGACATCATCAGAACAGATGCAAAAAAGATGAAGAAACTGGAAGAATGGAATGGAATCCTTACAGGAAGTGGGCTGGGAGGAAAAGTAGTCAAGGTAGCTGTGGGAATCATTGGGCTTATAGTTGATGTTGGCCCATAGCCTGTCCCCAGAAATGGAGACAGAAGCCAAGGTAGGGAGGAGTCAGGATGGAGCATGTGGAGGTGAAGGAAGGGTGGAAGCAAGGTTGATGAATTTTCCAGTTTGGGCTGAGTGCAGGAAACAAACAGCAATATATCGTAAAAAGAGGTAAGGGCGGGCGCATGAGTAGAACTGGAACAAAGAATGTTTCAGGTATTCCATGGAAAGGCAGGCACATTTAGGACTCACAGTGGTTCCTCTTGGAGTATAGTCAATGTAACGTAGGAAAGCCAGCAGCCAGTTTGCACACAGCAAGCTCCCATATACAGATAATATCGAAAACCATCTGTTTTTAATGATGTTCATTGAGGGATAAATATTGCCCAGGGCATGAGGGAGAACTCCACAGTGCACCTTCAAACAGTGCCTTGGGATTTTACACCCAACTGAGAGGGCAGACAGGGCCTCGGTCTGACAGCTGCAAAGCAACATCTCTGACAGTACTGTACTGAAGCATCTGTCTAGATTTTGTGTTCAGGTCTCAGCAGTGGGACTTGAACCCACAATCTTTTATCCTGCCTGCTATCTACTGATTCACAGCTGACTGTTAGGCTGTGGATAAATGGAAGGTCAGCTATGAATGACAGAGCAAACTAAGGCTAGGATAGCGGCTAAATAGATGAAGCATCTAACAAGAATAGAGCGTGATTGTTATAGAAGGAATAGGAGAGGAGAGTTAATTAAAGCACCAGATTCAAATGCCAGGCTGCAGCGTTCGATCTGGAAGGGGTTTATGCCAGAATGGAGAGACAGAGTTTCTGATTGAATCACCACAGGGGTGCTGAACAGTCTCATTAATTCTGAGACCCCTAATTCCAATATGACAGCAGTTCGATCATTGTTGGTAGCCTGGAATTTACTCTTAACATTCCCAGCGGATGGTATTTAACACGTTCTTGTGACATTCCTGTTGCTGCTATTTTAATGTGGCCTTTAAGTCATTTTGTTAAACTCTGCTAAAAGGGCAGATGGAAGAATGTGCAAAGCACTTATCCAAACAGTAATTTTTAGATTTGTAATCTTATAGTCAAGTTCCTGCCTTGTACTGCCTCTTCCCTTGAGACTAAAAGGGTTAAATTTTGAAGACTGGTTGCATCGATTAAACATTGTGCCTTAAATATGGAAAATTAAGGGATGATTGAATGGTTTAAGTTAATTAAAGGACTTGATAGGGTGGACAGAGAGAAGCTGTTTCCCTTCTGTGGGAGTGTCCAGAACAAGGAGGCATAACCTTAAAAATTGAGATGGTGTCAGGAAGCACTTCTTCACAGAGTAGGTAGTGGAAATCTGGAACTCTCTTCCCTAAAAGAGCCATTGAAGCTCCCCGGGGGTCAATTGGAAAGTTCAGAACTAAGATTGATAGATTGTTGTTAGGCAAGGGTATGAAAGGATAGGGAACCCAAGTAGGTGCATGGCGTTAAGCTATGGATCAGCTGTGATCTACCTGAATGATGGAACAGGCTCGAGGGGCTGAATGGCCTCTTCCTGTTCCTATATTCTACCCCCTGTATTGTTACTAGATCACTCATGACGACCATTAATGGGGCTCTCTTCATGAAAAGATAAAATCTGGTGATTTGCTTTTCATTAAAATGTCAAACTCTTTTCACCATGAAAACCATGGCCCTCGAAAACAGGAAAAGCCACTTTTGACATTTTTTTTAGGTAAATAGCTCTGTGCTTTCTTTTCCCTGCTGACACTTAAAAAAAAAATTAGAGCTTGCTCTTCTGGCTTGTTATATATGGAAAGTGGAATTCTCTTTCACTCTGCAGGTTCACGGATTCAATATTATAAAGAACTTTCAAACTAGTCCTCCAATTAAAAACCTGTCACCAGGAGGGAATAACTATACTGGCCAGCGAATCAAACATCTAGAATTTTGCTTAGCTTGTTACCTTCCCTGACCCCTGATTAATGATCATTCACCCCCACCCCATGTTCTCTCCTTTTCAATGCTCAGCCTTGTAAATTGTGTACTTTAAAAGGTGGGGGGCTCTGGCTGGGGTGGGGGGTTACAAACACAAGGGAAAGCTCTTTTCCTTGTCTATGCAGCCCCCATAAACAACACAGCTGTGGGGAGAATTTTTTTTCAGGCCCTGCTGTTTTTATCAATGAAGAACACCGTGCAGGTAGCAGTCTGCGGCCCACACAAAACAGTTTCTCCACCCCCCACCCCCACCCCCAGTGTATTACATCTGACAGATGCGCTGTTCCTGTGTTCAGGAGTGCATGTGCGACAAGCTGCAACCCACTTGAACTGCCCTAGGGTCTTTTGCCCTATGACAAGGTGACCCAAAGGCGAGTCAGTTGCCAAAGAAGTCTTACATTGTGCCTTTCGAAACATGCCAATGTGCATTACAGCCAATGGCTTAATTTTGATGTGTAGCAACTGTTGCAGTATGAGAAACAGGGCAACCAATTTACACACAGCAAACTGCCACAAACAGCAATGTGATAATGACCAGATAATCTGTTTCATTGATGTCAGTTGAGGGATGAATATTGACCAGAATACTGGGGCAAATTCACCTGCCTTTATTTAAAGTGGCAAACTATTGGACCCTTTACATCCCTGAGAGGGCAGCTAGGTAATATTTAATGTCTTATCCTCCAGCAGTGTAGCACTCCCTCAGTACTGCACTGGAGCATCAGCCTCAACTTTGTGCTCAAGTCTTCTGGCCCAAAGGTAAGAGCACTGTTACTGAGCTACAGCTGACTAGCATTGGGTACTGCTCTCTTTAAGTGGGTTTTCCTCATTCGAATACTTTGGCATTTAGGCAAGCAAACGCATAGAGGGGCAGCTTTGCTTTTTGTGTAGAAAAAGGGGCAAAAGATTGGCACCTGTGCAATGGGTAGCTCGGAGTGGGAAGCATTATGAAAACCAGGACACAAAGCGCCCTTTTAATGTGGATCCTAGCTGTTTGGGGTATTGATTATGCCCCAAAATACGATCGGCATGCCAACCCTTCCCTCGCCCCGCTGCTGCATCCATCTCCCCCCCCCACCCCCTCCCCGAACTCACCCTTGTCTCCTTTGAAAGCATTGGTCTCGTGTGGTTTGACAGTTAACATGCTTGTGAATGTGAATGTTACAGTGGGGTGGTCTGTACACTGCACCATGGCTCATCATGTACTTGGACTAGCTGACAACTGCTGAGGGAGCTGTCTGCTTCTTGCGTTCTGAATGTAAATGCACCACCCTGGAGATGTACTGTGTGGAATGGAATAAAGATGCTATTTTTTTATACAAGAGAGGTACTGTGTAAAATCTCTGCAATCATGGGGTCAGGAAGCAAATCTTGTCGTGCCTTCCTCTCCCTCTGGTCCACATTTGCTCTTGAAAAATGGGCTGGGTATCAGTAAAAGGAAATTGTACTAATCCCACTCTGTTCACTTAGTACAGAGACTTTGTTCACTAATTCATCCCAACTCATTGGACAGAAATCCTGAGCCACCTATGGAATTCCCAAGTACCATTCCCATCATACACAAATCCTGATCCAGGTGTAGAGTTTAAAGCATTACCACACCCTTCCCCTTGACATTGCCCTTCCAAAAAAAAAGTTGTTTTCTAACTCCCCACCTTCCAGCGAAGTAACAGAGAAACAGGATTCACCTGGAATAACATCATGGGCGCAGGAAACCCCAGTATCCTGTTCCTGCCAGGAGCTCACTACCTCCAGCCAAATGGCATCTCGCTCATCCTCATCTGTCAATCCCAGGGCTACAGAGCCACATTTCATAGACTGTGCTTAGTGTCATGAACCTTGGGGGGAATGCTCCTATTGTTTAGTGAGCCGTTTTGTAGCTATATTATTTTGTGTTCTTAGCCCAGTGCCCCAAGTATTTAAAAGGGATTAATTCTTTGTTTTTCATTATTTAAACACAAAGTGCAGGTGCAGAATTTAAAGTATTCATTTTCCTCATCTCTGCTTTGCTTCTTTTTCCCATTTTCTTAAACCTGTTTCCTCTGATTACCGACCCTCTTTCAGTGCAAACAGTTTCACCTTATCTGCTCACAACTTTGAACACATCTGTTAAACCTCCCCATAACTTTTTCTGTTCAAATCCTAGCTTCCCCAGTTGCTCCATTTAACCTAAAGTCCTGTAACCATTGCACACCACCCCCACCCCCCCAACCTCACCCCAGTTGCTCCATTTAACTGAAGGCCTGTGTCCCTGGGACCCCCAGTTGCTCCATTTAGCTGAGGGCCTGTGTCCCTGGGACCCCCAGTTGCCCCATTTAACTGAAGGCCTGTGACCATTGCCCCCCACCAGTTGCTCCATTTAACTGAAGGCCTGTGACCATTGCCCCCCACCAGTTAATCCAGTTAACTGAAGGCCTGTGACCATTGCCCCCCACCAGTTGCCCCATTTAACTGAAGGCCTGTGACCATTGCCCCCCACCAGTTAATCCATTTAACTGAAGGCCTGTGACCATTGCCCCCCACCAGTTAATCCATTTAACTGAAGGCCTGTGTCGCTGGGACCATTCCAGTAAATCTCTCCTGCACCCTCTCCAAGGCCCTGTATTCGTTCCTAAAGTGGACACCATACTCCAGCTCTGGCCTAAGTTACTAGGTTACGATTTCCTCTCATCTTTTTCCCCCCTTGCAACACTCCCTATTCTCAAATGAAAACAAAAGTGTTGGAAAGACTCAGCAGGTCTGGCAGCATCTGTGGAGAGAGAAGCCTGTTAATGTTTCAGTCCAATATGACTCTTCTCAACCCTGATGGTGGACTGAACCCAGAGCCACACCAAT
The DNA here is from genome assembly GCF_964194155.1 of Cetorhinus maximus. NCBI lineage: Eukaryota > Metazoa > Chordata > Chondrichthyes > Lamniformes > Cetorhinidae > Cetorhinus > Cetorhinus maximus. Next base: position 13,445,106 of record NC_135889.1, read on the forward strand.
ATGCCTCAAAACTGTCCACAGGAAGTGCAGTCTGAAATTTCCTTTCCAATTTCTTTCTTCACAGGGAACTGACAGCTCAGTATTACCCTAAGTGATGTCACGAAAAGCCTGAACAAGAAGATCTTAGGGGCTGAGCCCATATCCTTGGTTTTTTCGGGAAGGGAGGAAGAGGCAGGAAACTTTGCATGGAGATGTGCAATTACAGATCTAGTACACTGCATTATGTTATTAGGAGGAAAAAACAGTTCAAGTAGTCAAAAACCAGTACTATTGATACCAGTACTACTGGAGTTCCATTTTCAAGTGTATAAAACCAGTTCGGACAAGTTTTACTGGTATCTTAATTTACCACTTTTACTGATTTTTGCTTTCCCTTAGTGCGTTGGAGGATGCTCATGCACTCAATACATGTAATTATTTGATGGTTAAATGAGGGGTGTATTAGTTTGACCCACCTCTTCTAAAGCTCCACCCAGCACGCAGTTGGTCCAATGCACATTGACACACAAGGCCTTACATCCACGAATGGCAAACGTGGCAACTTGCACATGCATGCTTCAAGTTCACTGTTGTGTTAACGAGGGCCACTATAAAAGATGGCGGAGAGGCTGGACAGGGGGTTGGACGCAGATTGGAGCAGGAGAGTCCGTACGGCCACTCACACTAATCAATAACCAGAGAATACGACATTGGCTTGTACAGCCAGGCCTTAAATATTGAGGAAATTAAAGAGCACCCCAGGAGATCAGGGCCAATCAAGCAGATGGAATGAAAAATGGTGGCTGGATTGTCAATCGTGGATAGATTATTCAAGTACGAAATTAGAAAGGTGTTGATAAAAGCAAAATACTGTGGATGCTGGAAATCTGAAACAAAAACAGAAAATGCTAGAAAAACTCAGCAGGCCTAACAGCATCTGTGGAGAGAAAGACAGAGTTAAAGTTTCGAGTCCGTATGAACTGGACTTGAAATATTAACTCTGTCTTTCTCTCCACAGATGCTGTTAGACCTGCTGAGTTTTTCCAGCATTTTCTGTTTTTGTTTGAAATGGAAATGTGTATTCGGCGAGGCACGGACGAGTGTCCACTAGCAAGGGACCAAGAAGTGAGGCATTCCGTGTGTGATTACTGGTCAGTTAGTGAAGAGTTCTGGCCAATCAGAACCTGCTATCTGCAATTCTAAACCAAGTCCTTGGGCTGATTTCTCAAGTGTATTTGACCATGAGCAGGTATAGATAATTCTGACCACATTTACTGTGTAGTTCTCAATATGTTACCTTCATAAGGATATCAGGAAAGGATTGAAGAAGGGGGTGGCACAGAGGATTCCAGAACTTAGCAATGGGAATTATGAGAAAAGACACAGTTTGGTTAGTTAAGGTTTTGAGGGATGTTGAAACCAAGGCTGGTAAAATGGAGTTAAGATAGAGAACAACCATGATCTAGTCAAATGGTGAAACAGCTCTGAGGGGTTGAATGGCCTCTTCCTGTACCTCCACCAAGTTGAACTTCCTTTTATTGGGGAATAGATTATAGTAAGATCGTCAAAAATGGCAAGGGTCACAGATACTATAGATATTTTATTTGACTTGCACACATTTTGTTTAAATGTTGCTATATCAGCCAGTTAATGCCCTCTGTGTCTATAAAATTGATCAGCAGTTACAACACAAATGGAATGTGAGTCTCTTGCTCTGTAGAGCTGCTTATATTTTGTACTTTGTCCTTTGTCCTTGATGTAATCTTCTGCTTTCTGTTACAGGGGGAGAAAGGATCTCCAGTGATGCTGAAGGGACCCACTTTGAGCCCAACAGGGAAGCTGACACCTATATTTACAGCAAAGGTAAACTGGATTTCGGAGCCTGCTTTAACTTTTCCAAATGGCAGTGGACATCCCACCTGGTGGGGCTTTGCACAAGTGCTATTGTAAGGATGCCTCAAAAAGCTTTGTTGCCAGTGTTGTAATACAGGAAATGCAGCAACCAATTTATCCACAGCACGGTCTCGCAAACAGCATTGAAATAAATGAGCAGATCATTCAGTTTTAGCAATTAGTTGATTGAAGAATAAATATTGACCAGGAGACTGGGGAAGAACACCCCTGCAAAAGAGTGCCATGGGATCCTTCCCATTGACCTGAGAGGAGACAGGATCTTAGTTTAACATCTCACCCAAAAGGCAGCACCTCCAACAGTGCAGCACTCCCTCAGTTGTCCAAGGGGCATCAGCCTGGATCTTGTGTTCAGGTGCCTGGGGTAGGACTTGAACTCAGAACCTTCAGTGCTACCCAGAGCTGACAGCTGGTTGCAGAGTATTGTAGATGTTGTTTTCATCAGCTTTCCTTAGAACATGTTCATTCTGAAGTACAAATGGAACTATTTGAAGCAAGCTAATACTTTATTCCCCCTTACGAGGTAATTTTCTTCCTCCATTTTGGCCCCTCCTTCCTTATCAATACTGTCTATTACTCGGGGTGCACAGCTCCTATGTAAACATATTTAAAGACTCCACAAATTCGGAGACAATCAGCAATTTTACTAGTCGAGTGCAACTAGTTGCACACAGTAACAAGTACAAAGGAAACTTACTACCCCAATTCTATGGGCAACAGGTGACCACAAGTGTTCAACTTGGCTGATCCTTTGTTCTGACTCTGCCAAAGCACTCTTCAGAATTGCCGCCGGAGCCTTGGACTCCAGACTTGAATACATTTCAGCAAAATGACTGCATGGGACTGTCTACTTAAAACATAGAGAAATAATCATTAACAGAAATTTAATAAGACCACATTGCACTGCCTGTTCTCGGTTAAGGAAGCTCTTTATAAACCCACAAACTCCATTGGCATCTACTTGAGCTTGTCAGCATCCATCCTCAGTGGCACTGCAAACAATACTATACATATGTGGACATGCTTCCACTTTGTTACTCCTTGATTCTTTTCAACCATTTCAGTTGTATCGGTGTCTTACAAAGCTGCATTGAAACAGTTTAAAGTTACAACAAGATCCCTGCTAAATATCAATCTAGAACTCCTTACATTGCTTCTTCCATTGCCCGGGACACCACAGTGAGAATCAGTGGCCCAGGCCAAAGTTTGGTGCCCCACAGTTACTGCCTGGCTGAGATCCACTCACTCAGCAAAACCAGAGGTTGCCCTTGGAGCTTTCCTAACCTGTGTGTGTTAACATGGACGAAGGAGGCGTTTGTCTGTTGGGGAATGCAGAAACACTTTTTAAATTAAAACCTTTTTCTAGGTTTTTACAGTGTGGCAACAGCCCATTCAGCCCACCTGGCCTATGTTGATGTTAGCCTCTACTGACCTGGCTTCAACTGATGCTATCTGCAGATCCTTCATTACTTTGTCCCTCATGTGATTATCTGGCTTCTCCTTATAGTATCTATGCCATCTGTCTGAACCACTCCATGTGGTAGTGAGTTTCACATTCTCACCAATCTCTGAGTTAAAATGTTTCTCCTGAATTCCTATTGGATTTATTACTGACTGTCTTTTATTTCTGACCCCCACTTCTGGTTTCACATCTTCCCTACATTTACCCTACAATTATCCTTCCATGATCTCAAAAACCTCTATCAGGGCATTATTCAATCTTACCTTGAGAAAAGAATTCCAGCCTGTTCAATCTTATCTGATAGGTATAACCTTTCAGTTCTGGTATAAATCTAGTAAATCCTTTTTACACCTTCTCCAGTGCCCCCATGTCCTTTTCATTATATGGAGACCAGAAGTGTTGACAATCCTCCGGGTGTGGTTTAACCAAGGTTCTACAGAAGTTTTTATTGTATCAAAGATACCTCAGCCTGTGGACATTATAAAAAATGTTCTGTTCATTCTCAAGATATGGGCATCACTGGCAAGGTCAGCATTTATTGCCCATTCCAAGATGCCCTTGAGAAGGTGGTGATGGGCAGCCTTCTTGAACCGCTGCAGTCCGTGTGCTGAAGATACTCGTATGGTGCTGATAGGGCTTCCACAATTCAGCGATGATGAAGGAACAGTGATATATGTCCAAGTAAGGATGGTTTGGGACTTTGAGGGAAACTTGAAGGTGCTGATGTTCCCATACCCCTGCTGCCCTTGGCCTTTGAGGTGGTAGATGTTGTGGGTTTGGGAGGTGCTGTCAAAGGAGCCTTTCTGAGTTGCTGCAATGCATGTTGTAAATACAGTATTGTATAATACACACAATTGGATATTAGAACCATAGAAAAGTTACGGCGCAGAAAGAGGTCATTCAGCCCATCAGGTCTGTGCTGGCCAGAAAAGGTTAAAAAGAAACTAGCTGCTCATTTTAATCCCACTTTCCGGCAATTGGTCCATAGCCTTTCAAATTACAGCGCTTCAAATGCAGGTCCAGGTACCTTTTAAATGAGTTTAGCGTTTCAGCCTCAACCACCAACTTAGGCAGTGAATTCCAGACGCCCACCATCCTCTGGGTGAAAAAGTTTTTCCTCATGTCCCCCCTAACCCTTCTACCAATCACCTTAAATCTATGCTCCCTGGTAATTGACCCCTCAGCTAGGGGAGACAAGTCTTTCCTATCTACCCTATCTAGGCCCCTCATAATTTTGTACACCTCAATTAGGTCACTCCTTAGCCTCCTCTGTTCTAAGGAAAACAACCCTAGTCCATCCAATTTCCCCTCCTCATTGCTGCAATTTTCAAGCCCTGGCGGCATTCTTGTAAATCTTATTGAAGCTGTGCCAAACTTTGATATGTTCTCAGGTAGAAAGTGGTCTTCTAAAGACGCAACCATTCAACAATTACTTTTGTTGTGTTACAGATGTGGGATCTGACTTGAATGCGCGGAAAGATGGAGAATCGAGTACAGTGGTGCCCTCTGATGGGATGTCAGTCACCCCAACATCTGGAAAAGACAAGAACTGGCTCTACTCCCTGGACCCAATCCTGGTTACTATCATTGTCATGAGCTCAGTGGGGGTCCTCCTCGGGGCAGTCTGTGCTGGGCTCTTACTGTACTGCACTTGCTCCTATGCTGGCCTGTCAAGCCGGAGCTCCACCACCCTAGAGAACTACAACTTTGAACTCTACGACGGGATCAAGCACAAAGTGAAGATGAACCAGCAGAAATGCTGCTCAGAGGCATGATCATAATGGGGGCGGGGGGAAGAAAGGCCTTTTTTTATTATCAGTAACTTGGCAGCAACAAACAAGAGGATGCAGTAAGTAAGGAATTGCCTTTTAATCGTAACCATTTTCATTCAGAACCAGCCACACTTTCCCCCCAGTTAAATGAGGGGCGTATTTAAGAACCTCTTGAAGTCAGCACTAAAAGCCTTAACTTGACTATTTTCCCAAGGATATGAGCCATCATTACTCCCCTGACTGTGAACTTTGGGATGAAGTAAGAGTAGGCCTCATCTTGGCATTACTTCCGGAGACCATGACGAGGTTTATCCTGTTTCATGCTGTGAAGGGAAGTCTCATTTCCTTCAAACTGGCCACAATGCTGGCTTGCTGTGCCGTGTAGCTTTATCGTGTTTACGTCTTGTCCTTCAAATTGCTGGCCCCCACAGTTGGGGCTTCCGACAGTTCAGTGGTTCTGAAACCGGAAGAGAATTCAAGATGGCCGACGCCTCAAACTTATCTTCGGGGGCTGGTGGCCCAATTCGAAAGATGAGGCCCACAACTTCATCATTCGTTGGCGAGAAGCAAACTTCAACCGTTTAAGCAGAGCTTAAAAGAAATTATGGACTATATGCAGAGTGCCTTTGGACAAGTGTGATCTATTAGCTATGACAGATTAGTATTCACATGTCTCCTGTCTGTGACAGGAGAATGTTTTATTGGGCACTGTCTTTGAGGCCTATGCAGTGTCTGTTGATGTCAGAGGACTTTATCTATTATTATTTAATATACAGTGCATTGACTTTTCCAGATAGGGTTTTCTCCTGCCTTGGAAAGGGGAGGGAGATGAGAACAAAATACTTTTTTATTTCTAGGGGGCGTGTCATAGGGGTGAGAGATGTAAAGAAACACCGAAAGACAAAGGATTTATTTGGAGGTGGTTGGGAGATTTTATTTAAAAAATCCTGGCCAGAGTTACAAGGAACAATTTCTTGAGTGCTATACACCAGAGGACTTCTTCTTAAGGTGAGCCAAGCTGTTCAAACTACCCCATCCATTACTAGAAACAGCCGTCAAGCCTCGAAAGGCTGAATCAGCCAGTAAAACATTTTTAAAAAAGCAATGATTAAAGAAACATGAGAATAAATGCTGACTTTTTGAATACTGGCTTTGTAATGGTGTTACTTGGCAGTGGTTCAATTGATGCTATTCAGAGCTTTCAAAGGGTATTTTTTTTTGTTGAATGTGAATTAGCATCAGATGATCCAGTACCCACCCCGCCCCCCCCTTCCAGGGTTCATGTTTACGATATCTCTTTTTGATCTTTCATTGGGTACAATGCTGTCAGTGAACTCCCCCCTCCGGTTTATCCGAAATCTGGCTCCCTTCACCTCTCCTCTCCTATTCTAAAAGAGGTGAACCATACAGTTGTCCAATTCCACAGGCGCTAGCAGTTCTCTAGGTACCTTGCTCCAGTGGCTGCCTTTAACCGCGAGATCTAGACAGTGACTGTTGAAAACCAACTGACCAAGCGTAGCAAGCTTGATGCTATCATCCATGCATCAGGCTTTTCTTTTAATGCATTCTGGTGATATGGGCGTTGTTTACAAGACCGGCATTTATTGCCCACTTCAAATTGCCCTTGAGAGAGTGGCGGTGAGCTGCCTTCTTGAGCCATTGCAGTGCCTGTGGTGAAGATGCTCCCACAGTGCTGTTAGATCAGGAGTTCTAAGTTTTGGACCCCAGTGAAGGAAAGATGACACACGTCCCGCCTCGGGCCAGTGTGAAGCACTTGGTGGGGAACTTGTTGGTGGTGGGTGTTCTCATGTACCTCCTACCCCTTGTCTAAGTGGTGGAGGTCAGCGTTTGGGAGGTATTCCCAGCAAAGAGGAACAGGAGCCTGGGCCCATCTTCTCTTCTCTCCTCCATAGCCCAGGCATCAATTGTAGAGTTTGACTGTTATCAGCTGACTCCATATGGCCAAGGTTTCAATAAGGGAACTTCCTAGTCTGTTTGCAGTAGGCCAAATACTGAACTCAACTCATTAGAGGGGTAGACAGTGCCAAAAGCATGTTACATAAGGACCTGTAAAGTCATCATTGTTTGCAGCAATGTCAGCTAATTTTGAACCCAAGTCTCAGACGTCCAGAGACCAATGTGCCACCAAGCCCCTGCTCAGTTTACTATCACAAACCAGTGTGGGTTTTCCCTTAACTTCACATGGAGTTTCTACCACAGTTCCAGTGATGGAGGAGCAGCAACTCTGAGGAAGTTCCTGTCCAAAGCTTTTCAAGTTTATGGGGAGTGAAAGTGAAAGCAAGGTCTGTTGGAAGAGGTCGACCACTGGGCACAGTTCTTTCTATGGAACATGTTGTATTATATTATGTACATCTCATACGCACACACACACACACACACACACACACATATAAGTATATATATGGTATTATGACATATAAAAGAGTGCCTATGGCACACTTACACATCCATGGTGATCAACTCTTATCCAGGATGCTCAGTTTATATCCGAAATGGGCATTTCACGTCTATCATGCAAGACACGTGAACATGGTGGCCATACCATATCTTGCGGTGCCCACTGTATGTATGATGCACACATCCCACTTGTGGTCTGTGGTGTCATTTTATTTTAACCTCACTGAAATCTTGTCATGTAGCATGTGTAATGACCTAGCCATGACACAGGTCAATCAAGATGCCCATTTGGCTAAGATGGCATCTCACTGCTTGTCAAATGGGAAAACGTAGGTATGGGCCCAGGTGCTACCACATAGAGTGGTAGCAGTGAATAGTGTAGTTGCCTTTAAGAAGAAGCTGGATAAGCACATGAGGCAAAAAGGAGTAGAAGGGTATGGTAATTGGATGAGATGAAGTCGGATGGGAGATGCTCATCTGGAGCACAAACACTGGCATAGACCGGTTGGGCCGAATGGCCTGTTTCTGTGCTGTACATTCTGTGTAATTCTACCACTTCTTGTATGCGTTAGACGTACGTACTTTTTGTGATGCCATTTTACTTTCAAGTGCTCACCTGCGGACTACATCCACGCATAAAGATTCTTGTAAGCGTCTAATGCTGACAACAGTGTGTGTTTTTGAGGTAACTTATAGTCTGAACAGCTAGGAGGGCAATGCCTAAGCAGCAGCCCTGTGGGTGTCGTGGGGTTTGTGATGGGGTGAGGGAGGGGGGTGGGGGGGCAGAATGTGGGGGAGGTGGGTGGTCACTGTACTTGCCTGGTCTTTGGGTGGATCATTAGTACTGACTCACTCCCTCTCCTGGGAGGTGTTTCAGGGCTTTGGGCAAGTATTTATGTTGTGAGCCTTCTTTCAGTTGCGGTTGTTGACTGGTTTCTACAGCCTGGTGGCGAAGAATGGCAGCGACTCAAGATATTGCTGGAGGCACACACATCAACTCGTCTCCTGTGAGGACGCAAATGATTGTTTTCCTTGTAGATTTGAAATACTGTCTTAATAAAGTAATTGTAAAGGAACACTCTAGACTCTAGAAGCTGAATACATTACTGAAGAGCTATTGCCATATGATGAATGCCTCAATAAAAAAAACATCGTAATATACAGAAATGAGAAGATTTGCACACCGAAGTGTTTTTTTTTAAATCCACATTTAGATTTTTATTGCGTGAACAATTAACTTGGGATCCTGCCAGTTCTCATTTACATGCTATACTTATTAGCCTCTCTATCTATAGCTCTGTGGTGATGCACTTTAATTGTCAGCCTTGGATCAATCATAGTGCTCGTGTCTCGTGACTCAGAAGGTCAGCCCCATTCCAGAGACCTGAGCGCAAATCTGAGGCTGACACTCCCAGTGTGGTACTAAAGGAGTGCTGCAGTGTTAGAGATGCCATCTTTCAGATGAGACATTAAACTGAGGCCTCATTTACCCTCTTGGGTGGATGTAAAAGATTTCATAGAAGAGCCTAGGAGTTTTCCCCAGTGTCCTGGCTAATAAAAATGACCTCAGCCAACATCACTAAAAATCAGATGATCTGATCATTATTGAATTGCTGTTTGTGGGACCTTGTGTGCAAATTGGCTGCCATGCTTTCAATGTTACAACAGTGACTACACTTAAAAAAAAGTACCTCGTTCACTTTAAAACACTTCTAGGAAATTAACAGAATTGAGATTTGAAGCAATATCAGAAATGCAGATTAACAAAGAACAAGTAAGGACTTGCACTTATCTAACGCCTTTCACAACAACCAGCTGTCTCAAAGCACTTTGCAGCCAAAGACGTATTTTTGAAGCGTAGTCACTGTCGTAATATCGGAAAAGGAAGCATTAGATAAGGTTGTCTCAAAGGCAGTGGTAAGTTATACATCCTTATATAGGTATTGTATATTGTTCATATAGATGATGGACAGAATGAACGGAAAGGACAAAAGTCACTGCAGTAGGATGGTAGGGCTGGACGATCCTGCAGTGGGGCCTATTAGCAGTCGACATTTGAAAGACACCCATCCATTCATGAGCTGGTAATGCAGATATGCTAGGCGTCTTCACTTGCTGAGGCGTTAGCTTCCCACAGTCCTTTCAGTGGGCTCAGGCCCATAACAATTAGCTTTGCCACTGGTCATGTTTACCTCCAATTGGAACGGTCCTCCCAACATCTGCAGCTGTGTTGGCACATTAAGGAAAAGACCGAGGGCCAAAATTTGGCCAAGGAACTGAGGTACCAAAATGGCAGTGGGATGATAAGAGGACGAAAACGTGAAGCTCAAGAATGTTTGGGAATAAGGCTGGGGGTGGGGTAGGAAGAGATGGTATGAAGCATGTCTAACAAACAGAATGAGGCAGATTTCAGTTCTGCTTCCTAACACAATCTCTGCGCTCCACCAATTCTGATGCCCTGATTATCATCACTCCAGATCTAGACCCTCAGCACAGGAATTCCCTCTTCAAACATCTCTGCATCTCTTTTCTTTAAGATGCACTTTGAGACCTACCTCCTGGACCAAGCTTTATTCCACCTGCTTGAGTATCTCCTTATGTAGCTCAATGTGAAATTTAGTTTGATAAGCACTCCTGTGAAATGTCTCAGGACATTTTGCTATATTAAAGTAGCTATATAAATGAAAGCCGTTAAGAACAACAGCAAATTAGCGGTGTCGAGAAAGGGATCCAACATTGGGAAAACCCATGATAACCCATCATAGGCATTGGTTAAGTTCATTCTACCAGTAATGACAAAATGACTCACTGAATGAGGAAGAAACAACTGAAAGTTAAAGAGCTCCGTCCTATCGCACCTCGAATGTGGAGGAAGTCTGGCAAGGGGAAGGGAGGGGGGAAAGAATAAGCTCTTGGGTAGAAATGAGAAAAAAATAAGGATTTATACAAGGAAAATATATCAAGAATGTTTGATTCAGTATGTGGGAGGGATACATTTCCTGTAAGCCAATCTTTCCTCTATTCATTAACAAGGTCGATCTCTTCAGTCTAATTTAAACTCCACCGTGCTGCATCATTGGAGAAATTGATTCAAGAATGTCCCAGAGAGATGTCATTTGCTAAACCAGTATTAAGTTGGATGCATGTATCAAAGACAAACAGAAGAATTTGGGTTTTAGAATCATTCCAACTCACACTAATTAACGTCACAGTGCGGTCATTATGAAGGTGCCAGAAGTTGACCCAGCTGTTCGAGTCAATCCCAGGCTCTGGGAAGAAGGATGCCTCAGCCTGTCATCCATTGTACCTGGTTCTTCACAATATTGGTCCTTGCCTCTCAATTACAAAAAGGTAAACTCCGGAAGAGGCGAGGACAAGCAATTCAGTCTGTGTAATAAAAAAATTTTTTTGGATATGGGTGTTGCTGGCAAGGCCAGCATTTATTGCCCATCCCTAGTTGTCCCTTGAGAAGGTGGTGGTGAGCCATCTTCTTGAACCGCTGCAGTCTGTGTGGTGTAGGTAAGCCCGCAGTGCTGTTAGGAAAGGAGTTCCAGGATTTTGATCCAGCAACTGGGAAGGAACGGGGATATATTTCCAGTGGGCAGTTAAAACTGGTCCTGTTTGACATAGTGAATGGAGAAAGAAATGATTTCCTCTGATAGGGGAGTCCTGAACAAGGGGGAATTACCTTGCTCCCCCAAAGAGCTGTTGAGGCTGGGGGTCAATTGAAAATTTTAAAACTGAAAATGAAAGATTTTTGTTGGGTAACGGTATTAAGGGAGATGGAACAGGTAAATGGAGTTAAGGTACAGATCACGCATGATCTAATTAAATGACAGGACAGGCTCAAGGGGCTGAATGGCCTCCTCTTCCTACATTGCCAGCTGCAAGAGGGTGAATTTTATGATAATAAGGGTCTCTGCTGGACATTTGAAATCTTTCTGCTCTTTGCATTCAATGCTTATGAGATACAATGAAAAGCTGTACTGAGCACCTCACACAAGCATCCCCAGCTGCATCATCTGTGTACCAGATCCCATCTTGCACATCAACCTGCTCTGGCAGCCTCTCTGAATAGCACAACCAATTTGACTCTAATTATTGCCAAATTGCCAAGTTGTGTACTCAGGCAGCGGGACTGAGATTTTCCCAGACTGACTGTCAGTGTTGAAACAAGAGGCTAAGATCCCACTAAGCGAGGGTTGGATTGAAACCAAAATGGTAAAGGGCAGTGCACCAATTCCTTGCGCCAGCCACTTCCCATTAGCTAACTTCTTGTTTTGGTTTTCCAGCTGGCTGAGTTTTGGGGATTGCTAGTTTCAAGTGTTGGGGAATTGCAGTGGGAAACTAGTGGAATCCATGAGGAATCTTCTCCCCTTCATGTCCTAGGTTGTCCCCATGTTTTGAACATAGGGCCCTTCAATGTAATAAAGTACATACATGTTTCCCCATTGTAACAAACCCCATACACTTTTAGTGAATTCCCTCAGTCCAATACCAACCCCTAGGGTATACCTCCCCCAAGTGTGAAAAACAACTATTCACCACTACTCACTGAGTCTCTGTCCCTGAGCCAGTTTTCTATCAATGCTGTCTCTGTCTCTTTAATCCCTTGGGCTTTAAACATAGAAACATAGAAACTAGGAGCAGGAGTAGGCCATTCGGCCCTTCGAGCCTGCTCCGCCATTCAGTATGATCATGGCTAATCATCCAACTCAATAGCCTGCTCCCACTTTCTCCCAATACCTTTTGATCCCTTTCATCCCAAGGGCTATATCTAACTCTTGTTACTTATGCTAACAAGTCTATTCTGTGATACAAAACCAAAATACTGTGGATGTTAGAAATCCGAAATAAAGCAAAACCGCTGGAAACACACAGCTGGTCAGGCAACATCTGTGGAAAGAGAAACAGGGTTAACGTCTCAGGTCGATAACCTTCCGTCAGAACTGGGAAAAGTAATGGGTTTTAAGCAAGTGAAAGATGGGGCGAGGGTGGGGAAAGAACAAAAGGGAAGGTCTGTGATGAGATGGAAGACCAGGAGAAATTAAATGACAAAAGAGTTGGTGGTGCTGGGTCAAAGGGTGTGGTAATGGGACAAGTAAAGAAACAAAAGCTGTGCCTCGAGGAACTGCTGTCTGATAACAAAACAAGACAGAAACCAGCATAATATCAAAACACGTAAAGAGAAAGGAAACTAAAGGACCAGCATTTATGATCTGAAATTGTTGAGCTCGGTGTTGAGGGGTTAAGGATGCAAAGTACCTAATTGAAAGATGAGACATTGTTCCTCAAGATTACGTTGAGCTTCAATGGAACACTGCAGCAGGCCAAAGACAGAGAGGTCAGGGTGAGAGCAAGATGGAGAATTAGAATGGCAGATGATGGAAACTCGAGTACACACTGAACAGAGGTGTTCCACAAGGCAGCCACCCAAGCTAAGCTTGGTCTCTCCGATGTAGAGGAGACGGCATTGAGAACAGCAAATATAGTATACAAAATTGAAAGAAGCACATATAAGTCGCTGTTACACCAGGAAGAAGTACTGGCGGCATTGGTTGGTGGAAAGGGAGGAGGGAGGAGGTAAAAGGGCAAGTGTTGGATCTCCTGAGCTTGCATAGGATGGCGCCATAGGAGAAAGAAAGGGTGTTGGGGATGATTAAGAAATGGATCAGGATGTTGCAGAAGAATCCGTCCCTTCAGACTACTCACTATGGAGCTGAGGAGGATGATCTGTTAAATACAGAAGCTGATGGAGCAGAAGGCACAGACAAGGGGAAGCCCATCTTGGTTCTGGGAAGGAGGAGAAAGCATGAGAGCAGAAATGCAGGAAATGGAACAGATGCATTCAACGACCCTATCAGTCACAGTGGAGGGGAACTCTTGGTTGAGGAAAATGGAAGACATATCGAAAGTGTTGCTATGAAAGGTTGCATCAACAAACAGATGCAACAGAAATGGAGAAACTGGGAGAATGGAATGGAATCCTTATTGGGCCGGTGCAGGGTGTGAGGAAATAGAGTTAAGGTAGTTGTAGGAATCTGTGGGCTTTTAGTGAATACCCATTGATACCCTATCCCCAGAAATGGAGACAAAGAAGTTGAGGAAGGGAAGGGAAGAGTCAGAGATGGACCACATTGTGGTAATCTGAGGTGCAATACATCTTTAAGAGGATATGAGCAGATTGACCATGTGATTGCATTATCCAATTGCTGTGTAGTGGTAGGCTACAATGTTAATCAGTAGTTTAGAATAGGGTCTAGTTTGAGAAGCACACGTGTTAGTGCTCTGTGTCTTATGTTAATAAACAGCACGTGCTTCATCTGATATGGGTCTCTGCATCTGCAGTATCTTGTTTACCAACTCACTCACAAGTAGATAGGTGTGCAACCATGTTCACTGAGCAAAGTGACCCGATAGAAAGAACATAACAACTGGCGATGAGGCCAAACATGACCAGTCGCCGACACCAAAGAAAGCCGCGAAAATTTAACAGAAGGAAATTAGCCGTACCTTGCAAGGTGATTGTGAGTACAGCCTTCATCAGAGTCACCGAAGTTATCTCTTCCCAGTATGTCACAGTTTGGCCGTATCATTACCAGTTCAATTGACAGAGCACTGTGAGTCTGGGACGTCGATTAACGACATGTTAAGAGACCGATTAATACGTAGGATTAACATAGACACCATTCAAAAAAGGTTGTTGTCAGAAACAAATTTAGGCTTCAGCAAGGCATTGGAGTTGGTGCTCGCAATGGAGACGCAGTTAGGGAACCAGAAGCAATCAAGGGTGCACAAAATGGCGCCATCCTTCACATCGGGAGGGAAGTACCGGTTAGAAATGGCCTGGAAGCGCCGGGCTCTGTGGAAAGGCGGGAAACAGCCGCCATTAACAGACCAGCAAAAAGCAAAAACCATTGCAAAAAAGCAATGATTTAACAGAGAAAATCCACAATAATAACAGCAGAAATGGAACCAGAGAGCCTGCAGATGAACAACAACTTAAAAGAATCAAGTGTTTCTACTGCCATTGTAATGGGCACATTGTGCGATATTGTAAAGACAGATTAAGACAAAAGCAAAAAGGTAGAAATCGTGAAATCCACATAATAGAGGAGCCAAAAGAAACAGAGTCAGATATTTACTCACTATGCAACTTAAAAATGGGCAGAACAGAGCCAATCTTCGTGACAGTGGAAGTCAACAGGAAACCCATCTGAATGGAGGTGGATACAGGGGCATCCAAGAGAGTTATAGGGGAACATGCATTCAAATATCTGAATGAAAGAGACCATTCATTAAATCTGGAAAATTCAGATGCTAAATTAAAGACCTATACTGGTGAGGACATACAAGTAAGAGGTATATGCAAGGTTCCAGTACAGTATGGAAATCAGTCTGTCAATTTACCCCTGATAGTGGTAGCAGGGGAGGGTCCAAGTCTATTTGGTCGGAACTGGCTTTAAGGAAATAAAGTTGGACTGGACTGAGATTTTTCAATTCAGAATGAAAGGCCTGCAAGAATTATTACAGAAGTATGCCTCTGTGTTTAGGGGAGAGCTCGGGAAGATTCAGGGGCTTCAAGCTAAAATCCATGTGGATCCCGGGGCAACCCTCAGATTCTTAAAAGCTAGGCCAGTCTCCTATGCGTTTCAAGAAAAAGTTGATGTCGAATTGGACAGGCTGGAAAGGTTGGGAGTCTTACAACCTGCACAATTTTCTGAATGGGCAGCACCCACACTTCCAGTACTAAAGCCTAACCTTGGTGTGGGACTATGCAGGGACTGCAAGCTGACCATTAACAAAATGGCCAGACTTGACAGGCAACCTATATCAAAAATTGATGAATTGTACTCCAAGTTGACAGGGGGAACCGTATATATGAAGCTTGACATGAGCCACACTTACCAGCAAGTTGAGCTAGAGAAGGCCTCTCGGGATTTTGTGACTATCAACACACATAGGGGGCTATGCCAATATACCAGGTTGCCCTTCGGTGTCTCATAGGCTTGTGCCATTTTCCAACAGACAATGGAAAATTTACTTCAAGGCTTGCCCCATGTTGTGGTTTATTTCGATGATGTCCTAGTAACAGGATGAACTGATGAAGAACACTTGGTTAACCTGGAAGAGGTATTGAAGCATTCCTCACAATTGAAAAGAGAAAAATGTTTCTTCCAAGCAAAAGAAGTGGTTTCCCTGGGTCATAGGGGCAACTCCCAGGGCCTTCACCCAGTAGGAGACAAGGTGAGAGCTATTCATGAGGCGCCAGCCCCGAAAAATGCCACGGAACTCTAGTCCTTCTTGGGAATGATTAACTACTATGGCTGTTTTCTCCCAAATTTGTCAACAGTACTGGCTCCATTATACGGTTTGTTCAAGAAAAACCACAGGTGGACTTGGCAAGCTCCACAACGACAAGCTTATATGACAGTAAAGCAGTTGCTACATTCATCGGCGCTGTTGGTACATTTCGACCCAAAGAAGAATTATTTTTGACCTGCGGTGCATCCCCTTACGGAGTAGGGGCAGTACTCTCTCATTGGATGGCGGATAACTGAACGGCCCATTGGTTACATCTCAAGGACACTCAGTGTTGCAGAATGAACTTACTCACAAATAGAGAAAGAAGGCTTATCCATTGTATTTGGCATTAAGAAGTTCCACCAATACATCCATGGTCACCAATCCACTACTGTATCCGACCACAAGCCACCACTAGGCTTGTTTGGGGAAGTTAAGGCAATACCCCCGATTGTCTCGGCATGCATCCAAAGGTGGGCACTGATTCTAGCTGCTTGCGAATATACTTTTATCCACCGGCTGGGAAGCCAGATTGCAAATGCCGACACACTGAGCAAATTACCTCTAAAAAACAGCAACGTGAATGTCTCAATTCCTTAAGAATTTGTCTTGTTTTTAAAATTTCTGGATGCGTCACCAGTACGTGCCAAACAAATAAGAGAATGGACAGACCGCAATCTAGTTTTGTTTCAAGTAAGGGAAAAAGTTTTACAGGAATGGTCCAACAAGCCAAAGTCAGATGAAATGAAACCCTATTTTAATAGGAGATACGAGCTCACCTGCCAGAATGGCATCTTGCTGTGGGGAGTGAGAGTCCTTGTGCCTCCGAGAGGAAGACAACCATTATTGACCGGATTGCATAGTGCTCACCCCGGCATCTCTAGAATGAAAGTGTTGGCGTGCAGCGACTCATGGTGGCCAGGGATTGATACAGAAATCGAAAACTTAGTCAAGAGCTGCATGCAGTGCCAACAGGTACAGAAATTGCCTCCTTCTGCCCCACTGCATCCTTAGGAATGGCCAGGAAGGCCATGGATCCGCCTCCATGTTGACTACATGGGGCCATTTTTGGGCACAATGTTTCTCTTGATTATAGGCGCTCACTCAAAGTGGATGGATGTATTCGAGGTGAGATCACCCACATTCGCAACCGCCGTAGACAATTTGCGCCAGAGTTGTTCGATACACGGGTTACTAGAGATAATAGTATCTGATAATGGAACGGCATTCACTAGCAGAGAATTCCAAAGATTTACAAGTCTCAATGGCATGACACAAGACCTCACCATACCACCCTGCATCCAATGGGTTGGCCGAGAGGGCAGCCCAGACCTTTGAGTCCGGAATGAAAAACTGGATGAAGACTTTATTGCAACTAGCTTATCACGTTTCCTACTCAGCTAAAGGACTATGCCACACACGACCACTGGTATTGCCCCCACAGAGTAATTGATGCAGAGACGCCTCAGGACACGTTTGAGTCTCCAAAGGCCAAATTTAGGGGGGAGAGTAGAGAGAAGTCAGGAGGCCCAGGAAAATGGACACGATTACCACAGTCGTGAAAGAAACTTCACTGTTGGAGACACAGTTTTTGCAAAGAACTTTGGAGATGGGCCAAAATGGCTATCAGGTGAAGTTAGTGCAGTGACAGGACCCGTTTCCTATCACATATCGGCCGAAGGTCAGATAATTAGGAGACACATAGATCACCTCAGGAAAAGGGAAACAGATCTACAAGAAAGGATGCACCAAGCATTCCCGTTTGAGTCTACACCACATGTGGAAGGAACGCCACTTGGTTTGGAATTGCCTGTGGGATCCATTCAGCCTGAGAGAGTCGAAGAAACAAACTTACAGGCTCCTACTGGAGAGCCAAGTGGACAGATGATTCCTGAGGTGGAGGCCTCGAATAAACCATCTGAAGTCGTAGAACTACGACTTTCAACACATTTAATGAAGCCTCCAGAGATTTTGAATTTGTAAATAGTTGATTTATGTAAATAGTTGATAAATTGTAAAGATTGTAAATTGCACTTTCGAGTAAAGTGGGAGGATGTGGTAATCAGAGGTGCAATACGCCATTTAGAGAATGTGAGCAGATTGACCATGTGATTGCATTATCCATTTGCTGTGTAGCACGGGCTACAATGTTAATCAGTAATTTATAATTGGGTCTGGTTTGAGAAGCGCACATTGTGTTAGTACTCTATATCTTGTGTTAATAAACAGCCTTACATTGGTCTCTGCGTCTGCAGTGTCTTGTTTACCAACTCACCCACCAGTAGATAGATGTGCAACTGTGTTCACTGAGTAAAGCGACCCGACAGAAGAAACATAACACACGTGAAGGTAAGAGAAAGGTAGAATTTGGAAACAAAGTTGGTGAAATTTTCCAATGCAGGACGAGAGTAGGAAATGGCACTGATACAGTCATCAATGTAATGGAAAAGTAGGGGGCCCAAGTAGGATTGGAACAAGGGGTGTTCCACATATCTCACAAAATGCCAGGCATAACTGGGACCCATGTGGTTATCCATAGCAACACCTTATATTTGGAGAAAATAAGTGGAGTTAAAGGAGAAGTTATTCAATGTGAAAACAAGTTCATCTGGGCGGAGTTGGTTGTCGATGGGAATTGGTTTGGTCACTGTTCAAGGAAGAAGTGGAGAGCCTTCAAATTCTCCTGATGTAGGGGTGGAGGTGTAGAGGGATTGGACATCCATGGTGAAGTGCAGACAGTTAGGCCCAAGAAATTAGAAACTGTTAAAGTGATGGAGAACCTCGGAAGAGTCATGGACATAGGTAAGAAGAGACTGAACAAGGGAAGAAAAAAAGAGCCGAGATAAGGAGAAATCAGTTCAGTGGGGCAGCAACAGACTGAAATGATAGATCTACCAGGGCAATCTATTAATGGATCTTCGGAAGGAGGTAGAAGCAAATATTTTGGGGTTGGCATTATGTAGTACTTTGGCAAACACCTTTTGAAAGTCCAGATACATTACATCAACTTGCACTACCCTCATCAGCCCTCTCCATGGAACATGTTCATGTTAGTCAAACACAATTTGCTTTTAACAAATCTGTGCTGACTTTCATTTATTAGCCCATTATTTTCCCAAGGCTTAAACAGTTCCTATCACCGATGTTAGGCTGACTGGCCTGGTGGTTGTTGAATTTATCCCTCGCCCCCTTTTTGACATTTTCAATCCTTCAGTCCTCTGACACCAGCCCCAAATCTAAATAGGTCTGGAAGGTTGCAGTCACAGCAACCACAACTTCAACCCTTACTTCCTTCAGCAACCTAGGACGCATCCCATATGATCCAGGTGACTTGTCTCATTGAAGACTGCCAACCTATTAAGTATATCCTCTCTATTTTAATCTTATCTAATATTACTATTACTTCCTCTTTTTCTGTTACATTGGCAGCATTCTCTTCCCTGGTGAAGATAAAAAGTATTCATTTACTGCTTCCTGTCCCCAAAAGAGATCTCCTTTTTCATTTCTAATCGATTCCACCCTTCCTTTGACTACCTTTTTGCTATTTATATGTTAACAAAAGACTTATGAGTTCCCTTTTATGTTAGCCTCTAATATGCCTTTTTTTATTCACGCTTTGTTCTTTACTATGTTATGAACCTTACAATTGTCTTGTTTTTCTGTCTCATTTTAACCTCTACATCTTCAATAATCCAGGGGCTCTAGCCTTGGATGCACTTCTTTTCCTCCTCAGGGGAATGAGTCTACTCTGAACCTGAACCATCTCCTCTTTGAGAACCTCCCATTGTCTATTTACTGTTTACCAATTTTTGATTCTAATCTATCTGAATGAAATCCCTTTTCAACTCAATGAAATTAGTCCTCATCCAATTAAGTACTTTTATGATTGATTATTCCTTGCTCTTTCCCATAACTATTCTAAATCTGATTATATTATGATCACTCTTCCCCAAATGCTCTCCCACTGAAACATGCTCTACTTCATTCTCCAGAACTAGATCCATCATTGCTTCCTTCCTCATTGGGCTGAAAACACATTGATAAAGTTCTATTGCACAGATTTCAGAAATTCCTCCCCATCTTTACCTTTTATACTACTACTTGTATCTTTTTGTAATCTGCCTGAAACTTTACTCCTCAATATCCATCTCGCTATTTGGTGGCCTACTGCTTACACTCAGTAGCATAACAGCTCCTCCATTCTTCCTTAATTCTAACCAAATAGATTCTGTCCTTGGCTCATCGACTACATCATCCTTCTCCTGTGTTATAATCAGTTTCTTCGTTTACTGGCTGTGTTTGGTCCCAACACCATGCATGCGCAGTTGTACTGTTTCACTCTGTAATGTAATTACAAGTGAACAGTTGGCAGTGGCCAGGGGCAGAGGTGCTTATCAAACAGTTCATAAGATATTTTAAGCAAATGCAGAAGTTGTAAGAAAACATTAGGCAAGACCCCCTTCTCCAAACCAGTTAAAGAAAACTCACATTGCGCCCAACGTTTACCCCACAGCTCCCCAAATTGGAGCAGGCCACCGAAGGAAGCAGTGGGGCTTGTCCCAGGTACCGATTCAGTGGTTTAACCCACCCATGATCTCACTCTGGGCCTCAGTTGGTAATAAATTTGTCCGCAGCCCTGATTGGCTTACACGCAGACCCACCCCCTCAAACTGACATACGACCTTACTGCTGGTCGATATGGGCGTCAATCATAAGCAGGTTAGGTTATCAGGTTAGGTTGCGCAGTAGCCACTCTCTGACAGGTTTTTGCTGGCACTGTGTCTCTTGCCAATGACATCATTGGTTTTCTGCGCATGTGTGGACAAGTGGGCATGCGCAGACGGGTATTGGTGGCCATTTTGCATGGCTATCTTGCGTTGGCAGGAGACATAGTGCTGTTTAACACTTTCAACCCTTCCCTCCATTTTGTCCTACCCTACCTTACCCAAATACCTTGTAGCCGGTGAATACTTTCTATGTGTGACTTTCTGAAATTGATGGCCCCTAGTTTATACCTCCCCCACAAGTCGAAACATCATCTTTGCCCTTACCCTATTAAACTCTTTCATAATCCTAGAGACCTCTATTCGGTCACCCTCACTGGTCATATTCTCAATAAGGTGCAACTGCAGAACAATCTAGGGGTACAGGGATTGCTGCCACAATTGCTGGGTAATATAAGATTCTGGATTGGGGCACTAAATAGTGGTGCATTATGTTAGTTAGATCACATATGTAGGGATGTGGGTTGTTTTCGACGCCCTGCTATAGATTGTACAGCAAATTCAGAAGAATGGTGCTGGGGTGGAGGAGATGCTTACAATGTGAGACATGAGATACTCATTGTAGTCACACGGTCAATAAGGTTAAGGGAAAGTGTCCAAATTTATTAGGGGGCTTGGGATAATAAATAATGAAAGGTTATTTATACCGGTCCATAAATGACTAACAAATGGAGGGTGTTCATTGAGGATTAATGCCAGAAACATAAGGGGAGTGTTGGAAGAGTTTCTGCAGGTTTCTTAGGATGTAGATTGCATTACTACAAGTGGTGATTAAAACTCATTCAATCAGAAGGAGCTAGGTAAACACTTGAGGAAATAAAAACTAAAGGTCCTGGGGAAAGAGGCAGAAGATGGGATTTGAGAAAATGTGCGTGCTTGTCTTGTTGAGGGGGTGGGTAGGGTTGTCAATTAGGGATCAACCTACTGGACTCTGCTGCAAATAACCAGTGAGAAAACAGTACAGGGCATTTTAAAAAGCTTGGGTTTCATTTCATTTGAGTTGAACCCTTTCGTTTACCAGCCATTTTGGAGATTGAAGAAAGGGCCGTTTGACTGGGTGGGGTACTTGAAGGTGGAAGGTCATATGATGGACCACTAGAGACCTGTCCAGCCACAATTGGTAGGGAAGGTAAAATTCCTTGGGGCAGCTCTAAGAAATTCCTGGCAGTAGAGTATCACCAATGCCAGTTGATGGGCCAAATGGCCTCCCCTCTGCCAAGATGCCAATGATTAAGCTTCCCGGGTACAAATTTAGTGGAACACTGGACTTGCTATATATTGTATGGGTATTCATTGGTGAATTTAGTTTGCAGCAGAGATTACATATGCGTAATTTATCATTTAAAAAATTTAAAAGACATTTTGTACAATATTAAACATGATCAATATAATATTCCTGGGTAATATTTAGTATAATTTTATATAAACTCAGTGATCAGGAGTATATTTCACACAATATAAGGAAAAATGTGAGATTCTCTAAGAAAACAGCATTGGAGAGGGACTAATTGGTTAGCCCTTTCAAAGAGCCAGCACGGGCACAAAGGGCTGAATGTCCCCTCTCCATCCTGTTCAGATTCTGTGATTCCAGTTGATGTGATCAGTCCTGTTGATGAGATGAATATTTTAGCATGCTGCTTGGTGCCGCATTCAGGATTACGTTTAATATCAACGGGACCATTTCCTGTGAAGTGTACAAGGTGGGTTTGTAGGTGGGGTGGGGGGTGGGGGGGGGTGGGGGGAGTGAATTTTAATCTTGGTGGGAATAGCAACAGCGTGCACCATCTAGAAGAGAGGCTGTAGAAAGTATCACCTAGAAGAGCAGGGGCGACGGACAATTGTGAACACCATCACCTGCAAGTTCCCCTCCAAGTTAGACACCTTCCTGGCTTGGAAATATATCACCGTTCCTTCATTATCGCTGGGTCAAGACCCTTGGAACTCCCTTCCTAACTGCACTGTGTGTGTACCTACACTGTTGCGTTCCTCTGTTTATTGTAAACATACCAATCATACAACAAGGATTGACAAAACAATGATGTAGGTTCTTTATTTGAAGGTAAGGCTATATATATATATAATGGTAACTGGGAGGCAATGTATACATGTCTGACCTGTAGAACTGCTGCTGTGCCCTGTCTGCAGAGTCATGGGATTAAACATCACATCCTGTCTCGTGGTGGGTAGTGATAGTCAGCGGTTTAAGGTAAGCCACCCTTAAAGGTACATGCACATCACAACATACACCGCATGGGCCTGCAGTGGTTCAAGGGGAACGCCCAACACCACCTTGTCAAGTCGGGATGGTGTGTGACTTGGAGGGGAATTAGAGGTGATGGAGTTTCCTGTGCATCTGCCGCTCTTTATTCCCAGGGGGAGGCTGTGGAGTTTGGAAGTGTTGTTCGAATTCTGTAGGTGATGCTACATCCTGGAGGGAAGACAAAGCTTCAGGAGCATTCAACAACAACAACAACAGCTTTTATTTATGTAGCACCTTTAACATAATAAAATGTCCCAAGGCTCTTCACAGGAACGTTATGAAACAAATATATGACACTGAGCTTCACAAGGCCTTATTAGGTCAGATGACCAAAGGTTTAGTCAGGGAAGTCGGTTTTAAGGAGTGTCATAAAGGAGGAAAGCAAAGGTAGAGAGGCAGAGAGGTGTGGGAAGGGAAGTCCAGAGCTTGAAGTCAAGGCAGCTGATGGTGCAGCTACCAATGGTGGAGAGATTAAAGTTGGGAAAGCTCAAGAGGCCAGGATTAGAGGAGAATCGAAATCCGGAGGGCCGTTGGGCTGGTGAGATACAGAGATAGGGAGGGGGCAGGGCCATGGAGGAGTTTGAAAACAAGCAGGAGGATTTTAAAAGCAAGAAATTGCTAGACCGGGAGCCAATGTGGCTCAGTGAGGGTTTCAGCAGTCGATGAGCTGAGACAGGGACAGAGTCAGGCGATGTTACAGAAGTGGAAGTAGGCGGCCTTAAAGATGGTGCAAATGTGAATTCATTCTGATATTTTCTGATTCGATTGCAGCAGCATTGTTTTAAACCATGATGTTTAGTATGCTGAGCAGTTCCTGGGACTAGTTAGTATTCTGTACAATACCCTAGTCATAGTGTCTGCTACCTGCTTCAACAGTGAGTGGGTTACAGCTCAATCTTGTATTAGCACTCACTAATACAATGGTTCACTGTTACTTGTCCTCTGGGACATTCCTTCATCATGGTTGTGACCCTCAAGAAGAACAAGGCTATACACCCGAGGAACAGTAGAACCTTTCCCTTTTTCTGCCAGTTAAGCCTGGTGTTTGAGGAACTGTGAGGGGGGAGTAATGTTGACCATGTGTTCAGCCTTATAGGGGGAAATGACATAATCAGGCAAGGCCAAAGGGTTGCGGAGATTTAAGGGAACTGTTGAGCACAGTCCCCCAACACAAGGTAGGTCTATCAGTGGCCTCCAGGGAGGGAATCCAGTCAAAGGGGGAGGTGGGTGAAATCCAGGGCAGGACTGTGGGCCCTGGAGAACCTCAAGGCATGTGAAACCCCTTTACAGCTAATGTGGAGCTTTTTGAAGTGTATAGTCACTGTTGTAGTGTGAGAAATGTGGCAGCTAAATTTGGTACAGCAGAATGTCACAGTCAGCAATGTAATAAATGACCAGCTAATCTGTGTTTTGCGATGTTGGTTAAGGGATAAGTATTGGCCTGAACAGCGGGGAGAACTTTCCCGCTCTTCTTTGAAATGGTGTCATGGCATCTTTTACATGTAACTGAGAGGGCAGACAGGACAATGGTTTAATGCCTCATCCAAAAGGTGCACCACCATGAACGTCAGACTAGACGTTGTGGTCAAGTCCCTGGGGTGGAAATTGAATCCACATTCCTCTGACTCAAGAGATAAGAGTGCGACCCACCAAGCCACGATAATTCATTACCTTTGAAAAGGCATGCAGATCTCTGAAATGGCTGCCATGGAAACGGAAGACTGTGCAAATAGCCCAGTCTATGTGGAGGATGAGATAGCTGGTCTTTGTTTGAAACGTTTAGGTTACAAGCTGTCCTCTACAGCTGTTAAGCTGTGTTTAACTTTTATATTTCTGTTATGGGGAATAGGACAAGTTTAGATTGGCCACATGGGAGCCTATGAGATTCTGTTGACTCCAGCTCTGATCCTCGCTATTAGATAATGATGATACCTGTCTCTTAATCATGTTTCTTTCGCTCTACTCTGCATCGTCTATGGCCATCAATCTGTTCCTGCAGGCCTAATTTCTGTTCCTATGTGTTATGGTCTTGTGGTCTTTCTGTTACTTCTCCTCCGAGCTTCAGGAATGTTTACACTTGTGTGTGGGGTGGAGAACAGGGAGGGAGAAAGCAGGGGGCGTGAGACTCATTGGACAGTGCTTTCAAAAAGCCCGAACAGGCACAATGGGCTGAAGGGACCCCTCCTGTGCTGTAAGACTCCACAAGTTTTTAAAATGTCGGTATTTTGAAAAGCCTTTCTGTCGCAGGGAGCGTATGTACAATTTAAATCAGCAGGACAAAAGGAAAAACATTAACACGCATTTGTAGAGGGTTCGAAGGAGGTTTGCTAGAATGGTACAAGGGACGAGGGTCTTTAGAGGTGTGGAGAGGATGGTGAAGCTGGGATTGTTCTCCTTAGAGCAGGGAAGGTGAAGGGGGGATCTGAGGGGAGGTGTTCAAAATGATAAATAAGAAGGAACTGTTCCTACTGTCAGGAGGGACAGTAGTAATCAGACGTCACTGATTTAAGATATTGTTGGGTTGAATTTTCTGCCCTTCTGCCATTGGGACCGGGGGCAGACAGACTCCGAAAATGGCGAGGCCGGCTGGTGTGCTGGCTTCCCAACCCTGATCCCAGCTTTCGTCATTTTGACACTCGCAGGTTTGGGGCTTGGGAAGGTTGCCCACTGGGAAGCGGGCACCCAGGGGCAGGCTGGGGTGCCAGTGCTCCAAGACAGGTCTACAGTCCCTCTGTGTCTATCTGTGTGGGCGTGCACCCACAGGCTGCCCTGTAGAGGGGTTCCCCAGCCCCCCACAGTGGCAGCCTGGCCGCTTTTTTTTCCATGTTTCCATTCAGGTTTGTAAGAAGTGGCTGAGCGGGCGGGCACCTTCTGGCTGAGGTGCCCCCTCAGCTACTCACCTTGAACTGCAGCCGGGACTCCTCTGAAGCTGGAAGGCCTCTGATTGGTCCTCCTGTTAGAATCTGCCCGCTGCCTTTAACAGGGATGGGGAACCTGTCACCCTGTCAATTATGGGCTGATCGACAGGAAAATCACCAATGTAATCACTTCCCGGCCGGAGGCAGCTTGGAGACCCTGAAAACAGCCACAACTCCTGTCCCCCTTTCTTGGGGAAATTTTAGCCCATTGTTGTGACCTGGAAAGCACTGCCTGAAAGACTGGTGGAGGCAGATCCAACAGGAACTTGCAAAAGGGACTTGGAGAAATACTTGAAAAGGAAATATTTGATTGGTACAACTTGGCTAGCCCTTTCGCTCAGCCCGATGGGGTGAATGGCCACCTTCTGAGCTGTATGATTCTATGTGAACCATTAGTATTTTTAAGACTGCATCAGCCTTCTAATGGGCCAGTTTTCACAAGAACAGTCAAGTGTTTTCGCTGGGGTTAGAAGGTGTCAATGTAAAACAAATCAGGTTACCAGACGCAACTGGAAGCTTCCAGAATCAATTAGATCAGATGGTGAGAAAATGAACGGTGAATAGAATGGAACAAATTCTTTTTCTCCCAATGTCAGTAATGCAAAAACATGAGCTAGAGTGGTTTAAGATGAGCTGATGGTTTTTGAGAGTCAAGGTTAAAGTGTGTTTTTATTTGGCATTTATCCACCTAGCCGACACACCTCACTACCCCCCACCAAAAGGAGGTACATGCTAAAATGCTACTTTAAAATTTTTAAAATTACTCTTGAAGAAACTTTCTGTGACTTAGCAGGGAGCTATCTTCTACGGAGATATGTTTATACAAGCTTAGTTGCAACCACTGTGAAGAGGTGAAGAGAGTGTTCTCTGATATAATAACTGAATTTACTAAACATTCCTTTGGAATTGCCAAGGTTTGCAGATTGAGAGGGGCAGAAATGTTAATGAGCTTCACTTGATTGAAATAAATTGCATTGAAATTTCCAAATTTAAGATTCCTCCCCCTCCTCCTTCAGGTACACTGCCCTAAGAGGCCATTGGCGACGATGGACTTCTACTGGATTGGTCCATGGTTACGCAGCAGGGGGAGGCAATGGCATTGTGGTATTGTTGTTGGACTAGTAATCCCGAGACCCAGCGTAATGCCCTGGGCCTGGGTTTGAATCCCACCATAGCAGACGGTATAATTTGAATTTAATTTTTTTTAAAATCTGGAATTAAAAGTCTAATGATGACCATGAAACCATTGTTGATTGCCCTTTAGGGAAGGAAATCTGTTGTCCTTACATGTGACTACAGATCCATATTGACTCTTAAGTGCCCTCTGAAATGGCCTAGCAAACCATGCCACTTCACTACAAAGTCACAAAAAGGGAATGAAACTGGACAGGGCACTTGGTATTGACCTAGGTACCAGAAACGACAACGGCAATCTCAACCCTGTTGACCCTGCAAAGTCCTCCTTACTAACATCTGGGGGCTAGTGCCAAAATTTGGAG
This sequence comes from Cetorhinus maximus, assembly GCF_964194155.1. NCBI lineage: Eukaryota > Metazoa > Chordata > Chondrichthyes > Lamniformes > Cetorhinidae > Cetorhinus > Cetorhinus maximus. The sequence continues at coordinate 13,472,413 of NC_135889.1, forward strand.
AGCTGAGACAGACTAGTCAAGCAACAGAATCATATCATACAGATAATGTCCCAGACACCACCACCACCATCCCTCGGTATTTCCTGTCCCACCGGCAGGACAGACACAGCAGAGGTGGCGGCACAGTGGTATACAGTCAGGAAGGAGTTGCCCTGGGAGTCCTCAACATCAACACCGGACCCCATGAAGTCTCATGGCATCAGGTCAAATATGGGCAAGGAAACCTCCTGCTGATTACCATGTACCGCCCTCCCTCAGCTGATGAATCAGTGCTCCTCCATGTCGAACACCACTTGGAAGGGTGCACAATGTACACTGGGTTGGGGACTTCAATGTCCATCGCCAAGACTGGCGCAGTAGCACAACTGCTGGCCGAGTCCTAAATGACATAGCTGCTAGACTGGGTCTGTGGCAGTTGGTGAGGGAACAAACAAGAGGGATAAACATACTTGACCTCATCCTTACCAACCTACTTGCCGCAGATGCATCTGTCCATGACAGTATCGGTAGGAGTGACCACCGTACAGTCATTGTGGAGACCAAGTCCTGCCTTCACATTGCCATCGTGTTGTGTGGCATTACTACTGTGCTAAATGGGATAGATTTCGAACAGGTCTAGCAACTCAAGACTGGGCATCCATGAGGCACTGTGGGGCAGCAGCAGAATTGTTTTCAACCACAACCTGTAACCTTATAGCCCGGCATATCCCCCACTCTACCATCATCATCAAGCCAGGGGATCAACACTGGTTCAATGAAGAGTGCAGGAGGGCATGCCAGGAACAGCACCAGGCATACCTAAAAAATGAGGTGTCAGCCTGATGAAACTACAACACAGGACTACTTGCGTGCCAAAAGCATAAGCAGCAAGAGATAGACAGAACTAAGCGATCCCACAACCAACGGATCAGATCTAAGCTCTGCAGTCCTGCCACATCCAGTCATGAATGGTGGTGGACAATTAAACAACTCACTGGAGGAGGAGGCTCCACAAATATCCCCATCCTCAATGATGGAGGAGCCCAGCACATCAGTGCAAAAGATAAGGCTGAAGCATTTGCTACAACCTTCAGCCAGAAGTGCCAAGTGGATGATCCATCTCAGCCTCCTCCGGAGGTCCCCAGCATCACAGATGCCAGTCTTCAGCCAATCCAATTCACACCATATAATATCAAGAAACAGATAAGGACACTGGATACTGCAAAGGCTATGGGCCCTGACAATATTCTGGCAATAGTACTGAAGTCTTGTGCTCCAGAACTTGCCATGCCCCTAGCCAAGCTGTTCCAGTACAGCTACAACAGTGGTATCTAGCCGGCTTTGTGGAAAATTGCCAGGTATGTCCTGTACACAAAGCAGAAAAAATCCAACCCGTCCAATTACCGCCCCATCAGCAGTGGTGTAATGGAAGGGGTCAGCGACAGTGCTATCAAATGACATTTGCTTAGCAATAACCTGCTCACCAATGCCCAGTTTGGGTTCCACCAGGGCCACTCAGCTCATGACCTCATTACAGCCTTGGCTCAAATATGGACAAAAGACAAACATGGACCTCTCGAGGTGAGGTGAGAATGACTGCCCTTGACACCAAGGCTGCATTTGACAGAGTGTGCCATCAAGGAGCCCTAGCAAAACTGGAATCAATGGGAATCAGGGGGAAAACTCTCAACTGGTTGGAGTCATACCCTGCACAAAGGAAGATGGTCGTAGTTGTTGGAGGTCAGTCATCTCAGTTCTAGGACATCACTGCAGGAGTTCCTCAGGGTAGTGTCCTAGGCCCAACCATCTTCAGCTGCTTCATAAATGACCTCCTTCCATCATAAGGTCAGAAGAGGGGATGTTCGCTGATGATTATACAATGTTCAGCCACCTTCAGTGGCCATCAAGTTCTGAAGTGGGATTTGAACCCAGAACTCCTGACCAAGAGGTAGGGACACTGCCACAGCATCTCCCAAATTTAAGGTTATACATAGAATTTACCTCTATTTGCCTCAACGCTTCTGTGTGGTAGTGCTTTCCACATTCCATTCGCTCTCTGAATTCCCTCTTGGGTATATTCGGAAACAACCCCCCTCCAACTAACCTATCAAACACCATCAGAATTTTAAAGACCACTATGGGATCACCTCTCAGCCCTTTCCTTTTGGAAGAAAACAGCCCTGCCTGTTACACCTTGCTGTTGTCTACCAATGGCAGATTGCTGTAATATGTGATGCAGATTGGTGACTTGCTGGTTGGTGAAAGATGCGATGTCTTTTATTAAAATAATTTAACTGCTTTTGAACTGGTCTATGTGGATGAGGCGCGTTGGTGTAACTGGGGAAAGAGTCCCTTTCATTTATAGTATGGGAAAAATAGAACGATTGACATTAATTATCAGCTTAATATAACATAGTCAATAATTAACCCAAGAAAGAATCCAGGAGGAACTTACTTAGTCAGAGAATGGTTAGAATGTGGAGCTTGCTACCACATAGAATAGTTTGAGACGAATAGTATAGATGCACTTTACTCACTGAGAGGTGATGAGTGTGAAGCATCTCAGAGAGTAGCTCCAGCTATTTAAACTTTGTAAGTAGTTAGCATGTAAGTACATTTTTTGAGCAAAAGACCATTGCCCCCAGCGTGAGATCTCTTCTGGAGTGAGAAGCCAACGAATAACCCGCAATAACAAAAACATTTTCCTGTTGGGCCGTATGTCCTGTTTCTGTCCCTAGGCAAGAGTTTAGCAGCCAGTTTCAGACTGTAGTCCCTTAGAGTACAAAGTTCAGTTACAGTGAGATATGAAAAGGAGACAACGTAAACTGCATTTCAATCTAATATTCTGTTGAGAAAAAAGCAAGAACACAAACAATTAAATATTGGCAAAGAATTTTTGAAGAGGGAAATGTGATTGATGTTTAGAGACATGGATCTTGGAGCATCCCACACCCCCCCCCCCCCCCCCCACCAAAACCTGGAAATTGAAATTTGCTGACACTTTTCGCTACATTTTCCAGCAATATGAAGTTCATTTTGATTGGGTGCTGGATTCAAAGTAATTTATGCCGGAAGTGTACAAAGATCTCCTTTGCCATCTTGCTTGTTCCCATTGTAACGCCTTGGAGCCTGGACAAGCCCAATTGACAGCTTTATTTTTTTTTAAGGAGGGGGGGACAAATCCCACATGAGACCTTCTCAGGCAGGGTAAAACCTCGAATGATTCACAGGTAACGAAATCTGTGGCCGAATGGCTACTTCTTACTTTATTCCAGAATTCTACATCAATCCTTTAAATTTGTTCTGGGCCACCCTCATGTGTTCACTGTATCCCGACACACGCAAGAGTTGGAGTTCACCAGGAGCAGGGGAGAGCAGCAGGGAGTCGAAGAAAGCAGCTGTATTTGATGTCATGTTATGTGACATATGTGCAGTTCATAGATATGCTCGTAAAGTTATCACTTTAAAACCCCGTGATTGACAATATAACATACTTTGGCTGATGGTTGGATAGTTTGTGCGTGGGTTTTAATTGTATATATGCAGCAGACCAATTAAAATACAGGTTGCCAAATGAATGTTTTGTTCTGATTTTCATTCCCACGTATTCCAAGTCGGAGGGAGGTCTGTCCCAGGCTTTCTGGTGAAGAGGAATTGTTAACTGCTATGCGGTTTCTCAAAAATCTCACCATCCCGGCTTTCCAAAAGAAAACATGCGTTGGTATTTTTCCAAGCAATATAAAACATGCCAACGTTAAAAAAAATAGTTACTTAGCTCCATCATTGTGGAAGATCGTATTTTCTTCTTTGTAGTTTTAGCCTGGTTCCAATCCACATGACATGACAAAAATCTGCTCGTGGTTCTGTAATTATAACCAGATAACTTCTGCAAAGATGAGGCTGTCACTTATACTGGTAAAGGCAGAGCAGCAAGTAAACGGAAAAGAAGGAAACTTGCATTTTTATAGCGCCTTTCACGCCCTCAGCACATCTCAAAGTGCTTTGCAACCAATGAAGTACTTTTGAACTGTTGTAATATAGGAAATATTTATGCACAGCAAGATTCCACAAACAGCAATGTGATCATTTTTACATGGTGTTGATTGAGGGATAATTATTGGCAAGGGCTCCCCTGCTCCTCTTCAAAAGGTGCCATGGGATATTAAACGTCATGGTAGAGAGGGCCTTGGACTAATGTCTCATCAGAAAGACGGCACCTCCTACCGTGCAACGCTCCCTTGGTATTGCACTGGACTGTCAGCCTGGATTTTGTGCTCAGGACCCTGGCATGGGAGCAACGTCCATTGGACAATACTCCATCGCATTGCAGTATTTAAACTTAGAAGTGTCAGTTGGTAGCACCCTCACCTCTGAAGGCTGTGGGTTGAAACCCGACTACAGGACGTGAGTGCACAATCCAGGCTGACACTCCCAGTGTCACTAGGTGAGACATTAAGCTGGACATTAAAGATCCCAAGGCACCACGTGGCAACTAAAATACTGTTCTTCCCTCAATCAACATCACTCCAAACAAAAAAGATGCTTCATCACATCACAGGGGGAAGTGGTGGAGGCAGTGGTATAGTGGTACTGTCATTGGCTTAGTAATTCAGAAACCAAGGGCAATTCTCTGGAGACCTGGGTTCAAATCCCACCACAGGAGGTGGTGATATAAAAAATCTGGAATTAAAAGTCTAATGATGACCATGAAACCATTGTCAATTGTTGTAAAAACCCAACTGGTTCACTAATGCCCTTTAGGGAAGGAAATCTAGTCTACATGTGACTCCAGACCTACAGCAATGTGGTTGGCTCTTAAGTGCCCTCTGAAATGGCCTAGCAAGCTAAGCCAAGGGCAATTAGGGATGGGCATTAAATGCCCAGTGGTGCCCCCACCCCATGAACGGATAATTTTTTAAAAATCCCTGTTTGTGGGCTCCTGCCATTTCATGGGACATTTCAAAGCAATTTGGTCTAGGAGAGGTGTCACATAAACACCATTCCTTCCTCGAAGAACAAGACAAACTCTGCCAAAACAGTTTCTTACGGAGCCAGATTAGGAGGTTTGACGAGGAACAAAGCAGATCTCCACATCAAGGAGTCAGAGCCTACACTTGTGTGTGGAGGGAACATTTGAGCGCTGAGATAATGGGAATTCAGTGAGGAGCCACAGGAATGAAGCTGGCTGGACAGTGATTACTGAATTGCACAACAGGGAGTGTGGAAAACTAAAAATAGAAAGGGAGCCAAAACAAAAAAAAAATGACAAACAACAAAGATTAAATGCTTTCTCTGGACTGGAAAAGCAATGCAAAATAAAATTAAAAAATACTTCATAACAGGATGTGATCTTGTTTTTTTCTCTGTAGAAACTATGATTATGCGCCTAACAAAAGTATAAAGGAAAATAAACAGCTCAAAACGAGTGTAATTCCTTCGAGTCCCGATATCACTAGCTATGGTTTCCTTTATTTTCAAACTTGTGCCTTACGGGCGAGTGGAAGAAGATTATCTTTCTGTTCAAAAATTGCAATGAGAGTAAGATAGCAAGCGGTGCACAGAGTGGGAGAGTGGGAGAGTCAACGCATGGATCATCCTCCGCTCACAGTGGTGTTTGGATTCCGCTCCCAAGGGGCTCCTGTTCTTATCTCTCAAGCAAACGCGCGATAGAAATATAAATCAGATCTGGGTTCAGCGGCTTCAATGAGTGAGAGACACAAAGATGGCACAAATCAAGGAGAAAACTAAGAAACGTAGGTGTTGAAGTCCAAAGAGATGTTGCTAAGCTGCCTCATAATCTGCAATGTGCCGGGGATAAGATAGCTGCAATAATGTCAGCTGTAGCTCAGTGCTAGCACCACCACCTCTCCAAAAGACTCCAGCGCATAATCCAGGCCGACACTGCAGTGCAGTGCTGAGGGAGTGCCACACTGCTCAAGCTGCCATCCTTTGGATGAGGCCTTAAGCTGCCGAGGTCCCATCAGTCCCCTCAGGTGGACATGTCACTGTTTCAAAGGAGTGGGGGGGGGGGGGTGGGTGGGTGGGTGTTCTCCTCAGAGTCCTAGCCAATGTTTATCCTTCAACCAACATCACTAAAACACATGATCCGGTCATTATCACACTGTGGTTTGTGGGAGCTTGCTGTGCACAAATTGGCTGCTGCATTTCCTACATTACGACAGTGAGTAGAATCCAGAAAGTGCCTCATTGGTGTAAAGCACTTTGGGATGTCTGGAGGTCATGGAAGGCGCAATGGAAATGAATCTTTTTCTTTTGGAGGCTTAAGGTAGATAATGTGCACATCACCTTTCAGCCTGTGTAGTCATCAGTGCACTCACCCACCATCGACTAAATCTCCCTTCACTGTCGGCACCATCATCATTGAGTATGAGTCACACTGTGGAGGCCAGGAGCTTCTTCTCACATAGCGAAGGACTTCTGAGAGTGTCTCAATATCATTATTACATTAATAATCAATTAATCCATTTTACCTGCCATAAGTCTCAAAAAAAAAAGAAATGTCATTTCTAGAGCCCCTTCCATGACCTAAAGGCATTTCAAAGTGCTTTACAGCCTGTGAGATACTTTCTGGATTCTACTCACTGTTGTAATGTAGAAATGCAGCAGCCAATTTGCGCACAGTAAGCTCCTACAAACAGCAATGTGATAATGACCAGATCACCTGACTTAATCACGTTGATTGAGGGCCAGGACACCAGGGATAACTCCTGGGCTCTTCTTCAAAATCGTGCTATGGGACATTTTAACATCCGCCTGAGAGGGAAGATGGAGTCTTGGTTTAACATCTTATCGAAAAGGTGGACCCTCCAACAGTGCAGCACTCCCTCAGAACTGCACTGGGTTGCCAGGCTGGATTTTGTACTCAAGTCTCTGGTGAGATAACCCATGGGCCTTCTGCCCGAGAGGGGCGAGAACTACCTCCTGTGACACAGCTGACCTCACAAGCCTTACGTAATCTCATCTGATAACACTCTTGTAAAACACCTCAGGATATTTTACTACCTTAAAGGTGCTACATAAATGCAAGTTGATGTTGAGGAGTGAGGAGTCAGGCAACAGCCATCCCCGGGGTTACCATTGACCAGAAACTGAACTGGACAAGCTATATAAATACTGTGGCTGCAAGAACAGGTCAGAAGATAGGAATTGTGCAACGAGTAACTCACCTCCTGACTCCCCAAAGCCTGTCCACCTAATACAAGGCACAAGTCAGGAATGTGATGGAAAATCCCCACTTGCCTGGATGTGTGCAGCTCCCATAACACTCAAGAAGCTCGACACCATCCAGGACAAAGCAGCCCGCTTGATTGGCACCACATCCACAAACATTCACTCCCTCCACCACCAACGGACAATGGCAGCAGTGTGTACCATCTACAAGTTACACTGCAGGAACTCACCACGGGTCCTTCAGCAGCACCTTCCAAACCCCATGACTCATCCTGTTTTGGAACTAAATCGCTGAACCTTCACTGTCACTGGGTTAAACTCCCTTCCTAACAGCACTGTAGGGTGTACCTACACCACATGGGCCGCAGCGGTTCAAGAAGGCGGCTCACCACCACCTCCTCATGGGCAACTAGTGACGGGTGGTAAATGCTGGCCCAGCCAGCAACACTCACGTCCTAAGATTAGATGTTGAAAAAGCAGTGACTACTTCCGGGTAAGCAGTTTTGCTTTTTTCTTTACTGACACCAGTGTGACTCATGGTTTGGATCAGTTGGTGTTCTGCCACAGCCATAGCCTCTCCACTTGTCCACCTACCACACACAATATACCACACCCCTACTGCCCAGGGTCTGCACTCAGCAAGAGCTTCCCTCTCCTGAGGTGGGATGCTCAGTGAACCAACCCGGCAAATCACATCGAGCTCCGTTAGCAGTTCTGAGGGTGGAAATGGGTGTGACATGCCCTCTTTGGAAGCTGTTGTATCGTGACAGAGGCTGGCACTGTCTTTAGTCCAAATGAAAGGGGCTCACATACTGAGCCTTGTGTCTCTGTAGCGCTGGTGTGGGGCGCCACCCAGTGGCCGACTGATTATCCAGAAACTGAGGGGCAAACTCGCTTCTCACAACACTTGCATTTCAACCGCACTCTTACCTCAGCAAAATAGCTGACGGCGCTTCACAGGAGGGCTATTAAAGAAAACGGACACTGAGCCACAGAAGGAGATGGGCGGCGTCAGCCCTGGCTCAGCTGATAGGCACCCTCACCTCTGAGTCAGCAAGTTTTCGTTTCAAGTCGCATTCCGGGACTCAAGCCCAAAATCTAGCCTGATACCCAATGCAGTACTGAGGGAGTGCTGCACTGTCAGAGGTGATGTTTTTTGGATGAGATGTTAAACAAAGGCCCTCTCATTTGGATAGACCGGATGGTAAAAATGCTATGGTGCTATTTCAAAGAAGAGCAGAGGAGTTCTTCCTCCTGTCCTGTCCAATACTTATCACCTCAATCAATGTTACAGAAAACATATTACCTGGTCATTATCACACTGCTGTTTGTGGGAGTTTCCTGAGCACCAACTAGCTGCTGCATTTCCTACATTTCATCAGTGACTTCACTTCAAAAAAGTGCTTCATTGTTAAGCACTTTGAGACATCCGGTGGCCGTGACAAACGCTATATAAATGCAACTCTTTCAGAAATTGCTGGAGGTATTTAGCAGGTCAGGCCGCATCTGGGGAGAGAAACAGAGTTAACTTTTCAGGTCATTGGCCTTCCATTAGGCCTTGGGAAGCTGGGGGCTCTAAATGGTGGAGTGATGAACGTTAGGGGTGCACAAGAGGCTATGCTGTCTCCGAATTCCCTCCCTGAGCCTCTCCTGCTTCAAGACGCTCCTTAGCACATCCCTTCCTTGCCTTCTCTACCCCCATTTCTGGAGATAGGCTATCAACCAAAATTCATTTTATAAGCCCACCGTTCCCCCACAGCTACCTCGGTTACACTTGGTCACACACTCTGCTTTCTGTAAGGGCTCAGTTCATTCTCCCAGTTTCTCTGTTCCCATCTCATCTGTTTTGACAATGGCACATTCCGTACCAGTGCTTCTGACATGTCTTCCTTTTTCCCTCAACCAGAGCCCTCAATGGTGTCCATCCCATTTCCTACACTTTTGCTCTCATCCCTTTCCCCTCCCTCCCAGCACCATGATAGGGTTTTCCTTGTCCTCATCTTCCGACCCACCAGCCTCCGTACTCAATGGATCATCCTCCGCCATTTCCACCACCTCCTGCATGGCACCACCACCAAACGCTCACTTTTCCTCCCCTCCCCTCCCCTTTAAACATTCCGAAGAGAATGTTTCCTCCCACCCTCCGTCTCCCCCAACGCCCACGGCTTCCCATGTGAGCACAGGAGGTGCAGAATGTGCTTTTTACCTCCACATTTTCTTGTTGGAACAGTGACACGGTACTTCTTTCAATCCAGTACACCGTGTTCACTGCCCATGACTGGGGTGACCAAATACAGATTGAGTGATCTTTCCACAGAACACCTCTGTTTAGTCTGGATGACCCTGAGTTTCCAACCCCCTGTTATTTTTAATTTTCCACCCACTCTGACTTGCGTCTCCGACACTGCTCCAATGCGGTTCGATGGAAACTCAAAGACCAACACATCACCTTTCGATTAGGCACTTCACAGTCTTCTCAACTCAACTTTGAGTTCAACAATTTCACTTCATAACCACAGCTCCCATTTTTTTGGGAGGCAGGTGCTGGATATGATTTTGCAATTGCCATTTACACCTCCACTAGACACAATTTTTGTCCATTTACTTGTCCCCTTGCACCATCATCCCTCTCGTCAGTCCTTCTCTCCTGATTTCCACCCTATCACAGACCTTTCCTTCTGTCCTTCCGTTCATTTCCCGCTGGCTGGCACCCAGCACCAGGGCTACAGCGAGACAAGGCTCAGTACTTGAACCTGTTTCATTTAAGCCAAGGACAATACCAGCCCTTTAGCCAATAGCCACACTAGTCTGAAAGTGCCCAATCTCATCTGATCTCTGAAGCTAAGCAGACTCAGGCCTGGTTAGTACTTGGATGGGACTCCGCCTGGGAATACCAGGTGCAGTAGGCTTTAAGTGTTTCTATCATGCAGTGGTTATTACACTTGCCTAACACACGCAAGGTCCCTGGTTCGAACCCGAGCAGAAACATTGCTGCAAGTCCTTTCAACTTTAGTGAGAGGAAAAGTTCAATAATTCACATTTGTCACTATGTAAGTGTGTCAGCCTTGGCCCAGTGGGTAGCACCCTTACCTCTCACTCAGAAGGTTGTCAGTTCAAGTCCCACTCTGGACATTTGAGCCCTCGCAAGACAGGCTGACAGTTCCAGCACAGCTCTGTTGTTTGGTTGAGATGTTAAACAGAGTACCCTCTCAGGTGGGTGTAAAATATTCAGCCTGTGCAGGCACTAAGATGGCAGCTGCTCAATGAGCCTGGGCTGGGCTGGGACAGTGGGGGTACTTGGCAGCTGAGGCCTTTCGGAAGGGCCCTGGACTGTTGTTGTCCAGTGGCCTGGGCCTTGGGCTTGGCCTGAGGCTGTGACTGCCAGGCTCTGTACCACATCCTGTGAGTGTCGCTGCATTTCACACATCTTCTAGTTTAACCAAGACTGATAACAATGGGGTGCTAGGGAGCCCACTGAACTCAACGCAGAGGGAGAGAAGGAAGACCTATTACCAGCTTGCGAAGAAATACCTGTGTTCTCGCTTTAAACCTGTGACACTGATAACATCTTCCGGTCCTAATGAAAGGGCATCGATCTGAAATATGAACTCTCTCTCTCTCCTCCCATAGATGTTGCCAGATAAGGGGGTTGAAAGAATTGTCGGGAGTCTCCTGGAATCGGCATCAATCTCCCACTGGCCAAAGAAAACATTCCAGGAGACGTTAAAACAATATTCCATCGATGTCATTGACTGAGTTGGGCCAATTTGCTCCACAAAGATTGTTCCCCCAGAAGCAGGAAGGAGGGTCTCTGCAGTGCTGGCAGGGAAATGTAGTCTCTCTATCCCTGTGGGGCGGAGAGCGGGTGCCCGGGTGGAGAGCAGACTACAACTTCCTGAGGACACTGCGGCTACCATGGAGGTGGGGGTGGGGAGACAGTCCGCTGATGGGACATGTTGCAAGTGAAACACCAAGTGTCGCGGCGCAGGGTGACAGCTGGAGGCAGCTGTGACAGACGCTAAACAGCAGCTCAGCTGAGATCGAGATTTTACTGTCGCTGATGTTCCCAGTGTCTCTCCCCGTGCCGCCACCCCCATCCCCCAATTGTTGCACGTTGACGGCAGTAAGAGCTGATCGGGCAGGGTCTAGTACTTTCTCTGTTTGCGTGAGCTAACTGGTAAACCAAGAAAGCACTGGCCTCGCGCTGCCGGCTTTCCATGACATCACTCCTGTCAATGTGCCCCCGGAGTATGTCCAGCCGGAGCTGGGGGTCCCATTGCCAGTCTTGCTGAGTATTCCCAACAGCTCCTGTCCTTATTTCAAATTTCCAACATCTGCAGTATTTGGACCTTGCCCCCTTAAAACCCACTGCTTTAACAAAGATTCTAGTCAACTGTTCTAATATCTCCTTCTTTGGCTCATAGTCAGTTGTTATCAGAAAATGTTGCTGTCCAGCAGCTCGGGGTATTTAACTAGGCTAAGAGTGCTTTGTAAAGGCAAGTTCCTGGTGAATCCTGTTCTTCCCACTACAATATAGTTTTATATATATTTTTTTAAAGTTATTAAATTCAGCAATTGTAGCAAGGCAAGGGGAGATTTAACAGAGATTTTTTATAATTGTGGAGGGTTTTAATGGAGTAAAAAAGAAACTGTTTCCGATGGCAGGAGGGTCAAAGGACACAGGATTAAGAAAGTTGGCACAAGATGGGAGATGAAGGGAATTTTTTTTTTATGGAGTACATTATTACAATCGCGAATGAACAATCGCGAATGTTAGGGCTGTGGATACAGACTCAACAATGACTTTTAAAAGGGAATGGGATATATGCTTTTTTTTTCATTCATGGGGTGTGGGCACCGCTGGCAAGGCCAGCTTTTGTTGCCCCTCCCTAATTGCCCTTGAGAAGGTGGTGGTGAGCCGCCTTCTTGAACCGCTGTAGTCCACATGGTGTAGGTACACCCACAGCGCTGTTAAGGAGTTATACTTGCTGTTATACTTGAAAGGGAAAGAATTGTACAGTCAAGGAGTAAGATTTGGGGAGGTTGGCAGGGGGAGTAACTGGATAGGTCTTTCAAAGAGCCGGCATGGACACCAGGGGCAGAATGGGCTCTTTCTGTGCTGAAAGATCCCTGCGCCGTCAGTTAAGCAGTGCCATGCCTTTGGGATCAGCTGCTAAACCGAGATCAGTGGACGAACTGGGTTTCGAAAGAAATGGAAAATGCGGTGGGTTTGGTATTCTGGATGGGTGAACTTGAACAAGCTCGAGGGGCCTCCATCGCTCTAGCTATTGGCAAAGAGCCGCTGGCCTCTGAAAAGTCCTGAAATGTTCCTGCATTCGCTCCACAGTGTTAAATTAAACAACAACAAGATGTAAATGGTTGAGAAATAGAGAAATACACAGAGGAGAGCATCTTTGCTAGGCTGGGATCAGTGATAGAGAGTTTTAATTGCATGCTTCCTTTACACCAATCAACAAACTACTTTAGAGAGCGTTAAGGAGCTTACCTTAATGATGCCTGATTGGAAACTTCTGTCTATTCGCCTGCTTCCACTGTAACTGTTACACTGTACTTGCTGTGCCAGTTACATGGGGGGCAGCGCCACTTGGTGGCCAGCAATTGTATTGCAGAGAAGTATTGCAGCCATTAAAACAGGGAGGTTTCTGCAAAGTGCTGCGGGTGCTGAAAACCTGAAATAAAAAGAGAAAATGTTGGAAATATTCAGCTGGTTGGGCAGCACCTGTGGAGCGGGAGACAGAGTTAACATTACAGGTTGGTGACTGTCCATCAGAAATTTCCTGACAAAGGGTCACCAACCGAGGTTTTCCACCCACGGTGGTTGACAAGGCCCTCAACCGTGTCCGGCCCATCTCCTGCGCATCCGCCCTCACACCTTCCTCTCCCTCCCAGAACCATGATAGGGTCCCCCTTGTCCTCACTTATCACCCCACCAGCCTCCGCATTCAAAGGATCATCCTCCGCCATTTCTGCCCACTCCAGCATGATGCCACCACCAAACACATCTTCCCTTCACCACCCTTGGCTGCATTCCGCAGGGATCGTTCCCTCCGGGACACCCTGGTCCACTCCTCCATCACCCCCTACACCTCAACCCCCTCCCACGGCACCTTCCCATGCAACCACAGAAAGTGCAACACCTGACCCTTTACTTCCCCTCTCCTCACCGTCCAAGGGCCCAAACACTCCTTTCAAGTGAAGCAGCATTTCACTTGCACTTCCCTCAATTTAGTCTACTGCATTCATTGCTCCCAATGCGGTTTCCTCTACATTGGAGAGACCAAACGCAGACTGGGTGACCGCTTTGCAGAACACCGGTCTGTCCGCAAGCATGACCCAGACCTCCCTGTCGTTTGCCATTTCAACACTCCACCCTGCTCTCATGCCCACATGTCTGTCCTTGGCCTCCTGCATTGTTCCAGTGAAGCTCAATGCAAACTGGAGGAACAGCACCTCATCTTCCGACTAGGCACTTTACAGCCTTCCGGACTGAATATTGAGTTCAACAATTTTAGATCATGAACTCTCTCCTCCATCCCCACCCCCTTTCCGATCTCCCCTCCTTTTTTCCCCAAAAATTTATATAGATTTTTCTTTTCCCACCTATTTCCATTATTTTTAAATGTATTTCCATCCATTGTTTTATCTCTACTTTTTAGCCTATTTCGATCCCTTCCCTTCACCCCACCCCACCCCCACGAGGGCTACCTTTACCTTGCTTGTCCTGCTTTCTAGCCTTAATTAGCACATTCCTAAGATAATATTACCACCTTCAACACCTCTTTGTCCTTTTGTCTATGACATCTTTTGGTTATCTCCACCTATCACTGGCCCTCTATCCAGCTCTACCCTCCACCCCCCTAAACCAGATTATATTTCACCTCTTTTCTATTTTTCCTTAGTTCTGTTGAAGGGTCATACGGACTCGAAACGTTAACTGTGTTCCTCTCCGCAGATGCTGCCAGACCTGCTGAGCTGTTCCAGGTATTTTTATTTTTGTTTCAAACTTTAAATGTTTCTTTCTCTACAGGTGGTGCCTGAAGACTTGTTGAACATTTCTATAGTGCCTTAAATATTTAAAGAAAAAAGCCCCCTGAAGTGTCTTGTGGAAACCAGGCCATCCCAAAGGAGGAGATATTATGAAGATGTGCTTTAAAGCTTGGTCAAGGAGGTGGGACTTTTTTTTAACTTGTTCATGGGGTGTGGGCATCACTGGCTAGGCAAGCATTTATTGCCCTTGTTCAGAGTCAACCACATTCTGTGGATCTGGAGTCACATGCAGGTCTGATCAGGTCAAGTCAGCAGATTTCCTTCCTTAAAGGACATTAGTGAACCAGATGGGATTTTTTACAACAATTGGTAACGGTTTCATGGTTATTATGAGACTTTTAATTCCAGATTTTTATTGAATTCAACTTTCACCATCTGCCAGGGTGGGCTTTGAACCCAGGTCCCCCCAACCCCAGAGCATTACCCTGGGTTTCTGGAATACCAGTCTAGTAAGAATACCACTACACCACAGACTCTCCAAAGGCTCATGTTTATATATCGCCTTTCATGACCTCAGGATGTCCCAGAGTGCTTTACAGCCAATGAAATACTTTGCGAAGTGTAATCACTGTTGTAATTTAGGAAAAGTGACAGCTGGTTTTTGCACAGAAATGCAACATTGACTAGATAATCTGTTTTTGAAGCGTGGATTGAGGCATATGGGCCAGAAAACCACCAGGGAAAACTCTCCTGCTCTCCTTCAAAATAGCACCACAGGATCATTTATATCCACCTTCCTCAGAACTGCATTGAAGCACAAACCTAGGTTTGGTGCTCATAAGTCTCTGAAGTGGGACTTGAATCCACAACCTTCTGTCTCAGAAGCAAGAGTGCTACCCACTGAACTATGAGCTGGAAGGCGAGAGGGAGAGGTTGAGAGGTTTAAGGAAGGACTTCCAGAGCACAGAGGCTGGGGTGGAGGGGGAGGGGGGATTTTGGTGGGGGGGGGGGGAATGTTGGGGGTGGGGTGACTGTGCTGATGACACGGTTGCCAATTGCAGAATGGGAGGTGGACCAGGGGCTACTAGAAATGCACAACGTGTTACATCTGAAAAGCAATAGGACTGATGCATTGCCTTTTCTTTCATTCGAGTTTGCTGCCTTTCCGATTGGACCATGGCTTGGGTGTGGGGGCAGGGCGGTTATGAAGTGGGAGGTCATGTGATGAAACCTTCAGGATCACACCTAGCCAGAGTTGGTAACACTCCTCGTGGGACTTTAGAGCCCCCAGCGATGACTGGCTTCAGAGAAATTGCAGCAGTAGGAGCAACCCCAACAAATTGTTCCCTCTTTGACTGCCACTGGTTGTAAAGGCAAGAATTATCCCTCAACCCCAGAGCTCATGCTTCTTCTGTGAGCCTCTGCAGCAGGTGTCAATGGAGTTTGTCAAGCCTTTGACAAGGTCCCACATGGGAGACTTATAAAGAAGGCAAATGCACATGGGATACAGGGTAATTTGATAAGGTGGATTCAAAATTGGCTTAGTTGTAGGAGACAGAGGGTGGTGTCAGAAGGATGCTTTAGTGACTGGAAGCCAGTGTCCAGTGGCATACCACAGGGATCTTTGCTGGGTCCCCTATTATTCATCATTCATATAAACGACATAGATGACTTTGTGGGGGGTAGGATTAGTAAGTTTGCGGATGACACAAAGATTGGCCGGGTGGTTAACAGTGAGATTGTCTTGGGCTACAGGAAGATATAGACGGGATGGTCAAATGGGCAGATAAGTGGCAGATGGAATTTAACCGTGAAAAGTGTGAGATGAAACACTTTGGAAGGAGTAATTTGACAAGGAAGTATTCAATGAACGGCATGACACTAGGAAGTTCTGGGGAACAAAGGGACCTTGGCTTGTGTGTCCATAGATCTCTGAAGGCAGAGGGGCATGTTAGTGGGGTGGTGAAAAAGGCATATGGGACACTTGCCTTTATTAATCGAGGCACAGATTACAAAAGTAGGGAGGTCATGTTGGAGTTGTATAGAACCTTGGTGAGGCCACAGCTGGAGTACTGTGTGCAGTTCTGGTCACCACATTATAGGAAGGATGTGATTGCACTGGAAGGGGGTGCAGAGGAGATTCACAAAGATGTTGCCTGGGATGAAACATTTAAGTTATGAAGAGAGGTTGGATAGACTTGGGTTGTTTTCGTTGGAGCAGAGAAGACCTGATCGAGGTGTACAAGATTATGAGGGGCATGGACAGGGTGGATAGGGAGCAGCTGTACCCCTTAGTTGAAGGGTCAGTCACGAGGGGACACAGGTTCAAGGTGAGGGGCAGGAGGTTTAGGGGGGTGTGAGGAAAAACTTTTTTATCCAGAGGGTGGTGAAGGTCTGGAATGCACTGCCTGGGAGGGTGGTGGAGGTGGGTTGCCTCACATCTTTTAAAAAGTACCTGGATGAGCACTTGGCACGTCATAACATTCAAGGCTATGGGCCAAGTGCTGGTAAATGGGATTAGGTAGGTAGGCCGGGTGTTTCTCACATGTTGGTGCAGACTCGATGGGCCAAAGGGCCTCTTCTGCACTGTGTGATTCTGTGAGTTGTGTGACCATTGCAAGTCAGGATCAAGGTAATCAGTTATTCCACAAACACACTTATATATGAATCATTCCACAGAAAACACTGGATTGTAGAGTTGCCAACTCTGATTGGACCTGTTCAAAGATTCATCATATGACTTTCAACCACTGTCCTTGGCCATTCGACATCTTTTTTTAAATTCATTCACAGGATGTGGGCTTTGCTGGCTTGGCCAGCATTTATTGCCCATCCCTAATTGCCCTTGAGAAGGTGGTGGTGAGCTGCCTTCTTGAACCGCTGCAGTCCATGTGGTGTAGGTACACCCACAGTGCTGTGAGAGAGGGAGTTCCAGGATTTTGACCCAGCGGCAGTGAAGGAACGGTGATATATTTCCAAGCCAGGATGGTGAGTGACTTGGAGGAGAACTTCCAGGTGGTTGTGTATCTGCTGCCCTTGTCCTTCCAGGTGGGAGCGGTTGTGGGTTTGGAAGGTGCTGCCTGAGTCCTCTGGGCCATGCCAGCCGCCTAACCAATTGGGAAATGAACGGGCTCTATTCTCCAATTGGATGAAGCTTAATTGCTGGTCAGTCATTTTTTTCCCCCTTTTATGACTGGCAAAAGCTTTCAAAGCAAATGAAGAAACAATTTTTTTTTGACTTCTCTCACTTTTCTCCCACATTTTTGCCACTTGCAGTGTTCTGAAGATGAATCTTTTATTTCTGGAGACCCCAGGACAATCTTGGAAGGTTGTCAACATGACAAGACAGTGAGCAGGAGAAACAAAGTCAGCTCACAGACAGAGGAGCCTTCCAGCAGGTATCACTGTAATACCATCCAGGGGGGCGGGACGCTGAGATAGCGGGGGCATTACTACCTTTCTCTAATGGATAACTTAATATGAGTATAGTGCCAGAGGACTGGCAGATAGCTAATGTAATTCCTATATTTAAGGAGGGGGACAGAATATGTCCAGGGAATTATAGACCAGTCAGGTTAATATTGGCGGTAGGAAACAAAATGGAATCCCCATTAAAGGGGAGAATAGAAGAACATCTAGAAATGAGAGAAATATAATAATTAATAGTCAGCATGGATTTCAAGAAGGAAATTCTTGCTTGAGCAACCTTATTGAACTTTTTGAGGAGGTACTACAGAGGCAGTAATAATGTCATCAATGTAATTCACCTTCGGTTTTCAAAAGGCCTTCGCTAAGATGCCCCACAATAGACTAATGAGTAAGGTCAGAGGATGCAGAGTCACGGAACAAGTGGCAGAATGGATTGCCAGCTGGATTCAAGACAGAAAGCAGAGGGTGGGAATGAAGGGTCATTATTCAGAGCGACAGAGGGTGGGAAGTGGAGTTCCACAAGGATCAGTGCCGGGACCACTGCTGGTCACAATTTGCATTAACGACTTGGGCTTTGGAATCAAAAACACAACTTCTAAATTTGCAGTTGACACCAAACTTGGGGGTGGTGGGGGAGAGGTAATCAATACTGAGGAGAACTACAACAAACCACAGGAACGCATTAATAAACTCGCAGAATGGGCAAATAATTGGCAAATGAAGTCCAAGACAGATAAATGTAATGTAGTACATTTGGTAGGGAGAAAAGAGAACACTTATTACTTGGAAGGTATGGGTCTAGGTGAGGCTAAAGGAACAAAGGGATCTCGGAGTACAAATACATTCATCACAAAATTGTGCCACAGGTTAACAAGGCCTTAAAAATGTAAACCAAGTACTAGGTTTTATTTCCAGAGGGATAGAATTGAAAAGTAGGGAAGTTATGTTAAACCTGTATCGAACGTTGGTTAGAGCTAGGGGGAGGTGATGGTGTAGTGGTATTGTCGCTGGACTGGTAATCCAGAGACTCAGGATCAATGCTCTGGGGACCCAGGTTTGAATCCCAACCATGACAGATGGTGGAATTTGAATTAAATGAAAGCCTGGAATTATAAGCATGACAATGGAACTATTGCTGGTTATTGTTAAAAACCCATCTGGTTCACTAATGTCATTTAGGGAAGGAAATTTGTCATCCTCACCTAGTCTGGCCAAATGATCTTTGACCCACGGCACTGTGGTTGACTCTTTCATGGCCAAGTGAGCCACTCAGTTGTTACAAAGTCACAAAATAGGAATGAAACTGGACAGGCCACCTGGCATCAACTGAGGCACTGGAAATGACAACAGCAAACTGTTGACCCGGCAAAGCCCTCTTTACTAACTCTGGGTTCTTGTGCCAAGATTGGGGAGAGTCAGACTAGTCTGACATATTCATCCTCATGGAATCATGCCTTACAGGTAATGTCCCAGACACCACCATCACCATCCCTGGGTATGTCCTGTCCAAACAGCAGGACAGACCCAGCAGAAGTGGCGGCACAGTAGTATACAGTCAGGAAGGAGTTGCCCTGGGAGTCCTCAACATTGACTCCGGACCCCATGAAGTCTCATGGCATCAGGTCAAATATGGGCAAGGAAACCTCCTACTGATTACCACGTACCGCCCTCCCTCAGCTGATGAATCAGTGCTCCTCCATGTTGAACACCACTTGGAGGAAGCACTGAGGGTGGCAAGGGTGCAGAATGTACTCTGGGTGGGGGACTTCAATGTCTGTCACCAAGATTGGCTCAATTGCACCACTACTGACCGAGCTGGCTGAGTCCTAAATGACATAGCTGCCAGACTGGGTCTGTTGCAGGTGGTGAGGGACAAACATACTTGACCTAATATTCACCAACCTGCCTGCCGCAGATGCATCTGTCCATGACAGTATCAGAAGGAGTGACCATCGCACAGTCATTGTGGTGATGAAGTCCTGTCTTCACATTGAGGATACGGTCCATCGTGTTGTGTGGCACTACCTCCATGCTAAATGGGATAGATTTCAAACAGATCTAGCAACTCAAGACTGGGCACACGTGAGGTGCTGTGGGCCATCAGCAGTGGCAGAATTGTACTCGAACACAATCTATAACCTCATGACCCCGCATATCCCCCACTCTACCATTACCATCAAACCAGGGGATTAACACTGGTTCAATGAAGTGTGCAGGAGGCCATGCCAGGAGCAGCACCAGGGATACCTAAAAATGAGGTGTCAACCTGGTGAAGCTATAACACTTGCGTGCCAAACAGCATAAGCAGCAAGTGATAGACAGATCTAAGCAATCCCACAACCAATGGATCAGATCTAAGCTCTTGCAGTCCTGCCACATCCAGTCATGAATGTTGGTGGACAATTAAACAACTCACTGGAGGAGGAGGCTCCACAAATATCCCCATTCTCAATGATGGAGGAGGCCAGCGCATCAGTTCAAAAGATAAAGCTGAAGCATTGGCCACAATCTTCATCCAGAAGTGCCGAGTGGATGATCCATCTTGGCCTCATCCAGATATCCCAGCATCACTGATGCCAGTCTCCAATCAATTCGATTCACTCCACGTGATTTCAAGAAACGGAAGGCACTGGATTCTGCAAAGGCTATGGGCCCTGACAATATTCCGGCAATAGTACTGAAGACTTGTGCTCCAGAACTTGCCTTGCCAAGCTGTTCCAGTACAGCTACAACACTGGCATCTACTCAGCTATGTGAAAAATTGCCCAGGCATGTCCTGTACACAAAAAGCAAGAAAAATCCAACATGGCCCATCAATCTACTCTCCATCATCGGTATAAAGTAATGGAAGGGGTCATCAACAGTGCTATCAAGCGGTACTTGATTAGCAATAACCTGCACACTGATGCCCAGTTTGGGTTCCGCCAGGGCCACTCAGCTCCTGACCTCATTACAGCCTTGGTTCAAACATGGACAAAAGAGCTGAACGCCCAAGGTGAGGTGAGAGTGACTGCCCTTGACATCAAGGCAGCATTTGACCGAGTGTGGCCATTCGACCCATCGAGTCTGCTCCGCCATTCACTGAGATCATGGCTGATCTGATAATCCTCAACTCCACTTTCCTGCCTTTTCCCCATAACTCTTGATTCCCCTACTGATTAAAAATCTGTCTCTCTCAGCCTTGAATATACTTAACAACTCAGCCTCTACAGCCCTCTGCAGTAAAGAATTCCACAGATTGACTACCCTCTGAGAGAAGAAATTCCTCCTCATCTCTGTTTTAAATGGGCGACTCCTTACTCTGAGATTATGCCCTCTGTCCTAGACTCTCCCACAAGGGGAAACAACCTCTCAGCATCTACCCTGTCAAGCCTCCTAAGAATCTTATATATTTCAATAAGGTCGCTCTCATTCTTCTAATCTCCAATAAGCGTGTTCTTTTAAACGCCAAAGAGTACAGGCCCATCCTACTCAACCTCTCCTCATAAGAAAATCCCTCCATACCCGGGATCAACCTAGTGAAACTTCCCTGGACTGCCTCCAATGCCAGTATATCTTTCCTTTGATAAGGAAACCAAAATTGTTCACAGTATTCTACGTGTGGTCTAACTAGTGCCTTGTATTGTTTTAGCAAGACTTCCCTATTTTTATACTCCATTCCCTTTGAAATAAAGGCCAACATTCCATTTGCCTTCAACAAATTCCCTGTTGAATTTGTATGTTAGCTTTTTGGGATTCATGCACAAGGACTCCCAAATCCCACTGTGCTGCAGTGTTCTGCAGTCTTTCTCCATTTAAATAATATTCAGCTCCTCTATTCTTCCTGCCAAGGTACATAACCTCACATTTTCCCACATTATATTCTATCTGCCAAGTCTTTGCCCACTCACTTAACCTGTCTATATCCCTCTGTAGATCCTTGTGTCATCCTTACCACTTGCCTTCCCACCTATTTTTGTGTCATCCACAAACTTGGCGATAGTACATTCACTTCCTTCATCTAAGTCATTAATATATATTGTAAAAATTGTGGCCCCAGCACTGATCCCTGTGGCACTCCACTAGTTACAGATTACCATCCTGAAAATGCCCCCCTTATCCCAACTCTCTGTCTTCTATTAGTTAGCCAATCCTCTATCCACGCTAATATACTACCCCCAGCACCATGGGCTCTTATCTTATTAAATAGCTTTATGTATGGTACCTTATCGAACACCTTTTGGAAATCCAAATATATTACATCTACTGGTTCCCCTTTATCTATCCTGCTTGTTACCTCCTCAAAGAATTCTAATAAATTTTTTAGGCATGATTTCCCCTTCATGAAGCCATGCTGACTCTGCTTGATTAGATTATGTGTTTCTAAATGCTCTGCTATTACATCCTTTATAATAGACTCCAACATTTTCTCAATGACAGATGTCCTAGCAAGCTACTCAGCTCAAGCCCAATTAGGGATGGGCAACAAATGCTGGCCTTGCCAGCAATGTCCAAATCCCATTAAACAATGAATAAAAAGTGGAGCATCAATGCTGGCATGGGCTGAATGGTTCCTATGCTATATATGCAATGTAATCCTATATAAACTCCCCTGGCACACTTCAAATGCACATTCTCAACACAAATAGTCCAGCAGTAGCATTTAAATCTGGGTCTACTTTCATAGAATGTTACAGGATAGAGGAGGCCATTCAGCCCATTGTGCCTGTGCCAGCTGTTTGAAAGAGCTATGCAAATTAGTCCCACTCCCTTTGCTTTTTTCCCCCGAAGCCCTGTCATTTGTCATTTTCAACTCTATATCCAACTTGCTTTTGAAAGTACCAATTCAATCCACTTCCAAGGGAATTTTTTTTTTATTATTCATTCACAGGATGTGGACATCGCTGGCTGGGCCAGCATTTATTGTCCATCCCTAGTTGCCCTTGAGAAGGTGGCGGTGAGCTGCCTTCTTGAACCGCTGCAGTCCATGTGGTGTAGGTACTGTAGGATTTTGACCCAGCGACAGTGAAGGAACGGCGATATATTTCCAAGTCAGGATGGTGAGTGACTTGGAGGGGAACTTCCAGGAGGTGGTGTTCCCACCTATCTGCTGCCCTTGTCCTTCTAGGTGGTAGTGGTTATGGGTTTGGAAGGTGCTGTCTAAGGAGCCTTGGTGAATTCCTGCAGTGCATCTTGTAGATAGTACAGACTGCTGCTACTGTGCGTCGGTAGTTCAGGGAGTGAATGTTTGCGGATGTGGTGCCAATCAAGCGGGCTGCTTTGTCCTGGACGGTGACCAGCTTCTTCAGTGCTGTGGGAGCTGCGCTCATCCAGGCAAGTGGGGAGTATTCCATCACACTCCTAACTTGTGCCTTGTAGGTAGTGGACAGGCTTTGGGGACTCAGGAGGTGAGTTACTCTCCACATGATTCCTAGCCTCTGACCGGCTCTTGTAGGCACAGTATTTATATGGCTAGTCCAGTTCAGTTTCTGGTCAATGGTAACCCACAGGATGTTGATGGTGGGGGATTCAGTGATGTAATGCCATTGAACATAAAGGGGCGATGGTTGGATTCTCTCTTGCTGGAGATGACCATTGCCTGACACTTATGTGGCATGAATGTTACTTGCCACTTGTCAGCCCAAGCCTGGATATTGCCAAGGTCTTGCTACATTTGGCTGCTTCAGTATCTGAGGAGTCACGAATGGTGCTGAATATTGTGCAATCATCAGCGAACATCCCCACTTCTGACCTTATGATGGAGGGAAGATCTTTGATGAAGCAGCTGAAGATGGTTGGGCCAAGGACACTACCTTGAGGAACTCCTGCAGTGATGTCCTGGAGCTGAGATGACTGATCTCCAACAACCACAACCATCTTCCTTTGTGCTAGGTATGACTCCAACCAGCGGAGAGTTTTCCCCTGATTCCCATTGACTCCAGTTTTGCTAGGGCTCCTTGATGCCACACTCAGTCAAATGCTGCCTTGATGTCAAGGGCAGTCACTCTCACCTCACCTCTGGAGTTCAGCTCTTTTGTCCATGCTTGAACCATGGCTGCAATGAGGTCAGGAGCTGAGTGACCTTGGCAGAACCCAAACTGGGCATCAGTGAGCAGGTTATTGCTAAGCAAGTGCCGCTTGATAGCACTGTTGATGACCCATTCCATTACTTTACTGATGATCGAGAGTAGACGGATGGGGCGGTAATTGGCTGGGTTGGATTTGTCCTGCTTTTTGTGTACAGGACATACCTGGGCAATTTTCCACATAGCTGAGTAGATATCAGTGTTGTAGCTGTACTGGAATAGCTTGGCTAGGGGTGCGACAAGTTCTGGAGCACGAGTCTTCAGTACTATTGCTGGAATATTGTCAGGGCCCACAGCCTTTGCAGTGTCTAGTGCCTTCAGCTATTTCCTGATATCACATGGAATGAATTGAATTGGCTGAAGACTGGCGTCTGTGATGCTGGGGACCTCCAGAGGAGACCGAAATGGATCATCCACTCGGCACTTTTGGCTGAAGATTGTAGCAAATGCTTCAGCCTTATCTTTTGTACTGATGTGCTGGGCTCCTCCATCATTGAGGATGGGGATATTTGTGGAGCCTCCTTCTCCAATGAGTTATTTAATTGTTCACCACCATTTACGACTGGATGTGGCAGGACTGCAGAGCTTAGATCTGATCCATTTGTTGTGGGATTGCTTCGCCCTGTCTATCACTTGCTGCTTATGCTGTTGGGCACACAAATTGTCCTGTGTTATAGCTTCACCAGGTTGACACCTCATTTTTAGGTATGCCTGATGCTGTTCCTGGCATGCCCTCCTGCACTCTTCATTGAACCAGGGTTGATCCCCTGGCTTGATGGTAATGGTAGTGTGGGGGATATGCCGGACCATAAGGTTACAGATTGTGGTTGAATACAATTCTGCTGCTGCTGATGACCCACAGCACCTCATGGTTGCCCAGGCTTGAATTGCTAGATCTGTTCGAAATCTATCCCATTTAGCACGGTGGTAATGCCACACAACATGATGGAGGGTATCCTCAATGTGAAGGCGGGACTTCATCTCCACAACGACTGTGCGGTGGTCACTCCTACCGATACTGTCACGTACAGATGCATCTGTGACAGGCAGGTTGGTGAGGATGAGGTCAAATATGTTTTTCCCTCTTGTTGGTTCCCTCACCACCGGCCGCAGACCCAGTTATGTCATTTAGTATTTGGCCAGTAGTGGTGCTACTGAGCCACTCTCGGTGATGGACATTGAAGTCCCCCACCCAGACTACATTCTGCACCCTTACCACCCTCAGTGCTTCCTCCAAGTGATATTCAACATGGAGGAGCACTGGTTCAACAGCTGAGGGAGGGCAGCACGTGTTAATCAGTAGGAGGTTTCCTTGCCCATGTTTGACCTGATGCCATGAAACCTCATGGGGTCCGGAGTCAATGTTGAGGACTCCCAGGGCAACACACTCCTGACTGTATACACACTGTGCCGCCACCTCTGCTGGGTCTGTTCTGCTGGTGAGACAGGACATCCCCAGGGATGGTGATGGTGATGTCTGGGACATTAGATGAAAACGTGAAAAGAAAGAAAGGCTTTGCCGATCTAAGGGGACAGAGCAGGTTGGAGTGGGGCTAACAGGATAGTTCTATCAGAGAGCCTACCTAGACATTATGCGCTGAAGAAACTCCCTCCTGGTATCATTCTATGTGTCATCGATTGGCAGAGAGTTAAGTGCAAGATGAAGAGATATCCGACGGCAACACAATAAAGGAGGTGTTTATTTTTGGAGCTACCTCACATCCTTAGGATGAGCAGTTAAACGGAGACCCTGTTTGTTTTCATGGGAAAAAAGGGCATAGTGGTTTGATATTTTGGATGAATGAACTGAAAGGCCTCCATCACGAACTACAAGCAACTATTGGCAAAGAGACACTGACTGGCCTCTGAAGAAATACTGAAATGTTTTTGCATTTGTTCCACAATGTTAAATTAAACAGCAACAGGTAGAAAAATATGCAGAGGAGAGTATCTTCACTATGCTGGAATCGGTGATAGAGAGTTTTAATTGCATGTTTCCTTTACACCAATCAACATGCTACTTCAGAGTGTGACGGAGTATACCTGCTGAGTTTTTCCAGGTATTTTTATTTTATGCCTTAATAATACCTGTTTCTACCACAACTGTTGCACTGTAGCTGCTGTGCCAGTTACATAGGGGGCAGCGCCACTTGGTGGCCAGAAATTGTATTGCAGCAACTTACATTTATACAGCACTTTTCATGTAATGAAACATCCCAAAGCTCTTCACAGGAACATATACGACACTGAGGCACATAAGGAGATATCAGCAGAGTTGGCCAAAAGCTTGGTCAAAGTGTTAGGTTTTAAGAAGTGTTTTAGAGGTAGAGAGGCAGAGAGGTGGAGGGAGGGAACCCCAGGGCTTGGGACCCAGGCAACTGAGGGCATGGCCACCAATGGTGGAGGAATTATAATGGAATTATAATTTTCTACCCTTGACGTCTTGTAATGGAAAACGCACAAAAGGCCAGAAGCAGAGGCACGCAGATATCTCTGAGCACTGTGGGGCAGGGGATTACAGAGATAGGGAGGAGCAAGGCCACAAAGAGATTTGAGAAATCAAAATGTTGCTACACTGGGATCCAAATGTAGGTCAGCAAGCATAGGGTGATAAGGGAACAGGGCTTGTGTATGAGACATAGGCAGCAGAGTTTTGGATGACCTCAAGTTTATGGAGGATAGGTCGTGAAAGAACAGCTAGCAGTGCATTGGAGTAGTCAAGTCTATCGGTAACAAAGGCATGGATGACGGTTTCAGCAGCAGAGGAGCTGACACAAGGGCAAAATGAAGCAACATTATGGCAGTGGAAATAGACAGTATTAGAGATAGCATAAATATGAGATTGGAAGTATACCTCAGGATCAAATGTGACACCAAAGTTGCAAACAGGCTGACTTAATCTCAACTCCTCAGATACTGAACTCCTGGGACTCCTCAGATACTGAAGCAGTCCATGTCCAAATGGACAATATCTAGGCTTGGGCTGACAAGTGGCAAGTAACATTTGCACCACAAGTGCCAGGCAATGACTATCTCCAACAGGAGAGAGGATCTAACCATCGCCCCTTGATGTTCAATGGCATCACCATCACTGAATCCCTCACTATCAACATCCTAGGGATTACCATTGACCAGAAACTGAACTGGACTAGCCATATAAATACTGTGGCTACAAGAGCAGGTCAGAGGCTAGCAATCCTGCAACAAGTAACTCACCTCCTGACTCCCCAAAGCCTATCCACTATCTACAGGGCACAAGTCAGGAGTGTGATGGAATACTCCCCACTTGCCTGGATGAGTGCAGCTCCAACAACACTGAAGATGTTTGACACCATCCAGGACAAAGCAGCCCACTTCATTGGCACCAGACCCACACACATTCACCCCCTCCACCACTGACACACAGGAGCAGCAGTGTGTACTATCTACGAGATGCACTGCAGAAACTCACCAAAGCTCATTACACAGCACCTTCCAAACGCATGAGCACTACCATCTAGATGGACAAGGGCAGCAGGTAGATGGGAACACCGCCATCTGGAAGTCTCCAAGTCTCTCACCGTCCTGACTTGGAAATATATCACCGTTCCTTCACTGTCGCTGGGTCAAAATCCTGGAACTATCTCCCTAACAGCACTATGGGCATACCTACACCACAGGGACTGCAGCGGTTCAAGGCAGCAGCTCACCAGCACCTTCTCAAGGGTAACTAGGGATGGGCAATAAATGCTGGCCCAGCCAGCAATGCCTACATCCCATGAATAAATATAAAAACTATTGCCAGGGAGTGGGATGGAGTCAGTAGTGAGGGAATGGAGTTTGGAGCAGGAACTGAAAACAACAGCTTCAGTCTTCCCAACATTTAATTGGAGGAAATTTCTGTTCATGCAGTACTGGATGTTGGATAAGCAGTTGATAATTTAGCAACAGCAGAGTAGCAGCAAAAGGTGGTGGTGAGATATTGTTGAGAGAACACACTTCTGCAATGTCTTTAATGTAAAATAAATCTATGGTTCCTTGCAGCAGCACAAACAAATTGTGGTGAACTGAAAGAATAATTATTAGGAAGAGATGCTTTGAAGGTTGGTCAAGGAGGTCTGTGTGGTTCACCCACTCCTACTCCACCTCTGTTAAGAAAGACTTGCAAGTATATAGCACCTATCACAGCATCAGGACATCCCATGCTTTACAGGTAATAGTTCTGAAATTTAGTCAACTGTTGTGATGTAGGATACATGGTAGCCAATATTGCACAAAGTTCCCACCAACACACTGGCAGTGACGCCTTCAGCCCTTTGGACCCGAAACTCTGTAAATTGTTCTCTAAATCTCTCCGCCTTTCTCTACTGCTTTATGATGCTGCTTACAACCTACTTCTCTGAATTGTCCTAACAGCTCCTTTGGTGTCTCGCTGTGAAATTTCTGCCTGATAATGCTCCTGTGACGCACCTTACAACATTGAAGGCACTATATAAATGCAAGTTATGATGCACTGCAAGAACTCACCAAGGCTCCTTACACAGCACCTTCCAAACCCATGACTGCTACCATCTAGGACAAGGGTAGCAGACACATGGGAATGCCACCACCTGGAAGTTCCCCACCAAGCTACTCACCATCCTGACTTGGAAATATATCGCTGTTCCTTCACTATTGCTGGGTCAAATTCCTGGAACTCCCTCCCTAACAGCACTGTGGGTGTACCTACACCACATGGACTGCAGCGGTTCACAAAGGCAGCTCACCACCACCTTTTCAAGGGCAATTAGGGATGGGCAATAAATGCTGGCCTAGCCAGAGATGCCCTCATCCCATGAATGAATAATAACCTTCTGGGCAGGTTAATCTCCAATATATAAGCATATAATTAATGATATATAATGATATAATATAAAATTAATGAGTTAGATCATTTCTTCACAGCAAGTTTTTATTTGTACATCCAAACAAAGATCATTTATCACACTATATACAGATATTACATACAGTGTTTATACACATATTACATAGTCTGTACACAGAAAAATATACATAAAAATGTAAACTTTTGTATACAAAAAATACCTTAAACAAATTAAACAAGGACAATAACAAAAGGTGACTAATTTAATTATTAGCTCGCCTTATCATTTAAAAACAGAAATACAGTACATTCATTGAGTATAAGAAATTTGAGCCACCTCCTGTTTCTTCAATGTTGAAGCAGTTTGTTGGACTGTCATGTTTTTCCACGGGCTGCTTTCTTCCTTTTTTTTTGCCATTAAGTCCCTGATACACAAACCAATTGCACGGCGGGGATGAGAACCATAATGTTGTGTGTGTGACAGTGTGTGTGTGTGTGTGTGTTTGGTTGGCGGTGAAATTTAAATCTGGGCGCTCTGAGACAAAAGCCAGTTTATAGTCAAGAGGGGGTGGAGTTGGAGGGGGATGTGGAAACTCATGAATTTCCCAGATAAACTTCATGGAGACTTTAGGCTCGTGGACTTACATTTCTATTAAATTTAACTACTTCTGACTTTGTGAAATCTTAGTGACTGTGTAAAAACTCCCCACCCAAAACAATGTGTCTCGGGGCTTCATGAGTGCTTTAGAAGCTCGTTGCCCTGTAATATGCGTAATATAAGGAAATTGCATGAAATGTAGCCTGAAACCATTGATCCCTGCTACCATAAAATCATTTACTATATGGTTCCTCCAGAAAGAGAGATAGAGGGAAGACAGACAGATAGATAGAACGGCATCACTTTTAGTAAAACTCCCTACCCTCCTCTCTCCGAACAACTTCTCTAGGATTTTTTTTTAAAACAAAAAAAAAACTTCAAGTGCTTCAATTTCTACATGTCCAAAAGGAAAAGAATCATAAATATTTTTTCTGGATCTAAGACAGAAGAGAATCTGAAAAAAAGGTGCCAAGAAAGTGGTGACTACAGCTAGCGTGGGGCGCGTGCATCAGTATAACTGTGGTTTAGTGGGTCATACAGGGTAGTTTCCCAAAAAGGTTTCTGACATTGGTGGTAGTGGTACTGGGAGTTAAAAAGCTGCCGTGAATTTTTCAGAAAGGGACCGGGATAGTTACAAAAGGCAGTTTTATCAAGTTTGTTTGACTAGAAAATCATTCTCTCTTTGCAAGGAAAACTACTTTCTTGAAGATTCATTTTAGAAAGGTATGTGTTATGGATAAGAGCTTTTGTCAAGGCACCAGAGGATCATGCAGCCCACCTCAATACATGTTCTTAAATATGATGCACTCTTATTTTGGGATTGAGTGGCTGGGGCGGTGGCGTCATCATTTATAAATTGCATTAACAATTGGAAGCATTTTAACTGATGTTTTAAATAATATAATAAATGCCTTACTGATGCCTTTGTTGCCTGTCTGGCTCATCTTAAAAACCACATGACCAGCATGAGTCACATTCAATTTCCATTCACAAGCCATGCCTTGAGTATTCCCCATATGTATTACTGTGCACGGTATTGAAGCCTTACAGAAACAGTGCTTCAATTCTGGGGTTCATGGAGGGACCCGAGTGAGGATATTTGATTGGGGGCAAGGCTCACATGGTGCAGTTGGAAGAGAATCTTTTGTACACATGCACAACACACAGTAACGTCAAGGTACGTCACCCAAATGTACTGCTGAGAAAGCCCGCAGACACAGCAAGATTACCCATTAAAAATCCCCCTGGGCATCCCTTTGCAGTTCTACTAGACATTGGGGTTAACAGAGGGTAGGGGCAAAGGTCACTCAACCCAGACATGTCCTCCCACAATGAAACTACTCCCCCCACACACACACACAATTATTGTTTGGTTAAGTCTGCTCCTACTCGGTTGCAAGTTTTAAAAAAATATTTGCACAAGCTTCATAAAATACAGCTTGTGTTTTTGTCACTACATGCCTTATAACCACAAAACCACCATCAGAAAGTGTCATTGAGCTGAATACAAGCATGCCCATACCTCTGACTTACTGAGCAAACAGTACAGTAGCGTGGGTATGATGTACAGTGTGAGACTGGGAAGAGATATGCAATGACAACCCAGACTGCCTGTTCTTTCAACATGAAGTGCCTAAATCTTTGGCATCATGGATCAGGATCTTGAGACAAATGAACAGAAGCTGGCATCTTTTGTGCCAATAATTCACGACTACACAAAAAGAAACCTACACATCTTTGTCGAAAAGAAGCCAGCTTGCGTTCTTGTACTCTGAATGCTAGGCTGCCATTTTTGTCTCTCCAAACCGCTAAAGATAGCATTAAAAATATTTCACATTACCAACTCACTCTCCTCCCTGCCCATTTTGTTATCAGTCTGAGAACAAAAGAGGTAAGAGGATGTCGGGGTGGCTTTATGCTTCTGTTGAAGTACAAGCTAGCATAACCTACAGACCTTCGCCCTCTAACCGCAACCACCCTTAAAAAAAAATAAGATTTTATAAATTTTTATATATGTGAAAGTTGAGTATTGTGGAAAAGAGAAATGCTGTCGAAGTTTTTCCACTTGCACTCATCAGGACAGATACCCAAGAAATTTCAAAGGGAGTAACAACAATGCAGTTTTCATGCAGTACATACTGTTGCTCCCTTTGCTCTCTCTTGCTCTGTGTTATGAGGCAGATTTGATAAGGGAGCTTAAGGTGAAGGAACCCTTAGGAGGAAGTAACCATAATATGATAGAATTTACCCTGCAATTTGAGAGGAAAAAGCTGGAATCAGATGTAACGGTATTACAGTTGAATAAAGGCAACTACAGAGGCATGAGGGAGGAGCTGGCCAGAATTGACTGGAAGATGAGCCTAGCAGGAAAGACAGTGGAACAGCAATGGCAGGAGTT
Source organism: Cetorhinus maximus (assembly GCF_964194155.1). Lineage (NCBI taxonomy): Eukaryota > Metazoa > Chordata > Chondrichthyes > Lamniformes > Cetorhinidae > Cetorhinus > Cetorhinus maximus. The sequence goes on from NC_135889.1 coordinate 13,503,924, forward strand.
TCTGGGAGTAATTTGGGAGACACAGCAAAAATTCATCCCTAGGAAGAAGCATACTAAAGGGAGGACGAGGCAACCATGGCTGACAAGGGAAGTCAGGGATAGCATAAAAGCTAAAGAGAAAGCATACAACGCGGAGAAAGGGATTGGGAAGCCTACAAAGACCAACAGAGGACAACTAAAAAATAAGGAGGGAGAAGATTAAATATGAGGGTAAACTAGCCAGTAATATAAAAGAAGATTGCAAGAGTTTTTTTACATATATAAAGGGTAAGAGAGAGGCAAAAGTGGACATTGGGCCGCTGGAAAATGACGCTGGAGTATTGGAAGTGGGGAACAAAGAAATGGCGGAGGAACTGAATAGGTACTTTGCGTCAGTCTTCATGGTGGAAGACACGAGTAACATCCCCAAAGTTCAAGAGCGTCAGGGGGCAGAGGTGAGTATGGTGGCCATTACCAAGGAGAAGGTGCTAGGAAAACTGAAAGGTCTGAAGGTGGATAAATCACCTGGACCAGATGGATTACACCCCAGAGTTCTGAAGGAGATAGCTGAAGATATAGTGGAGGCGTTAGTGGTGACCTTTCAGGTATCACTGGAGTCAGGGAGGGTCCCAGAGGACTGGAAAATCACTAATGTAACCCCCCTGTTTAAGAAGGGAGTGAGGCAAGAGACGGGAAAATACAGGCCGATTAGCCTGACCTCGGTCATTGGTAAGATTTTAGAGTCCATTATTAAGGATGAGATTTCAGAATACTTGGAAGTGCATGGTAAAATCGGGCAAAGTCAGCATGGTTTCATCAAGGGGAGGTCGTGCCTGACAAATCTGTTAGAATTCTTTGAGGAGGTAACGAGTAGATTAGACAAAGCAGAGCCAATGGATGTTATCTACTTGGACTTCCAGAAGGCCTTTGACAAGGTGCCGCACAGGAGGCTGCTCAGTAAGATAAGAGCCCATGGTGTTAGAGGCAAGGTACTAGCATGGATAGAAGATTGGTTGTCTGGCAGGAGGCAGAGAGTGGGGATAAGGGGGTCCTTCTCAGGATGGCAGCTGGTGACTAGTGGAGTTCCGCAGGGGTCAGTGTTGGGACCACAACTTTTCACTTTATACATTAATGATCTAGATGAAAGAACTGAGGGCATCCTGGCTAAGTTTGCAGATGATACAAAGATAGGTGGAGGGACAGGCAGTATTGAGGAGGCAGGGAGGCTGCAGAAGGATTTGGACAGGTTAGGAGAATGGCAAAGAAGTGGCAGATGGAATACAACGTGGGGAAGTGTGAGGTCATGCACTTTGGTAGGAAGAATAGAGGCATGGACTATTTTCTAAATGGGGAGAGAATTCAGAAATCTGGAGTGCAAAGGGACTTGGGAGTCCTAGTCCAGGATTCTCTTAAGGTTAACTTGCAGGTTGAGTCAGTAGTTAGGAAGGCAAATGCAATGTTGGCATTTATTTCGAGAGGACTAGCATATAAAAGCAGGGATGTGCTGCTGAGGCTTTATAAGGCTCTGGTCAGACCACATTTAGAATATTGAGAGCAATTTTGGGCCCCGTATCTCAGGAAGGATGTGCTGGCCCTGGAGAGGGTCCAGAGGAGGTTCACGAGAATGATCCCAGGAATGAAAGGCTTAACATATGAGAAACGTTTGAGGACTCTGAGTCTATACTCTGAGTTTAGAAGGATGAGGGGGGGAATCTGATTGAAACTTACAGAATACTGAAAGGCCTGGATAGAGTGGACATGGGGAAGATGTTTCCATTAGTAGGAGAGACTAGGACCCGAGGGCACAGCCTCAGAGTAAAGGGAAGACCTTTTAGAACAGAGATGAGGAGAAACTTCTTTAGCCAGAGAGTGGTGAATCTATGGAATTCATTGCCACAGAAGGCTGTGGAGGCCAGGTCATTGAGTGTATTTAAGACCGAGATAGATAGGTTCGTGATTGGTAAGGGGATCAAAGGTTACGGGGAGAAGGCGGGAGAATGGGGTTGAGAAACTTATCAGCCATGATTGAATGGCGGAGCAGACTCGATGGGCCGATTGGCCTAATTTCTACTCCAATGTCTTATGGTCCTTTGACTGCAAGATGAGAAGCCTTCACAGCACTTCTTTTTTCAGCCATATGAAAATTAAAAATCTAATTGCCATCACTTGTTTCAAACTTTGCAAAGCTCTTATCAAGGATTGCCTTAAGAAAGCAATAAATATCATTAGACAAAACAATGGCTTCCTTCCATTGATTAAAACACAATCTAATTAGAGGGGGTGAACAGATAGTGCATGTACAGAAAGAATGATGGGCACCAAGATTGCTGCCTCCCTATTTTAAGTGAGTTATTAAAAGGCTACTCATAATGACATCACATGTCCCAAGGAGAATGGAAGTGATTGGGCTAACTCCTCCCATCAATCATGCCTGGAGATTTCATTGCTGTAAGTGGCTGGGATTGATGTTATGCACATAATGTGTATTATGGAGGCATTCTCCATTCACTGCATTTTGCTGGAGAAATAGTCCTGCGATTATCAGGAGACTCTGCTGTAATTTCAGTCACGGTTTCTATTGCTGTAGTTCATAGAGACTCTTTAAATAAAGAGTTCATTACTAATCTCACCTCAATTCCAACTCCCTGGCTGGTACACTGGTGTCCATGCATACTTTGTTTTGACTCATATACTGTGATGCCCATGGGACGAAAGGGTGTAATTTGTTTTGGGTGAATTATGCTAATTGTGGTCATCACAACACACAGTAATTGCATAAAGATGAAATACTGCAGATGCTGGAAATCTGAAACAAAAACAGAAAACGCTGTATAAACTCAGCAGGTCTAACAGCATCGGTGGAGAGAAAAACAGCGTTAACGTTTTGAGTATGACTCGAAAAGTTAACTCTGTTTTTCTCTCCACAGATGCTGTCAGACCGGCTGAATTTTTCCAGCATTTTCTGTTTTTGAGACAGTAATTGCAGTTTGCTACAACTAAAAGAGGACTAAAAACTGGATGTAAGCAACTGGAAATGTACCAACTGAAGATTTGTCTTTATGAAACAGTGAACACCACAATCTGTGCTCATTACATTCCCTCTTACCCCAAAGCTGCATGTTAGAGAAGTGTTCAAGACAGCTATCAGCTGTGGGCCTACCAATCCATGCTAAGTTAAGCCAGCACCATTCATCAAACATGGACAAAACAGGACTATTACCAATCCTGTGGTATAACTGTGCCTGTCTTTCCTTCCCTGTGCACTACAGGGTAAAGCTGACTTTTATAGTGTCCCTCTGAATGACTCCAGGTCAAGTTTAGATGCTTACCACCACACTGATCTAGCAAGCTGATCAGCTCAAGTAATGGTTTCCACAACTGGCGTAGTGACAGAGGCGCTGTCAGGTTTTGCAGGGCAGATCAAACTATATTAGAACAATGCTTTCACTTTCTACACCAGCCTTCCTTGTGGTCTCTCAGTTGAGCTGTTATTTCACTTAGACCCCTAAAAGCCATCATAGAATAGGGACTTGCATCCCATCAACATGAGCTCTGTCTTAAAGTGAAGCCAAGTGTACAGGCTCAGTACAGCATCAAATTTCCAGATTTTGAGACTGCCGAACCTCCTGCCCCCTACTATCTCGATCCTTGCATTGCTCCCCAAAGTCAAGGTCTTATGTTGCAATCCTGCTCACAGATTGTGCAATGTATTGTTTAAAGAAAGGCTAAAAAAGCTATTTGTTCAAACGCAAGTTTTCTGATGAGATCACCTGCTTTGACAAACAAAGCCCTAGATTGTGATCAGATCATGATCAGAAAACCAATAGTTTTAAGGAGGGAAAATCACTCCACAGTAGAGTCCAGCAGTGTTTTGTGAAGTTCCTAACTAAAGATGGGTGACAAAAGCTTTTCTTGGTCGGCTGAATAATGGGTTTAAACTTGGTCTTTATTCCTACATACTTCCCCAATGTATGTCCTGGTGTGATAACGTGGGAGAAGCCAGTTCCACCATTTCACTTGGAATGGAAGTGAGAACATCCAATCCAACCCAACATCATAATGGTTTTGAATTGACCTTCAAACTATCCAAGCCGGTCACTGATGCAATCAAGTCACAAGCAGCCAATACCATATGATCAATGGTCATAAAAAATCTGTTTCGCTCTAAACTAGAAATGACTTACTTTACTCTAGGCCTTGCACCTTTGATGGAACTGATCATTTGTTGCTCAAAACCACCCATCTTCCTCAGCTCTTTCTAATCACAGCGATACACTGGTCAGGACAAGGCATGTTTTACAGGCAAAAGGAAGTTTACAGTGTTATCTACCCCACCTTAAGTGGTCTCACAGAAGACTGCCCACAGTAATGAGTCTGCCAAATGTTTAGCTAGGCTGTACACTGACACATTACAATCTAAGGGATAACACTTATTTGCCATATTAGCTTCTTCAATATAAATAAAGACTGAATGACATCAATTGGAGACCAATTCTTGCTTCACTGAAATGCCAGTAGAACATTCAAACCAGAGGGAGACCTGGATACTGCAGTTTATGCCATTAGCACACAAGGCACCATAATAACCCTCAAGATCAATCACTCAAGCTGTACACAGCCTTCTCTGATGGTCAGATCTCCCCTATTCAATAAAATATATTTAGTAGAACATACAGGGAGCGTTTGGTTAGACGCCATCGACTCTTGATTATTGGGGGTACAGACTTCTACATGGACAACATCTGAAAGCACAGAATGCTAGCCAAGAGGCAATCTAAATAATATGACCAACACAGTAAACCAACTGGATATTCAACAGCTGAAGCTACTAAGCAAAATAGCAAAGGTAAATGTGGAGCGCTACTTTAAGCTAAACCAGGACAAGGGCACAGATTGGTGAAAGACAAACTCAGAACTGATATCACTTTTACTCACTCAGTGATCATTGGGTAGGGTGGTGTAGGCAAAAGCTGTGCTGTCTAGCTGGGGTGCTGTAGGTTTTTATGGAAGGTAGAGTGAGACTGTCTAAACAGCCTCTTCCGTATTTTATATTCTTGTGATCTTGTATTACTCCATTGCTCATTCATCTTAATTCCCTGCAAATGCTATGTGCCAAATTTAATGAAAATAAGCAGATAGGGGTCTTGTGAACCATGGGTGCACAAGTTGATTTGACGCTGAGTTAACAGTTTTGGCAGATTCAAGTGCATTTAGTGACCTGATTACCCAAGTCAGCAGAGGAGACACTGACGCTATCAAGCCTCTCCTGGCCCTGCGCATGGTTCACGGAGGTGGAGGGGAAACCAAAAGGGACTAAACAATTCATTTCTACAAGAAAAACAGTCCGACAACACAACAAAAACACACAGGTGACTAGAGTGGACTCTGGGATACTCCAGCAGTGTCAAACCCTGGTGACAAAGATTTTGTTAAAATTACAATAATTTCAATATTAAATATATATCAATACAGTAATATTTGTTTTTTTTTTTAAAAGGGAGTAGACCCTGTCCATCCCACTACTTTGGTATAATTCTGAAGGTAGTAGGATCTTTACAGAAAGCAATGTGGTGCGTTGAAAGGACAATGCCTCTGGTGACCTGGGGGCCCCTCTCATCCCCACACACGGACAGCACAACTACCTCTTATGTCACAACAGAGGACAAGTGTGACAGCCAGACCAGCTTGCATGTACTGAACATTCCAAGTAAACCTCACGTTCATTTAGAGGGGGGTTGCATTCACCTCAAAACAGCTGCAGCTCCACTCAAAGGTCCCAAAAGACACACAGGTTTTCCCATATTTTTCAAATAGCTTCCAACGATCAGGCCTGCACTGGTGAGTACTGAACAAAAAATACTCGTGTTACACACACACATACGACACATCCAAAGTGTAAACGCTGGCACCAGCTCATTGGCACTAATGGTTTTTGCACCATTCACTACCCAAGTAGCCATCTGGTAGCCAGGGATACATTCCAGTTAAGCCAGACAATACCAGTGACTGGTTCCTTCCTGGCCAAGAGACTAGCTAATTAAAAGTAATGAGGAGGAGAACCATGTGACACAGTAACTGCACCAAGTGTCAGGTAATGCAATGCATATATATATATATATATATATATGTATAAAAAAAAATACCCTTGCTGTTAGCCAGAACGGCTTTTTTGATACTAATGTTTATCTGGATCAAGGCATTGCGAATGGCCACTGTGGATTAACTCCCAGATTCTAAACCCAGTTTATTTATTGGAACCAATGGCCCATTCAGAGGATCAAGTGCAAGCAGGGAAAGAAGGGAGAGGTCTGATTTTTATTTTGCAGAGTAGGAATTTACAGAATCTATCCAGATCAATCTCCGTTGGACTCGAGTCAAGCGTATAATGTAAAATGAGTTAACTGGGATCCCTTTTCACTGCAAGTGCTCCATTTCATCAGTGCTAAATCTGTAAATGTTGTGTTAAAAAAAACAAACCTACACTGCAGCAAGAAACATGCTCCAAACATTCCTTCTCCCTCTCCAAGAGACCTGAAACTCAGACCCCAACTTACATGGCAAATCCGCCATTCTTTTGTTCTTTTTCTCAAGTAATATGATGAAGGTTAAGGCAGGGCATCTCTTTGCTATTGATCTACTGTGCAAGCTGCATCCAAAATACATTCTGGGCTGTTCTAGAAAGCAGCAGAGTTATTTTAAGGTCCCAGTGGTGTTCACTTCCCAAAGACTTCACAGAGGTCCTTGGTCCAAGACCTTGTGCAGATAACAGACAACCCTACAACAGCTCGCACATTACCAGGCTCCAGAGTACCACTCCCCACATAAATAGTCAATGAAATCAAGAAGGATGATTTAAAAACAGAATTTAAGATCACACTAATTCAGTAGCCACATGGTGGTTTATCCAAAGCATCTGGTGTTCAATGATGGTCCTAATTTACGATATTGCACAAAAGTTTCCAAGAATAACGCTAACCCAAATCCTTCTTCTCATCTTCACCCTGCAGCCACCATCCACACTAATCCACTAGTGTACACACTTCCCCATACAGGTCAGCCACCAAACTAATACCAAGGCTAATTGTAATATATTAGTATTCGAACATTTTCAAAGGCAACCAGCACTTGGATTAACGATTTAAACACTACAGGGCACTTAAAAAGTAGGAAAATTCTCTGAACTCACTTAATATTTCACTTGAACTTTGAGGAAAGGAAATGTGTCTCAGAAAAATAATAAAATACATCTTTTGGTAAATGAACTAGGCCAAATTAAGAGATGATGGATCCAGGATGGAGGGATTTGTGCAGCTAGATGATTCATGGATGGAAGATTTTGCACATTACATGGTCCAGGATCGAGGAATCAGAACAATTTTCATGGCAAAAGATCAGATGGAGGGATATCAGGCCAAGGGTTTAGGAGTGAAGAGATATAGACATCACAATCAGAGGTGCAGGAATACATATCCTCAAGCGTTATGGAGGAAAGAATATACACATCGGGGAGTTGGAGTAAAAACTAGTGAGTTTCTTTACTTTTCAGTCAACATAGCTGAAAAGGGTTCTTGCAAAGGTTTTGCAGGTTATTGCGCAAAGATTGCCTCCCCTGTCATCAAATGTACAGAAATGAACACAGCACAGGTCAGGCAGGAGCATCATGTCTGGAACAAACAGGATGTACTTTCTGATCAGCCAGTCAGTTAGCAAGTGAAATTGAGCACCCTGCTCTCCTAAGTTTCAAACATGATTCTCTTTTGCACCATCTCTCTTGCAAAAGTTGAAGGACACTCATTCTACATAGCCTGTTGAAAGTCCTATAATCTTCTGATCCTATAGAGCAACAAAACTAGCTGGACAGAGCTACTCACTTGCAGACCAAATCTACTGCTTCCTCCCTTCAATGCAAATCTGACACAATGCATTATTAAAATAGATATCGCTATTTAAACCAACACACAATATTGAATCACTTCATTATGGCAATCAATCAAGTAAACTACTGATATATAAGTAGATTGTATATTCCATGATGAGGGAACATCAGGTTTACTAAGCTTTGGGTGTTTAAATTAAAATGGGAGGTTGGGAATGCATGATTTTTTTTTGTAAAAAGGGGTATGTATGTATGGTATACTGCAATAGGCCTTCCACAAGATATGTCTGCTATGGGTCTGTCCTACATTTAATATGCAGCAAGTTCACTTTTATCAAAGTAACTTGGAGTCCTGGGCGCCTTCTTTGAGTTGGACTGGAGGACATTCCTCGTGGGGCACTCATCTCAAGTTGGTGCCCAAGACATTCAGCAAGCAAAGTTTTATAGAAACTTTTGTCCCATCTGACAATTTTCACTAAGTTCTTGTGAGAAAGTATGGGAGAGGAGGAAAGTTGCAAAGACATAGTGCTTTGGGACTGGGCAGTGCAGTAACAGCCAAGTATCTGATCTAGGGGCTGCAGAGATTATTCATCAGTGCTGCCATCAGAGGGTGATGGTACTGCAGCTTTTAGAGAGATTTTGAGAGATGTAAATAGATGCATTTTGTGCATTATATACAATATGTATGTGTGTGTTTGAAGCGGGGCATGAGATTAATTTTAAAAATGTTAAAACTGGGACAACCTCATCGAACCATATTATTTAAAAACTACAGGCGCACAACAGTATAGCCCGTAGGATACATTTTATACACATTCAGACCTCTTCTGACATAAATAAAGTTTACTCTCTAAAAAAATCGAACATATTTGGCATTATAAGACACTGGATGCATTGCAGTAGACACGGTGGGTGGTACTCTTTAGCTGCCTTTATACTGCGCCACACGCGTGCCAGCTGGTTTTTGCAGGTCTCGGGCAATACAATAAACAGCTAAACTCTGGGAGCCGGGGCTAGCAGCCCCAGACCACACATGGACTAACCACTGAGTGTCGGCTGTCAAAAGTGCTAGACCAGTTTGAGGGGGAATCTGGATCCCACGTGCTTAAGGCGCTTTGATGCAGATCATGTTCCAATGGGGTCTCAAGACCCTTGCTTCACAAAGATTCCAGGTGTGGCTGTCATCAAGTCAGCAGGAAAAATATAGGCCTTCGCTTCCTATCAGGCCTAGAAAAGGCTTCACAACCTCTCTGCTGCCTCTCACACCAATAATAAAGACGAAGGGAGACTCTCCATGCCCCTCCACCCCGAGCTAATTAAAATGGAACAAAAGCTTCAGCAATCAACTTGTAACTGAGCGACTGTTTAAGTCTAAGGTGCCGTGCTTGCAATTTTGCCAAGCACAACTGCTTCTGCCAAATCTGGTAGTGCCTCTCACGGAAATAAATTCAAGGAGGAGGAAGAAGGGATTTGATGATGTTTGTACTCAGGTGCTGCTCTCTCAACAAACATGTTCTGCACATCTCTGCTGGTGTTATGGGTCAGGAAAGTGACCCTGGACTGAGGGAAGGAGGAGCCAGAGAAGAGAAGGCAGGGGAAGGGTAAGCAAAATAAAGATGCGACTCTCGGGTCGGTGGGAAAGATAACACCTAACCATGGCTTTAAATCTAGGAGCCTGTGTACTTATTACATTTTTCAAAAAGTGCCCTGAAGTGGCCTTGCAGGCTCAACTGATTTCCGTGTTAGTAGTCCACACATAGAAGACTTTGGACTGTGTTTCAGGATTGCATTTTAGCAACTAAGTGACGAGTTAGTTCTGCCACTTTGCTTAAGAATCTCACAGCAACTTTGGGGGATGTACATGCAGAGACCGTGGGATCTAATCCAGAATCTATATTTTGTGTTTTTGTGTGTGTGTGTGTCTGCGCGTGAGATTTTTTTTTAATATATAAAAAGCCTCAATGAGCCAAACGTCTACCTTTGAGTTTGATATTTAACAGTGCGCCATTAATGGTTTTATAGATAAGTAATCTTGTCATAAAATGTACTAATGTATTTACATAAAAAATATACTCGAACTGAATGTATTACGCTCTTTTAGCCCTGAAAAGGAAGGGGGAAAGAGTGTCACCAATCCCCCTTTTCAAAAAGCACACAAGGCCCTGGCATGGTGGAAAGGAAGTCACCTGAACTCCTAGCGGCTGCTTGGCAATGTACCCGGGTGAACAATGGCAATGTCCTGTAAAAGACTGGCAGAGGTTCGGGTCTGCACGCAACTTTTGCCATGGTTTGACCGTCAATTCATTTTAAAAAGCTGATTGCAACAGAGGTGCCAGTGGCAGAGGGGTATTCACAAATGTTGTGCGGTGGGGGGAGGGGGGGTTGCTGTTGTAGGAATGAGAAGGTTTGACAGGAAAAAGCCTGCCAAACCAAGTTACTGGGTGCACAAAGTGACTTGGATCTGTCATTCAAAAGAAAATCATAACAGAACCATTACAAAAGGCAGATTGGTTTTCTACCTTTTGGAGATGGGAGGCGAATGAGCATATTGAGGATAGGGGAACTTGAAAGTAAATGAGCAAAATTCCTCATTAACCATAATGAGCAGAAATACAGGAGCAGGAACCACTGGCATCTCTGCCCAGTCACAAGTTACTTTCTCCCAAAACCAGCTTACCGAGCTGTTTTCTCCCTCCACCCTTACGCAGGTAGGTTTTTAAAAAAAACTAGACGATACCCTTAAAGCTCCGAGACACCATAGAAAAATCAGGGGGAACATCTCAACCCTTGCTTGCAAGCCAAGAAACAGGTGGCCTCTTCATACAGCATTCCCGAGAAGGCTCACTGTGGAGTGCTAAACGGAGCCGTGACATTGTTCGTGCTCGCGGCGGCAGCGGTTACTGAGAAGCCCGTCGGGGGCGCGATTGAGCTGTGGGTTGGCTGAACGTCCTTGGGGATGCCGCTATGGGAGGTGAGCTGTGGGCCGAAGGCAGCACTGAACTGGGGGAGCTGCTGCTTAGTGGGATTGGATGTTGGTAGGTCGGGGGGCGAAGAGGGTCCTATGGTGGCAACGCCGTCGCTGAAGCCTGCCTGGGTCAGGCCGGGGAGGAGGACTGCGCTGCTGGGCGTGGCGCTGGAGAAGGCCGTGTGTGTGGAGGGCGAGTGAGGCGTGGACAGAGGGGTGGAGAGGGAGGTGGAGAGCAGGTGGCCCTCGGCCCCAGATGAGATCAGGCCACTGAAGGAGGTCGGGTCACTCAGGCTGATGGTGCCCCACTGGGGCCGGGAGTTGACCAGCTGGGCGGGCAGGACGTGGGCAGGGAGCAGCGTCACATCAGGGGGGTAGGGGGTGGTGAGGCTATCCCCAGGGTAGGGTGGGGGACGGGGCGGAGGAGTTACGTTGTCGCTATAGGGCGATGGCACATGCTCGCTGCTGTACGGGGATGAGCGCGAGTGCTCGCTGCCGTAGTGCGGTCGAGGGGAGATCAGGTCCTCGGCTTTGCCCAGCAGGTGGCTCCTGGGCGAGGTGTGGCTGGCATCACCCCGGAGGTTATGGAAATGGGACTGGTGGGCCCGCTCTGCGAGCCCGCTCTGATTGACCAAGGCAACAGAGGAAAGGCCCACGTCCGAAGGGGAAGGGTAGGTGCCCTGAGCCTGACTCCCCAGGGAACCAGCCGGGCTGGACAGTGCAGATGGGTGATGGAGGAGGTTCTCATCCAGCTCCAGGCTGGAGAAGTTCTCTGTGGAGATGCGGCCGTTCAGGAGGTCTCCCAGTTCACTGTTGACTGCCCTGCTTAGGGCTGGCATCCCTGCGGCGGCAGCAGCGACAAACACGCCCATTCCTCTGCCCGACAGCTCCTGGTCACCATCTCCATCTGTGTGCCCCAGCTCACCAATAGAACTCAGACACTCCAGTGAGGCAGCGTACGATGTCACTGCCTCCAGTGCACGCTCCAGCTCCTCTGCTTCCTCCGTAGTTGGCAGCAATTCACCATTTTTACCTAGAGGAGGGCAGCAAGAGCAAATGGACATCATTTTACTGCAGGAATATTTTTCCATATGATACAGAACATTGATAAGAGATTTCCATTGCAAATCTGACATGCTGTGTGGAAATACTGGGTTACAGATTCTCTCATCATTCACCACGTCAGTGATACTCTTGTCGTTTCTCTTAAATTAACGTTATATCTACCGGTATTACATAGTGATCGACCTGTACCTACCAATACTGTACCCTGCGTTACACAATGACAGACCTGTACCAACCAGTACTGTACCCGTGTTACACAGATCTGTACCCACCAGTACTGTATATCATTGCTACACTGGGATAGACCTGTACCACCAATACTGTACCCAGTGTTAACAGTGACAGACTGGTACCAACCAGTGCTGAACCTCAGTGTCACAGTGACAGGCCTGTGCCCCAATGCTACACAGGGATAGATCTATGCCCACCAGTACTGTACCTCAACATTACAATGACAGACCCATACTCATCAGCACTGTACCTCAACATTACAATGACAGACCCATACTCATCAGCACTGTACCCCAATGTTACAATGACAGACCCATACTCATCAGCACTGTACCCCAATGTTACAATGACAGACCCATACTCATCAGCACTGTACCCCAGTGTTACACGGTGACAGATCCATACACACCACTGCTGTACCCTAATGTCATACAGTGACAGCCTGGCTGATATCCTTGTTCATGTAAACCTGAGGCATTCAAAAAGTTGCTGCCCTAATGTGATCCGACATTAAGTTCTGTTCGCCCATCACCCGTGGTTACATTGGTTCCCCGTCTGCAACACCACGTAACTATTAACTCTCATCTATGTGCCCAAATCCATTCACGGCCACGCTGTCCTTCTAACCTCTGCCCTCTGGCACCTTCCTCAAACCCCACTCTCCTCTCCACCTCCTCTTCAGTGTTCAAGAACCTCCTAAATCCAACCCCATAATGAAGCTTTTGGTCACTCTGCCTAGTATCTGCTCTTTGGTTTGCTGACTCCCTGGAACATGAAGCCTGGAGATTTTAACTCCCAAGTCTTCATGTATATGCCTTGGCAGTGACCCCTAAAAAAACAGATGGTCTGATCAAATCTTCATTGCTGCACGTGGGATCTTGCTGTGCACAAAACGGGTTCAGCATTTCCTACAAGTACAACAAAGTTTACATTTCAAACAAAAGCATTTCATTAGCTGTAAAGAAAGAACTTGCATTTATATAGCGCTCTTCAAGACATTTCAAAATGCTTTAGAGTCAAAGAAATACTTTTGAAGTGTAGGCAACATGGCACCCAATTTACACACAGCAAGCTCCCACAAACAGCAGTGTGATAATGACCAGATAAACCATTTTTTGTGATGTTGATTGAGGGATAAACATTGGCCTGAAAAAAAGAAAGAACTCCCCTGCTCCTATTGAAATAATGCCATGGGAATGTTTGCATGCACCATCGGTTTAACATTTCACCCCAAAGACAGCACCTCCAACAGCACAGCATTCCCCCGGTACTGCACTGCAATGTCAGCCTAGGTTTTTGTGCTCATGGCCTGGTGTGGTGACCTGAACCCGGAACCTTCTAACTCAGGGGCGAGTGCGCTACCAACTGAGAAAACTTTGGGACATCCTGAGGCCATGAAAGGCACTTTCCGCTGGACTGCAGCAGTTCAAGGCGGCAGCTCACCTTCTCAAGGGCAACTGGGAATGGGCAATAAATGCTGGCCTAGCCAGTGATGCCCACAACCCATACTTGAATAAAGTAAAAATGCAAGTCTGTCTTTCTTTGTCTATTGTGGGATCGTGCTGTGCACAGACAGGCTGGCAAGTTCTCTCTCTTTTTCCCACCTGAAGCTAACAGGGATAATGTCATGGCATACAGGCAGTACACTCAGAATGTCAAAATTGGTGGTGCTTGTGGGTACTAAGGCCCTTCAGGCTCCTCATCCAAACAAACAGACCCTTGGCAAAGTAAGTAAAGATTGCAAGTGGCTTTGTGAGGCAGAAGGGGCAAGCTTGTGATCGAGGTTTGGGAACCCTGAGTCACGAGGTCTACATTATCTTGAAGCAGGGGTGCCCTCGTCAGCTTATGAGGAAGCTGTAAAAATTAGGAAGACGTCACTTCCTTGAACCTCTTACTGCAGGGACCCAAGCAGCCAGCAGCCTTCAGGCTTTAGTGCACCCATGGATAAAACAGCGACATCATCAGAAGGCAAGAGTGCTATTTAAGTTGGATCCTCCTCCCTCTGGGGAAGCTGCTCTTCCCCTATCCGAATTCAGGAAAGTAAAAAAAATGGGGTGGGGAAACTCTACAACCCATCTTAAGCACTCACTCATACTGCTCCCGCCAGTAATGATACAGGGTTTTCAAATGTCCTTTTGGCAAGCATTGAACGAACTTCCCTTGTACACTGATGTGTGGTGGAGCCATCTCCCCTGCAAACCTTTCTTCAGTGCCAAAGAAATCTTGAAGCAATATGACCTTCAAGTGTCCCTACCATAATAGAATAATACAGCATAGGAGATGGCCATTCAGTCCTTCAAAAGAGTTACCCAATTAGTCCTACTCCACTGGCTCGTGGCACAGTAAGATATTAAATGGCAAAGCACTTAAACATCCCAAGTTTATTCAGCTCAGTAGAAGAGGCCCAGACCTACATTCAGAAGCTTTTTTGAAAAATATAGCTGTTTTAAACAATGCGCCATGTCCACAAGCTTGTCAAAAATGATAAACCCAGGAAACACACAGTTTAGAAGGGGAGCAAAAACAAAACTATCTGGAAAAACTCAGCAGGTCTGACAGCATCTGTGGAGAGGAACACAGAGTTAGTGTTTCGAGTCCGTATGACTCTTCATCAGAACTAGAGAGAAATAGAAATTTTCTATTTCTCTCTAGTTCTGATGAAGAGTCATACGGACTCGAAACGTTAACTCCGTGTTCCTCTCCACAGATGCCGTCAGACCTGTTGAGTTTTTCATGCTATTTTTGTTTCAGATCTCCAGCATCCACAGTATTTTGCTTTTATCTTAGAAGGGGAGCACTTTGGCTGAAATATCACCTTCAAAGAGGTCAAAGTCCTGCAGGTCATCAGGCAATCGTTGAAGAACTTCTGCCAACTCTTCCTGATTTAGTTCCAAGTCATTTGGCATATCGGTGATCTCATTGGTGATGTCATCAGGAATTTCATCAGCACTGAGTTCTGGAGTCGAGGAATTCCTGCAATTAGAAAGGAAAGGGGTTAGAGGTCAATTTTGGTAGTGCTGTAACAAGGATAAACATGGTCTTCTGGAGGGATGAACAAACTTCATGGGACTTGGCTCATGTTCAAAATTAGCAATAGAAGAAAATGACATTTGAAAATCACCCCAGTATACGCCTTACTGCTTTGGATCCTTGTGAGTCTCTATGAAGTGATGTTACAGGCTTCAGTGACTCAAGAAAATTACAACTTATATTTAATGTAATAAAATGTCCCAAAGTACCAGAAAATATGCCCAAAGAACCAACAAGGAGAGATGACCAAAAGCTTGGTCAAAGAGGTAGGTTTCGAGGAGTGCCTTAAAGGAGGAAAGTGAGGTAGACAGGCAGAGATGTAGGAAGGAATTCCAGAGCTTTGAACTGAGAGGCAGTTGAAAGCACAACCATCAATATTGGAGCAATTAACATTGTGGATGCTCAAGAAGCCAGAATTGGATGAGTGTAAACATCGCCAAGGGTTGTGGGGCTGCTGGAGATTACAGCAATAGGGAGGGGCGAGGCCACGGAAGGATTTAAAAACAAGGATGAGAATTTTGAAAATCAAGGCGTTGCTTCACCAGAAGCCATTTTAGGTTAGCGGAAGATAAGTAAACGTAACTTGGTGCAAGTTAGGACACAAGGAGCAGTTTTCGATGGTCTCAAGTTTATAGAGGGTAGAATATGGGAGACCAGCCAGCAATGCGTTGGAATAGTCAAGTGCAGAGGTAACAAAGACATGCATGAGGGTTTTAGCAGCAAATGGGCTGAGCAGGGGCAAAGTCAGGCGATGATATGGAGGTGGAACTGGCGGCCTTACTGATGGCACAAATGTGTGTTTGGAAGCTCAACGTGGGGGCAAATATGGCACAATGGTTGCAAACAGTCTGGTTTAGTCTTAAACAGTTGCCCAGGAGAGGGATGGAGTTGGTAGTTAGGGAATGGAGTTTGGGACAGGGCTAAAAACAATGGCTTCAGTCTTCCCAATATTTAATTGGAGGAAATTTCTGTTTATCCACTACTGGATGTCGCATAAGCAGTCTGATAATTTAGCAACAAGGAGTCGAGAGAGGTGGCGGCAAGGTTGAGTTGGGCGTCATCAATAGATCCTTGGGCACCAGAGGCGACAGTGAAGGGGCAGGAAGAGAAGCCACAGCAAGTGATTCTCTTGCTACGATCAGATGGATAAACATGGAACCAGGCAAGAGCAGTCCCACCCAGCTGGACAACAGCGGAGTGGCGTTGGAGGGGGATGGCGTGGTCAACCTTGTCAAAGATTGCAGGCAGTTGAAGAAAAATGAGGCAGGATAGTGACTTTAATGTCACGTTACCTACCACAGTCCACTCTCTTCAACCCAGCATGCCAGCTGTGCTTTCAGCCATCCAGGGTCGAAACTCTGGAATTCCCTCTGCCTCTTGCTCCTCCTTTAAGATGCTCAATGAGACCTATTCCTTTAACCCGTCCCAAAATACAAGTGACTGAGTGTCAAATTTTGCTGAATACGCTCCTGCAAAGCACGTCAGGGCTTTTTATTACTTTCAAGGCACTTCACAGGAGTGTAATAAGAAAAAAAATCAACTTCTAAATGTAAATTAATACTCTGCCACTCAACAAGCCATTGGGGAGATCTTCCAATCTCTATCCCTTCAAATAATTTATTGCATCCTAGGGCAATTTTTTAACAGTTATTCTTCCTAATGCTCTACGTGAAAAAGAGCTTCAACCACAGTGCATCTCACCAAGTGAAAGTCAGATTCACATTTATGCAGCACCTTTCATGACTTCAGGATGTTCCAAAGTGCATTAGAGCCAATGAAGCACTTTTTGAAGTGTAGGTGCTGCTGCACCTTTGTCACAGCAGCTGATTTGCGCACAGCAGGGTCCCGCAAACAGCAATGTGATAACGACCAGTCAGTTCCAGTGATGTTGGCTGAGGGATAAATGGTGGTCAGAGCACCAGGGGGAGCTCCCCTGCTCTTCTCCAAAATAGAGTTGTGGGTTTTTTTTATGCCAACCCGAGAAGGCAGACAGGGACTCGGTTTAAAGTCGTCACCTGAAAGATGGCACCTCTGACAGTGCAGCACTCTCTCCGTATAGTACTGGAGCATCAGCCTGGATAATGTTAAGTTTCTGGAGTGGGACCTGTACCCACAGCCTTCTGACTCAAAGGTGAGAGGGGTACCCATTAAATCACAGTTATTACCCAAATATGTTCAGCTTCTCTGATGCTCCAGTGGGTGGATAGAAATTCCAGACATGCACCAGAACAGAGAAAAGGAGGTCCCAAGTTCGGTTGCTGAATTAGCTGACTTTTGCAGGGACAACTTAGAAGACTTCAGTTCTCAGACCCAACAGGCACCCATCAGCTCTTTGCCAATAGTGCCTTCCACAGCCAAACAGCCTGCCAACACACAAGTATGGCCATATTGGTGTACCAGAAGGTTAACTAACATCAATGAAATCACGTCAGCAGGAGCTAACACCTTCAGTTGGGGTAGGGAGAAAAAATGGGAGGGCAGGGAAACAATTTCATGTCTGTTTTCTGAACAAACAATGAGAGAACAATGAGAGACAGTGGAATGCCTCCCATAACTCAGAGAAACTGGAGCTACCCTTGTGTGGGTTATCAACTAAATCGCAATCCCTAAATGAGTTCATTTTTAACTCCACACTGAAGGTAATGTTTTTGCTCGTTTGTTAGACACAAGAAATAGGAGGAGTAGACCACACGGCACATCCAGCCTGCTCCACTATTCAATACAATCACGGGTGATCTTGGGCTTCAGCTCCATTTTCCCGTCTGCTCTCCATAGCCTCTAAAAACCCGAGACACCAAAAATCTGTCTATTCCAGCCTTAAATGTATTCAACAATGGAGCATCCACAACACTCTAGGATAGGGAACTCCAAAGGATAGTCTTTTGAGTTAAGCAATTTCTCCTCATCTCAGTCTGTCATGAAAATACAATAATTCTCATAATATTGTGATTTATTGTAAAAGTGGTTTAATACTGGGGTTTGGATAGTTTCTCTGTGTGTATGCATGTGTGTGTGTGAGATTTAATTGAATTGAAGACAGCTGGTCTGGAGGCATTGAGTTATCAAAAAGAAGCTAGGTTTGAAACGCTAAATACGTAAACGTGGCTGAGGTTTTAGAATGTGAGGTTTGAGGAAAATTTGCATTTTTAGGTAAATTAGGGTAGTTTGAATTTCAAAGAGATGGTAGGATGTATACGTAATCAGAAGAAGCTAAGCCAAGCAGTGTTTATATTTTTCCCAAAGGTTACTGATAAAATGAGTAATATGAATGATTTATATTATACGAAAAGTAAAGTTGCAAAAACGTATGGGAACAATGGAATTTGCATTCAGGACACGCAACTCGAAATAAAATACAAATTGCAAACGGTTGTGACCACTTGATCAAGTTCCCCTCTTGGATTTGATCCGCCTGGCACACATCATCTGCCACAGTCCTAAATGATCAGCCCCTTATCTCGAGACTGTGCCCCTGTGTTTTAGATTCCCTGACCAGCAGAAACAATTTCTCAGCGTCCACCATATCAAGCCCCTTGAGAATTTTGTAGGTTTCAATGAGAACACCTCTCGTTCTTCTAAACTCCAGAGAACATAAGCCCAAATTACTCAGCCTCTCATCACAGGACAATCCCCTCACCCCAGGGACCAATTTAGTGAACTT
Source organism: Cetorhinus maximus (assembly GCF_964194155.1). NCBI lineage: Eukaryota > Metazoa > Chordata > Chondrichthyes > Lamniformes > Cetorhinidae > Cetorhinus > Cetorhinus maximus. Next base: position 13,522,731 of record NC_135889.1, read on the forward strand.
TCAGTTTGTCTGCAAACAATATATCTTAAAGTAATAGACAGATTTCAATGAAACTTGGTACATAGATACGGTGTGACCCACAGAAGAACTTATTAATTTTTGGCGAAGATGCAGATCCGGATCCCGGAAATTTAAAAAAAAATTATCAATTAGCATTGAGAGATGGGGTGAATTGCCTTTTTTTCCCGAAGAATGGTGCTTTATTTAGAATGGCTTGGATTGTCTCAGTTGCTGTGGTAGCATTTGTCATAGCTGTCAAATATGAGCAGTTTTCAGAGCAGGTTGTTGGATGTCGGTTGGCCTGAAGCTTCCTCACTGAGACGGAAGCTTTTAATAAAAAGATTTCTGTTTTTCGCTTTGTCGTTACAAAGCATCAACCAGGCAGGGAAAAGCCTAAAGGGAGAGCTACATAATTGTAGTAACTTTGAGTAAACATAGCGTGGTGGAGATATGTGCTCCATTGAGTGCCTTCTGCACTTGTCTTTGAATGCTATTGTTCCCAAAAGGAACAACAGTGAGGAAAAGGTGCAAAGCATCATTGCTCTCTTTCACAGTCTGCAAGAATGCAGCTTACTCTGTTTGTGCTTACCGAACATGAGAGGCTGACACTGACACTCCAAGACTGGCAGGCATCGAAAGGTTGCCCTGGGGCACTGCTGGAGGAATGGGCTTCTGAGGCCTTCGCGGGCCTCTCCGCCGCTTCTTCTTGTGTTTTTTGGTAAGTGCTGGAGGCTTGGTTTTCTTCCTGGGTTTCCTCTGTTGCTGGACCTTCCGATTGCTGTCCCCTCGCAAGAAGTTATCCTGAGACAAAACAAAGCTGTAAAATAAGACTAAAAGCGAGATGGTGCACACAAAAAAACCCCACGGCATACAGGATCACGGGTCACTGCCTGCATGAGACACAGAGCGAGACAGGCCTAGGGGGTGGGGGTGATGAGAGGGGAACAGGGCAGGTTGGGAAGAAGTAGCGGCAGAGTGAGAAAAAAACACACACAGACAGATCACATGCTTCTATAAAGGCTGTGGCAATGATCTGGATGTGCTTAGGTACACAGAACTAGTCTCCACTGAAAAAGATTTGCATTCAGTGCAGGCCACAGCACCTTGGCTACAACATTCATTGCTCTTATGTGTCATGAGGTTTTTACATTTTTACCCAAGTGCCTGACAAACCTTGATGAAAATTGTTTAATCGCACAGCTTACATATGGCTTGTAACCCAATGAGGAAAAGACATGCATGTTGTGCATAGTCAGGGCCCATGAACAAAGTTTAAGGACCAATTTTGTTTTGGTTAGAGGTGATGGGGGTGTAGATTATGGAAGGAATTCTGGAAGGCAGAAACCATTACTCTTCATATACAGAGAGTGGGCCTCCAAGTGTCCATCCAAACCTCCTTTACAGGGGCTTGCTTTCACACTTCAAAGTTAGCACTTTGGAGAATGAAACACTCCCTTGTAATTGTGCTGGAATGCCAGCCATATTACATGTTCCTGTGTCAAGCTGACACCAACAGTGAAGAACTACGTTCAATTTGGTGAAGGGTCTTTTCTCTTCTAAATTTCATTGCATAAAAAACAATACAGAACCAGATATACAGCAGAATAGTAATGACTTATAATGGCTCAATGGCACCATCAGCAGGCATCTATTAGTACTACAAGTCCAAACAATTCGCCACCAACCAAACTATATAAATTGGGTGACGGTGGGATAAAAGTTTTGAATACATTTGTGACCAAGACTTGAATCCAGCCTAAATTGGAGAGAGGTCTAGCCCCTCTAACAGCTATAACGGCTTTTAGCAAAATCAGTTTTGTGCAGTCCAATACCATACCCATAAAATAAAACATCTAGGCTCACTCCAGTGTCACATTGATGCAATAATGGGTGCTCTGCTGATGAGAATAAGTAGTCAGTGTTGAGATAGTGCATCTAATGGAACCTGCATCTGATCTGGGATTCACTGCAGCAATATATTGGCAACTTTGCCTTGCACTTGACATAACATCTGAAGATCCATAGATGTTAACAGGACAGAAGTGTCTGACACTTTGTTGGAGCAATTCAATACTGCCCCACCCTTTGCCCAAAGTTCCTGCATCATTGCTTCAGCCTCCTCTTTCCTTAAAAGATGCAGCAATCGCTGTCTCTTCTTCCTATGGCAATACAGTTCATGCTCCAACAAACTCTGTGCAAATAAATGTCTGCTAACCTGCTTCTCATGGTTTCCACATACACTGTCACTGACTCCGAGAGAGAGAGAAAGCAACAACTTAACTGTATTTCTGCAGTGCCTTTCAAGACTTTAGGATGTCCCAAAGTGCTTTGTAGTGAATTAAGTTATTCTTAAGAGAAGTCACTGTTGTATGATACAGCCTTTCCCTGTCACCTTGTCAAAATCTTTCACAGTTTTAAAAATCTCCATTAAATCTCTTTGCACTCTCTGCTCATGAAAGCTTGTGCTGCCCCAGTATAAAAGCTCCTGCTACCCAAATATATCAAGCCTCTTGTGGCAACTATACATGCTAATCTCAAGTATCACCCTGGCCTGGAAACACTTGATATCGACAGCAGGTGCAAAAAACTACAGTGGTTTCTATGTCTCCAGCACCAACCCTAATAACCTCAGGTTCACGGAAATTTAAAAAACACATACACACGCGTTTTTCTAGAAATTTACCATTTTCTTTGCGTGTTCTTCGCAGAGTGGCGTCTGGTGCGTGATGTCAAACACTGGAATGGAACACTGTTGCCCATCTGCGAACTTGGCCGTGCAGCTCGAGAACAGCTGCTGCGAGCGACTCAACAGGATATCTGAATCGCTCAAGGTCAAGGAAACATTGTTAGCCTTGGACTGAAACACAGTGAACACCTCTTTAAAAAGGCAACTGCAACTCGTGATTCAGTGGCCACTTAATATCAGACCCCCACGATAAACGATCCTTTACAAAGGAGGCCATCTATTAGAGCAATTAGTCCCAAAATGTGTCATTTAATGTCAGCACCATGAAGTGACCACCTAGAGGTTGAGAGCCTTTACGGGATTACCTCCTGCCCTCTGGATTTTCTACCTGGTGCCTTCAAAACAGATTACAGAGGGGGCAGCATGGAAACAGTATGTTCTCTCATCAATAATGCACAACCAAATCTACTCCCTGAAGTCAAGAACAGGGAGAATGGTCCAAAATGTCTATTGTAATCCCATTCCACTGCAATTAAGGAGAGCAGTGGGTACATTACCCAATAAAATGATGGCAGATCTGAATCCTAACTCCTTCCACACATCTTGGTTCCCTTGTCAAGCAAAAATCTATTGATCCCAGATTAAAAACTATTAATTTATCCAGCATCTACTACTTTTTGTGGGAGAGTTTTACGCTTCTAACACCCTTTGCATGAAGTAGTGTTTCCTAACTTCTCTCTTGAATGACCTGGCCCTGATTTTGAAGTGATATCAAATTGCCCGAGGCTCCTCAACCAGCAGAAAAACTCAATGGCTATCTACCCTATCAAGAGAGATAGCACATTGGTGGATGCACTGGAAACAAAGGGTTCTGGGCTAAGGGGTAATACATGTATTGAAGGAGGTTTGGAACTGGTGTATCCAGGGGACAGGGCTGCATCCAATTTAGATCTGTATGCAGATAATTTGGGTTTAGGCATAGCAAGTATGATATTAAAATTGCCTCAGGATACAAAGGACAATGGTGGGCAAGATTGTAATGCACTTGAGGAGAACAGGGATAGGTTAGCAGAATGGGCAGATACAACTTCATGGAGGCAAGTGTGTAGTATTATATTTGCAGGAAAGAGGAGAGTAACTAGAGAGACACTGAAGAGTGAACAGAAAGGCCTGGAGGTTCAAATATACAATTCCTCGTAATGCGATAAAGCCCCAAAAACAAAAAAAAAATCCAACAGCAGTTTCGATTTTATAAAAGAACAAATGATGAATTTGTACAAGGCAATGGGTCACAGTTGGGAGTATTGTACGCAGTCTTCGATAGTGCCGGTTATAGAAAGAATATTAAAAAGTCATACTACAGCATAGATTCATCAGGGCAATAACTAGTTAGGAGGGCGGACTCAAGAAATTGAGAGACTATTTCTGCAGGATCAAAAAAGTGCTTAAAGGAGATTTTTGAAAGGTTTTGATATGCTTAATAGGAAAAGTCTATTCCCTCTGGCTGAGGAATGAAGTGTTGAGGGAGGTCATCAAGAGTGTGGGAAAGAGGTTAGTTAGTACGTAGTTAGACAGAGAGAATAGTTGAGGCAGAAACCAAGGCATTTTTAGGGGTTATTGGATAAACTCGAGGCAGCGAAAGATAAAGGGCTATGCAGCAAAGATGCATAGCGAGATTGATTTTGGATTGTTCCCAAGCGAGCATGAATGGTCTCCTAAAGAACACAGGAAATAGGAAAAGGCCTGCTCTGTCATTTAACAAGGTCATGGCTGATCTGATTGTGGCCTTAATTCCACTTTCATGCCCGACCCCCATAACCTTTGACTCCCTTGTTGATCAAAATTCTGTCTAACTTGATCTTAAACGTACTGAATGACTCAGCCTCCACTACTCTCTGTTGAAGAGAATTCCAAAGACAAATGACCCACAGAGAAGAAATTTCTCATCTCATTCTTAAATGGGAGACTCCTTATTTTTAAACTATGCCCTCTTAGATTTCCCCATGAGGGGAAACATCCTCCAAGCACCTAACTTGTCAAGCCAGCTCAGAATCTTATCTCAGAATCACCTCTCATTCTTCTAAACTCCAATGGGTACAGGCTCAACTGCTTAACCTTTCCTCATAAGAAAGTCCTCTCATCCTACGAATCAGCCTGGTGAACCTTCCCCTGAACTGCTCCTAATACAAGTACATCCCTCCTTAAGTAAGGAGACCAAAACTGCACACTAGTACTCTAGGATGTGGTCTCACCAATGCCTTGTACAGTTGTAGCGAGACTTCCCTACTTTATACTGCATCCCTTTTGCAAGAAAGGCCAACATTCCATTTGTCTTCCGAATTACTTGCTGTACCTGCGTGTTAACTTCTTGTGATTCATGTACAAGGACACCCAGATCCCTTTGTACCACACCATTCTACAATCTCTCCCCATTTAAACAGTATTCTGCTTTTCTATTCTTCCTGCCAAAGTGGACAACCTCACATTTTTCCACATTATACTCCACCTGTCAAATTTTTGCCCACTCACTTAACCTATCAATATCACTTTGCAGACTCTTTGTATCCTCTTCACAACCTGCTTTCCTACCTATTTTTGTATCAGCAGCAAATTTGGCTGCAGTACAGTCAGTCCCTTCATCCAAGCCATTAATATTTTCGTAAATAGTTGAGGCCCCAGCACTGATCCCTGTGGCACTCCACAAATTGAAAATGAGCCATTTATCCTGACTGTTTCCTGTTAGCCAATCCTCTACCCATGCTAATATATCACCCCCAATGCAAGCTGTTGTCTGGTAAGTCTTATCTAGTTCTTACCTTTTATCTGGCACCTTATCAAAACCTTATTTGAAAATAGAAGTACAGCACATTTACCCAGCCTGCTTGTCACATCCTCAAAAGAACTGCAGTAAATTTGTCAAATACAATTTCCCTTTCACAAAACCACGTTGACTCTGCCTGATTGTATTATGAAACTTTAATAATCCTTTTGTGCATAAGCTTCAAACATTTTATCAGAGTGCTTCAACAACTCTCAATTTCATTGTGCACACAACTCAAGGCAAAAGGGATGTTGGAAACCAATCATGCAACAATCCTTCTTGAAAAAAAGTTTGTGCCGAGACCTACTCTTTGTCCTCGTTGTTACATTGCAACTTCGGGTCAGCCATTTGAGAAAGGGACAGCATTAAGGATACGTTGAAAACAGTGCCTGGTGTATGGAAGAGACATGTTGGGGCAGTGCTGGCCCTTGATGGTTCCTGTACATAGTGCTGGTTCCACTACTCTGTGGTCTGGCTGCTTCATGCTGAAAAGAATGACAGTGAGATTAGTCAGCCCTTGATAAGTACAAATGTATAGCCCTGTCTTGAGGCTAGGTCGCACAGAGGTTTCCATGCACTATGCCACAGTATGACAGGGTACCTGAAAGCAGGTCTTCCCTACTTTAGGATCAGATCAGTTCCATTGAGGTTGGATGTTGAGGTAGTTTCCAACAGGGAGTGGAAATCACCACAGGAGCCATTTGTGCCTCTCCTGGCAGCCAGTTACATGACAGAGGTCACATGCCTGTGTCTCATTTAGAAGAATGGTGTGTAGTGGGTGGCACAGAGAAACTGAAAAGAGGGAATGGGAGGGGCTTATGAGAAAATAAAATCACACCTTCCCCGTTCTTCATTGAATATGATAAATTCCTCTAAATCAAGCAATTATTTACAGCTGTTTGAGCATCAGGAGCTGCTTAAACTCAAGGGCATAAGGCACCACAAAGTATTCCTCTCTTCCAACACCTCCAAATCTAAAATCAGAAAAATCTACACAATGCATTTATCAAGTCTCAAAGCACTTGACACACAACGAATTATTCTGCAGTGCAGTGACAGTTGAATAGGTAAACTCTGCACCCAGTTTACCATCAGCAAAGTCCTAAAACAGCAACAAAATCAGTGAATCTGATTTTGGGTTAGTCAGAACAATGGGAGAAGCGCAGTTCCTCTTCAAAACGTACCACTAGGCCTTGAACATCCACCTGAACAAGTCAAGTGATTTCCCCCCCTCTGCAATTCTAATCATTGTCCCTCTCTTCCATTGTCTACTTTCTCATTCTTTCCCTGATGATTCTATTCGCTCTACCATTGCCATTCTTGCTTCTATGAATGTATTATTCTCTATAATCTTCTGCACTCCACTGTGATTCTATTATAGAACTATACAGTACAGAAGGTAGCTGTGTGATTCACTGTGCTCGTGTTTGCTCTTTGAAAGAATTATTCAATTCGTCCCACTTCCCTGCAAATGTATCCCTTTAAGTATCCCTCCAATTCCCTTTTCACCTTTTCATAGCCAATATTAAATCTGTTTCTATCACCCCTTCAGGGAGTGCATTTCAGATCCTAACTCGCTACATAAAAAAATTCTCATCTCACCTCTAGTTCTTTTGTTAATTATCTTAAATCTTTGTCCTCTGGTTAACGTACCTTCTGTCACTCAAAACATTTTCTCCTTATTTACTCTCTCAAAACTCTTGAACACCCTTAACCTTCTCTGCTCTAAATATCCATGTCCCTGGTACCATTGTAGTAAGTTTTCTCTGCATCCTCTGGCATCAAGGCCTTGATAATCTTCCTAAAGTGTGGCATTCAGAATTGGACAATGTTTCAGATGTCTTATACGATACACATTATTCTCTCTTTCCCACTTAGCTTCTCTCTCCCCCATTCTTCTCATGTTCAATTGCCCACTCCTGTTTCTTCTGTCAATTGCCCCAACAACTCTGCCCCATGCAACCTGCCTCATTCTATTACTCTCCAGCCCCTCTCTCTCACATCTGGCTTCAAATTGTCTTATCTGGTCTGATTTGATTGAGCTGCAACCCTACCTGGCTTTTCCTCTTCTCACCCTACATTAAAACCTCCTGGTTTTCATTCTGTCTCCTGATAATATAGTTCGATCATCGTCTGATCCCCAGTTTCAACTGTGTATGGCATCACGCCCCTTTCCAATTTTAAGATGTCAATAAGTACGCCACAGATCTTCAATACACCAAGGAATGCCACCTGACATTATCTAAACCTCAGTATCTAAGTTCTTGGAGACATGTTCCTAACTTCCAAGAGGCAACTCCAAATGAACTCCACTTACACATCCCGCTCATCATTCACTGCAGAGACACAAAGGAAAATTTCCATAAAAAGCACTTTCTATTCTCAGAAATTACAGCATAGCGACGTTTCAACTAGTTCTTCAGAGTTATCTACTCTTATCCTATTTCTCTGCCCATTCTTTGCAACATTTTATATTTTCCCTTTACAAATACTTGTTCTATTCCCCTTTCAACCATGCTACAGTCTCTACGGCAATTGCCACTTGAAACAAAACATCCCGTGTTCTAACAATTTTCCCTATTTTTTTTAAAGTGATCAGTCAGAGTCTACACGCACTGCGATTATGGCATCATCAGATTCTCACTATTTACCATACCAAAGTTTTGCATAATTTTGAAAATTTCTATTAGATCCACCCTTAACTTTTCTCCTTGAAACATAAGCCAACATTTTCCAAACTTTTCTTCACAACTGGTATCACCAGAGTGATTCTTCACTGTACCCATCATGGCTGGAACCCCCTTACAATAATGGGGTGTACATAGCTTCATTTAACACTCAAACAATGGCCTGACTAATGTCTTGCATAAACGCATCACTTCCTTTCTGTTGTACAAGTGTTCCTACTCAGTTTCTGTAGAGATGTACTACCGAGAGGCTTCTTTAGTTGAAGAACTAACTTTATTTACAGAGCTGCTGGATTAGTTCCAGGCCTCTCACAAGTCGACAATACACACTCTAGACTAGGAAAAGTCCGTCCCTTATAAGCTTCCCCATGCTCAGTGCTGATTCGCTGTTCTGACCACGTGACGCTTACTCAGTAAGGCTGGCCTTAAAGCAACAATCACCACATCCCTCCCCCTTTAATTCCTTGTTTTACATTCCTTATTTACACATATTTTATACAGGTGAATAGAAAGCAATATCAGAAATCATAGAAATAATCACACTGGCACTTTGTCATTAATTCAGATTATGCACTTATATAGATAGGCCCAGCAATTACAAATCAAGTCGTTGAATGGGGTTTTCTGTTCTGGGTAGAGTGGAGTAATTCTACAGCCTAAGGCTCTCCTACAGGAACTGCAATAACGGGTACCTCTTTTGGCACAGGCAGTTCATCACGATTTGATTCAATGGAGACATCGGTTATGTCTATAACAGGTCAATCAGGTACTTCAGTGCTTACGAGTTCGATAACATTCCTTGGTGGCAACACTGACTGTGGAAGCGTCTCCCTGCTCCTCAGATGATCCATGGGTACACAAACAATCCGGCCTTCCACATCTACTTGGTATGAAAGGGGTCCGGTCTCACAGACAATAATCCCTGGGATCCATCTTGGACCGCTCCCGAAGTTTCTTACGTGTACGGCTTCGTCTACGATAGATTTCCGGGCTCCACCATGCAAATTGTGGCTTTTTTTCTGGTTGCCTTGGTTATTCTCTACCCTCCCTGGCAAATTTGGAAATACGAGGCTCAGTCTTGTTCAGAGTCGACACTTCATAAGCAGTTCCCGTTGTTGCATGTGAAGTTGTGCGGTATCTAAGACAGAAGCGAGAGATTTTGGTTTCCAAGATACCTCCTTACAATTTTTTTAGTCCTTACTTGAAAGTTTGGATGGCTCTCTCGGCTAGTCTGTTTGATGCCAGGTGGTAAGGCGCAGTTCGGATGTGTTTAATGCCGTTTAGACTGGTGAAGTTCTGAAATTCAGCACTTGTAAATACAACTCTATTGCCCGATACAATGACTTCGGGCAAAAGCATTGGAGTAACCTTTCGATGGTAGCATGCGACGTAGGTGATTTCACCTCAAAAACCTCCATCCGTTTTGAGTGTGCATCAATTATAAACAAAAGACATTGCGCCTAGGAAAGGACCCACGTAGTCTACATGGATCCACACCCATGGTCAGCCAGGCCATTCCCAAGGGTGTAGTGGGGCTGTGGCTGGCAACTTTTGTTGCAGTTGGCGCTGTTGACAGTGCTTGATTAACTTCCCAATATCTGCATCTATACCAGGCCACCACACGTAACTCCTGTGCATCTATACCAGGCCACCACACGTAACTCCTGGTGAACATTTTCATTTCATAAATGCCAGGATGAGTGCTGTGCAATTTGGTTAGGAGTAGTTCCCTGTCTGGTACAGGAACAACTGCTCTTGCTCCCCAGAGCATGATGTCATCCTGACAACTCAATTCATACTTGCGGATAAAAAAAATGGTTTAATTTCCTCGGAGACTGGCTCATTTAGCCATCCTGAGAGTATCTGGGCTCTCACTTTGGACAGAAGCAGATCTCGATTGGTCCTGTTCCTGATCTGCTTCATATAGACGGGCGATGTGTCTAAAAAATTCAATGCAAGGATGATTTCTTGGGGTAATGGAGTACAAGAGATGCTTTCTTACAAAGGTTGGTGGCTAAGGGCATCCATGCTTGCCATGTGTATCCCAGGTCGGTGCTCAAAAGTGTATTTGTAGGCTGACAGGATTAATGCCCATCATTGAATACTTGCCGAGGCTATTGGCGGGATAGCCTTGTCTTCTTTGAAAAGGCCCAAAAGTGGTTTATGATCAGAGACGACAGTAAAGTGCCTGCCTCCTTCTCGATCTGTGAATCTCAGTGGCTTTTTCGGTCACTGAGAGGGTTCTTGATACGTAATCTATTGGCCTCTCAGAGCCATCGCCCATTTCATGGGACAATACTGCACCAACGCCATATGGAGGGGCGTCACGGGTCAATATCAATTCATTAGATGGATCGAAGTGCACTAACAAGGTTGAGGAGTGCAGCATTTGTTCTACTCTGTTGAAGGCTGCCTCCTATGGAGCCTTCCAGGATCAACAATGGCGTTTCTTCAGCACTATATGCAAGGTGCCAGTGCAGTCAAGTTGGGTAAAAATTGCCTGGAGTAGTTTACCTTCCCTAAAAATGATTTGAGTTTGGTGAAATTTGTGGGGGAAGATGTCTTCTTTATCGCCTTAACCTTTTCTTCCACAGGGTGTAATCCTTGTGCGTCTACAAGGTGCCCCCAGTTAGGTAACCTCCGTGCCTTGGAAAGTGCATTTCTTTTTTTAAGGCAAACTCCCGTTTCCAGAAATCTTTTTAATACCTCCTCCAAATTTGCTAAATGCTCGGCCTCTGTCGATCCAGTTACGAAGACATTGTCAAGGTATACTACAACCTGTGATAGTCCTTGTGGCAAATTCTCCACCGTCCTTTGAAATATTGCACATGCCAAAGACATGCCAAAAGGTAAGTGTGTATACTGGAATAGGTCTTTGTCTGTGTTTATTGTGACATAACCCCAGGACGTGTTACCTAACTTGAGTTGCTGGTACATGTGACTCATATCAAACTTCGTGTAGGATTGACCTCCTGCCAGCTTTGCGTACAAATCTTCAATTAGAATTGGATATTTATTCAACTTGGCGGCCTTACTAACTGTTAGCATACAATTGCCGCAAATGCGGACAGCCTTATCTGGTGTCAGTAGGGGCCCATTCCGAAAATTGAACCGGCTGTACGATGCCCAATTCCTTCAACCTGTTTAACTCAGCATCCACTTTTCTCTTAAGGCATATGGTACTGGTCTAGCCTTAAAAAAAAAAATCAGGGAGTTGCCTCTGGTTCAACATAAATCTTGGCTTGCAAGCCTTTGATTTTTCCTAATTCATTGTGAAAGATGCTGTCATTTTTTAAAAAACAATTCTAGCAGTCTTCTGGAAAATTTTTGGACCAATTTAATTTGATTTCTTTTTGCCAATCATGGCCCAGAAGGCTTGGCCCTTCCCTAGTCACTATTATCACTGGGAGTTGGGCTGACTGCTGCCCAAAGCTCACAGGTGCCATGGTGGTGCCTTTTACTTTTATGGCTTCTCCCGTGTAAGTCTTCAACTGGGCAGCAGTTCTCTCCAGGCTTAAGGGTTGGGTACCTTCTCTCAGGTACTGAAATATCTGCTCACCCAGCACTGTGGCTGATACCCCTGTATCCACCTCCATAACTAGAGGCTTCTGTGAAGTGTGACTGTAATAGGGTTTGCCTTGACTGCTTTAAGATTAAAAAGAGAGTGACTATCAGAATCAGTTATTTCAGGCTCTTTCAGATGTATTTCTAACATCTTTGTTGGCTGGTTACTTGATAGTTTGGACTTAGCTCTGTACTGCTTTATCTAATGGCCTCATTTGTGACAGTAATAGCACTCGAACTCCTTAAATCTACATATTTCAGGTGTGCTTACCCCATATCAGTAACACTTCAACTTCAGGGTTGCTGTCTGATTGCCTCCGGGATATTTTTTAAATTTCTGGGTGATTGGGAATGATTCCTGCTTCGTGGCTGCTTCAGCGATTTGGCGCCATATCTGGCTGCGCTAACTGATAAACGGTGCCATTTTGCAAGCTCTGTAGCTCCTGCGAATCTTTTTCAGTGCTTTCCATGGCCAGCGCTATCTTCATTGTTTGTTTGAAATTCATATTGGCTTCTGCCAGCAATTGATGCTGAATGGCATTGTTGCGCACGCCACAAACTAACTGATCCCGTAGCACGTCTTCAACGTCACTCCGAAATCACAATGCTCTGGCAACTGCTTCAACTTAGCAATACAACTTAGCAATACAAGTCACAATCGATTCGCCTGGGGCCCTCACCCTGGTATTAAATTTGAATCTTTGCATAATGACTGGTGATTTGGGCTGAAAATGGCCCTTCACTAAATCCACGAGCTCACTCAACAATTTGGGGTTGGGCACGCTTGGGGCTGTCAAACTATGAATAAGGCTGTAGGTTTGACTCCCACAGACACTCAAGTGAATTGCTTTGCCTCTTCCCCTATTTCGCTGGCCTGGAAATAAAATCCGCAGCACTTGATGTATTGAGTCCAGTCCTCCATGGAGGAGTCAAATGGGTCGATCCTCCTAAAGAGGGGCATCCTGATGAGTATATGTTTTTTTCCTTCTTTAAAATGAGATACTCAGTTGTAGGGCGAGAGGCAGAGCCAGGATCATTTATCCCCATCACCAGATATAGAGATGTAGTGCCGAGAGGCTTTAGTTGAACAACGAACTTTATTTAGAGCTGCTGGATCAGCTGCAGGCCTCTCGTAAGGCTCCAATACACTCTCTGGACTAGGAAAACTCCACCCTTATAAACTTCCCCGTGCTTGGTGCTGATTGGTTTTTCTGACCACGTGACCCCTACTCAGTCAGGTTGACCTTAAAGCAACAATCACCAGTCTCATTGTATAACACTTCTCTGTAACACTTTAAGGCAAAATGCAATACCAAACAAAGCACGGATTTCAATAAATTAATTGCACCTCTGACACACAGAACACAGTACAAGCTGAATCACTTTCCTGTCCAGATCCTCTTGTTGGATTTGAATTAATAAGGATGGATTAAATGGGCTGAGATATAAATGTTTACATATTTCAGAGCTTGCAGAGCTCCTGGTCCAAATATATTCCTGATCCAGGCACTTGCTGTTGAGTGGAATTAACTTTGAACCTCACTGACTGTTCCCTTTAGGAATCATTGAACAACCACTTAGCAACAATGCTGCATTACCCACATACAGCCCTAAGATAATATTAAGCTGCTACATTTTCAGGTGGTTTAACACAGCAGACTGAGCAAGACTCTTAGCATTCTACCAACAATAGTATCTTCAAACTCCCCCCTCTGCATTAGGATGGCTGAAGGCTAAAATCAAGCCAACTAATTGGACGTTTGACAAGCCAAAATACTCAATGCAATTGGCTGTACAGGAAAAGATTTTACCATCAAATTTCCCCCAATCCGATTATCAATTAAAATCATCGGATGATAAAGTCAACGGATTATATGAAATTCCTGTAACGCCTTTAGGTGGCTCAGTGACGGATAATTCCAGTGGAAGTAATGTAACGTAATGGTTTCATTTAATGTACCCATTCAACTCAAGACCCCACAATGGGTCACCCTCCAAGTAGAAAGGCTGAAAACAACTCTTATCATTCAGTGCTTAAGGGATAAATAGTTTTAGTGCAGTAGATTTTAACATTGCTATCTGTATGCACACAACCCCTTGTATGTGTAGTGCCTCACCTAGCTTACTCACACCCTGCTGAGCATGCTTTCCCTCTGCTCCTCCCATCCTCCTTCCTCAGTCCCTCCGTTCCTGCCTTGCTCCAAATATCCCCTGCCCTTTAACCCAATTGACCTGAATACTACAGTTGCTCTCCATTCCAGAGGTCAATTGGTCCAAGAAAATAATTGCAGCTGTGTGGACAAGGGCACAGAACTAATGTGCGCTGTCTGTTCAGAGGTCTGGCCATGTTCTCAGCACCCGCCTGCCTGACAACACAAATTCTAAAGAGTTTGCAATGTCTGAAATAGTTCCAGAATCAGCGAAAGAGAAAGAAAATCAGCATCAGGAAAATTGTTCGAAGGAAATATTAGCTTGTTTGAACACAGAGGTGCTGAAAGCCTTTTGTGGGGAGAATCAGGCGATTTCCTCTGCTGAACAGAGACGGAGCTTAACTCTAATCATCATTAAACAGGAATTCTTTAAACGTTAAGCATGTGAGAGTTAATCAAGCTTCCTGCACTTTCAAGCTCAACAGTCTCTTGAGGATGATTTAGTCTCTTCAGGAGCTCTTCAGCAATTATTGTGCAAAAGAAAAATCTAGCCAAAAATATTACAAAAGTGAAAAAGAACTTGAAGCGAATAATAATTATACTGATTTTGATTAAGTCCTGATGGGACTACTCAATCTCCTCATGCCTCACCCCCTCCCCACTAAGCTGATTCCTCAGATCCCTCACAAACTACCTCTGCCCAATGTCATCTGAAAGTGTGGTTTCCCAAGTTGCAGGTGGCAACACTTCACACGAGATTACAGAGTTAGCTGGCTGCAAGCCAGTCGACTACAGACAGCATCACACTCAAGCACGAAGCTGCACTTTCCCAAAGCCTAGGCTTACTCAGTTTCTTACAGGAGTCACCAGGCAGTGATCGGTGAATCAGCAGCTATTCAGATGTGTAGGGTACAGTAGCATGGTGGTTGTTGCTGGACTAGTAACTCAGAGGGTTGGACTAGTAATCAAGTGAGTGGGAGTTCAAGTTGCAGCGTGGCAGTTTGAGAATTTGAAATCAGTCTATCAGAAAATCTGTATATTAAAAAAAACTGGTATTAATAAAGTTGGTATTGGATAAATTGCTGTAAAAACCCAACTGGCTCACTAATGTCCTTCAGCGAAGGACACTGCCATCTTGACTTGATCTGGCCTAAATGTGACTCCAGTTCAATGCCAATGTAGTTAATTCTTAATTGGCCAATGAAACGGTCTCAACTGTGCAAAAGGCAGTTCCCATCTATGATCACCTTCTCATGGCAACTAAAGATGGGTAGTAAAATGTCTTGCCAGCAGCACTCTTAACCTGAGAATGAATATAAATAATAAAAAACAAATTCAGGCTGATTGTCCTCTTCTTTAGCCTCAGAATACCCCCAGGTGCAATCAGACAAATCAGCGCAGGAAAAAAGAGACTAGTATTTAAAATGATGTCTCAGCGTAACCATTATGGCAGCAATGCAGTAGCTACTTTGCACATGGCAAGCTTTTACAGTAAGCAATGGGATGAACTGGTTTATGGTGAACTCAATGGAGGTAGAAATGTTGGCCTGGGCAAGGAATTGAACCAGGAGTTTACAGGAACTACATGGTTTAGCATCCTTAACCTTGGAGTGGGGTGGTGATGGTTGAATAAAGATAAAGGGAACACTCACTCTTCAAGAACAAACGATATCAGCTTTTTTAACAAGAGCCGATGAGGATGACAAAATGTTTGAGGGACAAGGGCATTATATTACCATTGTCAAATAAAAGAGCTCCCGTTTCTTACAAGAGTGCAACTTGTGGGTGGTGAAAATTCATTACTCAACACAAAACTACCAAGGGCCCTAGAAGGAAGGCTGATCAATTTGAAGAGACTGGAGGAAAGGCATTAAAATACCATTAGCCCATTAGAGCACTAAAAACATGACCTATGATGCTAAATAGTGGAAGCTCAGGGCTGATGATAATTACATTGCTAGTTTTGGCCATAATGTTCAATATAAGCTGCCCCTCCACCAAAGGGTTGTGGTGATACCAACATCACCAAGAGAGTTTTTCCCTGGCCAATCCCTCCATAAAGCAATGCCTGGCAATGCCAGAGCTCAGCAGCTGACCTGGTCTGCGTGGGGGGCGCTGCTCTGAGTTCCCGAAGAATCTGCCCGGCGGAGTCGGGTTCCTTGCTGGCTGCTTGCAGTAGCGCTCTCCGGAAGGCATGCCGACACCTCTGCTGGCGCGCCGCGGCTCGCTCCACACGACACAGCTGCATGTATCTGTGCTGCAGGTAAGTGCAGAGCCGTGTCACTCTCAAACTTCTCGTGCTCGTCGCCTCATCTTCGGGGCTGCACAAAAGAATGGAATCAAAGTTTAACCCGCCTGCCCGCAGAGAAACCCACATGTGTATACATATGTATTTTCAGATTGAATATCGATGTGCCAATGAAATGCATGCGCATTTGTTGAGTTATGCACTCAGCCATGTAAAGAAATTCAATGACATAATACTCACTCTTAAGCTCTGACTTCATCAATTTGTATCAGTGGTATAATTAAATGCAGCCCTTATTTTACTCTCGCTCTATGCGCATGATGTTCTGTTACTATCTCTCCTAAAGGCGTGGGATTGTGCTGGGGTTACAGGATTAGCAGTTCTCAGCATTGTAATGGAAAAGCCCCAGAGTTGGCCCCACCAACCCCTCCCCCCATGCTGCACAGGGTTGGGCCCCCTTGTACAGTTGCACGCAGAGAGTTTTAATGGAAGAGCCCTAAAGTGTTAGGCCTCCTTACACAGTCCCACTTGGCTGTGTTATTACATTAAATGATATGTCCCAGGCAAAGTATTTGGGTGATTTCTGTCCACCCACTTCTTGGCTGTATATATATCAAGCACACCAGGCACGTGGAAAAACGAGATTTGTATTTTTATAGCGTTTCATCACATCTCACAAGAACATTTTACACACTAAGTTCCACTGAAGTATGATGAATTATCTAGGTAAATATAGCGACCGTTTTGCGCACTGCAGGATCCCAAAAGTAGCAAGAATAGCAATGAGATCCCTGGCTGGTTAATATACCTTTTATGCTTTTAGATCAAAGATGCATGGTGCCAAGGGCACCTGGAGGGCTCTTCACCTGAAGTGCTGGTGCAGGAAGACAGGAGGAACGGTTTAAATGAAAGTTGGCATCTTCAATGGAGCTCCCTCAATAAACTGCAGTGTCAAACTGACAGCAGCACTTTCTGTTGGGGCTATTTGTGCTTAAAACCAGCTGCTAACAAGAGTGGTTTATGATATGATGAAAGTTGTACATCAATGTGGTGATGGGTGTGTGCACCTTCCAGTCACTGCAAGTTTACAACCGAGTACTGGACAATTTCTGTTGCTCACTTTTATTTTGTGTGTCTGGGTGGTGGACAGTGGAGTGGGAAAGAGTAGACCAGAGAAACACAACACTCTTTTGCCAAAGTTTTGGAAGAAACATTTCTTTTTATACGTCCAGGAATAAAAAAAATTCCCTCACTCAATCTTCATTATAAGATTTAATTCCAAGACACTTACTACATTGCTATGGTTTCGTGCTGCATTAAAAACGGATTAACGTTTATTATACAGCACAGGGGCCCCCGGAATTTAGCTGTGGGAGAGAAAAATCCAAGAAAACACCCAGTTTTATTTGCCATTTGAACATCTATTTTACAATCAGTAATGAGAGAGTCAAGGCCAAAGCAAAGTGAACAGTGATGGGGACATTAATAAAATAAGAGGCACCTTCATACAAGATAATCCAATATTCATAACTATTCTGCTTGAAAATACAAAGTCAGCATCTTCAAATTCCTTAAGCACAATGAGGGACATGAGTAGGAAGGAGGAAAAAAGAAGAGGGGAGGGGCAGATAGAAGGAAAAGAGGTGGAGTGGAGGGGCCAGAGGAAAGGGGAGGGTACTAGTGGGGAAAAAATGCATTAAGGAGAGGGATGGGAAGGAAGGAAAGCAGAGGAATGGGAAATGGTAGGAGAACTGAAGAGGGAAAGAATAGAGCTAAAGTAGAATGATGCATGAAGGGCAAGGACATGATTTTTATATATGGGATTCTGACACCATTTGATTCCAAGTGGAATCATGCTTTCTGTCAACTAGTCAAATAATAGAAAAAAGACATTTCTAGTGCACCTTTGATAACATTTAAGACGTCCCAATGCGTTTACAGCCAATAAAATACTTTTGAAGTGCAGTCATTGTTGTACTGTAGGAAACCTAACAGCCAATTTGAACACAGCAAGGTCCCACAAACAGCACTGATGTAACCACCAGGTCATTTGTTTTAGGTGCTGGTTTAGAGATAAATATTGGCCAGGTGACTGGAGAGAACTCTCCTGCTCTTCCTGGAATCTTGGCATGGGATCTTTTATATCCACCTGAGGGGGCAGACGGGTTTTGGTTTAAAGTTCCATCCAAAAAAAAAAGGCACCTCTGGCAATGCAGCACTCCCTCAGTACAGGATTATGTGCTCAAGTCTCTGGAGTGGGACTTGATTCCATAATCCAACATCTGAGGAGCACCTAAGAAGTACAGCCAACGAGAAAGAGAATTAAGACAAAAGCAAAAAACTGCGGATGCTGGAAATCCAAAACAAAAGTAAAAATACCTGGAAAAACTCAGCAGGTCTGGCAGCATCTGAGGAGAGGAACACAGTTAACGTTTCGAGTCCGTATGACTCTTCAACAGAACTAAGTAAAAATAGAAGAGGGGTGAAATATAAGCTGGTTTAAGGGGGAGGTGGGACAAGTAGAGCTGGATAGAGGGCCAGTGATAGGTGGAGATAGCCAAAAGATGTCATAGACAAAAGGACAAAGAGGTGTTGAAGGTGGTGATATTATCTAAGGAATTTGCTAATTAAGGGTCCTGCTTTCTACCCTTAATTAGCACATTCCTTAGATAATATCACCACCTTCAACACCTCTTTGTCCTTTTGTCTATGACATCTTTTGGCTATCTCCACCTATCACTGGCCCTCTATCCAGCTCTACTTGTCCCCCCCCACCCCCACCCACTCCCCTTAAATCAGCTTATATTTCACCTCTCTTCTATTTTTACTTAGTTCTGTTGAAGAGTCATACGGACTCGAAACGTTAACTGTGTTCCTCTCCGCAGATGCTGTCAGACCTGCTGAGTTTTTCCAGGTATTTTTATTTTTGTAGAGAAATAAGGCATCTGCTCTTGGCTTCACTGCTCCAAAACAAGAGTACCTAAAAAGTGAATTCACAACAACTTGCACTGTCATAGCACCTTTAATCTAGTCAATTGTCACAAGACACGTCGCAGGAGCGTTAGAAGACAAAATGTGACACAGGAGATATTAGGACTTAACAAAAAGTTTGGTTAAAAAGGTAGGTTTCAAGTAGTATCTTAAAAGAGAGAGAGAGATAGTAAGGCAGAGGTTTAAGGTGGGAGTGCCAGAGCTTAGGACCTAGGAAGCTGAAAGCATGACTGCCAAAGGTGAAGGGAAGAAAATTGGAAATGCTCAAGAGGCCAGAATTGGAGGAATGCATTCTCTTGGATAGCTGTAGGGCTGGAGAAGGTTAAAGAAAGAAAAGACAGACTTGTATTTATATCGCACCTTTCAGGACCACCAGATGTCTCAAAGCTCTTAATAGCCAATGAAGTATAAGTGTAGTCACTGTTGCAGTGGAGGAAATGCAGCAGTCATTTTGCGCACAGCTAGCTCCCATAAACAGCAATGTGATAACGACCAGATAATCTGTTTTAGAGATGCTGATCGAGGGACAAATATAGGCCAGACCACTGGGGATAATTCCCCTGAGAAATCGTGCCATGGGATCTTTTACATCCACTGGAGGAGGGAAACAGGACTTGAGTTTAACACCTCATTTGAAAGATGACACCTCTGACTGTGCAACACACCCATAGTAATGCATTGCAACATCAGCCTTGATTTTGTGCTCAAGTCCTGGAGTGGGACTCAACCTTCAGAGGTCAGAGTGTTACCAACTGACCCATGGCTGGTACACAACACAGAGATAGGGAGGGACAAGGTCACAGAGGGTTTTGAAAATAAGCACGTGAATTTAAAAATCAGTGTTGCCAGATTGGGAGGCATTTTAGGTCACTGAGGACAAGGGTAATTGATGAATGTCTTCGTGCATGTTAGGATATGGGCAGCAGTCTTGGATGAGCTCAAGTTTATGAAACTAAATGCTAGAACAATGTGTCAATCTGTCACAGCTACTTTGATTTATCTTTGCAGGCTTGTTATCTTTTTTGGAGTTTTTGCAGTCCGTCTTTCCAATTGGCCACTTCATTGTGAAAAGTTACTCTTGTTCACTTTTTTCCCTCTGTAAGTGGTTATTCTGTTGCAACATTCAGTTACATCTACACACACTTGCTGCTGCTGCTCAGAAATGCCTTCCAAACATACTTATTGGAGCTGGGCTTACTAAGAGCATGCAAAAAGTGGGCGTCTGGAGGACACTTGTGTCCCAACAATTCCAGTGGATCCCAACTTGTATCGTGTAGCCCAGATATTGGACCAGGCTTATTCTTGCACACTAGCACACCTCCACCGCAATCCCCATCCCCTACCCAAGGGCACGACCTCGCGGGGGTCAGTCCCAGTAACATTGAATAACAGCCAGTTGGGGGCATGCTCGTTTGCTGCTGACGATTCACTTGTATGATGTGCGTACTCATGGGAGGGTGCTGCCAAGAGGTTGGAATCCAGAAAACCCACCACAAAAATAAGAGGGCAGCCGCCATGTGTACCAAATTCTCTAAACCTGCAGTGATTATTTGGAGTGAGGATTGACACCATCGGTGTCCAACAATCAGTTGGAGGCTAGGCAAGGCTTACAGCAGAGTCCAATTACTTAGCAAACAATATCTACTTAAAAGAGTCTCTACAAATTGCTGAAAACAGAACTCATGACCGAAATTACAGCAAAGTCTCCCGTTAAAAGCAGGATTACTTCTCCAGAAAAATGCGGTGAATGGTGCAGTTTCACAATATCAATTATGCACATAAAATCAATCCCAATGCAGTGTCTTTAAGCACAAACTAATGGGGGAATTAAACAATCATCTCCATTCTGGCCAGGGCATGTAGCATCACTGGCTACAGCCATTATTACGGTGTTAATGGGAAGCTAAATCCTCATTTTTTCTTCTGCTGATTCAGTTCCCAAGTGTCTGCATATAAATGAGATAAGGTTGCAGAACAAGTTCTGCATCTATTGATATCTAATATTTAACACCTCTCATTCTTTCCTTGGGTTGGAAACCTTGTACAAATATCTTCTGCAGCCTTGTACTTTCTCAATGTGTTTATAAGAACATAGGAAAGGGAGAATGCCATTCAGCTCCTTGTGTCTGCTCAGCCATTCCATTAGATCATGGTTGATCTGCACCTCAACTCCATTTACACTGCTTGACTCCATATCCTTCGATACTCTTTAACAGAAATCTATCATTCTCTGCCTTGAAAGTCAATGCCCTAGCATCCACAGCCTTTTGAGAGAATTCCAGATTTCTACAACACTTTGTGCAAAAATAAATTTCATAATTTCTCTCCTAAATTCCCTAGCTCTAATGACAAGATTATGCCCCCTCATTCTAATTCTCCCACCAGAGGAACTAGTTTCTCTCTGCCCCATTGAATTGTTTAAGATATTCAAATGATTCAGATTATCCTCAATCTTCTTTACTCAAGGTAAAGCACACCACGTTTGTGCAATCAGCCCTCATAATTTAACCCCATAAGCACTAATATCATTAGGGTGAATCCAAGACCAATGGATCCTTCTTGAGGTGCAGTGTCCAGGCTGAATGCAGCACTCTGGATGGGGCCCAACAGAGATTCTATACAACTTAAACATGACTTCCTCCCCTTTGCAATCCAGCTTCGGATAAAGGCCAACCTTTCATTAACCTTTCTGGCTGCTTTTTCGACTCAACTGCTGGCTTTTGTTAATGTGTACTGGCACTTCCAAATCTCTCTGCTCCTCTGCAAATCCTAGTTTCACACAATTTAGAAAATATCCCAATTTATCTTTCTTTGGACCAAAGTGGTCAATCGAAGTTATACTGCTGCCATGTGCTTCACCAAGCTCCTTGACATCACATGTGCACTTTACATCACAGTCACCATGTGTGAGTTCCATAAACACAGCTGTTAAATCTAGGAACAAGGAGGGAGTTTTCTTCTGCTGAGGTGATGCGGCAAGACTGTGCATATTTTGATGATGCATTGCTTCAGTATTGAATATATGCTTTACTGTTTCTAGCTCAGCAGTGGTCAAGCTTGCTGCACATTTCTTACAGAATTCTAGTTGAGGCTTTCTGTATTAGACACGCATCCAAAATTACAAAAGCAACAATGAACACATTTCAAAAATGATCTCCCAGCTCAGCAAATCGTGGACGATCATGTCATCTAAATGGGTGATTAACTGAAGAATGAAAGAGAAAGCTGACCTAAAAAGCAAATATGTCCAACAACCTGCACAGCTCGGGACACAAGCAACGATGGACAGGCAAAGGTCCCTCCAGCCAGTCATACACAATCATGATACCTTGTCCATCATGATATAAAATGTTCTCCACCCCATACAAAAATGTGATCTCCCGCAAGAGGTGAAAGTCTAGACAAAACTAGCCAATTTGGGAGGAATAATCTGGGGAATTATCTCTGGCTCCCCGAGGAAATCAAAACTCATCCAGGAGATCACTCTGACCCTGATAGTTTGTACTATAGAGAGTTGTCTGTAAGAAATGGTCTCTGCTCTAGCCAGAAAAAGGCCTCACTCATGCCTGCGAATCTCTATTGGCATGCTCATCTCTGGGAAAAGAACCAGTGCCTGATAACCAACCTAGATCTGGCCTTTGCAGCTTAAAATTATGACCCTTGGTCCTCCCTAATCTACTGAGCTGGAACAAGCTGTCAGGTGAAACACAATCTATCCCCTTCATCATCTTATAAATCTTGATCAGAACACACAAGTTCATAACTGAAACAATTCAAAATCAAAGTTAGTGGGAAGTAGACACCCTTTGAAGCCAAATGAGGAGATAGCAGCCAGCATGGAAAGCTCTTTGCTCTTCTTTCACAAGTGAACTGTTGAATCAAAACCACATGCCAGCTCATCTGTAATAGCATTTACAAAATACTCCAGTGCGACAAGATTTAATACCACAGTATTAGATAAATGAATTTCCATTCCTAGTCACCACCAATGCATGGACATGTAACAAAACCAAAATTACAGCAACATTAAACATGAAAAGGCACCGATGGGAGATGAAAACTCCAGTAGCATGTATCCTGGGTAACAGCTTGCCTACAGGTACCTTTCATAGGACCATGAGTTGGCCATTTAGTCCTTCAAGCCCATTCTGCTATTCAATTAGATCATGGCTGATCTGTATCTGAACTCAATTTAGCCTCCTTAGTTCCATATCCATAATACCCTTGCTGAACAAAAATAGACCTATCTCAGTTTTGAAATTTTCAATTGATCCCAAGCTTCAATAGCTTTTTGAAAGAGTTGCAGATTTTGACTGTCCTGTGTATGAAGACGCGCTTGCTGACATCAACCCTGAACAGCCTAGCTCTAATTTTAAGATTATGTTCCTTGTGCTGGAACCTCCACTGCCAGAGGAAATAGTTTTTCTCTACTCTATCAACTGCTGAATATACACCAAGAACAGCAACTTGCATTTATATACTGTAGTAGCTGCAATTGAGTAAAATATCCCAAGGAATTCCAAAAGGAATATAATCAGAAGAAACTAACACCAAGCCAAAGGAGGAGTCATTAGGATAGGGGTGGGTTTTAAGGAACAACTTCAAGGAAAAGAGGGAGGTATAGAAGCAAAGAGATCATTGAAAACTCTCAAAGTGCTTCCAAAAATTACTTTTGAAAGGTTGAAGTGACAAATGTGGCTGCCATTCTATGTCAACAAAGCCCAGAGACAACAATGACACGAATTTTAAGTTATCTATATTTTTCTTTATGGAGATGTAAAGTCCAAAACATCTGGTAAACATCCCGGTTTTCGCATAGTCTCACACAATCCAATGTAACATAAAGGAGGAATGAATGGGATATTGCCACTCCTGAAGCTGACACTAGCTGTGATGTAGCACTCCCTCAGTGCTGCGCTGCAGAGTCAGCCTAGATTATTCCAAATTCTGGAATCGAATCTCAACCCTGCATCTTTCAAACCCAGAAGGAATGTTCCATCAACTGCGCCAAGCTGTTATATAAACAGCTCTTTGTCAAAATCTCTCAGTCATTGCAGTGGACTGACTGGTCAATAAAGTAATCAGAAATATTCTAGAAGTAAATTGTACTTGCAAGAACATCAACCTAGGACAAGGGCTAAATTAAACAAAATGCCCAAATCAATTTGTAACTAATCAGTCCATGTGAATATGCACTTGAAAATCATGCACCTATAAACACATCAGCTAAGAATTTTTGCAAGCCAGCCCCAAAAAGGGAACACAGTCTGAAAGAAGTGCTTCCTGCCTACGTCCTTGCTAGCTTGTTCCTGTAGAATACACAGCAAGATTGATTAACCCTGATCGAGGTGTGCCATTTCAGGGCTCCACCATCTCTGGCTGCTTCATGTTGTTAACTCCATGTGCACCTAAAGAGTGGGTCCACCAACTTCAACAGAAATCAGCATATCAGATTGCATCAGGAATTAATCTGGAACCACCTGTATCGGCCAAGTACATCAGCACCATCTGGCAGATGGTGTCTTTTTGAGAAATAGCCATCCTTCAGACCAGATCTGAAGGCAATTTGAAAGTTAACCCTGCCATTGCCCCACCCACCCCCCCCAACTCTCAAAAGGATGCACGAGAGGCAACGCCCAGGAACATATACAGACTTTCCAGTTACAAATGGCTGAGAAAGGAAAGAAATCTCAAATGACAGGCCACAGTTGCGATACAAAAATCAGTGACAAACTCATGAACGTATGAGCTAGGGGCAGGAGTAGACCATTCAGCCGTCAAGCCTGCTCCGCCATTTGATAAGATCATGACTGATCTGACTGTGCCCTCAACTTTACTTTCCTGTCTACGTCCTATAACCTTTGACTCCCTTGTCAATCAAGAATCTATTTAACTCAACCATAAAATATTCAATGACCTTTCCTCCACTGTTCTGAAGTAGAAAATTCCAAAGACGAACAGCCCTCAACTCAGCCTTAAATGGGAAACCCCTTAATTTTAAACTTAGTGTCCAACATTAGATGTGATTACGTGATTGGACACTTACCAAGCAATCCTGATGTGCTAAGAATTAAGATTCAGTTGGGCTTGCAGTGTGGCTCATTTACACTAAGCTACATATATTCACACAGGGCCCTGTCCTTTGCAAACAGAAAGAACGTGTCCATGCATTGTACCTTTTTCAACTACATAAATGCTGGGTTCATTCCCCAGGGCAAAGCCTTGACCACAGTTAACTTGCCTGGTTTGAATTTAATCAAAAGCTTGGTAGTTAAATGTTCCTGGTGCATTCTCCATGACAACACCTTTACCAATCAATCAGCACTATCTTCTCATGCAGCACAGATTGCTGTTCTTTGAGATTTGGCATACTTGCAATTCTGTCCGATGAGTGCAAGACTAGTAAGCAAGTACAAAGACAGCAGCTCATCACTTGTGTGCAGCTAGTCACAGTGTGTGAACATGGGAATTCTGTGCAGTAAGGGAGGAGAGAAACAGGTAAGTGGATGGGTGAGTACTTTGCTCATTTATCTTTCAAAACTTGTGTAATTTATTAGTAATTGTAAGGTTTCATTAGTAGCAGTAAGGCTTACAAGCAGTAGCAAAGCTCACTGGGAGTAGTTGGGTTTATTAATTATAATTAATTTATTATTTTCTTAATTAATTTAACACACAAAACAGATGGCAGGGCAGGTGATGTGTTGCAGATGCAGAATGTGGGAGCTCCTGTCACCGTGTGATCCAAGGCATCATGTCTGCAGCATCAGTGCTTCGGCTGAGAGTCACTGAGCTGGAGGTTGAGCTGCAGACATTGCGATGCATCATGGAGGGGGTAAGTTACCTGGACATTTTATTCCAGGAGGTATTGATACTCATTAGGTTAGGGTTTTCTGATTTGGTCAGTGGTCAGGGACAGGAGGGTATGACTACAAGTGAGGCAAGAAAAGGGATCAAGAAGGTAGAAGTGGAGGAGCCTTAGCCCTTGCAACTGTCCAATAGGTTCGAGCTTCTGCAGCTTGTGGGGATGAAAGCAATGGCTGCAGGGTGGATAAGCGAACTGACCAATGCACTGTGGTACAGGTAGCATTCAAGTGGGGGGGCGTTAATAGGAATGTAGTGGTAGTAGGGACAGTGTAGTCAGGGGGATTGACATTGCTCTCTGCAGCTGAGAGCATAAGTCCAGACAACTATGTTGCCTGCCCAGTGCCAGGGTTCAGGACATCTGCTTGGGGCTGGAGAGGAACTTGCAATGAGGAAGGGGAGGATTCAGTTGTCATGGTCCACATTGTTACTAACTACATAGAGGACTAGGAAAGAGGTTCCGTTTAGGGCATATGAGCAGCTAGCAGTTAATTTAAAAAGCAGAACCTCAAAGATAATAATCTCTAGATTATTGAGTAATGAGTGAATTGGCGTAGGGTAAATAAAGTTAGAGATATGAACGCGTGGCTCAAAGGCTGCTGTGGGAGAAATGTTTTTTAATTTGTGGGACACTGGCACCAGTACTGAGGAAAGTGGGAGCTGTACCTGTAGGACAGGCTTTACCTGAACCTGAATGCTCTGACTCGAAATGTTAACTCTGTTTCTCTCTCTCCACAGATGCTGTTAGACCTGCTGAGTTTTCCCAGCATTTTCTGTTTTTGTTTCAGATATCCAGCATCCGCAGTATTTTGCTTTTATGTTTTCACCTGAACCATGCTTGGACCAGTGTTCTGGCAAGTTGGATAACTGGGGTGGTAGAGAGGGCTTTAAACTAAATAGTGCAGGGAAGGTATCATGTGAGAGAAGATGCAGTAAATCAAAGCGTAACAGCAAGGTGCTAAAGCAAGGTAGCGATTTGGGTAAAGATAATCAGAGTGTGGCAGGGAAAGACAGAGCATACAAACTTAAGAGTGCACCAGCAGTTAAGGCCAGAGATTCCAAAGATAGTAAAAGGACAGAGTTCAAGGCACTGTATCTAAATGCGTACACCATTTATAACAGAATGGATGAATGGTTAGCACAGATAGAAATAAATATGGTTGAACTGACAGACATCACAGAAACATGCTTGCAGGGTGACCAAGGCTGGGACCTGAATATTGAAGGGTCCTTGACATTACGAAAAGGTAGAAAGCAAGGAAAAGGTGGTGGCACAGCTCTGTTAATTAAGGATGTCATTGGTACAGTGGTGAAAGATGACCTTAGCTTGAAAGAACAAGATGTAGAATCAGTTTGGGTAGATAATAGGAAAGCTAAGAGGTCACTTATGGGAGTAGCTTATAGGCCCCCTAACAATAGTTACACTGTAGGAAAGAGCATACAGGGAGAAATAAATGAGTCGCGTAAGAAAGGTACCGCAATAATCTTGGGTAACTTTGATCTACATACAGATTGGGCGAATCAGATTGGCAAAAGTAGCCTGGAAAAGGAGTTCAATTGGTGTATGTGGGACAATTTCTTAGAGAAGTATGTTCTACAGCCAACCAGGGAGCAGGCTATTCGAGACCTGATAATGAGCAATCAGACAGGATTAATCAATAATCTCATGGTGACAGCGACATAACACAATAAAATTTCATGTTCAGTCTGAAGGGGTGAAGTGTGGGTCTAAGACTAGTGTTTTAAACCTGGATAAAAGGTAATAATAAGGGTATGAAAGTATGCTAGCTAAAGTGAACTGGGAAACTAGGTTAAAAGGTAGGTCAATAGAGATGCTCTAGCAGACTTTTAAGGAGATAGTTAAGAACTCTCAGCAGAGATTTATCCCAGTAGGAAAGAAAGACTCTTTGAGAAGGGTGCATCATCTGTGGCTGAATAAGAAGCTCAGGATTGTATCAAATTGAAAGCAGCGCTGTAAAAGTCAAGATTGGCGGTAGGTCAGAAGATTGGTCAGGTTTTAAGAACCAGCAAAGAATGACTAAAAAAAAGGGAGAACGTTGAGTATGAGAGAAAGCTAGCTAGTAATATAAAAATAGATAGTAAGCTCTACAAGCATTTAAATAGGAAAAAAAGAGTAGCTAAAGCTAGTGTTGGTCCTCTCAAGAGTCCGTCTGGGGAATTAATAATGGAAAACAAGGACATGCTGGATGCGTTAAACAGGTATTTCGTGTCTGTCTTTACTTTAGAAGACTTAGAAAACTTCCCAAAGATATTTAAAAATCAAAAGGTGAACAGGGGGGAGGAACTTCAAACAAATCATCAACACTAGGGAAAAGGTGCTAGGAAAACTATTAGACCTAAAGGCTGACAAATCCCCAAGACCAGGTAGCCTGCCTCCTATGCTCTGAAAAGAAGTGGCTGCAGAGACAGTAGATGTATTGGTTATAATCTTCCAAAATTGCTTAGATTCTGGAAGGGTCCCAGTGGATTGGAAAATAACTAATGTATTACACCTTTATTCAAGGAGGGAGACTGAAAGCAAGAAACTACAGGCCAGTTGGCTGAACATGTGTCATTTTCTTTTCTTATTTATCAACAGTCACAGATTGCAACTCTTTCGAGAACAATCACAGTTCTTGGTTTCCGGGAGTGGGACATGAACCCACAACCCTCTGATTCAAAGGCGAGGGTGCTGTGAACTGAGCCACAGCTGACACCTCCAAAAAAAAAGAAAAAAAAAATTCTTTCAAGTACATTCACGGTTCTTGGTTTTTTTTTTCCGGGAGTGGGACTTGAACCCACAACCTTTTGATTCAAAGGCGAGGGTGCTATGAACTGAGCCACAGCTGACACCATGTGTCATGGGAAATTGCTAGAATCCATTATTAAGGAGATTATAGCAGGATACTTAGAAATTCATAACATGATTAGGCAGAGTCAATACAGCTTTGTGAAAGGGAAATTGTGTTTAATTGATTTATTAGAGTTTTTTGAGAAAGTAACAAGCAAGGTAGATAAAGGAGAACCTGTAGATGTGATGTACTTGGATTTCCAAAAGGCATTTGATAAAGTGCCACATCAAAGGTTACTACACAAGATAATAGAACATGGTGCAGGGGCTAACATGGTGCAGGGGCTAACATATTAGCCTGGATAAAGGGTTAGTTAGCTAATAGGAAGCTGAGAGTAGGGATAGAAGGGTCGTTTTGGGGTTGACAAGATATAACTAGTGAAGTGCCATAGGGATCGTTACTGGGGACCAAGCAGGCTGAGTCCTAAAGGAAGTAGCTGCTAGACTGGGTCTGAGGCAGGTGGTGAGGGAACCAACAAGGAAAAACCTCATCCTCAGATGCATCTGTCCATGTCATTATCGGTAGGAGTGACCACTGCACAGTCATTGTAGAGACGAAGTCCTGTCTTCAGATTGAGGATACCACCCATCAGGTTGCGTGGCACTACCACTGTGCTAAATGGAATAGATTTCGAACAGGTCTAGCAACTCAAGACTGGGCTTCCATGAGGTGCTGTGGGCCTTCATCAGCAGCAGAATTGTACCATTAACACAATCTATAACCTCATGGCCCAGCATATCCCCCACTCTACCATTACCATCAAGCCAGGGGATCAACCTTGGTTCAATGAAGAGTGCAGGAGAGCATGCCAGGAGCAGCATCAGGCATACCTAAAAAATGAGGTGTCAACCTGGTGAAGCTGTAACACAGGACTATTTGCGTGCCGAACAGCATAAACAGCAAGTGATAGACAGAGCTAAGCGATTCCACAACCAAAGGATCAGTTCTACGCTCCACAGTCCCGCCATATCTAGTCATGAATGGTGGTGGACAATTAAACAACTCACTGGAGGTGGCGGCTCCACAAGTATCCCCATCCTTAATGATGGAGAAGCCCAGAGCATCACTGCAAAAAACAAGATGGCATTTGGAACAATTTTCAGCCAGAAGTGCCGAGTGAATGATCCACCATGGCCTCCTCTGGGGGTCTCCAACATCACAGATGCCAGTCTTCAGCTAATTCGATTCGCTCCACTTGATTTCAAGAAACAGCTGAAGACACTGGATACTGCAAAGGCTATGGGCCCTGAAAATATTCTGGCAATAGTACTGAAGACTTGTGCTCCAGAACTTGCCGCGGCCCTAGCCAAGCTCTTCCTGTACGGCTACAACACTGGCTTCTACCTGGCAATGTGGAAAATTGCCCACATATAACCTGCGCACAAAAAGCAGGACAAGTCCAACCCGGCCAATTTCCGTCCCATCAGTCTACCTTCAATCATCAGTAAAGTGATGGAAGGGATAATCAACAGTGCTATCAAGTGGCACTTGCTTAGCAATAACTTGCTCACTCAAGCTTAGTTTGGGTTCCGCCAGGGTCACTCAGCTTCTGACTTCATTACAGCCTTGGTTCAAACATGGACAAAAGAGCTGAACGCCAGAGATGAGGGGAGAGTGACTGCCATTGACATCAAGGCAGCATTTGACCAAGTGTGGCATCAAGGAGCCCCAGCAAAACTGGAGTCATTGGAAATCAGGGGGAAAAATCTCCGCTGGTTGGAGTCATATCTAGCACAAAGGAAGATGGTTGTGGTTGTTGAAGGCCAATGGTCTCAGTTCCAGGACATCACTGCAGGAGTTCCTCAGGGTGGTGTCCTCAGCCCAACCATCTTCAGCTGCTTCATCAATGACTTTCCTTCCATCATAAGGTCAGAAGTGGGGATGTTCGCTGATGATTGCACAATGTCCAGCACCATTCACGACTCCTCAGATACTGAAGCAGTCCATGTCTAAATGCAGCAAGACCTGGACAATATCCAGGCTTGGGCTGACAAGTGGCAAATAACATTTGCGCCACACAAATGCTAGGCAATGGCCATGTCCAACAAGAGAGAATCTAACCATTTGCTCCTTGACTTCGGTGGCATTACCATCACTGAATCCCCCACCATCAACATCCTGGGGTTATCATTGGCCAGAAACTGAACCACACTCGCCATACTGTGGCTACAAGAGCAGGTCAGAGGCTAGGAATCTTGTGGCGAGTAACTCACCTCCTGACTCGCCAAAGCCTGTCCACCATCTACAAGGCACAAATCAGGAGTGTGATGGAATATTCTCCACTTGCCTGGATAAGGGCAGCTCCAACAACACTCAAGAAGCTTGACACCATGCAGGACAAAGAAGCCTGCTTGATTGGCACCCCTTCCACAAACATTCACTCCCTCCACCACTGAACAGTGGCAGTAGTGTGTAACATCTACAAGATGCACTGCAGAAACTCACCAGGACTCTGAGGCAGCACCTTCCAAACCCACAACCGCCACCGTCTAAGAGGACAAGGGCAGCAGATACATGGAACACCACCACCTGGAAGTTTGCCTCCAAGCCACTCACCATCCTGACCTGGAAACATATCACAGTTCCTTCAGTGTCGCTGGATCTAAATCCTGGAACTCCCTCCCTAACAGCACTGTAGGTGTACCTACACCATGTGGACTGCAGTGGTTCAAGAAGGCAGTTCACCACCACCTTCTCAAGGGCAATTAAGGGTGGGCAATAAATGCTGGCCTGGCCAGCAACATCCACATCCCGTAAATGAATTGTAAAAAAGATACAGCACGTGATTAGGAAAGCAACTGGAATGTTGGTGTTTATTGCAAGGGGGATGGAATATAAAAACAGGGAAGTTTTACTGCAGCTGGACAGGGAATTGGTGAGGATATTTGAAATGCTGTGTATAGTTTTGGTACCCTTCCTTGAGAAAAGATATAATTGCATTAGCAGTTCAGACAAGGTTCACTTGACTCATTCCTGGGTTGAGGGGCTTATCTTATGAAGAAAGCTTGAACAGGTTGGGCCTATACCCATTGGAGTTTAGTAGAATTGAGAGGTGAAACATGTAAGGTCCTGAGGGGACTTGATAGGATAGATAGCAGGGTGATGTTTCCATTTGTGGGGGAGACTAGAACTAGGGGAAACAGCTTAAGAATACAAGGTCTCCGTTTTAGGACAGATAAAAAAATTTTTCTCTGAAAGTCGTTAGTCCGTGGGATTCTCTTCCCCAGAGAGCAGTGGAGGCTGGGTCATTGAATTATTCAAGGCAGAGTTAGACAGATTTTTGATAGACAAGGGAGTCAAGGGTTATGGGGAGCAGACAGGAAAGCAGAATTGAGACCACAACCAGATCATCCATGATCTTATAGATTGGTGGAGCAGGCTGGATGGGCCGAATGGCCTCCCCCTGTTGCAATATCCTATGCTTCTAAGATGAAACGCTTCGACAACAAGTCTCTTTTTTCAGCAATATAAGTTCTGTACAATAAAGCGACTATTTGTAAACTGTGTTCCCTACTTCTAGTCACTCCCACAAGGGGAAACATCCTCTCAGCACCATTCTGTCAAGTCCCCTCAGGATCTTGTATGTTTCAAGATTACCTCTCATTTTCCTAAACTCCAATGAGTATAGGCCCAATCTGCTTAGCTTTTCCTCATGAAATAATTCCTTCTTGAAGGGTAATATATAGCTCTGTTCCTTAACACATGGCTCGAGGTGCTCTAATCTGAACACAATAGATAATCGTAAGGTTTTTGTGCAAAATATAAGGCGGCCTGCTAGGCTGATATGATTGTAATCATTTTATTACCTGAAGTGAAATTGTTCTTCTCTTCTACCCGCAAGCAATTTCTTGTAACATTTTGTAATCTCAGTGATGCAGCATTCCCCATCTAAAATGCCAGGCAGCTAACATGTTTCTGAAACTATAACACATATCAGAGAATGGAAATTACATGCAGCAGGGGGAGCCAAGCTAAGGTCCACGAGTTGGATGCCAGGTTACTCAGTCTATTGGGAGACATAATTTTTGTATGCTGATTTGTCCTGTTTGAATTTTGTCAGCAGGGGGCTTGGGAAATTAACCTGCTGTTTAGTGCTATGGTGGATAAATTCAAAACCAGAATGCCAAGATGCGCTATCAATAACTTGAAATATATGGGAACATTGATTTAAACTCTTTGAGGCCCATGAGGCTCCATGATACATGCCTACATGGTAGACAACGACAAAACGCTTTGAGATCCCTGACACAAGGGATGAAATTCTACTTATTGATAATTGTTACAAGTTTCACCACCCCAACTCTTGCTGGAGCGGAAAGATTGAGGGTTCAAGTCCCACTCCAGAGAGTATAGCACAGAATCCAGGGTAACACTACAGTGCAGTACTGAGGGAGTGCTGCACTGTTAGAGGTACCAATTTTAAGATCAAAGATTGAACTGAGGTCCCTCTCAGGTGGACGTAAAAGATCCTTTGGCATCGGGGAGTTCTTGCAGTATCCAGGCCAAGATTCATCCTTCAACCAATACCCAAAAACAGATTATCTGATAATTATTCCATTATGGCTTCTGGAAATTTGCTGTGTGCAAATGACCACCCAAACAGCCTCATGGTCATTTTTATTGATAGCCTGACAGCAGGGAAGAAAGTGCTCATTGATAACTTTAGCAAATTGGTTAATGAGCATTAAAATACTCCAGAAAGAATAAGAGTTTTGGAGCTGGGGCGATATCCATAGACAGGACAGCTCAGAGTGGTGAAGCAGTAATTTAAATATAAGGATCGGGAACAGAAGTCTGATTGGCTTGCAATCATCATTTCGAATTTAGATTTGATCACAGGCTCTCAAACTCACAAATCAATCGCTGGTACCCAATTAGTTAATGTACATATAAACCCCAGGATCTCAGTTGTGTTAGGAAATAGAGATAGTTTAAGTAAGCTACATTGGTATTCGTGTTAGGAATGAGTTTTAGATTTTATGTTTAAGTTTGATTTGTATTTCTGTATCTGTATGTTAAAAAAAGGCCAAGTTGAATTTTAGTTTCCCTTTAAAAGGTACCTGCCTTTCTAATGAGAGTTTACGACTGTAAGAGAAGTTGAGCAGACAGAAGAGTAGAAAAAAATGGGCTGTTGCCTAGCCTCAGGGGTCCAGAGAGGCTATGGTCCCTCCCACAGACACACAGAATAAAGTAGGAACAGCAGTTTTTGAGGTTTTAAAGACAGCTGCCAGGCAGAAGCAGCCTAGAAGGCACAGATAGCCAAAGTTGGTTGAAAGTAGCTGCCAGGCAGAGACTGGAGCAAACAGGGCAGATAGCAAGTCCCAAGCTAAAGAATAAAGTCCCCAGATCCAGGGTAGTGAAACAGGAGAAAGTCCCAAGACCTTCTAGTCAAAGCAAGGACAGGAACCTGGAAGACTGCAGAGCAGAGAGAGGCTCCAAGCTTCAAGTTTAAAGGAATAAACACCTGGGAAAAGTCAGAAGGTCCAGAGA
Source organism: Cetorhinus maximus (assembly GCF_964194155.1). Taxonomy (NCBI): domain Eukaryota; kingdom Metazoa; phylum Chordata; class Chondrichthyes; order Lamniformes; family Cetorhinidae; genus Cetorhinus; species Cetorhinus maximus. The sequence continues at coordinate 13,557,081 of NC_135889.1, forward strand.
CAACTGAAGGTCTGTAACTCTTTGCTATGGGCATGTGAAGCAGTGGCGCACTGTTGACAGCTGAGTCAGTCAGTGAGAGAGAGAGTGCGTGGAAGAAAGCTTGAACACATGTGGTGACCCAGGAGAGAGGCCCATCGGAAGGAGAGTTCAAAACCCTGGAGATGGACCCTTGCACAAGGGATCTGAAAGAAAGCATTGGTTTGGGAGACAATCCTAAAGCAAGTTCCTGGAGAGCAGAGCTTGGAAACCTTTATGTGAAAGGAGGAGTTCAGTGAGACCGGTTGGATCACGGTATAACAACCATCTGGGGAGAGTTGATGAGAGATTCATAGCATCTGTTTCGGTTTCACTGTTGAGTGTCATCATTGCACCATACGGCCTTCAGACATGAAAACATTGCCACTGAAAAGGCCAACAGCTGCTACATTATTACTGCAGGTAGATCAGGAAAAGCTTTCAGCAGATCCCTGGAAACCATCTCCAGTATGTACCACAGAGCCACAGAATAGATACAGTACAGGAGGTTATTCAGCCCATCGTGTCCATCCTGAATCTCTACAAGAGCAACTCAGCTAGTCCCACTCACCCATCCTTTCCTCGTACCCATGGAAATTTCATCTCTTCAGGTGCTTATCCAATTCTATTTTAAAAGCCACAATTGAATCTCCCTCCAACACACTTTCCTGCAGTGTATTCCAGCTCCTATGCACTGTGTTTTGTCATATCGCCGTTGTTTCTTTTGCCAATCAGCTTAAAATCTGTGCCCTCAGGTTTTTGATTCTTCCACCAATGCAGTTTCTCTCTATCTGCTCTGTCAAGACCCCTCATGATTTTGAACACCTGTATCAAATCTCCCCTCAACCAACTATTCTCAAAGGGAAAAAAAAACGAGTTTCTTCAATTTATCTACATAATTGAAGTCCCACATGCCTGAAACCATTCTCATAAATCTTTTCTGTGCTCTCTCTAAAGCCTTCACATCCTTCAAGTGTGGTACGCAGAATTGGAAACAATACTCTAGTTGAGGCGAACCAATGTTTTATCAAGATTCATAACTTGCTTGCTTTTGTACTCTCTGCTTCTATTTATAAAGCCCAGGATCCCATATGCCTTTTTAAATGCTGTCTCAACCTATCCTGCCATCTGCAACAATTTGTGCACATATACCTCCAAGTCTCTGTTCTAGCACCCTCTGTTACCTCATCAAAAACCTCTACCCAGACAGTTTAACAGAATTTGCCTTTTACAAATTTCTACTGGCTTTAATTCATACATTTAATACATCTAACATGTTAACTTTGTCCCAACTTATCCTTTTTAAAACTTTTCTTACTGAGGTTAAACTAACTGGCCTGCAGTGTTGGAAGGGTGTTGGTTACAGAACAGTATGTATGTCTTAAAGTCGTCCCACATTAACCCTAAATGTGCCAGACCCTTTTACTACATGCAGTAGCTGGGTTTAACCATTATTGATCAAGGGTGTAACATCTGCAGTTCTCCAGTCCTGTGGCACTACCTCAGTATCCAAGGGAGATTTGAAGATTATGGCCATACCTGCTCAACTTTCATCCTTACTTCCCTTAACATCCTCAGATGTATTCCATCAGTCCTGGTGTCTTATCAACTTTCAGTACAGCCAGCCTTTCTAATACAACAACTTATACTTATATAGCACCTTTAACGTAACGAAACGGCCCAAGGCACTTCACAGGAACATTATAATACAAGGTATGACACAGAAACACAAAGGAGACATGAGGTCAGATGACCAAAAGCTTGATCAAAAGGCTAAGCTTGAAAGAGTGTCTTAAAGGGGGAAAGTGAGGTGGAGGTCTAACGAGGGAATTCCAGAGCTTGGGGCTTAGACAACTGAAGCATGACCAACAATGATGGAGCAGTTATGATTGGCAGTACTCAAGAGGCTTCCTCTTTACCAATTTTTAGCCCATCCAGTACGTCAACTATCTCCTCTTTCACTCTGGCTTTGCATCAGTCTTGACCAAGGAAGCAGCTGCCAAAGTACTCATTTAGTACCTCAGCCATACCTTCTGCCTCCAAGCATAGGCCCCCTTTTCTGCCCCTAATCAGCCCCACCCTTCCTCTTACTATCCTTTTACTAATTTTTTTATTGGCATAAGTATGCACAGAACTAACTGAACATATAGTGTGGGGGGAAACTTCCTGCTCAATCAATCTCCCATAATGACGTTTGTCCTGCATTTGCACAGAGTACAATTCCTATTTTGAGCAATACGGATAATAATTTAATCTAGGTAGGTGTCACAGGACAGCAGTCTCATTGGGGGTCAGAAGATTTTTGTTTCAAGCTCATACATCAGCACGATCTAGTCTGCCACTCCAGTGCAGTACTGAAGGAGTACTGCACTGTCGGAAGTGCCGTCTTTCGGACAAGACGTTAAATTTAAGCCCCATAAACTGGATATAAAGGATCCCACCGCATCCGTGAGCCAGCTGGGCTTTTATGACAATCTGACAGCTGAGGGGTTCTCCTGGAGTTCTGACCAATATTTATCCCTCGGTCAACATCACCAAAACAGATTAACTGGTCATTATCTCACTGCTGTTAGTGGGACTTCACTGTGTGCAAATTGGCTGTTAGTTTTCAATATATTACAACAGTGACTTTGTGGTGTCCTTGAAAGCACTACATAGATGTAAACCTCTTTCGTAACTAGACCAAGAGCATGCTGGCCAAGAAGCATCTGTGCAGGAAGAATCAGAATTTAAGTTTTGCCTGTGGATCTTATATCTGAACTGCGGTTCCAATTCTGAGGAAGCCTGAAAAGTCTTCACTCCATTCATAGGCTATCTGACCTGCCAGGTCTTTCCCTCATTTTCTTATCTTGCGACACTAAGTGTGCCATACAGAAAAAGAATGATTCAAAAATCCAATCAACCCAAATTATGTTAAACCTATGTAGGACCTTCATTAGATCACCCATGGAAATGCAATGAACAGTTCAAGTGTCCATATCTGACATTGGAGAAGGAGCAAATAAGGCTCAAGGATGATACCAGCATTGAAAGACTATAACTGCCAGGTGGGACCAAAAAGCTGAAGAAAAGAAAAGGCTAAAGTGTGTTCTAATAGAGTCTTTAAACCTATGAAAGGGTCAATAGCTTAGGCAGGGAGAAAATACTTTCACTTGTGGGGGAGACCAAAACTAGGGGCCATAAATATAAGATAGTCACTAATAAATCCGTTGGGGATTCAGGGGAAACTTCTTCACTCAGAGTTGCTAGAATGTGGAACTCACGACACACAGTGTTTGAGGTGATTAGCATAGTTGTATTTTAGGGAATGCTATTTCAATACATGGGGGAGAAAAGAACAGAAGGATATGTTGATTGGATTAGTTGAAGCGGGGTAGGTGGAGGTTCATATGGAGCATTAACACCAGCATAGGCCAGTTGGGATGAATGGCCTGTTTCTGTGCAGTAAATACAATGGAACAATGGATTTATTATTAGTGGAATTGGTTTTCTACAATTGCTGAATGTTATGGTCCAAGTAAGTGGTTACTGCTGGAGAATGGAACATTATGTGAGCTTCACCTTGTGTGAGCTTCACCCATTCTGATTAGATGCAATACAGCTTAGAGTAAAATTAAATGCAGAGCAAAAATGTATAGTTCTCCCAAACAATGTGCCTAAATTGCAACCTTCAGAACAGACCATCCAATCATAAAGCTCATAAGGTGGCTATTTAGCCCATCATGTCTGTGCTGGTTCTTTGAAAAGCTATCAAATTAGTCCCACTCTCCTGACCTTTCCCTATCAGTCCTTCAAATTTTCCTTTTTTAGGTATTTCTACAACTCCATTTTGAAAGCTGTTAATGAATAAGCTTTCACCACTCTTCCAAGTGGTGCATTCCAAATCGTAACAACTCGCTGTAGAAAGGAATTTCACCTCCATTATGGTTCTTCTGCCAACTATCTTAAATCTGTGCCTATGGCTGCTGTCCCACCTGTTCGTGGAAACAGTTTCTCCCTATCTACTCTATTAAAACTATTCATAATTTTGAACACCTCTATTCATAGAATCACAGAATCTCAATGGTTACAGGGCAGGAGGCGGCCATTCAGGCTGTCGTGTCTGTGCGGGCTTTCTGAAGGTGCAATGCACCTAGTGCCATTCCTCCCCCACCTTCTCCCTGTAGCACTGCACATTCTTCCTTTTCAGACAATAATCTAATTCGCTCTTGAATGTTTCAATTGAATCTGCCTCCACCACACTCAGGCAGTGCATTCACGATCCTAATCACTCAGTGCATGAAAATTTTCTCATGTTGCCATTACTTCTTTTGCCAATTACCTTATATCTGTGCCCTTTGGTTCTCGGTCCTTCCACCAATGGGAACAGTTTCTCCCTATCTACTCTGACCATACCCCTAATGATTTTGAATACCTCCATCAAATATCAACTTCCTTTTCTCAGAGGAAAACAGTCCCAACTTCTCCAAACTAAGTAATTGAAGTTCCTTATCACCAGAACCATTCTCATTAAACTTTTCTGCACTCTCTCTAATGCCTTCACACCCTTCCTAAAGTGTGGGGCCCAGTACTGGGCGCAATACTCCAGTTGAGGCTGAAACAGTGTTTTTATAGAAGTTTAATGTTGCTTTTGTTCTCTACATTCCAATTAATAAAGCTGAGAATGCTGTATGCTTTATTAACCTCTCTATCTACCTGTCTTGTCACCTTCAATGATTTATGCACATATACATCGAGGTCCCTCATCTCCTGCACCCCCTTTAGAATTATACCCATTATTTTATATTGTCCTTCCGCATTCTTTCTGCCAAAATGAATCACTTGACACTTCTCTGCATTAAATTTCATCTGCTATTTGCTCGTCCATTCCATCAATCTATGTCCTTTTGAAGCTCTACACTATCCTCCTCCCAGTTCACAATACTTACAAGTTTTGTATCATCTGCAAATTTTGAAATTGTGCCCCGTACACCAAGGTCTAGGTCACTACTACATATCAGGAAGAGCCGGGGGTCCCTGACATCGAACCGCAATCCCTGGCAAACTCCACTATAAACTCCTCCTTCAGTCTGAAAAACATCCAGTAATAATTAGTCTCTGTTTCCTGTCAGCCAAACGATGTTACTATCCTTTTTATTCAATGAGCTCTAACTTTGTTCACAATTCTGTTGTGCCACACTTCAAGTGCCTTTTGGAAATCCATGTAAACTACATCAGCAGCATTGCTCCCATTAACCCTCTCTGTTACCTCATCAAAAAATTCAAACAGGTTGGTTAAACACGATTTGCCTCAACAAATCCATGCTGACTTTCCTTAATTAACCTGCAAGTAACTATTAATTTTGCCCTGAATTATTGTTTCTCAAAGTTTCTCCACCACTGAAGTAAAACTGACTGGCCTGTAGTCGCTGGCCTTATCATTACACGCTTTTTTGAACAAGGGTGTAACATTTGCAGTTCTCCAGTCGCCTGGCACCATCCTAGAGTTTAAGAAACACTGGAAAATTATGGACAATAATTGCCTCTGCAATTTCCACTCTCACTTCCCTCAATATCCTTGGATGAATCTCATCCAGTTCTGGTGCCTTATTAACTTTAAATACTGACAGCCAATCCAATGCCTCCTCCTTATCGATATTAAACCCTGCAAGTGTCTGAATTATCTCCTCTTCAACCATGGCCTGCACAGCCTCCTCTTCCTTGGTAAAAATGGATACAAATTATTCATTTAATACCTCAGTCATGTCCCCTGGCTCCATGCGCAAATCCCCTTTTTGGTCCCTAATCAGCCCCACTTTTCCTCTTACCACTTTTTTACTATTGGATTCCCTTTTCTTGTTAGCTGCCAGTCTTTCATACTCTCTGATTTGCTTTTTCAAACTCTCCTCTGAAGCTTCTGTATTCATTCTTTAATATAGTGAAATGCCCCAAGTCACCTAAGATATCAGCTCAAAGAGGTTGGTTCTCAGGAGCATTTGAAAGTAGGAGAGGGGTAGAATGGCAGAGAAATTTAGGGACACAATTTCAGAGCTTAGGGCTTTGGCAGATGAAGACATGACCACCAATGGTGGAACAATGAAAATCAGAAACGCTCAAGAAGCTAGAATGAGAAGAGTGCAGATATCCCAGATATATCTCCCAGGACTGGAGAAGATTATGGAGTTAGGGAGGGGCAAGGTCATGAGAGGGATGTGAAAACAAGGATGAAAATTTTAAAATTGAGGCGTTGCTTAACTGGGAGCCGATGTAGGTCAGTGAGTACAGGGGTAATGAGTGAATGGAGTTTGGTGCAAGTTGGAACTTGAACTGCAGCTTTTGATGACATTTGAAGATAGCATATGGGAGGCTGGCCAGGAGTGCGTTGGTGTAGTTAAATCTAGAGCGAACAAAGCCATGGTGGAGTGTTTCAGCAGCAAATGCACTAAGACATGAGTGGAGTCAGGTTATGTTACAGAGATGGCAAAAGGCAGTCTTAGTGAGATGGAATATGTGATTGGAAGGTAGTCTTAGTGAGATGGAATATGTGATTGGAAGGTAGTCTTAGTGAGATGGAATATGTGATTGGAAGCTTATCTTGGGGTCAAACATGACAACAAATCTGGTTCAGCCTCTGACAGTTGCCAGGAAGAGGGGTGAAGTCATTGGCTAGGGAAGAGCTTGTGGCGGGGTCGAAGACAATGGCTTCAGTCTTCCAAATGTTTAGTTAAAGAAAATTTCCGCTCATCCAGCACTGGAAATTGTACAAGCAGGCTGACAAATTAGAGGCAGTGGAGAGGCTTAAGGGGCATGTTGATGAGGTAGAGCTAGGTGTCGCCAGCATGCTATGTTTCTGGATATATCTTGAAGGAGCAGCATGCAGAGAAACAGGAGATGGTCAAGGATAAATCGTCCTTTAATCTTCTCTGGTATGACATTTCCCATAACAACTACCCAGTTCTTCTAGTGCCCTTGTTCTGAGTACAGATTAGCAACAGTTTTCTGCTGTAGTCCATGCCAGTGAACAACAGTGCTGTGGCAGCCATAACACATTTGCAGCCAATGGATGCAGATGGTTTCCAGCCAATCCAAGCCAGGCTGCATTTGAATCCAGGTCGCAGGAGCAAAAGGGCAATATGTAAGCAGTTGCACCGGCCACTTGTATGAGGCTTCTACGTTTTAAGAAAAACCAGCAACAAAACAGAATCTGCCCACCACTATGATTACATACAATGTACAGCACAGAAAAAAAATTATTCAGCCCAAAAAGTCTGCTATTACACTCCAAACAAGCTTCCTCCCACCTTACCTTACCTAACCCTATCAGCATATCCTTTTATCCCTCTCTCCTTCATGTAGTTATCTAGCTTCCCCTTAAATGCATCTATGCTATGAATCTGAACGACTCCTTGTGTTAGCAAGTTCCACATTCTAAAAACACAATGAGTAGAGTCATTTTTACTGAATTCCCAACAGAATTTATGAGTGGTATGTTATCTTTACAACCACTAGTTTGGAACTCCCTTACAGTGGAAAAACGTTCTCTACGTCTACCCAATGAACCTGCTTATTATTATAAACATCTTATCAGGTCACCTCGCAGCTGCCTCTATTATAAAGATCAGAGCCCACAGCAAGTTCAGTCTTCCCACATGACTGCACCCTCTCAGCCTGGTATCATCCTTGTAAATCTTGTTTTGCATTTTTTCCCCAGTGGTCCTGTGTCCTTTCTGTCATACGGAGACCAGAATTATGCACAATAAGTATCGTCTAACCAATCAAGGAGATCAAAGATATACACCGGCAAAACGTCATTCCTTATTCGAAATGTGTGCGTGCCTGGTATATGTCACAGCTAAGTTGACAGGGCTTATTTCAGTAGAAAAAGGTCAAACGTGCCTACAAAGCCAAGTTATCAGTTCCCAGACCAGGGCCCAACAAGTTGCTGAATGATTACCCGGATGGTACTCACTCGGGCCGAATAGCTGACCACTTGTCCCGCAACGTCCATGCATACTGGCAAGGAGGCACACGTTCATCTTCCTCCTCTTCCTCGCTGTCCTCAGACCAGTCTAGCCCTGTAGACGAGAAGAATGTCATCTCATTGAACCCAAGGCAGGACGCAAAGCATTACACTGGAGATCCAGGGAAGCTTTTCCAAGTGATAGTGAAGGGGACTTGTGGAATGAACACCCACACAACATAGAGCATGTAAAAACCCTGGAATAATTTAATAAAGAAACACACGACAAAGTGCGATGCTTAAGGATTTTTCGAGACAGGTGAGCAGGAAGAACAAGTATGCTTCCAACTAATGATAATTCACAGGACTGTAGTGACCCATGAAATACCAGTCTTCATTTTCCACTAACAACTAGTGACACTGTCTCCTTTAACAGCACATATGGACCGATCAGGATTACTGTCTCCATTAACACACCTCCATGACCACAGTAGCCCAGAGAGTTACTGACCCTTTCACACAGTTAGCCCTAGTGTTACTGTCCCCATTAACACACTGACCCATAGTTAGACTCCTGAGTGACTGTTGCCATGAACAAGCTGACCCTGAGAGTTACCTTCCCCATTAACACACTGACCCCAAAAATGACTGTCTCCATTGACACGCTGATCCCTAGAGTGACTGTCTCCATTAACAGTGTGTTAAATTGGCAGTTACTCAAGGGGTCATTGACCTCTAAAGTTACTTCCCACATTAACACACCGACCCCTAGAATTCCTGTCCCCATTAACACACCGACTCCTAGAAGTCCTGTCCCCATTAACACACCGACCCCTAGAATTCCTGTCCCCATTAACACACCGACCCCTAGAATTATTGTCCCCATTAACACACCAATCCCGAGAATTCCTGTCACTTTAACACACACTGACCCCTAGAATTACTGTCTCCTTAACACACTGACTCCTGGAGTTAGTTTCCATGAACACACTGACCCCTGGTGGTACTGTCCCCATTAACACAGACCCTGAGAATTACTGTCCCCATTAACACAATAGCCACTAGAGTTACTGTCTCCATGAACATACTGACCCCTAGAGTTACTGTCACTATAACGCAATAATCCCTAGAGTTACTATCCTCATAAACACACTGACACCTCGACTTACTGTCCCCATAAAAACACTGACCCCCAGAGTTATTCTGCTCGTTAACACACCGACCCCTAGAGTTACTGTCCCCATTAACACACTGACCCCCTAGACTGTCCCCATTAACTCACTGACCCCTAGATTTACTATCACTTTCACACACTGACCCCAGAGTTACTGTCCTCATTAAAACACTGACCCCAAGAGTTACTCTCTCCATGAACACTGAAAAATGGATGTTTTTTAAAAATATTCTTTGGTAAATATTGTGTTTTTCTGTAAAAAGGCTGTGTGTGTACACGCGCGTGTGCGTGTGAGATTTAATTAAGATGGGCAGAGATTAATAGCAAACAGATTGTCTGGGGGGGGGTTTAAAACATGAAAAGGATAGGTGTTAGGTTTGAGGTACGAATGAATAGATTAGATTTAACATTGACATTTTTAGATAAGTAGAGTTTGTCTGACTATCAAAGGGGAATCAGAAGTAACAAGAAAAATGTTTGCATCTTACAGGAGTTCCACAGGTAATCAGGAGGAGGGATATTATATTGTATTGACCCCAAAGCAAAGACAAGATGGAAAAATTAAAGATCTTATATTTGGAAGGATTTGGGTTTCAAGGAGGTGTGAAAACAATGGAACTGGAGGTGAAAGGGAAAAAAGGTACTTTAGAGTTACTGTGGGGAGCTGTTTGAGCTGGAGCTGTAGCTATTCGAGCTGTTGAGCTGGAGCTGGTAGCAGATGCAGGTTTGAATCAGCCATCCAGTCAGGCCAGAAGACTTGGGCTGCAAACCAGTTTTATTCTGAAGTTTGCATTTTCACAGCAGTGTGGAAGAGTTACAGGTCATGTGGTATGCCATTATTGAAGCTACAGCAGTTTGCCTTGGGTAATATTACTGGATCTTTTATAGTTAAACATCTAAAAGGGAGTTGAAAGCAAAATTCTGCAGATGCTGGAAATCTGAAACCAAAACAGAAAATGCTGGAAAAACTCAAAAGAAGGGTCTTTCGGACTCAAAAGCTCAACTTTCTCTCTCCACAAAGGCTGTCAGTCCTGCTGAGGTTTTCCCAGCATTTTCTGCTCACCTATAAGGGAGTGTGGCCTGGAAGGTGTTTCCTTGAGGGTCTGACCAAGTAGAGCGTCTTTTTGGGAGAATGTTTTGTAAGACTAAGTTTAACTGTGTATCTGTAATCTTGTATGCTTAAGTTTTCTTTTATTCTTGTTAAAAATTAAAAGTAAAAGTTTTATTAAAATCCCAAAAGTGTCATTGGACTTCTTACTGCTGAGAGCTATACGTTCCCTTCTCGCTTTTAGAATACAAAAGGCTATGGCCTGTAAGCCAAGTTTCCCTCTGGGATTTGGTTTGCGTAGCAATTAACATCGGCTGTGATCATCACAACACACTGACCCCTAGAGTTATTGTCACCTTAACAAACTGACCCATAGAGTTACAGTCTCCATTAACAAACTGACCCCTGGAGGTACTGCCCAAGTTAACACACGGACCTTGAGAGTTACTATGCCCATTAACACAATAGCCCCTAGAGATACTGTCTCCATGAAAACAGTGACCCGTAGAGGTACTCTAACACAATGAACCCTAGAGTTACAGTCTCTATCAACAAATTGACCCCTAGAGTTACTGTCTCCATTGTAACACTGACGTCCAAGGATTACCATCTCATTTAAAACTTAACCTACACATCCAAAGGGGTTAGTCTAAGCACAGTTCTAAAGACTTAAGGTTACAAGTGGCACTATGGGACTGGAAAATAGTTATTGACATTTGTTTGATATGGGCATCTGCCTAGTTTGGAGGCTCTCTTGCCGCCCAGAGTGACCGACTCTCTGTAGTCGTCATCTCTTGTGAGTAAGATGTTCACCAAGTTTCTGTTTCTGTGATGTCTGCCAGGGCAGAAACAGAGCAATGTTACCACAGCTCGAATTCAAGTGGGGGCGGAAACACACATTACAAGGTCACCTTCACTGCAGCCAGACACACAAAAGAAAGAACTTGCATTTATATGGCGCCATTTTTGATCTCAGGACATTCCTCAGCCCTTTATAGCGAATGAAATACTTCTGAAGGGTAGTCACTACTGTAGTGTAGGAAACACAGCAGCCAATTTGCACACAGCAAGGTCCCACAAACAGCAATGCTATAATGACTGAACAATGTTTTTTTTGAAGTGAATCATGGGATCATTATTGGCCAGGACACCAGGGACATCTCCCCTGCTTTATTTCAAATATCTGCCCGAGATCTTTTGCATTCAACTGAGAGGGGCCTTTGGTTTAATATCACATCCGTAAGATTAAAATGGTGAACACAAATCTCACAGTTGCCGACTTCTCGGTCAGAGTCAGCCACTAATTGCTGAGAAGTGTTTAATAGCCTTTTATCGCCAGGTCAGAGCATCACATTGCTTCCTGAAGGCTCAATATAGCAAGGAGGTCTCAGAATTCTGTTATCGTTAGAGATAATCTTTTCCTTACAGAGAATGATGGCAATCAACTGTAAGAAAACTTGTTTTCTAGTTTTAATTAAAACAGCAGCATCTTAGAATCATACTGCTCTGGGGAGCATCATGCCTGTGCCAGCTCTTTGTAAGAGCTATCCAGTGAGGCCCACTCCCATCATCTTTCCCCATAGTTCTGCAGCTTGTTCCTTTTTAATTATATATCCACTATCCTTTTCAAAATTGCTATTGAATCTGCTTCCACGGCCCTTTCAGGCAGTGAATTCTTCCTTCATTTTCAACCTAGTTAGGAAATCAGAACAGAGAATGCAAACTTAAATCCCATTGCCTTTGTCCAAACAACCACTCCAACCGGTTCTGGACTTGGCATTCACTTTACTGCCAATCATGAAATAATTGCTCACTGAATTGGTTGCACCACCATCTAACTGGTGGTGAAGGGTAATACTGGTACAGTGCAATGGGCAAGATAAACACTAACAGGATGAGTTTGTCACATGGAGTGCATTATCCATAGTTGTTCAAGGCAAAGCTTCACCCTATGAAAGGAGCTCACACTTAACGTGCTTTTGGATTTTCCAAAACAAAACAAAGCAGCACTAATTACTGGCACCCTCATCACAAGTGTGCAAGTAAAGGATCCAATACTAACCAAACCTCCTCTGAAATGCCCGGCATGTATTCCTTTTGGAAACAGTGGCAGCTCTATCTATACTTCCCCAACTAAAGCAAGAAAGGAAGGAGATAAAGATTTGCATTTCTGTAGCACCTTGCACAACCTCAGGATGTCCAAAATCACTTCACAGGCAATGAAGTGCTTTTTCGATGTCTTGTCACTATTGTAATATGAAAAATGTGACAGCCACTTTGCACACAATAAGATTCCCAAAACAGCAATGAGATAATCGTGTGTTTTTGTCACAAAATCTAATGACATTTTACACAGAAGCTTTTCAAGTGTGTTCTAGACACCATATGACAATGTTGAAAAGCAAAAGTTTAAGCACAGGAAGCCACTCGGCCCATTGTGCCTGTGCCAAGTCTTTGACACAGGAAATCTATACCTTCCTTCGAATGTTTATATAAAACTTTCCCTTTAACTATGCAATGGTTTCAACCACTCCCTGTGGCAAAACATTACACACTCCAACCACCTGCTCTGCAAAATAAATTCCACTAACCTTTGCACCAGCAAACAAATGCCAGTACATTGTGGAGCTGTGATCATACAAGTGTTGCTCAGTGGCCATCTGGCCACACCTCTCAAAGGCTATGCTAACTTGCTATGGTCACTAACAGAATGAATAAGGAAATCTTGTACAACAGGTTCACACTAACAGCCTCGTGGCAGCTCAACACAAACTGTGTACAAAAGAGGTCTGTGCTGGCAAATATCTGTCTGGTTACCAGAAATGAAATTATGGCACAGAGGAAAATGGCTGAGGAGAGAAAAAAAAAGTGAAAAGGGAAAACACGCTGCTTCAGCTCAGCGCACGACTTTGTTATCTCGACTCAACTATTCCAATGCTCTCCTAACCAGCGTCACACCCGTCACCCTCCATAAACTTGAGCTTCTTCTGTCTTTATCCTAACAGGCAGCAAGTCCTATCACTCATCACCCCTGCGCTCGCTGACCTACATTAGCTTCTAGTCCGACAATGCCTCAATTTTAAGTGTCTCCTCCTTGTTTTCAAATCCCTGAGCGGTCTCATCCCTCCTGATCACTGTAACTTCCTCCATCTCTACAACCTTCCGATATCTCAGCTCTCATCCAGTTTGGCCTTTGCACACTCCCAATTGCCTTTGCTCCACCATTGGCAGCCATGCCGTCAGCTGTTCTAGCCCCAATCCTTGGAATTCCTTCTATGCATCTTTCATCTCTCTATCTCCCTCCTCTAAGTTGCTACTGGCAAACAGAAAAGCAGGCAGGCTTCCAGCTCCCAATTGCTTTCCAGTGATCTTTGTGGGCGGTGCGCCAGTCTTGGTGTGGACAAAAAGCAAGCATGCCTGAGATGCCGCCCCCCCCCATCTTCATTACAGTCAAGTTGTGTACTATCAGTGTGTGCATCTACAAGATGCACTGCAGCAACTCACCAAGGCTCCTTCAACAGCACCTTCCAAACCCGTGACCTCAACCACCTCAAAGGACAAGGGCAGCAGATGCAGGGGAACACAACCACCTGCAAAGCCACACACCATCCTGATTTGGAACTATATCACTATTCCTTCACTGTCACTGGGTCTCAAAGTCCTGAAGCTCCCTTCCTAATAGCACTGTGGGTATAGCTACACCACATGGACTGGTTCAAGGCGGCGGCTCAGCACCACCTTTTCGATGGCAATTAGAGATGGGCAACAACTGCTGGCCTAGACAGTGGCGCTCACACTCCATCAAAGAATTTTTAAAAAAGTTGGGTGGCAATCAAGGCTTATTCTTGAAGAGTAGCATCATTTCCTTAAAGATCGGACTTAAGGAACCAGACCCCAGGAAGAAATTGACACCTTCATAGGAAAGGATGGAGGAGAAAAGTGAGAAACCGTGAGGAGAGCACCTGGAGGAGTACTTTGGGTAGAAAAGAAACATGATCTGAATTTACAAGGATATACATCAAAAATAAAACCATTCGACCCAACGGGTCTTTCCAGGTGTTTATAATCCACACCAGTCATGTATCCTTCTACAGTTAATCTGTGTATCCTTCCATTCCTTTCCACCTCATGTGCATATCTACTTTCCCCTTTAATACATCTATTCCGTTCATCTTAGCCACTGCATAAGGTAGCAAGTGCAACCATTTGTTCCACTCGCTGAGCAAAGAAATGTCTCCCGAAATTCTTTACTGGATTTGTTAGTGACTATCTTATATTTATGGCCCCTAGTTTTGGACTATACCAGCAGTGGAAACATTTTCTCTACGTGTACCCCACTAAACCCTTTCATAATCGCCCAGCTCTCTATCAGGTCACGCCTCAGCATTCCCAGTGGAGAAAACAGTTCCAGTCAGCTGAATCTTTCCTGATAGTTATAACCTCAGTTCTGGTATCATTCTTGTAAGCCTTTTTTGGGCTGTGTCGTGGTGCCCCACGTTGTTTCTGTAAAATGGACAACAGAACTGTGCATAATACTTATTTAATTATTTTCGCTGAATCAGCTTGGTTACCCAGGAACTTTCTTGGCTGTCCCAAGAAGCCTCATGTGATATGGCATGATTAAAGTACTGCATTTCGAGTGAAGTAGATCATAAAACGCCTCTCGCACTCCTACCTAAATGTGGGAAGAGATCCCGGTGCAACAGTTGTTTCTCAGCACAGAGTTTTGCTAGTCTCTGCAGCCTGTTTACACAGGCCGAGCGCTGCTTGCAGACAGGTGTGGACCTTGAAGCCTTGAGGACAACCACGTCGGGCCGAGAAGAGTCTGTTGCCGTGATGGCAGGCGAGGGTAGGGCCGCAGCCGGCTGTGGTGGAGGTGGCGGCGGCGTGTGCTGCGGCGGCGAGGCAGACCGGTGAGGCTTTCCATTTGGCGAGTGCGAGGCTGGCGTTGTCGTAACGATACTATGGGCCGCCACTTGTGGCAGACTGGGAGTCGGGGGCAGAGGCGGAGGGGGTTTGCATAGCAGACCCTGCGACAGTCCGGCGGGTCGGGGGGGACTAGAGAGAGGGGGAGTGCCAGGGTACAGCGGCCGTGATGGTGCGAGATGGGGGATAAAGTGCTCTGGTTGCAGTCTGAAAGTCTCGGGCTCTCGCAGCAGTCGCTGCTGCTGTCGGTTCTGAGCCAGTTTGGTCTGAAGCTTCCGTTTGACAGTCCCTTTCCTCAGAACGCAGTCATCGTCGTCAGGGAAAGCGAATGGGTCATCGAGCTCATGCTCCAGGTATTGGAGAGTCAGCCGTGGCCTCTGTGGGGATCGTGTCGGCCCGTTCAGACCATTTGCCGCCTTCAAGGCCAGCGAGGGCACTGCCAGGCTGACTGCCATGGTAGCATCAGGGTGCAGTCTGGGGCGCACCTCCTCTAGCTGCTCATTCTTTTTCTTCCGCTCCTTTTTGGGCACCAAACCAAGTACTTGCAGGTGACTGTTGCAGTATCTGTCAGAGAAGGAAGAAAGAATCATCAGAGTCAGGGAGCTACCACTACAACATCAAGTACCACACATTGTTCCAGTCAGTTCCCACATCCCTCCAAGAACTGGGGTTAGAACCATGATATCACTCGGCATAAATATTCCAGCATTGCGTCGTTCTCACTTGAGAATTCAGCAATGTGCAGTGGTGGGCAGTGTGAAATTTTCCTGCTGCATCCGCTTGAATTGTGAAAAAGATACAGCAGTACAATTATAATTCTCTCTTCCCAAACTTGAGGATTGTGGCTAGAGCTCTTTGAGTTGTCTAAGGTCCCAAATTGTGTATCATAGAATTAGACAGAGCTTGCACAGAAATAGATCATTTGCCCCAGCAACTCTGTGCCCTTGCTTATTGGCCACATAACCCTTCTCGCACCCTAACTTATCTAACCTCATTAACATAACCTTCTATTCCTTTCTCCCTCATGTGCTTATCTTGCATCCCCTTAGATGCGTTTATGCTTTTTGTCCCAACTACTCCATGTGGCAAGTAGTTCCACATTTGAACCACTCTGTAGGTAAAGAAGTATCTCTCGAATACCCTACTGGGTCTATTAGCAACCGTCTTATATTTATATACACTTCAAGTTTTAGACCCACTCATAAATGGAAACATTTTCTCTACATCTTCATAATCTTGAAGACCTTGATCAAGTCACCCCTCAGCCACCTCAATGCTGCAGAAAGAGAACCCCAGCCAGGACAGGATTTGCGTTTGTGAAAGATTTGTTTTTTTTGGTCACTGTTGATTTATTAACATGGTATTTTTTGTTGGTGGGCATGAATGAAGTAAAAACAATTCTGCAATGTCAGCTTTTGTTCAAGTAGCTGGTGCTGTCTTTTCAGAGGTTAGGATGGTGGAAGTCCCTAGGAGCGCGCCATAGGTAATCTCCATTCCGAAATCAGCAAACCATTGTACTAGGGTGAAGTATTGCTGGATATAGAGCAATCACTGGTGGTGGGAGAAAGCTAGGGTGATGAATTAATTATATAATAAACGTGTTGTGCAATACGTAGGCCAAATGGATAATGAAAGGCCTTGGAAGGGCATCTAGGAAACACAAAGGAAAAAAACTGCCCTAAGCCGGTTAGCATCTATATGTTTTCCTATTTGGAGAAGCAGTAAGCAAGGAGAAAAGTGCAAGAACATACTGGTGGAATTTCCCCAAGATAATACAGCAATAAATGACACTGACACTTTGAGCTGCACAATACAATGGTACGGTTGCATAGTTTAAAAAAGAGATGTGGGGCAACAATGCAAGTAACACTTTCAGAACAACACTGCAGGTACTTACACGAATTATGTCAACAGGATAGGTGAGGGAGAGAGAAGAAACACAAAATAACTCAGGCCCCAGAGGAAGAAATAAGAGCAAAGGAGACATGTGTCAGTGCAGCCAAATAAATGATTTCAAGATAAAATGTGTATCTTGGTAAAACAAGGGAAGAGCAAGGGAGCAGCCATATTTGCAGGCAGTGGACCAGGCAGTGAAGAGTAGACACAAACTAAGTATGTGGTGCCCTGATCAACGCTCAAGAGTTTCTTCAATTACTGATGATTCTAACAGACACAATGATTAGCGAACTTTTCTAAATAGGTTTCGCAACATCTCAGGGGTGAATAACTCATGAAGCAAGAACGCGCTGCCGAATGTTTGAAACCACCCTATGGTCTCTCTTCCAGGATAACACAGCAATGAACTTTGTCATGTATAACATGTAGGCAATTTTTTATTTTTCAGCAATATTAGGAATTAACTTACAATTTAAGCTTCAAGGGTTATAGCCTACAGCATATCAAACACAAAAAAATTTAAGAAATGCTTTTACTTGCAAAACGAAAGCTCACTTTTTCCGTGCAGGAGGCTATTAATCTCACTGCCACTTTAAATGGAATTCTAAGCACAAAGGGCAATGCTTAGCTTTATAATGAACACAAACTCAATTAGAAATATTTCTCAGTAACTATTTATTCATTATCTAGGCAACCCCTCTTTCCCATTAGGGGCAATTCACAATCATTGTTGCAGTGGCACTGGAAGTTTGTGCATGACTTTTCAATATTCATCCTGCAGGTTGCGTGGGGTGCAAACTCCCGGATGGGGTTTACAGCAGCCGGTGAGAACCAACATGAGGGAATAACCTACTGGACCGCCTCCTCATCGATCCACCTGTCTGACATGAGCAACAGCAGTAGCAGGAGTAACTGCTTTGTACACCAAATCCTGCTGACATTGAGGACACCGTCCATTGTGAAAGGAAATAGGTTCCTGCCTACTTTCCTTCCTGATCTCGGTCACAAATGGCTACATGGCCAAAGTGAAACAGGTCACCATAGCTGGTTTTCCAACTGTATCAGGAGAGACCTGGAGAGCATGATAAAGCATCCCCAAGGCTCACTTAATGAAACCTACCTGGGGAGGTCCTGGGGTACTAGTGGAACTATAACCCAGTGTCAATGGTCATCTTGGGAAGAGAAGAGAAAAATGTATATACTTCTTTCTATCTTTTATCTTCTTCTCGCATCATCTACACCACAGGAATGAGACACTGGCAATGATGCCAGAGTGAGTGGGCATGCCTCAATGTAAAAAGGACAAAAAGGAGAGGGAATTGGTGACAATTCAGGACAATTTGTACACTGATCACACAGCAATAGCTCCTCACTACCAATAAAATAATTACAGGCACTAGCAGGTAACTAAAAGCCATATCTTATCCATTCAATCCCTTTTAGAAACCATTTTACTACATTGATTCTATGTGGTCTGCGAAACTGGAGATAAGTTTAACCTAACTCACCGTGCAGGAGACCCACAGGATTGAGTGGAACATCAACTTTACACCCTGCCCAATATTACCCTCTACTGGCTTGCACAAGTAGTAAAATTGTGTGGGTGTAAAAGCAACATTATACTCAATCTCATCAGTTTTCAGATAGCGGGAATGGTTCAAGTTGCGTTGTCCCACCTTTCCTGGTTTTACCCAATTTAAAAAAGGTCGACTTGCCTTCGGTCTTCAGATTTCGGGATAGGGTTCGTGCACCGCTGGCTGTTGTACTTGGCCACAAATTCACATTGCTTGAAAGGGGCAGTTTTGTCCTCCAGAACGTGGCGGATGCAGAATGCGTAGCCGTTGAGCCGGCGCTGTTTGCAGAGCTTGGGGCTGTAGGAGCACAGTGGCTTGTTATCGACCTCTGAGAAGTGTATGTGTTTGCCTTCATACATCACGTGATTCTTCTCCTTGTGAACATCAGCTACAGAGAAAAAGGCAGAGTGTCAGATGCAAGCTGCAACTGAGAGAAGGCAACTATGGTGCAGCTGGGGGCAATAAGACCGCTGGCCAGTGTGAATGGGAGAGGGCATGATGCATTCCCAGCCTCAATTTTTTCTCCTAGGGCACGGCTCCATGGGCGTCTATAAGCACTCAACCAGCTCATCCAAGCGGACCACCTTTGACGTATTTGAGCACGAACCACTGGTGGACTAATCCACCAAGGGGGCAGGGGGGAAGTTACCACTAGTTTGGCCCTCTTCTCACCCAACATCTGCATTGATGCAGTTTTGAGCAAGTGTCACAGGATAGTGATCAAGAGCAGGAAACCTGTTTTTTTTTTGGCTCTTTGTTACCCAGCTGCATGTGGCTCAGCTGGTAACACTCTCACCTGAGCCAGAAGGGTCAAGGACTTGAGCACAAAATCCAGGCCAACTCTCCAGTGAGTGAGTGCTGCATTGTCGGAAGTGTTATCCGTCAGACTAGATATTAAACTGAGGCCCCACCCACCCTCTTAGGTGGACGTAAAAGGTCCCATGGCACTAGAAAAGGATATGCTCCCTGGCCAATATTTTTCACTCAACTCACCCTTGAAATTTAGATGATCTGGTCATTTATTTTATTATTTTGCTAGGCATAAACTGTTTCCTACATTACAACAGTGACTACACTTACAAAGGATTTCATAAGCTGTAAAATGCATTGGGGTGGACCTGTTTGGAGCCTCACCAGGTATCCGGCCTGAGATTGGAGTAGAGAACATTCTTAGTATGATACTAGGAGGCACCTTTACCTAGGAGGCTAGTCAGGAGCTGCAGGTCAATCCAGAATTAACGCTAGTTTCACTAGCATCCCCTGTTCAAGAACATAAATTAAGAAGTATGGTTGATTAATATTTTGCAGAGGGAAGGGAGGGCTGAGGAAGTTTCAGTCTGATGTTTGAATCTTTTCGGTTTCAAGTTGAGACACACCAGTGCTGAGACATTATATCGCTTCGCAACTTAGTGCCTGCATCAGACTCCCCAGTCAAGTTTTTACTTCTCTTTAGCTCGGAAGGAGAGTCAAACGGACTCGAAACATTAACTCTGTTTTTCTCTCCACAGATGCTGTCAGACCTGCTGAGTTTTTCCAGCATTTTTTGTTTTTGTTTCAAGTTTATCGCCGTTGGATATAGATTAAAGCTTGTTCTACTTTACCCGAGCAATGGACCCCAGCCACTACCTTACAAGAGCATCTTCCACTGAGCTTCAACATGTACATGCACATGCTGCTTCCTACCTCAGCTACATTCATCAGTGCAACTCAACTGAGCACCTTGTAAGTGCATTTCCATGGGTTGTCTCACCAGATATTTATTCATTCATTTAAATTAATATTTACCTGCAAAACATTTCAGAAAGCAATTTATTGCAGGCAGTCCTTTTGAGGTGTTTGTGTGATAATGCACAATATAAACGCACGCTTTGCATAGGTATGCAAAGGGCAGCAGATTACACAACAAACAGCACCTCAAGTTTCACATAAATGTGAAGTTTCAATTATCTGAATATAAGCATCCAGATCAAAGGCATAATTACAGTGCCTTTTACTCATTTTTCCTTTACCAAAAATACAATTACCACATCTGAATACCCAACTCACCATCTGTGGTTGACATACTGAACTATACATTCTAGGCTGGTTCATCTCAGGGGAGGTGGAGATAAGAGTTCATATAAATCGAAGGTCCTTTTTGAAGGGCTCCCCTCTCCCGCACCGCCCCCATTCATCCCCTCCAGTGACAAGCATCCAACACATTCTTCACCGGGGTGCTGGGAGGGGAGAAAAAGGGGCCAGTAACCTCACACCCATGTTCTGCTCTGCAACTTGGAAATGTGGGTCGTGAACTTTCATTTGGGACAAAGCCAGCTGCCAACTGACAGTTTTACTGACAGTCTGGCTGAGGCTACAAGGGTTCAAACCCTCACACTGCACAACCTGTGCCACAATCCGCTGGCAGGGATTAAACCAACTTCTTTGGTGCAATATACTACGCACACGCAGAATGCTACAGACAACATATGCTATCCACGTCCTGTATACTAGAAAATATGCACACTCAGTATAATATTCCACTGCATATATATGTGTACACACATATAATGTACTACCCGCCATGTGAAGAGAAGCCTATACATTCTAATCTGGACAGATAAACACACACATTGTGCATGTGTGAATTCATCTATCACTGGCAATACCACACTACATACTAATTATTTATTAATCACATATCCAGGGCCACCTTTTGTTCTTGTTAAATATTATGCCATTAACGTTACTCCTTGTATGCTTCAGCAGCTCCCTCTTCCTGGCTTTGAAACTCTTTTCGAGTTACCAACAGTCACAGATTGCAACTTCTTTCGAGTACAATCACAGTTCTTGGTTTTCCGGGAATGGGACATGAACCCACAACCCTCTGATTCAAAGGCGAGGGTGCTATGAACTGAGCCACAGCTGGCTTTGAACGTGCATCTCATCTGCAGCCTGATCAATCATCTATTAAATCATGGGCACCATCATTGCAACAGGTGACAACAGCAAACATATAAGTCATGAAGATCAGTTTTGGATGTAAAAGATCCAATGGCACAACTGGAAAAAGAGCAAGGGAATTCTCCCCATAGTCTAGTTAATATTTATCCTTCAACTAACAGCACTAAAACACAGATTATCTTGTCATTATCTTACTATTGTTTATGGGAACTTGGTGTGCGCAGATTGGCTGTCATATTATCCACATTACAACAGTGACAACACTTCAATAGTACTTCATTGGCTGTCAAGCGCTATGGGAGATCCTGAGATTGTGCAAGGCAATGCATAAATACATAGGAACATAGGACTTAGGAGCAGGAGTAGGCCATTCGACCCTGCTTTGCTATTCAATAAGATCAAGGCTGAACTGGTTGTGGTCTCAACTCCCCTTCACTGCCTTGTCTATCAAAAATCCATCTTACTCAGCATACAAGTTATTTCTTTCCAAAAGCTTTGATTTTGTGAAAAAAATCTCTTGTGCTATACTCTTAGGAGATCATTTCAAGTTGTGTGCATGACAACCACCAGCACCTACAAACACGTAAGCATAAATACTTCCCCCTTGTATTGTAAAGCTTTGCTAGCTACTTTTCTAGGTTTGTGTGGATAAAGTGCAAGATGTTCACATATGTTCCACTGAGCCTTACTAAAATCCTTATGGAGAACTAAGTTAACTGGAGCATGAGAGGGTGAAGATCTCACATCAGCACCATGCCTCAGAGACTGTAGTGACAACTCAGTGTGTAAACTCCTTTCAGAAGGCCACTGGTTAAATAGCACCCAAGTAAGATGTGAATCTTTAAAAATTTGCTTCAGGGAAATGTGAATATTTAAAGTAATGCTGATCTTAAGCTATTAATTCCACTTTGGAACTGCAAAGGTGATAATTCAGCTATTGAGAGTAATAGGACAGTTATATGCTGCAGTTTCTCCACTATAACAGCCACTCAATCTGTGCACACATTTAACGGTCGCAGGATAAAGTTAAATTTATAATCTAATAAAAATTATTCAAAAAGTGCCATTAAAGATTTATTTTCCGAACAGTTGCTGAGGCTTAATAACATTTGATGATAACAAGGCAATGATTTAATCTCAGATGCAGAGGTCTATTCAAAGAAGCAATATCATTTGGGTCAGTTAAACTGCAGTGGTTACCCACTCTGGGCTTGTTATTTAATAGTTTAATGTACATAAGATATGCAAATGCTGTGAATTTACCCAGTACAAGTCGGATACCAGTAGCCTCCCTAACCCTAGTGATCCCCACCAAATAATGACAGCCATGATACAAGAATGAATTTGCATTTATATCGCACTTTTTACAACCTCAGCACATTTCAAAGTGCTCTACAGCCAATGAAATATTTTAGAATTGTAGTCACTGTTATAATGTAGCCAACATGGCAGTCTGTTTATACACAGCAAGCCCCCACAAACAGCTATATGATGATGACCAGATTATGTGGTGTTGGTTGAGGAATTATTAGCCAGGACTCAGCAGATAACTGCCACGCTCCACTTTGCAATAGTACCACAGGATCTTTTATGTCCACCTGGAAGGTCAGACGAAGCCTCAGTTTAGATTTTCATCGGAAGGGCAGAATCACCGATAGCGCTGAGAATTTTATCCATTTAACTGTGGCTGAAGAAGAAAATCAAAAGGAAAATATTTTGTATACATGCAATAAAGCAGAGATGAATTAACTTTTGAGCGAGCATGCACTGGGGTGAGGGAAGAGTTCCCTTTCCTTTGGTTTATACCTAACTCACATGAGACCCCCTCCTGCTCTGTGCTTCTTTCCCCAACACTTTTCTCCCTTCCTCCCAACACCTTACTGGAGTACTGTTCCACAGGCTCCCTATGTCTTCCAGTACCTCACCCGATTGGCTTCTTGTTGTTCATGAGCCTCAACAGTGAGTACTACTGAACCACTGAATGCCAATCCAACCCTACCCTCATCACACATTCACTTTCCAGCAAGGGTCAATGGATAGTGATCAGGAGGAGGAAACTTGATCTTGGTCTGTCTGGATCAGATAATAACTAAATAACTAATCCCACAGGGAAGAGTGCCAGTGCCACTACCACACAGTCAATCTGCAATACCCATTTTAATGAATGCTGTCTGCTCTATTCTCGAAAGCCAGACAATAAAGGATATAACTGGAGCCTTTTTTTTTTTTTACATACTTTCATAAGCACTCATTTACAGTTACAGATTACAAGCAAGCACCTCCTAACCCAAAAATCACCGTTTAAGTCAGTGTCACAAGTGAACACCCAGTTAATGCCCACCACCTGCCTAAAATTAAACACAATTAACACTGCCAAGGACAGACCAATCTAAACTTTCCACATGGCGTGCCAACTCTATGGTAACACCACTTACATTTAAAACATTGCCTAGTTATACTGTTATTTTCCTAGTTTCTCTCCTCATATGCTCTCCAAGCTGACTTTGTCCACAAGACCCATCTCCGATTCCTCAAATTCACGCAAAATGGCTGACCACTCAACTTTGCTTCCTCGCCATCCATGCTGGCTGACATTTTAAATGGCTCCCTCCCCTCAGGTGCAATTCTCCTCCTTTTGAAAAGAGCCATTTACTCCTCAAAAAACTTGAACCCTCTATCCTCGCAAACCACTGTCCAAATCTCAACCTGTCCTTCCTTTCCAAATTCCAAGATCATGCTGTCAACTCCCAAATCCATGCCCATCATTCCTGCAAGTCCAGGTTTCAATCTCTCCAATCAGGCTGTACCTACACCATATGAACTACAGCAGCTAAAGGCAGTGGCTCTGCACAGCCTTTGCATGGACAACTGGGAATGGGCAATAAAGGCTGACCTTGCCAGGGAAGCCTACATCCCATAAATGAATAAAAAGGGTTTTCTGCTCTTTACAGTACAGAAATGCAGTACTGAAATCTGGACTGTGCTGCATTCTCTCTGCAGCCTCTGACAGGATCGATCACGCTATCACTTTCCAAGCCTCTGCTTCATTTTCAACTGGCCTCACTTGGTTCCACCTCCATAACATCTGCCTGAGCCCATCTGCTGTTCACAATATCACTTCATGTCAATTCACCTGGCTGGCACCTCAACCTCCAGGATCTGTGTATTCCAGCTCACCCCAAACTCTGCTGCCTGTTTCCTGTCCTCCATTAAGTCCTGCTCACCCATCATTCAGGTCCCCCATCATTCAATTTAGAATTCCCACCCTCATATTTAAACAAGGCCAAGCCACGCCCTATCTTTTTAACTCCTATATACAGTGCAACCCCTCTCCAGACTTCACAGAGCCACGGCTCTCCTTTTTTCTGCATCCTCCTCTTCCTTTGCCACATGATTCTTGGCCGTATATTCAGCTCTCAAAGCCCCTTGTTTTGGAATTTCCTCCCTAAACCCCTCCACGTTTCCCTCTTCCATGGAAGGCCCTCTTCAAAATCCATCTCTGACTTGCCTTTGGTCACTCATTCCTAATACTTCCTTATGTAGCTTGTTCATATTTTTCTTTTACCTCTTAAGCGCTTTGTGACTTTAAGGGTGCAATATAAACCTAAGTTTGTATTTGATAGAGGGAATCCTTCCAAAAACAGATAGAATGCCCCCTCTATAAAAAAATTTGAGTACAAATTAACAGTCAGGCACTATTTGGTGACAATTGTGAGGATACACACTATTAATAGAAACTATAACTTCCAGAAAAGAGACTAGGAAGCAAACAGATGTAAATATGATTGAAGGAATAAATATTAATCACATCACTGCTGGAACAGATTCATGACTGTCACAGAGCCCAGTGTCATGAAAGAGATGTGCACACACACATTGCTGAGCTGACAGGCTTGCTGCGCTGTCCTGTGGTTAATGACTGCCTCACTGATGTCAATTCAGCTGCCCCAACATATCGACCTCAGCAGCTTCAACCAGCCAGTTCTCTTGCTGTTGTCACTGCTGTTTAGTCAAGAAAAAAAATCAGGTTGAAAAACAAGTCGCATTGATGCAAATAAACTTCTAACAATATGACACTGAAGAGAGCCCTGATGGCAGCACCAAGCCATTCTTCTGTCAGCTTTCTCGGTGTTGGCTGTAGCTTTGCAGTAGTATCCTCACATCTGAACCAGAAAGTTAAGAGCTCAAGTCCCACCACAGAGATTTGAGTACAAAACCCAAGCTTTTTTTTTTAAAAAAATTCATTCATGGGATGTGGGTGCCACTGGCAAGGTCAGCATTTAATGCTCATCTTAACTGCCCTTCACCAAAGGGATTCCAGAGGACAATTAAGAGTCAACCACTTTGTTG
Organism: Cetorhinus maximus; assembly: GCF_964194155.1. NCBI lineage: Eukaryota > Metazoa > Chordata > Chondrichthyes > Lamniformes > Cetorhinidae > Cetorhinus > Cetorhinus maximus. The sequence continues at coordinate 13,582,943 of NC_135889.1, forward strand.
TGGGTCTGGCGTCACATATAGACTAGACTGTTTAAGGTCAGCTGATTTCCTTCTCTAAATGGCACTAGTCAATCAGTTGGGTTTTTATTATGATAATCAGATAGTTACACAGCCATAGGAACATAGGACTTAGGCACAGGAGTAGGCTATTCAGCCCGTCGAGCCTGCTCCATCATATAAGATGATCATGGCTGGTTTGACTGTGTCTCAACTCCACTTTGCCCTCTGCCCCATAGCCCTTGACTACCTTGTCTATCAAAAATCTGTCCAACTCTGCCTTGAATAGATTCAAAGCAATTCCACTGCTTTCTGGGCAAGACAATTACATATACTAATGACCCTTTGCAAGAAGAAAATTCTCCTTATTCTTAAATTGTGTCCCCTGGTTCTAGTGTCTCTCTCAAATGCAGGTGAGATAACTGAGTGAAGGCTTGGAGTTTGGTGAGAGGAGGAGTTTTAAGTGTTAATTTTGCTCTTAAAATCTAATCTAGTCTGTAATTAGCAGCACTGGAAAGTACTGTGTAAGCAGGCTAAGTTCGTTCTTTCTTGCAGTTCATACAGGGTAAACTCACTCTCAGCTGTAGGAGCTGAGTAGTTAATTAGCTAACTGGTTGAATCTGGTTACTGTAGCCCCAGTTCAGTTTACTATTAATTCAGAGTTCTTTAGTGCAGCCAAGGCAAATGGAGTGCAGCTGAGCTAACTCAATGAAGACTTGGAGTTTGGTAAGAGGAGTTGGGGAAATGAGGTGTTTATTTCCTTTTTCTATCTTTCTCACCCCATAGGAATTGGTTCTTGCTCTACTACAGGGAAAGGAGCTAGTTGTTTGGTGAGTATCTGATCAGTAGGTTAAGTTCTATTCTATCCCTAAGGTTTAAATTAGTACATAAATTGGTGGTAAAGTTAATAAAATATATCAAAGTAAAATAAATAAATGATTGATATAATTAAGTAATTATTTAAAAACACATTAAGAATGGCAGGACAGGTGATGTGTCAAGGCTGCAGCATGTGGGAGCTCCTGGATAACATTGTGATCCAGGGCAAACATGTCTGCAGTAAGGGTAGGAGAGACTAGGACCCGAGGGCACAGCCTTAGAGTAAAGGGAAGACCTTTTAGAACAGAGATGAGGAGAAACTTCTTTAGCCAGAGAGTGGTGAATCTATGGAATTCATTGCCACAGAAGGCTGTGGAGGCCAGGTCATTGAGTGTATTTAAGACCGAGATAGATAGGTTCTTGATTGGTATGGGGATCAAAGGTTACGGGGAGAAGGCAGGAGAATGGGGTTGAGAAACTTATCAGCCATGATTGAATGGTGGAGCAGACTCGATGGGCTGAATGGACTAATTTCTGCTCCTATGTCTTGTGGTCTTTGTGGCTTGAGGAATTCAGCTTGCAGTCATTGAGTGGGAGGCTGAGCTGCAGACACTGCAACACATCAGGGTGGGGGAAAGTTACCTTTATACCAGAAGGCAGTCACACCACTGAAGATAGGGTCTTTTGATTTGATCAGTGGTCAGGGTCAGGAAGGTGTAACTGAGTGAGGCAGGTAAGGGGACCCAGAGAGCAGGAGTGTGAGCCTCTGCAATTGTCGAATAGGACTGAGGTTCTCTCAGCTTGTTTGGATGAGAGTGGAGGCTGCAGGATGGATGGGCAAACTGCACATAGTACTGTGGTACAGGAAGCCATTCAAGTAGGGAGAGCAAAAAGGAACATAGTGGTAGTAGGGGACAGTATAGTGAGGGGGAGTGACACTACTCTATGTAGCAAAGAGTGAGAGTCCAGACTGAGGCTGTGTTGCCTGCCTGGTGCCAGGATTCGGGACATCTGGTCAGGGTTGGAGAAGAACTTGCAATGGGAGGGGGAGGATCCAGTGGTTGTGGTCCATGTAGGTACCAATGACATAGGAAGGATGAGGAGGGAGGCTCTGCATAGTCATTGAGGATCGAGGCACCAAATTAAGAATCAGAACCTCAAAGGTGGTAATTTCTGGATTATTACCTGAGCCATGTGTAAATTGGCATAGTACAAATATGATATGAATGCGTGTCTCAGACTGGTGTGGGAAAAGTGGGTTCCAGTTTGTCGGGCACTGCCACCAGTATTGGGCAAAGTGGGATCTGTACCGCTGGGACGGTCTACACCTGAACTGTGCTGGCGAGCCACATAGTTAGGGAAGTAGAGGGGGTTTTTAAGCTGAATAGTGGAGGTAAGGAATCAAATTTGGGAAGATGTGGTAAACCAAAGAGTAGAGACATGGCAAGAAAGTTGGGTATTAATATGGGAAGTGATAGACAGACAGTAAGGGACAAAGTACAATTCTAAGGGTAAATCAGCAGATAAGGCAAGACGCTACAAAAATAGGACAAAACTAAAGGCTCTGCATCTAAATATACATAGCATTCAAAATAAAACAGATGAACTGATGGTGCAAATAGAAATAAATAAGTGCGATCTGATAGCCATTGGTCGGGCATGGCTACAGGATGACAGATTGGGACCTGATTAATGAATGGTACGTGACATTTAGGAAGGGCAGGAAGTTAGGAAAAGGTGGAGGGGTGGCTCTGTTAATTATTGATGGTATTCGCACATTAGAGAGGGATGGCCTAAGTTCAGGAAACCAGGATGTAGAAGGTTGATGAGGACTGATAAAGGCAAGAAGTCACTTATGGGAGTGGTGTACAGGCCCCCTAATTGTAACTACATGGTAGGACACAGTATAAAGTAAGAGATAGTGAGAGCTTGTCAGAAAGGTGCAGCAATAATCATGGAGGATTTTAATCTACATATAGACTGAAAAAATCAGATGGACAAGGGTAGCATAGATGAGGAGTTCATAGAATGTTTTCAGGATAGTCTGTTAGAATAGCACATTCTGGAGCCAACCAGAGAGCAGGCTATACTAGACACGTTATTGTGTAACGAGATAGGATTAATTGATAAGTCACATAGTGAAGGCACCCCCAGGTAGCAGCCGTCACAATGATTGAATTTTACATTCATTTTGAGAGAGAAATGAGTGCGTCCAAGACTGGTATTTTAAACTTAAATAAGGACAATTATGAGGGCATGAAAGCAGAGCCAGCTAAAGTGAACTGACAAATGAGGTTAAGGGACAGGTCAATTGAGATTCAGTGGCCGACACTTTTAAAGGGATATTTTGGAATACACAGAATATAGATGTTCGATCAGCAAGAAAAAAATCAAAGGGGTGGGTCCTCCATCCGTGGTTAGCTAAAAAAGTTAAAGACAGTATCATACTTCAAGAAAAAGTATATAATTACGCAAGACGGGTGGCAGGTCAGAGAATTGGAAAGAATACAAAGATTAATAAGAAGGGAGGAATTAGAGTACCAGAGAAAGCTAGCTAGTAATATAAAGACAGATAGTAAGAATTTCCATAGATACTTAAGTAAAAGTTTTAAAAGTGAGCCTTGGTCATATAGAAAGTGCATCTGGGAACTGACAATGGAAAGTAGGGAAATGGCTGACGAATTAAACAGGTATTTTGCTTCGATCTTCACTATAGAGGACATTAGTAACATCCCAGAAATAGCTGTAAATCAAGAAATGGAAGGGAGGGAGGAACAATCAAGAAATGGAAGGGAGGGAGGAACTTGGAAAATCACAATCACCAGGGAAGTGGTAATGAGCAAATTAATGGGGCTGTAGACTGAAAATCCCCAGGTCCCGATAAACTTCACCCTAAGGCCTTGAAAGAAGTGGCTAGTGAGATAGCTGATGCATTGGTTTTAATTTTCCAAAATCCCTCTATGCAGGGAAGTTTCCATTCAATTGGAAAAGAGCAAATATAACTCCTTCAGTCAAAAAGGGAGACAAAGCAGGAAACTACAGGCCAGTTAGCCTAATGTCTGCCATGGGGAAAATGTTAGAAAGTATTATTAAAGATGTTATAGCAAGGCACTTAGAAAAATTCAAGGCAATCAGGCAGAGTCAATATGGTTTTATGAGAGGAAAATCGTGTTTAATCAATTTATTGGAGTTCTTTGAAGGAATCACATGTGCTGTGGATAAAGGGGAACTGCTGGATGTACCGCACTTAATTCCAAAGGCATTTGATAAAGTGGGTTCATGTCCCACTCCTGGAAACCAAGAACTGTGATTGTACTCAAAAGAGTTGCAATCTGTGACTGTTGATAACTCGAAAGAGTATCAAAGGTTATTGCGGAAAATAAAGCTCATGGTGCAGGAAAGAAGATTGGCAAGCGAACAGGAAGCAGAGTTGGAAAAAATGGGTCTTCCTCTGTTTGACAGGATGTGATGAGCGGTGTGCCACAGGGATCAGTGCCGGGGTCTCAACCTTTTATGATTTATATAAATGACTTAGATGAAGGGACTGAAAGAATGGTTGCTAAATTTGTTGATGTCCAAAGATAGGTACAAAAGTAAGTTGTGAAGAGGACATAAGGAGGCTACAAAAGGACATAGGTTAAGAGGGTGCGCTAAAATCTGTAAAATAGAGTACAATGTGGGCAGATGTGAAATTGCTCATTTTGGCAGGAAGAATAAAAATGAAGCTTATCTAAATGGAGAGAGATTGCAGAGCTCAGATTGAGGGATCTGGGTGTCCTAGTGCATGAATCACACTGCTGGTATTGCAGATAGAGCAAGTAATTAGTAAAGCTATTAGAATATCAGTTATTGAGGGGAATTGATTACAAAAGTAGGGAGATTATGCTTTAGTTGCACATGGCACTGGTGAGGCCACATCTGTAGTAGTGTCTACAGTATTGGTCGTCTTATTTAAGGAAAGATATAGATGTGTTAAAAGCAGTTCAGAGGTTTACTAGTATAATACAAGGAATGGGCAGGTTGTCTTATGAGGGAAAGTTGAACAGGTTAGGCTTGTGTCCATTAATTTAGAGTAAAAAGGCAACGTGATTGAAACATAAGATCCTGAGAGGTCTTGACATGGTGGATATGGAGAGGGTGTGTTTTCTTGTGGGAGAATCTAGAACTAGGGTTCATGATTTAAAAATAAGGGGTCTCTCATTTGAGACAGATGAGAATTTTTTTTGAGGGTCGTGAGTCTCTGGAACACTCTTCCTCAAAAGGAGGTGGAAGCAGGGTCTTTGAATATTTTCAAGGCAGAGCTAGATAGATTCTTGATAAATATCAGGAGTAAGCAAGAATATGGAGTTGAGGTTACAATCAGATCAGCCATGATCTTATTGAATCGCAGAGCAGGCTCGATGGGCTGAGTGGCCTACTCCTGCTCCTAATTCGTATGTTCAAGTTGTAAGGAACATGTCTTTTTTTATTTTCTGTTGGACTATAGATTATATATAGCAGTGAACTAAATGCCTAAAGTACTGAAGGACCACCTCGTGTCATCAACAAGAACTGAAAGGAATTTGGAAGACATCGATCAAAATGAACCCCATCAAATCCTGTACTCTCAAATTGGTACTACTGAACTATTTTATCCCACCCTAAAAATCCATGTTTTGTGTCTTGTATGCGTAGGGATTTAAGAAGGGGTAGAGAGTTTAGGATATAAAGTTAGAAATTAGTAGTTCATCTTTCTTTTGCCACTGGTTAATGACAGTTTGTTCAATAAATTGTTAATTACTTATTAAGTTTGCAAACCTGGTGCTTGTATTCTGTTTACCTAAATTATGGGCGACCTGGAGATTTGATCAAAACTTTTTAACATTTGTCACGGCCCGGGACAGTGGGGCTTGATGTTACAGCACACTATCCCCACTGAGTCATAACAAAATGGAAACATCCTCCTGGTATCTACCCTATCAAATCCCATCAGGATCTTAAATTAAAGCAAAATACAGCAGATGCTGGAAATCTGAAACAGAAACAGAAAATGCTAGAAAAACTCAGCAGGTCAGAGCTCTGTTCTGAATAAGAGTCATAAGGACTCTTTTTTTCTTCACTCCATAGGTGCTGTTAGACCTGAGCATTTTCTGTTTTTGTTCCCTTTACAATCTTCTATGTTTCTATAAGATCATCTCTCTTCTAAATTCCAATGGGTATAGGCCCAACCTTTCTTCATAAAATAAGCCCCTCATCCCAGGAATGAATCAACTGACCCTTCTCTGAACTGCTTCTAATGCAATTATATCTTTTTTCAAAGAAGAGACCAAAATTGTACAATATTCCAGATGTGATCTCACCTGTATATTACTAATGCTAGCTTTTTAATTCCAGGTTTATTTAATTAACTGAATTTAAACTTCCAGCTGCCACGGTGGGATTTGAACTCTAATTTCCAGTTTATTAGTCCAGGCCTCTGGGTTACTAGCCCAGTAACATAACCAATATACTATTGTTCTCACATGGCTGACTGTCAGGGGTGTGAGTCAGTGGCAAGGCCGCCACCTATTGCCCATCTCTATAACTTGAGGGGGCTTGTTAGCTAGCTCAGAGGGCAGCTCAGATTAACCACATTAGTGTAGGACTGGAGTCACATATAGGACAGTGGGTTTCCTTCCCAAAACAAAGTGAAAATGAGAAGATGCCACCTGGCGCATATAAGTCACAGACTTTAAACCTGCACAGGAACTCAAAGCACTTTCCGAGTGTCACTCATGTTAGTGCTCCAACTTCAATATAAATTAGTAAAGAAATAGGACATAAGCAGTTGCAGGTTCTTGTGATATTCTTAATTGATTCCTTAAAATAATTGCTATAGTACAGATAAGTCTGTAACACGAGTGTTATGCAACCCCAGTTTGGAAGGGAAATGCCTACAATCCAAAATAAAGGCTGTACATTTTTCACAGTTCATATGAATTTGGAACAATATCACACTTTGCTGAAATCTCAGTGAAACAAATCCGATTGCGTGAAATCACTGTCCTTTACTAAAAATACTCAGGGTAACTCTGGGGAAGATTCTAATGAAACTGTAGCACCTGAAAGTGCTAACAGCAGCAGAAAAAGGTCCCACTGACTGCCTTTAACCCCCAGTTCCTTTTACGACTGTAGCATTTTGACTTTTCACAGGTCAATGGGGAAAAGGACATAAAGAGCAGAGCTCTGAAATTCACTCCCTGAATCTCTCCACTTCTCTCCCCTGCTTGAAGTCATTATCAGTTTGGCCAAGCTTTAATTCACCTGTCATCAAGTTTGTCTGGTAATACCCCTGCGGAGCCGGTTGGAACATTAGACAAAGTCCAAGGGCACAGGATAAATTCAAGTTACTCTTGTTGAATGAAAATTCCACCACAGGACAGCATCTCATCCATTCATCAGATGAAGCTAGAAATGCAAATTAGTCAGGTGCAATCTCAAAATAATATATACTGTACATGGTCTTGAGGAATATTGGAAGAAAATAAAAATGTTAGCTAGGTAAGAGCAGAACTGCTTACGTGGGTTGGAGGGCAGCATTAGTTTTGGAAAACACAACCTTCCCCATAAAACCAAACAGGAGCCACCTGAGGCACCATGCCCTCACAAATCTTGTACCAAATGCCCACACGCCATTGGTGTTATAACTGGAAAAGTGTTCTGCTTGTGAATTCTGAACCAATAAAAACTGAAGAAACAGTTGGAAACTTGGGGGAAAATTGGATCAAATATCCCTCACTTTTTCGTCATCTGGCAGCCTTTTTCAAATTTCTGGTCAGTGCAAAGAAAGACTTGCATTTATACAGGGCTTTTTACAACCTCATTACGACCCAAACCACCTTACAACCAATTCAGTACTTTTGAAGTGTGGTGACTGTTTTAAATTCAGAAGCGTAGTAGCCAAGATCAGCACAGCAAAGCCCCACAAACAGCCACGAGACAATGGTCAGCTAATCTTTTTGAGTGACGTTGGTTGAAGGATAAATATTGGCCAAAATACTGGGGAAGATTCCCTGGTCTTGTTCAAAATAGTGCCACAGGATCTTTTACATCCACCTGAGGGGGCAGACGGAGCATCAGTTTAACATCTCAGATCCAGCAATATAGCATTCCCTTGGTACTGCACTGGAGTGTCAGCCAAGGTTTTCTGCTGGAGACTCTGGAGTGAGACTTCAAACTACAACTTTCTGCCTCAGAGGCGAGAGTGCCATCTACTATGCCACGACTAATGCCATAAACCAGTACCAGAATGGAGATAAACTTCAGCACACTCTTCCCCACCACCTATCCATCCCGTTCCTGGGAATCAAAGAGAATATTGAGAAAGACTGGCTATTCTTTAAGGATCAACCTCCACAGTGCGACTATTCTGTCAAGACCTCTTTCCCAATCATAAACTGCAATAATCCCCAAACGACATCCATGGAATTAAATACATCAACAAATTTATTTGGGAGGAAATGTTTGACTGTTGCAAGGGTTTCACTGGACACCACTGGTGGTAAGGTGAAGTGAAATGACTGACACTGGCAGCACTAGTCTTACTGAGGGACTAATAATTCAGCAAACAGGAGTTCAAATCCCAGCCTGGCAGAGTATTTAAATTTTGCTTGAAAAATCTGAAAAAAGAAAGCTGGTATCAGTAAAAGTAACCCTTAAGTTGTTGGATTGCCATAAATACCCAACTAGTTCACTAATGCCCTTTAGGGAAGGAAACCTGGAGTCCTTACCCTGTCTAGCTTATATGTGCCTCTAGTCCCACACTGCTGTGGTTGATTGCTTCAGAGGGCAGTTAAGTGTTCAAGCCAATCAGATATTGGAATCTCTCTCAGGGTAACTAGGGGTGGGAAATAAATATAGGCCTGGCCCACATGCCAACAAATAAAACATTTATTAAAAACTTATCCCCATTCATCAAGGGAGGTCCTGGCCACAGTCTCATGAAATGCATTAACTGCATAGGCGCTCAGTTTGCGAGTAGTTGTGTTGAAGTTGCCCTGTTGTTGTAGAACTTCTCTCTCAACACACGAAAGGCTAATTGACACCAACAGGACCGGGTCCAAAGGGAGCAGCTTAGAGATATAAAAGGCCTCAAAACAATTCCAAAGATCAAAGCCCCGGAGCCAGTAGTTAATATGTAGACAGTACCATCAGTGAAAACATAGGCCTCTGCAGCCCTCCCAGAAACCATACAGGGTGCACCATTCTACCCACAACACAGCTTCCATTAATATCTAAGATAGCAATACCTGACCCACAAAGTGCGCACTAGTTGAAATAAACTTGTAACATCCTCTGTCGAGCCATGTTTTCTTCGACAGCACCTCCCAAAGCCGTAATCTCTACCACCTAGAAGAACAAGGAGCACAGGTATACCATCACCATACATCCTTATACTCGCACCTTTCAATCAAGCTCACTGGATATCAATCGGGGAGGAGAACACTGAACAATTTTCCCCTGGGAACACAGAGGTTTATAATAATAAACCTGGCTCAGGTGAGCTAAGGCAGTTAATCTGATCAGCTGCCTCATCACTGATCTCGATTTGATAATTGTACTGAAGCAGCGGGGAACTGAGCTTGTATCTGCACACAGACCTGATAATCGGACTGCACCATACAAATAAAGGCCATCACAACCTAGCTCAAGATCCCTAACTTTGCATCAGAACTCTCCCATGGTAAACCACATGAAAGTGGAGGCTACGCCACAACTTGTTAAACAGGGAGGAAAGGTTATTGTGAGCAATGAACCTAGTCACTCTTAACGAGTACAACACTTTTACTCACCATCTGGCCCACATTTCAGTGGGCAGAGTGATGGAAAGGGATGAGAGGACTGGGTTAAAATAAAAAAAAGTTCCATCATTTGAAAAGAAACCTTGATGTAGATTCAATGGCATCAGTTGGGACAAAAGTGCATTAGGGAAAAAAAATTAACAGCCAAGGGAAAATTTCAAGGATGAGAAAAGAAGCAATCAGCAAATCTTTGTGATGGGCAAATTGTTGAAACAAACTCTGAAAGACTGTATAAATTGCCATTTGGAGGGGCAGGGGTTAATCAAGGACAGTCAGCATAAATTTGTTGAAGGACGATGCAACAAGGAGGGCTGACAAGGGTAACATATTTGATGTTGTTGACATGGATTTTACCAAGGCTTTTGATAAGATTCCACTTGGCGGATTGGTCAGAAAATTAAAAGCTCATGAGATCCAAGGGAAGTGGCAAGTTGGATCCAAAATTGGCTGAGTGACAGGAAGCAAAGGGTAAAAGTGGACAAATGTTTTTGTGACTAGAAAGCTGTTTCCAGTGGGGTTCTGCAGAACTCAGTACTATGGCCCTTGCTTCTTACGATAAATGTCAATGGCTTGGATTTAAATGTAGGAAGCATTAGTAAGTAGTTTACAAATTATACTAAAATTGGCCGTGTGATTGATGGTGAGGAAGGAAGTTGTGGACTGCAGTAAGATATCCAAGGACTGGTTAGGCGGGCAGGAAAGTAGCAAATCTAATTCAAACCTGAGAAGTGAGGTAATGCATTTTTGGGGGGGACAAACAAGGGAATACACAAAAAATGATAAGATTTTGAAAAGTGTAGAGAAACAGAGGGACCTCGGAGTGTATGTCTACAGATCCCTGAAGGTAGAAAAATAGGTAGACAAGGTGGTCAAGAAGGCTTTCCTTTTCTTTACTGGTCAAAGCCTACAATATAAGAGCAGAGAGGTTATGCTGGAACTGTATAAAATACTAGTCAGGCCACAGCTAGAATACATACAATTGCATACAATTCTGGTCACCACGCTGCAAGGAGGATATGACTACACTAGAGAGGGTACAAGAGAGATTTACAAGGATGTTGCCAGGATTGGAGAATTTTAGCTTGAGCAAAGAATGGATCAAGTGGGTTTGTTTTTCTTGGAACAGAGGAGGCTGAAGGGAGATTTAATTGAAGTGCATCAAGTTGAGGGCATACTAGTGTATAGAAAGGACCTATTTCCGTTAGCAGAGAAGTTAATAACCAGGAAGCATAACTTAAAAGTATGGAAGGGTATTGAGCAATATTTTCACCCAGAGGGTGGTGCGGGCCTGGAACTCTCTGCCTGAAAGGGTGACAGAGGCAGAAACCCTTACTGCATTTTTAAACATTTGGATGAGCACTTAATGTGCCGCAAACTAGAGGGCTATGGGCCAAGAAATGGAAGGTAGGATTAGACTGGATAGCTTTTACGGCCAACATGGACACAATGGGCTTAAGAACCTCCTTGATGCTGTGAATTTATATTTCTCATCCTCTGGTAATTCAGCCTCACATCCAATTCCCACTATACCTTTACCAACCTTGCCAAGTTGCAGTCCCAAGTGGTATGTATGTTTTTCTAAAGTGTTTGTTTTAAAACTACTTTTCTTCAATTTAAATTCATGCTCTTTTTGCCCTTGAGGTTTGAATGATGTTAAAATCCAGGGTTCATCTGCTGTTGATGCACATCTCTCTCAATGAAGTTCACCCCCATTACCTGCTGGCTTCTCTGCACCTTTTCCAATACAAACACATCCTTTTTGAAGTACGGTGACTGAAACTGCAAGCAGTATTGCCAAAGGAAGTCTGACTAGTTCATTATAAAGCCTTGTGGACTGATTCCTGTGTTCTGGCTATATGTATCAAAACTCTTGTTTGCTTTTACAAGATTCTCTACGCTGTCTCAACACAAAGAGCTATATAGAAAACTGCTTCATTCAATGGAATGGGCCCAACCCCTCAATATTCCAAACCCCCCCCCAAACCACACTAAAGTCTATGTGAATCCCCTCTCCATGTCACTCTTCCCTTAAGACTCTACCAAAACTTAACTCTTTGACCAATATTTTGGTCACCTATCCGAATATCTCATGCGGCTAGGTGTCAAATTTTATCTGATAATGCTCCTGTGAAACACCTTGGGACATTTCACTATGTTAAAGGTGCTATATAAATGCAAGTTGTTGCTGGGTAAGGTATCCAGTGGCTACCGGTAACCATGGATTCACACTTGAATAGAAAGAAGCCTGTTTCCCAGGAGAGCAGGGGAGAAAAAAATACATTTGAAAAATATGAATTTATCACTGGCCTCTGCTTATTGCCGAACTGGGAAATTCCTTAAGTCATTATATCACATAGCTGATGCCACAGAGTTACGACTTGCCACTCATGCAGAGAATGAAACTAGCCATGTAACATTTGCCAGTGCGTTCTGCCTTCTTAGATTTGCAGATCATAGTTGCATGATTATAGCTGGTAAATTTGCATCATCCCCTTCATTAAATTCCAGCACCACAACTCACAGGCTTTGAGGAATGGGGAAAGCAGTCTTCCTGTTTGGGTTATGTGCAGTTTTCCAGTACTTGGTCACAAGGTTTAGATTTCTGGATTACTAGGCTCCAATTGGAGTCAGTGTGTTTAATGTTATGATCCTTGCTTAGCACATGTTTCAGCACATTCACTTTGGTGGGGCTTGTCAGCTTTGAATTACATTTCATATATTGTGCTGGTCAAGATGAGAAACACAAGTACTGGGAAAGAGAACAGCTTTTCCACTTTAGGTTGAATACAGTACCCTGAGCAAGTGAGAGTATCAGCTTGTGCTGAAGTATCGACCCGTGGGGCACTGCCCAAACTCCTCTCGAGTAGACTCAAGATGTGAGCATTGCTGGCATATTTCCTATCCCAAGTTTCCAATGTGCTGTGTAGCTTTCTAGGCCACTTCAGAGGCCAGTTAAGAGTGAGCCAACATTAGTTTGGAATTCGGAGTCACATTTCAGTCAGACTGAGCAAGCCCAGTATGTTTCATTTTGTGAACCAGTTTTAGAGTTTTTATGACAATCCAGCAGCTGCATGGTCAGTTTACAGATATTTCAAACCAAATTCAAATTCTCAAACTGCTGTGGTAGGAATTTAATTAGCATTCTTTGGATTATTTGTCCAGGCCTCCGGATTATTAGTCCAGTAATTTAACCTCTACACTAAAGGAAGAAACTTTTTTTTTGACTATGTCGGAGCAGCTCAGTACATAGATCGCAGACAGAACAGTTTTGGAACACAGCAACAAACAGTCCCCTCTCCCTTTCTGTGTCTGGTTTTAAAGCTATCAATTGAGTTGTCAGGAATAAGGGCAGAGCTGAAATATTTGCTGCGAATTGATTTAGTGGTAAGTCAGCAACTACTGCAGTCAGCCTGGTTTTGGCCATTCTGTTTAACCCAATTCAGCTTCATGAATTCATCCTAAACATGCTGTAAACAGGCGGTCAGACAGCAGCTGGTTTTCAGAACTGAACCATCCTGTTGTGCCTTAGTTTCAGAACAGAGTCTATGTAAGTGACACTCCTTTACACAAAGTAACCAAGGTGTGACCTGTACATGTTTTTCACAGCGCATCTACACAGCAACTTTAAAATAGTCAAAACATCCCAATGTACTTCACAGGAACGTTAACTAAATTTGAAACAGAGCTACATAGGAAGCTTGAGGAATGAAAATGAAGCTTGAAGAGGTAGATTTTAAGGAGCGCCGTAAAGAGGGATAGGTAAAGTGTGGAGAGGGGCGTGGAATTCTAGAGCTTAAGACCTCGGCAGCTGAAGACACAGCAGCCCATGGTGCAGTGATTAAAATCAGGGAAACACAAGAAACCAGAATTAAATAATGTAAAGATCTGAATGATGTAGGACTGAAGGAAGTTAGAGATAGGGAGAGAGGGGCCAGAGAGAGATTTGAACACAAGGATAAGCGTGCAGATACCCTGTTTGATCAATAACAACTAGCATTTAGATAGCGCCTTTAATGTATTAAAATGTCCCAAGACACTTCACAGGAGCTTTATCAAATAAAATTCGAGACAGAGCCATAATGAGACATTAGAATAAGTACAAAATGCTTGGTCAAAGAGGCATGTTCAAGGAGTATCTTCAAGAAGGAAAGGCAGATAGAATGATGCAGAAATTTAGGAGTAGAACAGGGTGTGGAGCAGCCAAGGGTTGAGCAATTAAAATGCAGATGTGCTGCATTACAGAAGCTCTTCCCAGCCACCAACATTCGGTACACAAGTTTCTACAACTGTCAGCCCTTCATGTGTGAACCTTGACAAATGGCAGTAGGCTGTTTTGGGATCCATACATTACATCTGCACCTCCTGCTACCTGCTCACTCCAAACTTCACTTACTTCCTTCTCACCACCTGACATGTTGATTATTTACTTTGTGTGCATTCCTCATCTACCTGTGAGTCATTGACTCTTCCACTTCTCACTTGCTGCCCAGAACTTACTCTTTTACCATTGATATCTGGAAAGACCCAAGCATTAGTCGCCCACCTCAGTTCATCCAACTTAATGGACCATGTTAGTGCTGTATAGAGACCATCTTAAAGCTACCTCATGGCAAACAAGTGCTTCCACAGCCAGAGAAATCACACAATCAAACGTACCATTGCCTCCACATATGACACATCACTGCTGCCTGAGATCTACACAATATGCTGTCTAAAGAAAGATCCCCGGATTGAAATGGTAATGGAAATTCCAGTGATGCATCAACATTCCTTCTTTTTACTTGCTGTCCACCTAGCATACATTAAGCGGTCACTCTTCACAAAAGCACCTAGACAACGTGTGTTGGTGGGTTATTTGTCTAAGAAATTAAGAACTTGCATTTAGACTTCAGGATGACCCAAAGTGCTTTACAGCCAATGAAATACTTTTGAAGTGTAGCCACTGCTGTAATGTAGGAAATGTAGCAACCAATTTGCACACATACAGATTCAACAAATATCAGTGACCAAATCATCTGTTTCTAAATGTTGGCGGAGGGGTAAAATTATTGGCCTGGACACCCAGGGAATGCCCCTGCTCTTCTTCGAAATAGCACGAAGAAAACTTTTACACACCCACCTGACAGGGCAAAGGAGGGCTCAGTTTAAGGTCTCATCCAAAAAACAGCATCTCTGACAGTGCAGCATTCCTTTTGTACAGGCACTGGGTAAGTCAGTGTAGATTGTGAGATCAGGTTTCTGCAGTGAGACTTGAACCCCCAACACCCCACCCCACACCAACCTTCTGACTCAGAAAAAATAGTGCTACCCACTGACTCAATCCCCAGTCTGTCTGTGCTTTGGCAGTGGGGGGGTGGGGGGCAAGAGAGTGCGCACAGGCAAGATATGAAATAACACACAGACACATACGCAAAGCTAGCGCATACACAGCTGGTGAAACCGTCCTGGTTGCTAACTATCTCGATTGATGTGAAACCCACTCTCCTCTCACTGCTGTGTTTGGTACTTCCTCCTTGATGAAGTTAATGGCGGGACACATTGTCTAAAAATAACAGAAAAGCTAAAATAAATTGCTGCTAAAATGATAATAGGCTGCTAGACATGGTGAGACTGAGTTACTTACCTCAGCAATCGTCAGGGCTGAGACTTGAGCACTTTCTCACAATGAAGCTGCAGAGAGGAGTACTCAAATCGGATTCATACTGCCTCACTGTTGAGCACCAGCAGGAGACCAGTAGCAGGGACTGCCTGAGAAGGAAATGCTTGTCCTCGCCCCACAGAAGGACATAGCAATGGGGTGTGACAGAAGAAATAAAATATTGCAGGATGACTTTCACCCTCAAAAGTTAGTTTCCAAGTCACCTGGTAGAACTGTGGGTCATTTTTGCAGTCCGAACCCTCATTGTTGGAAAACAATCCAAGGACTGCAACAAGCAGGGGAAGAGACTAGTGATTCTGGCAGGTCCACCTGCGAATTTGTGGTCAGGGGTAGCACAGGTGATCAGTGTTGCTCTCAAGACTGATCAGGACATTGTGTGGTAGGAGGAAAGTGACACTGTTCACAATAGTTCTTTGAGACCCTCAGCCATACAACACTGCAATGTGTATCTTGGATTGTACATTCAGCACGAGTCTTCCAGGATATTTCATCTTGAAATAGGAACAAAGAGAGAGAGAGAGAGAGTTAAAACCTGAGGATGCCCCTCAAGCTTAAATTGAGCTCTCCAGCATTAAGTGTAACATAACATTTACAGCACTACAGGCTGTGACACCAGCATGGAGAGGTCGGAGCTAAGCCCAGTCTCAGAACGAAGGCTTCTGTTGCACTTTAACTACCACTTGTTGAGACAAATCTATCAGTAAACAAAAGACTTTGGAATGGAACTAGAATCCACATTTGATGCATCTAATCACCATCTGCAAAAATACACCATACTGAATCTCGATTCACTGCTGATTTTGCCTCCTTATGGAGCCACCAGGGGCAATTAGCCTGACACCAAGGACAACTTATCTCCAAAATAACATAAAAACAAAAAACTGCGGATGCTGGAAATCCAAAACAAAAACAGAAATACCTGGAAAAACTCAGCAGGTCTGGCAGCATCGGCGGAGAAGAACAAAGTTGACGTTTCGAGTCCTCATGACCCTTCAACAGAACTAAGTAAAAATAGTTTTTACTTAGTAATTTTTACTTAGTTCTGTTGAAGGGTCATGAGGACTCGAAACGTCAACTTTGTTCTTCTCCGTCGATGATGCCAGACCTGCTGAGTTTTTCCAGGCATTTCTGTTTTTGTCCAAAATAACATGCCTGGTGACAGTCAATCCTCTGTCATACGCTTGTATTCAAACAGCTGAGTCAGACCAGTCCCCAACACAGAGCACTGCTGATGTTTGACAAGACTCATTCATTGCTGGGACCTTGAATTCTTCCCACTTAGCTCCAGATAACCCTGCAAACCAACATCAGAACAGGTCTGATGGTCCTACAGCAAGAATATCAGCACTCAAAGGTTCAAAGACTCCCCTGGATTTAGCTGGTTCTATCATGCTCCCTGCATGGAAGAAAGACAGGACTTGCATTTATGTCACACCTTTCACAACCTCAGGATATCCCAAGATTCTTTACAGTTAATGAAATGTAGTCACTGCTGTAGAGAACGTGGCAGCCAATTTGCACACAGCAAGGTCCCACATGAAGCAATGAAATAATGACCAGATAATCTGGTTTTTTCAGCGTGGTTGAGGGCCAGACATCTGAAAGGCAGAACCCTCTAATTGTGAAGCTCTCCATCAATACTGAACTTGGAGTGTTAGCCTGGATTACGTGCTCAAATCTCTGGAATGGGACGAGAACTTTGTGGCTCAGGAGGTGGTAGAGCTGCCACTGAGCTGCTGCTGAAAATGAGAAATTGTGCTCTTGCCTTTAAGATCTGATCTCTGCCTCCAACACCTTCTCTTCCTCTTTTCCCCAGTCCCACCTCCCTCAGCACTCCAAACCCCTCCCTCTTGAAATGAAGAGCCACACTGCCTCCCACTTCCCTTTCCAGTCCACTATTGTATATGGGCTCAAGAATTACAAAGCACGCTGCAGTTGATTCAAATATTAAAAGGCTTTCAGTGCCAAATCATCCGTGGTGCTGGGGTACCAACCTGTCATGGCATGGGGGTAGAATGTGTGGGATGGTCAAATTAAAGAGGGTGAAGCCATTGAACAAAAGATTACTGACTTGGAAGGAAGAATGGGTATCAGTATCAGAATGTGGCAAGTGAACAAGCAAAATTTAGTTTTTATTCCCTGATAGGAAAAGGCACTGTATATTTCACTGGTACAACAGTCAGTCAGGAAATCTCAGGGCCCCTTGGTTTGAGGTGGAGGGGTGGAAGCAGAACTCCTCCACCCTGCATGTGTACGGAGGCACTAGGTGTGGACACGATCAGATTCAACTGTGAATGCCAACATTCGCCATCTATATTCTTATAATGAATAGTCACTGACAAGTCTCAGGGCAAGAATGATAACAGCGGTATTACACTTCAATCAGGCTCAGAGCTGTCAGACACGGGTCAGCGTGTAGCACTCTCGCCTGAGTCAGAAGGTTGTGGGTTCAAGTCTTACTCCAGAGACATGAACCCAAAATAAAGGCCTGTACCAGTACTGAGGGAGTTCTGCACTAATGGAGTTGCTGTCTTTCAGATGAAATGTTAAACTGAGATCATGTCTGTCCTCTCAGGTGGATGTAAGAGATTCCATGGTACTGCTGCGAAGTGGAACAGGGGAGTTCTCCACAATGTCCTGGCCAATATTTATCCCTCAACAAACATTACTGAAACAGATAATATGATCACATTGCTGTTTGTGGGAGCTCGCAGTGCTCGATTTGGCTACTGCGTTTCCTACATTATAACAGGGGCTTCACTACAGCCAATTAAGTACTCTTTGAAAAGTGCTTCAGGTCATCCTGAAGTTGTGTAGAAGTTACATAAATGCAACTTTTTCTAACAAAAGGAGTGCAGAAAACAGGGGATAATGTTACAAGCAGCACAGTATTGAACCAAGCTGATGTAGCACCCACTTGACAAGCAGTTTGAAAACTTTATTGGACATGCATGCATCACTGTCAGAACCATCTCTTCCCCCAACAGGACAACACCTTGATCAGTGGATGGAAAATCAAACTCACTAAAAATTTGTTGCAACAACAACTTGCATTTATTTAGCACCTTTAACATAGCAAAACACCCCAAGGCACTTGACAAGAGCATTATCAGTCAAAATCTGACACTGAACCAACCAAAGTTTAATCAGAGATAGGTTTTAAGGATAATTTTAAAGGATAATAAAGGAGGTAGAGAGGATTCCAGAGGTTGGGGCCTTGGCAGCTGAAGGCACAACCACCAATGATGAAGAGAAGAAAAATCGAGGATGCGCAAGAGGCCAGAATTGGAAGAGTACCCCCATACAGAGATCTTGGGGGGTTGAGGGGCTGGGGCAAGTTACAAAAGTATGGAGGGGCAAGGCCATAGAGGGATTTGAAGACAAGGATGAGAATTTTAAAACAGGCTTTGCTAAACTGCGATCAATAGTAGTTCGGCAAACATAGGGGTGATGGGTGGACAGGACTTAGTGTGTGTTAACATACGGGAAATGGAGTTTTGGATGAGCTGAAATTTATGTAAGGTAGAAGATGGGAGGCTGCTGAGCAGACGCTTGGCAGAGTCAAGTCTAGAGGTAATATGGAAGAGGTAAAGAAAAAAAAAGACAGTAATAGTGTTTCACCTTATCAGGACTGCACACCAACAGAAGTTCCAAGTGCTGCTGATACTATTTCACACAAATGCAAATCACAGTAAGAAACAGTTGGCAGTGATTCAAAGCTTTCCTCTGACCTTCCTCCCCCTTGGCACTTCTAGACAAATCTGTGATGACAAATGACTGCCCAATTTTAATAACTTTTTAAAAACAATTTCCATATTAAACAATGCAAGGCAGAAGACAATGTATGCCCACAGCAGAATACAGTTAACATGGAACATGCTTTACTTCATATGGCTGCATGGATTTCTCCCACCACTCTCTCTCTCCTATTCTCCTAAGGGCGGACCCTTTTTCTGGTGGTTGGGCTGAGGGGGTGGTGTCCAGAACAAGGGGTGTAACCTTAAAATTATAACTAGGCCACTCATGGATGACATCAAGAAACATTTTTCACACAGAAAGTAGTGAAAATCTGGAACATTCTTCCTCAAAAAGCTGTTGAGGCTGGGTGGGGGGGGGGGGCACGGAGCTGTGTGTCAACTGAAAATTTCAAAACTGAGTTTGATAGATTGTTAGGCATGGGTACTAAAGGTTACGGAACCAAGGTAGGTAAATGGAGTTAAAATACAGATCAACCATCATCTAACTGAATGGTGGCACAGGCTCAAGGGACTGAATGCCCTACTGCTCCTTTAACCCAGGCTGGGGTTCCACAGACAATGGCAGACCACCAAAACTTTACCTGTTTTGCTATTCCTCACGTGTCAGCCTACACAGCAAAGAGCAGCAGGTTATTTGGCCACAGGGTGAGGCTGCAGCCAGTCTAGCTCTGCTTGACATCCTCACATGCTACATGTTGTAGTCAGGCTTGCTGGACAGCACTCCAGAAATGACTGCAGTTCAAGCACAGATTGTGTCATCGGGATGGGCTGGCACAACAGGAGCGGGTTCAAGGGACTCAAAGGGAGAATCTCAAACAATGAATGGGACTACCCAATAACTCTTTCGTTTTAACTCAAAATCCAACATGAAAACATGATTTGCTTAAGTACCAATTTGTTCTTGATTGTTGACATGCATCAGGTGCCAAAAGAGTGAATTTAAGGACAAATATTAGAGGCATAGTCCTCAATGGTTCAGCTGGTGATGTCACTGTGCAACTAAGCTAAAAGGACCAGAAGGTGCCAAGTTCGATTCCCGGGCTTGGAGAGATCAGCTGTGGTCAGTTAAGGTAACAGCATGGGGTATGACTATGTAATTATCAAATTGAGAAAATCGGTTTATGATGCAATGGAACTCAATTGGCCTAACCATAGAATCACACAGCAGCGAAGGAGGAGTGATTTGGCGGATCGGGTCAGTGCCGGATTTTTGAACTATCTATCCAAGCAGCTAAACTGAGGAAAGCACAGAATTCAAAGCCCACACTAAAGCATATTACATGCCGTCCAAATATCCCATGGAATAGGCTTATCAAATCTGCTTCTTTTTTACATTTAAACACACTCAAGCCTTGTGCACAAGTCACCTAAGCTATAAATGAGATCACAGGTGACTTGCTTGTCAATTTTCTGCCCTGTTTTTAGGCAAAGAGAGAAGCATCATCTAGTCTTCTCACAATACCATTGACCCTCTTGCCCTAAAGCTCCCCTCCGTCCCCCGGCCACAGCCTGGCCAAGAGCAGGAACTCACCATCTGGGGAATATACAAGCATGGATCTACGTCCCACCACTCCTTGTAACAGCACGCTGATACAACAAACCATCGCATACAAGTGGCCCAACCAATGCATTATTTCACTTCAGCACCTTGTGCAAAGAACAGCATCAAGTCAGCATGTACACGAAGCTGGTGCATAACTGTGGCTGGAGAAATCATGTGGTTATTGATCTTGCTAGGAAGATATTTGATGTCCAAGCTCTGTGCATAATTTTCAGTGGTGATTGCCACGTAGAGCAGAAAAGTGAAGTGCTGCTATCACTGTTTTAAACGGACAGGTTTAGATTCTGGAAAATCTCATGCCAAATCAACCCAGCACTGGAGCAGGGGAGTAAACATATTATAGCTACTGGAGTAAACATATTATAGCTACTTCAGCACTACACTTCAAACTCTTTTCATAAAAAATAACTTGAAGAAACTAACTTAGAACAACATGCAAATATTTAATATAGTAAAATATTTCAAGCTGCTTCATAGGGGAGTTTTATCAAGCAATATTTGACACCAAGCCACAGGAGGAGATATTTTGTAAGGTCACCACAAGCTCAGTCAAAGTGGTAGGTTTTAAGGAGTTAACTAAAGGAGGAAAGAGGGCTAGAGATACAGAGAGGTTTTGGGAGACTCCAGGGCTTAAGCGTGAGGTAGGTGAAGGCATACCAACAGGAGCAATGAAAGTGGGGATGTGGGAGCAGACAGAATTGGAGGAACGCAGAGCTTTCGCAAGGTTGTTGAGCTGGAGGGGATTACAGATATAGGGATGGGAAAAGCCATGGAGGGATTTGAAAATCAAGGATGAGATTTTCTTTTAAATATCAAAGCATTGTCAGACCAGGAACCAACAATGGTCAGTGAGCGCAAGGGCGATGTGTGAATGGGACTTGGTGTGTAATGAGAATAAATATCACTGCATTCACTGGGTTGACGTACACAATTAAATTACTAACTGGACATCAATAGACAGCAGGTGATATTTCCCAAGAGTTTGTAACTGGTACAACTTCCTGTTTAAATGATGCAGTCACTTGCCCCATTATGCACTGATACCATAATGAAAACATCACACCTGGCTCCCATTGTCACTCCTCACTCAAGCCACATGCCAACTTTCTCTACAACAGACTTCAATAAAATTCAACCAAAGCACCTTGTGAGGCTTGCTCTATTGCCATAACAATTTCTGAAATTTTCTGTACGACATAAGATCAGGAATAAGACCTATGCACAATCCTCACTCTAACTGGATAGACTTGCTCACACACCACCATCCCATTCATTGTTCTGTTGATTAACCAGCACAGCATTAGATAAAGTCATGGTGAAAGAAAATTTAACTAGCTCACAATGTATTGAGCAGATGGGCACAAGGCATGAATGAAACTTTCATTTACCAATAAAGAGGTCCAGCCTGATTGATCAATATTAATTTTCCTATATAATAACTTACACATTTCAGCAAATATGCTCATCTATAACAAAGACAAATTCACTAAGAAGTTTCGGAATCAGTTAGAAATTGAAGTACAAGGTAACTGGAGGTTGAAAGATTTCCTTGTACAATTATAATGGGATTGAACTATCTCTTTAACTGTACAGGACATCTATTCCTCTGTAACTAAAATATGCACATAAACACAGAACAGATAGCACTCCCTTCAAGATCTTTGTGCATTATAATGGGAATTTTTCTTGCTACGAGCAGATATAACTGGGAGATAGATCTCTGTCCAAATCACTCTACAAAATCTATGTGCGGTTACAAGGGAACCACCTCAAAGATCTGTGTAAATATATCATACAAATAGATGCTGAGAGGCTTTTTCCCTTCCTGTGTAGAACTAGAAAGTCAGAGTTTTAGGAAAAGGGGTCAGCCATTTAGGGCAGGGAGGGTGATGTCTTCCCTCAGAGGGTTATATTTTTGGAATTCTTCATCCCAGGGGCCTGCGGACAGTCAATCATTGAGTATATTCAAGACTAAGATCAATAGATTTCTGGGCACCATGGGACACGGGGATAGGGTGGGAAAGTGGACTTGATATTGAAGTTCAGCCATGAGGTTACTGAAAGACAGAGCAGGCTGATAGGGTAGTATGGCTATTTCCTATGACAAAGATGTACAGTTAACTGAAGCGGACACCTCTGCGTATAAAGAGGATCTTTGTGAGGGAACTCTCATATAAACTATGGAGGGGAAATCTTTACATAACTAAAATCTGTATGCATACGTGACCTTTCGGCATGGCCAAAGTCTGTGTGTATATAATTATAAGGGAGATCTCTGCAAAATGAAGATCTGGAGGTGTATAAGTGATATCTCTGCATAACCAAAGTCTGTAAATATAAGGGAAAAGTCTGCATAACTAAGGTCTGTTATGTGTACAAGTACGAGGAAAGGTCTCCAAAATGTGTGGATAGTTTCCCAGAGATCTCTACATATCTCGGGTGTGTGACTGCAACAAGATCCCTGTCTCTGTGCAACTAAGAGCTAAGTAGTGGGTGGCGGGGGGTGGGGGGGAATCTAACTATAAGCAGGTCGCTCTCTGGTCCGCTGGACTGTGAGGGTGAAATCTGTGCCTCTGACCCAAACCCCTGTGTACAATATAACCCAGCCTGTGTGTCTATCTGCCCCAGAGGCACCGACAAATCCAGTAACCCTGCCTCCCTGCGGCCTGCAGACAAAGAAGCCGGGGTGGGGGTGGGGGTGGGGGGGAGAGCCCGAGGCCCCGCGCCCACAGCTTCTCAGGCCGCCCCTGATGAGGCCTAGGTCGGCAGGCTCTGGCCCGCCTTCTCCCCCCGCCCCCCTCCTCTCTCTCTCTCTCTCTCTCTCTCCCCCTCTCCCTCTCTCAGGGGGTCAGTGGGTGTCAAGTGGCCGCTCGGCACACAAAGGGAGGGAAGTTAGGCCGCACGGCCCAGGAAAGCTGCAATCCGCTCCCAACAAACAACCGGAATAAAAACCCATTAAAAGAAAAACACCCTCCTCCCCTCCGCTCAGGCCTAGCCGCCAGCAACCTCACCGCCCCCCTCCTCCTCCTCCTCTCCTCCTCCTCCACCTCACCCCCACCCCCTTAACCACCCCTCCCTTCCCTTGGCTCGGCCGCTACCCCAGCCCCGCCGCCGGCACCATCTAAAAATTTAATAGAGAGGAGATGGTGGGGGTGGGGGGGGGGGGGGGGTGTAATGAAGGAGAAGCGGGGGGGAAACGAAACGAGATTAAAAACGCGCACACACGCGCGCGAAAAATCATAAATATGGGGAAGGAGGGGGAAATTCCGAACCCACCTCTCGAACCCCGGTCTAAATTTGCAAACCGCCGCCCGGCTGGGGGCGCCTGATCCCGGGCACCGCTTGCAAAGTGAGCCCGTGGATGTTCGAGGCCTGGGCTGTGGAGGCGCTGTGGCGGCCGCTTACCGTTGGCTGGCTGGCTCGCTGTGCTGGCCGGGCTGGCTCCGGGCTGCTAGAGGCGGGGGGGAGGGGGAGGGGGGTGTTGGTGGTGATTGTAGGGTGGGGTGGGGTGGGGGGGGGGGGTGTTGTGGGGGGGGATGGGCAGCTGTCGCCCACTGCGCAGGCGCCTCCAGTCCCCGGGAGCAGCGACGACGGCGGCGGCTTCGGATGCGAGTGAGCAAGGCGGGCGGGCTCACTCCGTTCGCTCGGTCGGGTGGATTTTTTTAAAAAAAAGAGAACAAGGAGGTAGCAGCTGGAGGGAAAGATGGGCCGGTGACGCCCCCCTCGACCTCCCGGGCGGGCGGGAGGAGTCGCCCAGCCTGCGCTGGCTGCCCTCAGTTCAAGGTGAGCAGCCAGCCAGGAAGCCAGGCAGCAGCGAAGTGAACGTGAGAGTGGTTTAGCAGCACAGAAGGTGGAGGACATTCGACTTGGAGATAAAAGCAACTGATTACAGCTCGGCAGCAATGGTGCTGATCATTATTTACAAGAGGAGAGGCTCCCTTTGTCTGACATGGAATGTACATTGCAAATATCAGGAGTATTACAATTGTATTGAGGCACCTAAGGAACATGCTGTATGGAGACAAGTTGAATTTCATTGCACTTTCTGTAATTTTCAAATTGGAATGTTTTGAAATGTACTTTTACAAATTTTATGAACGAAGTGTATTTTTTGGGGGGGAAAAAATGGGAGGCAGAACAGGTTCACAGGTTAAAATCAGCCGAAAGGGCATCCACTCTTGTGTTGAATCCACTTTTCATTATCTCCTGGGAGGATCTTTTATTTACATTTTAAATCGTCTCTGTTCATTGCTCTGTTGCAATATTTATTGATCAGGAGATTACAGTAATCAGCAAGCAATCAAACTAGGATTAAGGAAGAGATCTATTGTGTGAAACAGAAAATGCTGAAAAAACTCTGCAGGTCTAGCAGCATCTGCGGAGAGAGAAACAGAGTTAACGCTTCGAGTCTGTATACGGTGGCTAGAGGTGACTATGGCAGTCTGGTTGTGAAGAAAGAATTGCATTAATGTAATGACTGTCACAACCACAGCTTCTCAGCCAATGAGGTACTTTTGAAGTGTAGTAACATTCTCATGTAGGAAATGCAGTAATAAGGTCCCACAAACAGCAATGTGGTCATGATCAGACAACCTGTTTTAGTCATGTTGATCAAGAGATAAATGTTGGTTGGGACACCAGAGTGGGACTTCTCTGATTAAGAGGCAGATTGCTGATGACTGAGCCACAAGCAATGCTCTCAGAGGCTAATTTACATTGAAACACATATGCAAATCTTTGCAGCTAGTAATACCTTGTCAGTGGACTAGAAATGGTCCAAAGGGGATGGGGAAGGTAAGTGTGATGCTAACTGGAAAACCAATGTGGATTGATGTACTGGTGAGTCAAACAGTTTCCCTCCCTAATGGATTATCAGTGCTGTTTCATGAGTCCCCATATTAGAGAAAAGTCCTGAATTTTCCCATATTTCATCCTGGTAACATTGGGTCAGATCCAACATTCCATGAAGAGTTGTTCTGTCTAATTCAGTATTCTTTCAGCTTCTGTGTCACAAATTTAGTGCTCATCCTCCCTCAGGATCTAGATCATTATAGTTAGCTCCTGTGTCATGAAGGATCTTCTGGGTCAATTGAAGCCTAACAAAGTTTAAAAAAATTGTTACTAATCTGCGTTACTGTGTGCAGACCAGGTAAAATAAATGAATACTTTAACTGCAGCTGAAATCAGCTCAGTCAGTACAGACCAGGGCAAATAAAGGGGAATCACAAGATAGTTATTGATGAGGAAAAGCCTCATAGCTCATCTATCTAATGATTTAAAGGTTTTCTTGAATGAAGAAAGACTTCCATTTATATTGTCCTAAAGCACTTGCAGCCTATTACCATATTTGCCAGACTATGAGATGCACCAGACCATAAGACGCACCACGATTTTAAAAAGAAAAATCCAGGAAAAAAATATTGCACTGCATGTAGGAATTTAATATTAACATTTGTCATTGCAGAACAAAAAGAACAAAATAGCACAAAGTTTAACTGTTAACAGTGATCATTACAGAACAAAACCAACAACACTATTAACATTTACCATTTTGGAACAAAAACAATCCAGCATGAAGCCTCACATCATTGAAGCCTAAAAATTCCTCATCACTGTTGTCACACGCATCATCATTGGTGTTACATGAACTGTCATTTTCTTCAAATAGTACATCATCTTCACAGCCATCCAGGATATTGCTGATACCACATTTTTTGAACGACTTCACAATTGTCTCACATTTCACTAATCGCCACAAATTTCTCACACACTCGCACCCCTCACTGCTTCATTGGCCCTTGCTGGTGTGAAGTCATGATGTGAAGCCTCTACCCATTCACTCTACTCCTCCATGAATGACTTGTTTATCATAACAAATGTCGGGTCTGTGATTGACAGGTAAGAACATAAGAAATAGGAACAGGAGTAGACCATTCAGCCCCTCAAGCCTGTTCTGCCATTCAATAAGATCATGGCTGATCTTCTTGTGTTACGATTTCCACATTCCCATCTAATCCCGATAACCTTTGATTCCCTTGCCTAACAAGAATCTACCTATCTTTGCCTTAAACATATTCAACGACACTGCCTCCACCACCTTCTGAGGCAAAGAATTCCAAAGTTGCACAACCATCTGAGAGAAAAAATTTCTCATCTCTGTCCTAAAAGGGTGTCCCCTAATTTTAAAACAGTGCCCCCTAGTTCTGGACTCATCCACAAGAGGAAACATCCTTTCGACGTGCACCTTGTCAAGGCCGTTCAGGATCTGTATACTTCAATCAAATCACCTCTCACTCTTCTAAACTCCAGTGGAAGCAAGCCCAGTGTGTCCAACCTTTCCTCATAATGCAACCCATTTATTCCAGGGATCAATCTAGTAAACCTCCTCTGAACCGCATCCAATGCATTTACAACCTTCCTTAAATAAGGAGACGAAAACTGCACACTGTATTCAAGGTGCGGTTTCACCAATGCCCTGCATAACTGAAGCATAACATCCTTACTTTTTTGTCCAATCCCTCTTGTAATGAAGGATAGCATTCCATTAGCCTTCTTAATTACTTGCTGTACCTGCATGCTAACTTATTGTGACTCATGTATTAGAACACCTAGATCCCTCTGCACCTCAGAATTATGCAGCCGTTCTCCATTTAAGTAATACTCTTTTTTTGTTCTTCCTGCCAAAGTGAACAACTTCACATTTTTCCACAATAATCTCCATTTGCCAGATCTTTGCCCACTCACTCAACCTATCTATATCGATCTGCAACCTCCTCATGTCCTCTTCACAACATACTTTCCTACCTATCTTTGTGTCATCTGCAAATTTAGCTACCATGTTTTCACTCCTCTCATCTAACATTGATGTAAATCATAAAAAGCTGAGGCCCCAGTACAGACCCCTGTGGGACTCCACTCGTCACATCCTGCCAATCAGAAAATGACCCATTTATGCATACTCTCTGCTTCCTGCCAGCCAGCCAATATTCTTTCCATACTAATATGTTACCCACTACACCATGCACTTTTAATTTCTGTAATAGTCTTTGATGTGGAACCTTGTCAAATGCCATCTGGAAATCCAAGTACAGTACGTATACAGGCTCTTTATCCACTGCGCATGTTACTCCTTCAAAAAGCTCCAATAAATTAGTTAACTATGATTTTCCTTTCACAAAACTATGCTGATTCTTCCCTATTGCCTTGAGCTCTTCTAAGCGTTCAGTTATAACCTCCTTAATGATCGATTCTAATAAGATCCCCATGACTGATGTCAAGCTCCTATAGTTTCCCGTTTTCTGCCTCCCTCCCTTCTTGAATAGAGGGGTTATATTTGCTACTTTCCAATCTGATGGAACCTTTCCAGAATCTAGCAAATTTTGGAAAATTAACACCAGCACATCAACTACCTCATTAGCCACCTCTTTTAAGATCCTAGGATGTAGTCCATCGGGACCCAGTAACTTGCCAGCCTGCAGCTCCATCAATTTGCTCAGTATTGTTTCCCTAGTGATTTCAATTTCACCAAGTTCCTTTTTCCCATTCACCTCCTGATTTGCAGCTATTACTGGAATGTTTTTTGTATCCTCTATAGTGAACACAGAAGCAAAATATTTGTTCATTTCTTCCGCTATTTCCTTATTATCTACTTTTTACTCCCTACTGTCATTCTCCAGAGGACCAACACTTACTTTACTTACTCTTTTCCTTTATAAAAACATGTAGAAACTCTTGCTATCCATTTTTACATTTCTAGCTAGCTTACTCACATACTCTAATTTCTTTCTCCTAGATTAACCTTTTATTCATTCTCTGCCATTTTTCATATTCTATCCAATCATCTGTCCTTCCACTCATCTTTGCGGAGTTGTGTGCTTTTTCCTTAAGTTTGATGCTTTCCTTAACATCTTTAGTTAACCTCAGATGATGGATCCTCCCCTTAGAATTTTTCTTTGTAGTAGGAATGTACTTATTCTGAATACTCTGAAATATCCCCTTAAATGTCTGCCACTGCTTCTCTATTGATCTATCCTCTAGCCTAGTTTCCCAGTTCACTTTAGCTAGCTCAGCTTTCATCCCTACATAGTTGCCCTTATTTAAGTTTAAGATACTAGTATTAGGCCCGATCTTCTCCCTTTCAAACTGGATGTAAAATTCAATCATATTGTGGTCGCTGCTGCCTAGGGGTGCCTTCACTCTGAGGTTGTTAATTACTCCTGTCACGTTACACAGTACCAAGTGTAATATAACCTGCTGTCTGGTTGGTTCCAGAACATGCTGCTCTAAAAAAAACTATCTCGAAAGCATTCTAAGAACGCCTTATCCAGGCTACTACTGCCAATCTGATTTTTCCAGTTTATGTATAGATTAAAATCACCCATGATTATTGCCGTCCCTTTATCACAGGCACACAATATTTTCTCTTGAATACTTTGTCCTACACTGTGGCTATTGTTCAGGGGCCTGTAGACCACTCCCACTAATGGCTTTTTTCCCCTACTATTCCTCATCTCCACCCAAACCAATTCTACATCCTGATCTCCTGAACCAAGGTCATCGCTAACTATTGCACCAATGCCCTCTTTGATTAACAGTGCTACCCCTCCACCTTTACTTAGCTTCCTATTCTTCTTGAATGTCATGTACCCTTCAATATTAAGGACCGAGCCTTTGTCATCCTGCAGCCAGGTCTCTGTAATTGCTATCAGATCATATTTATTTACTTCAATGTGGGCCATCAATTCATTTATTTTGTTATGAATGCTACGTGCATTCAGACAGAGAGCCTTCAATTTTGTCTTTTTGTTACCTTTGTAACATCTAGTCTTGACTGTTGGTGTATTCTTGAGTTTTTTCTCTCTGTCCACTCCTGCCATTCTCTGACCCTCATTTCTCATATTACTATTTTGCTCTCCTGTCTTGACCCTACACCTTGAATTGCTACCTCTACGCAAACTTGATCCCTCACCCCTCTTGCTTAGTTCAAAGCCCTGTCTACTTCCCTAGTTATGCAATTTGTGAGGAGACTCGTCCCAGCAAGGTTCAGGTGTAAACCATCCCAACGGTACAGCCCCCACTTTCCTCAGTACTGATGCCAGTGCCTCACAAACTGGAACCCACTTCTCCAGCCTTTGAGCCATGCATTTGTCTCTCTAATCTTATTTGACCTATGTCAATTTTCATGTGGCTCAGGTAATAATCCAGAGATTATTACCTTTGAGGTTCTGCTTCTTAATTTAGTACCAAGCTCCTCATACTGACTTTGCAGAACCTCTTTCCTAGTTCTACCTATGTCATTATGGACCATGACAACTGGATCCTCCCCCTCCCACTGCAAGTTCTTCTCCAGCCCTGAGTAGACGTCCCAAACCCTGGCACCGGGCAGGCAACATAGCTGTCTGGACTCTTGCTCTCTGCTGCAGAGAACAGTGTCAATTCCCCTCACTATACTATCCCCTACTACCACTAAGACTGCCTGGAGTCACTGTTAGCTGTGTCTTCGATTGAGAAACCATCCTTTTTGTGGCGTGTTATACGTGTTCGCAACGAGTCACATACAAATAGGGTATTTTTTTTAAAGGCCATCTAGACACTTTAACCATACTATCTCCAGCCAAAATTGTGTCCTTTCTTCATTCATCTATCCCTTAGGATGAACATGAACAAGAATCCATGTAGACTTTCAACCTTCAGTGCTGTTTTCTCTTGAAGGTCCATCCAGTAATGGTGGCACTTTTTTGCCCTCAGAACACTAGCATGCTTGGGTCATTATGATGCCCTCAGTTCTGCACAGGACTGTCAGCCTAGATTTTGTGTTTAAGTCTCTGGGGTAGGTCTTGAACTGACAACCTTCTGACCTAGAGGCAAGAGTGCTGCCCACAGAGCTAAGGTTGGCACCTCAATCCCAACTGGAACTGTGTGCATCTAAGATCAGATTTAGGAATGCTTCCCCTTCTGGCTGGTTTCTCGCTGTCACACCTCACACATGAATAATAGCTACTTGGGCCAAGTGGCAGAAGGAACCATTACTTTTGGAATGCATGGGAGTTATGTCTGTGGGACCTTGCTGTGCACAAATGCATGTAAAATTGTAAAAGTGATTGCACTTCAAAAGTACAAAAGTAAAGGACTTTGGGAGGTCCTACAAGCATTAAAGGTGGTATATCAGTGCAAGTTTGTCTTCTCATTCAAAGGCACTGTCCATGCTACATGCCTTCATATCCATTCAGGGCTAAAGCTTGAATAAAATTCATTCAGGTGTTGAGTTGGCGCAGCATTCATCAGACTGAGTAAAGTCAATCTATCCAAAATGTAAATTCCAGTTTTGCAAGGGGCATTGTGAGTTCAAGTAATTACCCCCAACTAGTTAGTTTCTGTGTTTGAGAATTTCACTTCTGAGCAAGAGGTGTAAAGACCTAGACTGGAGGTAGCTCCATAACTGTGTTAATAAAGACTTGCTAACATACTCTAGACCACAAAGCCTACTTCACGGTGTCTGAAGCTGGATTATTCAGTCTAAGCCTCCCTGTACATCGACAACTTCGCCATCTCCTGCTCGGATCCATTGTCAGTTCGCAGACTGATGAGCATCTGCGTCCGGTTCGAACTGACTTCTGGAACCAAAGTAAATCACGGCAAGAGCAAGGCCATGTTCTTTGAGAACTGGGCCAACTAATGCTCTGTCTCCTTCACCGTCAAGTCAGACTACCTGAAAGTGTTGGAGTTATGGGTTTGGAGTGGCTGGTGTATGTGCCAAAAACTGGAAGGATTACATAGCCGTGGTGAAACAAAAACTGGGCATCTAGGAGTGACACTCCGTCTCTAGTGCAGGCAAAAAACTGGTCACCAGGTGTGAGGCACTCTCGGTGGCGTTGTACATGGCACAGATCTGGCCCATACCCTACTCCTCTGCTGTGGCTGTCACCCGACTCATCTTCCATTTTATCTGGAGATTAAAAATGGACCATGACCACTGGGATGTGATGTTCAAATTTCTTTGCAAAGAGGGAAAATACTTTCCCAACATCGCTCTCATCCTGATGGCCACCTTTGTGTGAAGCTGCATCAAGCTGTGCGTAAATACTCTGTTACAATTTCCCTAGAGACGGATAACTTTTAAAAAGATACTTGCACCTCCAGTTACTAACTGAAGAAATGACACAAGATTTCACATTTTAAAACTTATACTCGAAACAAATGATTAAAAGCACCATTAACTGAACACTATTCTATTCTTGTAGGCAACTATTGCTTTAAACGGCAGAGAGAAACATTCCCCTTTTATATTTATCACACATCACCTTCTCCATGGAATCGCAGTCCTTTTGGAAACAGTTCACAGTTGCTCCCTGCTTCCAGTGGGTTTCTGTTTCCCCTTTTGCTGAGCAGTAACTTTGAGTGACAATCTCCAGGCACTTTCCTTGGTTTTTAGAAAGTTTCTTAAATCCACCACCCTTGTTATAGTCTGTTCTGATGATTCTTCTTCCCCCCCCACCCGCCATGCCAGAACAAATCTCCCAGAATCCTTAGATGGCTGCAGCATGTGTATCTTTGACGAGACATTGTCTCCCTTCTGCATTCACCTGTGACAGCTCACAAAGTCAAGCTGCCTTTCTCTTGGTTGACTGCAGACAGCTGCTTTCTGTCTGTGATATTCATTGATTTGTAGGGAATCCTGTAACCTGATCTCAAAAATGGCTTCCTTTGCCCTCTTCCCCATGGCAACATGAAATACATTAACCTTGCATCCAGGTAAAACTTCTGATTAGCTATTATTGACCACAACTCCCTTTGAACTTATAAATAAATGGACAATTTATAGCACACATGTTTATACCCCAGAACCTTCAGCACCTTTCTGGGGCTTTGGGAGAGGGACTTGTGAACTTATCCACTTTGGCAGGAAGAATAAAAAGGCACCATATTATCTAAATGGAGAGCGATTGCAGAACACTGCAATACAGAGGGATTTGGGTATCCTGGTACATGGATCACAAAAAGTTAGTATGCAAGTACACAAAGTGATTAAGAAGGCAAATTGAATATTGTCATTTATTGCAAGGGGAATTAAATATAAAAATAGGGATATTTCACTACAGTTGTACAAGGCATTGGTGAGAACACATCTGGAATACTGTGTACAGTTTTGATCTCCTTATTGAAGAAAGAACATAATTGCATTGGAAGCAGTTCAGAGAAAGTGCACTTGTCTGTTTCATGGGATGAGGGGGTTGTTTTTTAAGAAAGGTTGGATAGGTTGGGCCTGTACCCATCAGAGTTTAGAAGAATGAGAGGTGATCTTATTGAAACATATAAGATCCTGACGGGGCTTGACAGAGTGGATGTTGAAAGGATACCTCCCCTTGTGAGGGAGACCAGAACTAGATGACACAGTTAAAAAGAAGGGGCCTCTCATTTAAGACAGAGATGAGGGAAAAAAATGTCTCTCGTGAGCCTGTGGTACCCTCTTCCCCAGAGAGTTTTAGAAACAGGGTCACTGAATATTTTTAAGGAAGACATAGATAGATTCTTGACTAACAAGGGAATCCAAGGGTATCCCGGGGTAGGCAGGATAGTGGCATTGATGCCACCGTCAGATCAGCCATGATCTTATTGAATAGCAGAGCAGGCTCGAGAGGCTGATTGGCTTACTCCTGCTCCTAATTTGTATGTTCATATGTATGCTCATACAGACTTTGGGAGACTCAGAGACTACTCATTGTAAATTCAGAGACTGCTGCCATTGTCTCCAAGCATAAATACTTTGCACTTTCTTCTCCGTAAAACAATCTAAACCTTCCTTTGATCTTTAACTATCAAACCACCCATGGTTCGTGTTAGGCAGACTTCAGACTTCAGAACAAGTCACATGCCCCCCTTCATTTACCCTAAATTTAAAGCTACAGTCAAAAATGTAATAATCTTATAAACCTCATAATAGTAACAACTTGATACGCAAACACCAAGTGTCATTACATGCTAAGGTTCTATCTATCCTTTGCACTGTGAAGGATGGGTTTAGCCATGTTGCTGTGAAACACTCCATTCAGCTGGAACATGCCGTACCACCTGTCCCTCATGGAAAAAAATTGTGGAGAAAAACACCTTTGACCACAAGTCTATCAGGCAGGTGATCCACACATAACACCCTTGGAGCCCTAGGGGAAAAGGATATGGTGGGTCATGCCGGATATTCCGAGCAGACTGTCAAAGTCATTTGACAGGATGCCTCATCACCAGAATTTTCAAACAAGCACCTAGACATAGCTTGGCTGGTGGTGAGAAAGGCCCTATCCTGGCCATATCCTTCCTGCACATGGCCGTTGGGGGAGCTGCCGTGGGGAAAAGACCATCGCCCACCTCCTCTGGAATGTGCCTTTCAAAGGAGGCTTGAAAAGTAGTGAAATAAAAACAAAAATTGCTGGAAAAGCTCAGCAGGTCTGGAAGCATCTGTTTTGCTCTCCACAGATGCTACCAGGCCTGCTGAGTTTTTCGAGCATTTTTTGCTTTTATTTCAGATTTCCAGCACCCGCAGTATTTTGCTCTCATCTTTGGAAAGTAGTAGTATCTTCGAGGTTCATCCTGAGCAGCTCCTTAACACAGGACTCTGTGCTCTACAGGCTGTTCCCAGGGATGCACACCGAGATAAACATTAACTGCTGTTGGAGGGCCATCGCCTTGGTGAAGGACGTTCTTTGGTCTGGCTAAAACCTGCTGGTCTTCCAGTGCAAGGAACTGCCGATGACTCGTTGTTGCAGACTGGTACATTCCAAGGTCCTGGACTACATACTGAGGGACTCACTAAGGCTTGGGACAGCTCAGGCTCAATGGAGGAAGGTCTAAGGCCCTCCCACCATAGTATACCGAGGGACTGGAATCTGTAAAAACCCCTCGGCCTGTATGTTTGACATGCAATGAATATTATAAATATAATGGGTAATTGTAAATGTAGTGAGTCATCTCAGATTGTCACCTGCTGTATTGAAAGAAACTGATCTGTTTTTGCACTTTATATAATGTCAAATTTGAACTGTTATGTAATGTATTTTTACAAATTTTATGAATATAGTATAATTTTGGAAAAAAGAATAACTACGCATCAGGAAGTATTTTTTTGGCAGTAACGCACTTGGGGAACGTCCTGTGGTCATGAAAGGAGTTATATAAATGTAAATTTTTTCCTTCCAACTTTCTTTCATACTGAGAGATACATGCACTGACCTGTAAGTTTAAATGGGCAAGTAATTTAACTGGACTAAGTCTTGACACTGACTGTCGATAAAAATAATTTTGAACAGCTGTCTAGCACTGGCAGGAAAATGACTTTGCTAATTAATTGCGTGATTTAAGCTACGACTCAATATTGTGCCTCAGTATTTCATCAAGTGTACAGCAGGAACAGGCCAATCAGCACCATTGTTCTATGCTGGTGTTTATGCTCCACAAGAGCCTCCTCCCACTGCCCTCCTCCTCTAATCCTATCAGAATATCCTTCTATTCAATTCTCCCTCATGTACTCATCTAGATTTCCTTGAATGCATAGAAACATAAAAAATTGGAGCAGGAGTAGGTCATTCGGGCCCTCGAGACTGCTCTGCCATTCAACAATGATCATGGTTGATCCTCTATCTCAACACAATACTCTCTCCCCATACCCCTTGATGCCTTTAGAGTCTAGAAATCTATTTCCTTCTTAAATATTTTCAGCAACTTGGCCTCCACAGCCTTCTGTAGTAAAGAATTCCACAGGTTCACCACCCTCTGAGTGAAGCAGTTTCTCCTCACCTCAGCCCTAAATGGCCTACCCTGTATCCTGAGACTGTGACCCCTTTAGTCTAGAACCCCAGCCAGAGGAAACATCATCCCTGCATCCAGCCGGTTCAGCCCTGTCAGAATTTTGTACGTTTCAATGAGATCCTCCTTCATTTTTCCAAACTCCAGTGAATACAGTCGACCCAATCTCTCCTCGTATGACAATCCCGCCATCCCAGGATCATTGTTGTCATGTGTTCCACATTCTAACCACTCTCTGGGTAAAGAAGTTTCCACTGAATTCTCTACCAGTGATTAAGTTACATTTACAACCCCTAGTTTTTGAATCCTCTATAAATGGAAATCTCCATGGCTACCTGAAAAAAAACTTTTATTATTTTGTAGAGCCACCTCCCAGCATTTTTGGGCAGAATTTAATCCAGCCCATTGCAGTGGGAAACATGACAGCCAGGCCGATTAAGTCACATGGGAGGCCACACATCAGTCTGCCAGAAGTGGGAAAATCTTCCGTGGTTTAAGTCGGAGGCAGGAAGGGCCCAGTGTGCACGATTCACCTGCTCGCAGTGATATATCAATTAGGTTCATTAATGAGCCACTTGACACCAATTACACTGAGCCCATTGGGATTTAGTGGTGGCTCAGGGATTAAATGCGACTCGCACGGCTATCATGAGTCTCCCAAAGGCTGCCCAGCAAACCCTGTCACGTTTGCCTGTGGCCTTGTTGGGGGCCTCATTCACATACATGGTGCCCTATCAAGGGACCTGGCATCGGGAAGATGGAGATGGGGTGCTGGAATCCCCCTGCCCTTCTCCCTGATTCCCTTTGACCACCCCCCACCCCCCCACCCCACTCTACTGATCCCCTCCCCACGATCCGCTCCCCACGACCCCCATCTAGCCCCATTCACCTGTGTCTAGGGATCCAACGATGATCCCTGGTGAAGTTCTCAGTGCATTATCGGCAGAAGCAACTGCTCCCAGTGTTGCTGCTGGCAATGGCAAGCTGCTGGCCTCTGATTGGCTGGCAGCTCTCAGAGGCAGGATCTAGTTCCACCCCTGGTGTCCTAAATCCCAGGGAAGGCCCGACATTGGCCAGTTAAGTGCCTAAAGGACACTTAATTTGGTTGGGCCTCCCCCATGGAAGTGATGCAGGGTTACCACCAGTTCTCCAACTGGTGGACAAGATCCCTGTCATCCACATTAAATCCAGTCTTCTTTTCTGGGGCAAAAAGTCCCACCCTGATCAGACTTTTCTCATTGATTTCACTGCTAAATTCTGGTATTATTCTTGTGAATCTTTTGTTGCACATTCTCCAGTGCGTCTACATCATTTTCATAATGTAGAAGTCAAAACTGTGCACAGTATACTCCAAGTATGATCTAACGAAGGCTCTATACAATTTTAACATGACTCACCTGCTTTTCAATTCCAGCCCTCTAAAAATAAACCCCAGTGCTTGATTTGCCATATCTTATGGCTATATTGACCTGCTTCTCTACTTGGAGGGATTTGTGTAACTATAGTCCTCAATTCCTTATCCTCTAACCCATTGAGACTCATGTTCTGCAAGCAATATGAAGTTTCCTTATTCTTCTTACCGTCATTCTCATTTTGATATTTTGACCAACATGCACCACTTCACACTTGCATATATTGAAATTAATTTTCCGATTAAATACCCATTCTACAAGCTTATTAATGTATTCTTGTATTTTGTCACAATCTCCTTTTATAACCACAATATGATGTCATCCTCAAATTTTGAAATTGTGCTTCTGATTTCCAAGTCTAAATCATTTATGTACATTGTGCAAATTTATGTAAATTGTGAACAACAGTGGTGCCAGCACAGATGATCCTTGTGGAAAACTGTTTCCAACTTCTGCCAGTCTGAGTAACTGGCCTTAACCCCTACTTTCTGGTTTCTGTTTTGATTACCATCTATTCTGATACCTATTCCTTGATTCCACATGCTCTGACCTTAATCTACTATGTGGTACTATATTGAAAGCCTTTTAAACATCTAACTATGTTACATCTGCAATATTACCTTGGTTTACCCTTGTTAATTCTTCAAAGAATGCAATTAGGTTGGTCAAACACGGCTTTCCCTTTTGGAATCATGCTGACTACTTTATTATATTTTCAGTTACAACTTTGAATAAAAATTCCATTATCTTTCCTGCCACTGAGGTTAAGCTAACTGATCCATGGTTCCCTGGACTTGATCTATCTCCCTTTTAAACATAGTAGTAACGTTAGCTGTCTGCCAGTTTTCTGGCATCATTCCCTTTTCTAATTATTTGTTTTATATATATAATAATATCTCTGCTGTCTCTTCCCTAACATTTAATATGTGTGGAAGCAATCCATCTGGACATTGAATACTGATACAAATTGTACTGATTTGGAACAGGGTCTTGCAGCCTCAGAGGAGCATTAGTCCTCATTTTGATGGCCATGAAAGCCAGG
This sequence comes from Cetorhinus maximus, assembly GCF_964194155.1. NCBI lineage: Eukaryota > Metazoa > Chordata > Chondrichthyes > Lamniformes > Cetorhinidae > Cetorhinus > Cetorhinus maximus. Next base: position 13,620,803 of record NC_135889.1, read on the forward strand.
TTTCTGAGATAGAAGTAGTCTGTGAAGTAGAAGTGGTGTGTATCAATTGTGGAGATTTAAACCCAGCTGAGTCAAAAATCTAAAGCTGGTCCCAGACATCAGTGTTCAGACATTGTCCAACCCAATTGGACCTGGAGTGTTGGAATTCAAATTGGCAAACCCACATAAAACTTTGACTAATGCCAGAAGCAAAATACTGCAGATGCTGGAAATCTGAAATAAAAACAAAAAAATGCTGGAAAAACTCAGCAGGTCTGGTAACATCTGTGGATAGATAAACAGAGTTAATGTTTAGAGTCCATATGACTCTTCTGAAGAAGACTCTTCAGAAGAAGAGTCATACGGACTTGAAACATTAACTCTGTTTCTCTTTCCGCAGATGCTGCCAGACCTGCTGAATTTTTCCAGCAGTTTTGTTTTTATTTAATTAAAACCCCTGGTTTACAGTGATCAAATAAAGCAAATTTGACTTTTATTGCATAGGATTCCTACAATTTGTACCGGTGTCACATTGAATGGTTCTGTCCCTGTCTCAAAACCAGTAAATTTAATCACAATATTTGTGCATCAATTCAGTAGGTAACATCCAGGGAATGGGTTTACATCTTGCATCAAGTTTTTTTGGGGAAAAATATACTTTATTCGTAAGATATCTGAAAGAACATTACAAAACACTTCAAAATGGCCAACCGCAAAAGGTGCAATCACATTCCAGTTCTCCACATAGATCATGAGGTGCTTCAATACAATCAATGAATGTTACAGACATTCCAACCTGGTCATTACAGGCAGTCAGATAGTGCAATGGTATTTATATTATCTACATGGATCATGTTGCACCCTGAGGTGCTTCAATACAATTGTGATACATGTAATATTCACTGCATGCATTCAATGTGAGTCATACACCTCGAACCTAGTGTTTTATTTTTTTTTTGAAAAATATACTTTATTTATAAAATATCTGGAAGAACATTCCAAAATATTTCAAAATCACCATCACAAAAGTACAATCAGATTCAACTTTTATACATGGATCATAAGGTGCATCAATACAATCAATGAATATTACAATCATTTCAATATGGTCAATGCAGACAATCAGACAATGGTATTGGAGTTATCAACATATATCATGTTGCACTCTGAGGTGCTTCAATACAATTATAATACAATTAGTATTCGATGCATATATTCATTTTGAGCTAAACAGTTCCCAGCCCCTCGGTGCACTGTGGCAGAAGGGTCTTAGACAGCGACCCTTCCCCATTGCGCCTTTGCGACGGCTGCCCCAAGTTTTAGTGCGTCCCTCAGCACGCAGTCCTGGACTTTGGAATGTGCCAGTCTGCAACACTCGGTTGGGGACAACTCTTTGCGCTGGAAGACCAACAAGTTTCGGGTAGACCAAAGAGCGTCTTTCACCGAGTTGATGATCCTCCAGCTGCAGCTGACGTTTGTCTCGGTGTGTGTCCCTGGGAACAGCCCATAGAGCACAGAGTCCTGTGTCACAGAACTGCTCGGGATGAACCTCGACAGAAACCACTGCATCTCTCTCCAGACCTTCTTTGCAAAGGCACAATCCACAAGGAGGTGAACAATGGTCTCGTCCCCACCACAGCCACCTCGAGGGCAACGTGCAGAGTGGGTGAGACTCCTGGCGTGTTGGAAGGATCTGACAGGGAGGGCCTTTCTCACCACCAGCCAGGCTACATCTTGGTGCTTGTTGGAAAGTTCTGGCGATGAGGCATTCTGCCAAATGACTTTGACAGTCTGCTCGGGGAACCATCCCACCGGATCCACCCTCTCCTTTTCCTGCAGGGCCTCTAAGACGTTATGTGCCGATCACTGCCTGATGGACTTGTGGTCAAAGGTGTTTCTCTGCATAAATTTTTCCACCAGGGACAGGTGGTACGGCACGGTCCAACTACTTGGAGCGTACTGCGGCAGCGTGGCCAGACCCATCCTTCGCAACACTGGGGACAGGTAGAACCTCAGCACGTAATGACACTTGGTGTTTACGTAATGAGGGTCTACGCACAGCTTGAAGCAGCCGCACACAAAGGTGGCCATCAGTATGAGGGTGATGTTGGGCACGTTTTTTCCCCCCTTATCTAGAGGCTTGTACATCACGTCCCTGAGGACACGATCCATTTTCAACCTCCAGATAAAGCGAAAGATGGCTCGGGTGATCGCCATCACGCAGGAGTCTGGAATGGGCCAGATCTGCACCACGTACAGCAACAGCGAGAGTGCTTCACACCTGATGACCAGGTTCTTACCCGCAATGGAGAGGGAGCGTCGCTCCCACATGCCCAGTTTTCTTTGCACCGTAGACACTTGCTCCTTCCAGTTTCTAATACATGCCCCAGTCCCTCCGAACCATATCCCCAGCACCTTCAGGCCGTCAGCCCTGATGGTGAAGGGGACAAAGGATCGGTCAGCCCAGTTCCCAAAGAACATGGCCTCGCTCTTCCTATGGTTTACCTTGGTTCCCGAGGCCAGTTCGAACTGGTCGCAGATGTGGATCAGTCTGTGCACCGACAGCGCATCTGAGCAGAAGACGGTGACATTGTTCATGTACAGGGAGGCTTTGACCTGAGTGCCTCCACTGCCTGGGATTGTCACTCCTCTTATGACCGGATCCTTCCTGATGGACTCAGCTAAGGGTTCTATGCAACACACAAACAGGACAGGGGAGAGAGGGCAGCCCTGCCTGACTCCAGATTTAATAGGAAAGCTATCTGATTCCCACCCATTGATTGAGACTGCGCTACTGATGTTAGTGTAGAGCAGTTGGATCCAATTGCGAATTCCCTCCCCAAACCCCATTTTGGAGAGCACATCCACCATGTAGGTGTGCGATATTCTGTCAAAGGCCTTCTCCTGATCCAGGCTGATGAGGCAGGTGTCCACACCCCTGTCCTGCACATAGGCAATCGTATCCCTGAGCAGTGCGAGGCTGTCAGAGATCTTCCTGCCGGGCACAGCGCATGTCTGGTCAGGGTGGATCACCAACTCCAGAGCAAATCTGACCTGACTGGTGATGACATTGGACAAAATCTTATAGACCACATTCAACAGTGAAATGGGTTGCCAATTTCTAATTTCCTCCCTTCCCCCCTTGTGCTTGTAGATGAGGGTGATGATGCCTTTCCTCATGGATTCTGACATGCTGCCGGCCAGAAGCATACCCTCGTACACTTCTAGCAGGTCTGGGCCGATCAAGTCCCACAGAGCCGAATACAACTCCGCCGGCAAGCCGTCGCTTCCGGGAGTTTTACTCTTCTCGAAGGACTCAAGGACCTTAGTCAGTTAGTCAGGAGTTAGCAGTTTGTCCAGGCTCTCCCGTGTACTGTCGTCTAAGACCTCCGTGATAGAGGACAGGAAGGACTGGGAGGCCGTGCTGTCTGTGGGCTTCACGTCATACAATCCGGCATAAAAAGATTTGCTGATTCTCAAAATGTCGGACTGCGATGACTTTACTGAGCCGTCTTCTTCCTTCAGGCTGCTGATCACAGAGCTCTCTCTGTGTACCTTTTGGAAGAAGAAACGTGAGCACATCTCATCCTGCTCCACAGAACGGACTCTGGAATGGAAGATGATCTTGGAGGCTTCCGAGGCAAAGAGCGAGGCTTCTGGCTCTTCACCTCTTGGAGTTCTTCCTTGACATCGACCCCCATTGACCGCAGCCGGAGCAGGTTCTGCATGTTTTTCTGTAGTCGAGACATTTCCCTCTGTTCCTTTCTAGCTTTCTGGGCACCTTTGAGGATGAAAAACCTCTTGATGTTTCCTTTGATCACTTCCCACCGGTGTGTCAGGGACTCACAGAGGGGTTTCACAGTTCTCCAACCTTTGTAATCCCTCTTGAGTTCCTCAATGTTCTCTGGGGTCAGCAGTTGCACGTTTAGCTTCCATGCCCCCCTGCCCACCCTCTGGTCTTCCTGTAAGTGACAGTCAGCCGGTAGGAGAAGAACACCGGCTTGACATCGGTGGATCTGACTGTGAATGCACGGGACACAAATGGGAAGTCTATCCTGGAACGGATGGACCCGTCTGGCCGCGACCAGATGTATCTACACTGCGCTCCATCTGCAGGGTTGCTGAAGACATCATGCAGCTTGGCATCCTGAACTGTTTCCATCAGGGATCTGGACGTAGCGTCCAATCTGCTGTCGGCCCTGCCGGATCGTCCAGCCGCATCGATGATGCAGTTGAAGTCACCGCCCAGAATGACTGGCCTGGAGGTTGCCAGCAGCTGTGGGAGCTGCTGAAAAACCGCCAACCGCTCGCCCTTTTGTGCCAGGGCGTACACGTTAATTAAACGGAGTGGAGCATTGTTGTACATTACGTCTGTTATGAGGAGGCGCCCACCCACCACCTCCTTAACCTCGGAGATGGTGAAGTTGCCTCCCCGCAGCAGAATACCCAGGCTGGTGGAACGAGAGTTGTTTCCTCCCGACCAGTTCGATGGTCCATGGGACCACCATCGTGGCCATTGCCTGTAGGAGCTGAGGTGTGGTATCGCACACTCCTGCAGAAACAACAGGTCAGCTTTGACCTTGGCAAGGTAGTCCAAGGTTGCAACATATCGCGTAGTAGTTTTAATGCTACGCACATTTATGGATACAATCTTTACAACCATTTTAAAGTATTTAGTCTATTACTAAACCTAAACAAAAATACCTGGAAAAACTCAGCAGGTCTGACAGCATCTGCGGAGAGGAACACAGTTAATGTTTCAAGTCCGTATGACTCTTCAACAGAACTAAGGAAAAATAGAAAAGAGGTGAAATATAAGCTGGTTTAAGGGGGGGTGGGTGGGACAGGTAGAGCTGGATAGAGAGCCAGTGATAGGTGGAGATAACCAAAAGATGTCATAGACAAAAGGACAAAGAGGTGTTGAAGGTGGTGATATTATCTAAGGAATGTGATGATAAAGGTACAGATAGCCCTAGTGGGGGTGGGGTGGGGGGTAGGGATCGAAATAGGCTAAAAGGCAGTGATAAAACAATGGATGGAAATACATTTAAAAATAATGGAAATAGGTGGGAAAAGAAAAATCTATATAAATTATTGGAAAAAAAAGTGGGGGGATCGGAAAGGGGGTGGGGATGGAGGAGAGAGTTCATGATCTAAAATTGTTGAACTCAGTATTCAGTCCGGAAGGCTGTAAAGTGCCTAGTCGAAAGATGAGGTGCTGTTCCTCCAGTTTGCATTGAGCTTCACTGGAACAATGCAGCAGGCCAAGGCCGGACATGTGGGCATGAGAGTAGGGTGGAGTGTTGAAATGGCAAGCGACAGGGAGGTCTGGGTCATTCTTGCGGACAGACCAAAGGTGTTCCGCAAAGCGGTCACCCAGTCTGCGTTTGGTCTCTCCAATGTCGAGGAAACCGCATTGGGAGCAGAGAATGCAGTAGACTAAATTGAGGGAAGTGCAAGTGAAATGCTGCTTCACTTGAAAGGAATGTTTGGGCCCTTGGACGGTGAGGAGAGGGGAAGTAAAGGGGCAGGTGTTGCACCTTCTGTGGTTGCATGGGAAGGTGCCGTGGGAGGGGGTTGAGGTGTAGGGGGTGATGGAGGAGTGGACCAGGGTGTCCCGGAGGGAACGATCCCTGCGGAATGCAGCCAGGGGGGTGAAGGGAAGATGTGTTTGATGGCGGCATCATGCTGGAGTTGGCGGAAATGGTGGAGGATGATCCTTTGAATGTGGAGGCTGGTGGGGTGATAAGTGAGGACAAGGGGGATCCTATCATGTTTCTGGGAGGGAGAGGAAGGTGTGAGGGCGGATGCACGGGAGATGGGCCGGACACGGTTGAGGGTCCTGTCAACCACCGTGGGTGGAAAACCTCGGTCAAGGAAGAAGGAAGACATGTCAGAGGATCTGTTTTTGAAAGTGGCATCATCAGAACAGATGCGACGGAGGCGAAGAAACAGAGAGAATGGGATGGACTCCTTACAGGAAGCGGGGTGTGAAGGGCTGTAGTCGAGGTAGCTGTGGGAGTCGGTAGGCTTGTAATGAATATTGGTGGACAGTCTATCACCAGAAATTGAGACAGAGGTCAAGGAAGGGAAGGGAAGTGTCAGAGATGGACCATGTGAAAATGATAGAGGGGTGGAAATTGGAAGCAAATTTAATAAATTTTTCCAGGTCCAGACGAGAGCGAGAAGCAGCACCGAAGCAATCATCGATGTACCAGAGAAAGAGTTGTGGGGTGGGCCGGAGTAGTACTGGAACAAGGAATGTTCCACATACCCCATAAGGAGACAGACATAACTGGGGCCCATGCGGGTACCCATAGCCATAAATTTTATTTGGAGGAAGTGAGAGGAGTTTAAGGAGAAATTGTTCAGTGTGAGAACAAGTTCAGCCAGACGGAGGAGAGTAGTGGTGGATGGGGATTGTTCGGGCCTCTGTTTGAGGAAGAAGCGGAGAGCCATCAGACCATCCCAGTGGGGGATGGAGGTGTAGAGGGATTGGACGTCCATGGTGAAGAGGAGGTGGTTGGGGCCAGGGAACTGAAATTGTTGAAATGATGTAGGGTGTCAGAGGAATCACGGATGTAGGTGGGAAGGGACTGGACAAGGAGAGAGAGAATGGAGTAAAGTTAGCAAGAAATGAGTTCCGTAGGGCAGGAACAGGCTGACACAATCGGTCTGCCGGGACAGTCCTGTTTGTGGATTTTGGGTAGGAGGTAGAAGCGGGCCGTCTGAGGTTGGAAGACTATGAGGTTGTAAGCTGTGGAAGGAAGATCTCCAGAGGAGATGAGGTCAGTAACAGTCCTGGAAACAATGGCTTGATGTTCAGTGGTGGGGTCATGGTCCAGGGGGAGGTAGGAGGAAGTGTCTGCGAGTTGACGCTCAGCCTCTGTGAGGTAGAGGCCAGTGCGCCAGACAACAACAGCACCACCCTTGTCAGCAGATTTGATGACAATGTCACGGTTGGACCTGAGAGAACGGAATGCAGCAAGTTCAGAGGGAGACAGGTTAGAGTGGGTGAGAGGAGCAGAGAAATTGAGACGGCTAATGTCACGCCGACAGTTCTCAATGAAAAGGTCAAGAGAAGGTAAGAATCCAGATGGAGGAGTCCAGGTGGAGGGAGAATATTGGAGGCGGGTAAAAGGATCCGTTGAACGGGGAGAGGACTCCTGCCCAAAGAAGTGAGCACGGAGACGAAGGCGGCGGAAGAAGAGCTCAACATCATGTCGAGCCCGAAATTCATTGACATGAGGGCGCATGGGTATGAAATTAAATCCTTTGCTGAGCACTGAACGTTCAGCATTGGAGAGGGGAAGGTCAGGGGGTATGGTGAATACACGGCCGGGGCTGGGATTGGAAGACGGGATGGGGACAGAGGGACAGGCAAGGGTGGAGGGTCCTAGATGGGTGTTGTTGTCGATGAGTTGTTGCTTTTTTCTCTTACCAAACCTATTGTCTTTGAGAGTTCCAGACTTTTGGTCTGCTCCTGCATACCCATAGTGTTCACAAATTGCCTCACTTTGGATGGGCTGAGGAAACTGTCCTGAACCACCCCATTGGAGATGTTCCACTCAGGTGGCATCTGGGGGTTCATGCAAAGAACGAGATTTGAAATGTCCTCTGTTGGAGAAGTCTCTCCGATCCTCTCCCCCTCTGGGGCGTTGCTGCTCCCGGCTTCCTGGAGCTGGGGTGCGCTGAGCGCTTCACTGCTCCCAGATTCCTGGAGCTGGGGTGCGCTGAGCGCTTCACTGCTCCCAGATTCCTGGGGCTGGGGTGCGCTGGCCTCTTTGGGTTGTAGGCAAAGTTGGGGTGCGCTGGTCTCCTCGTTGTCTCCAATGTTCTGGAGCTCAGGTGTCTCGTCCTCCAACTCCCCAGAGCTTTGCCGCTTCTTCTGTAGGTGCCGCCCTTTCCCTTCTTCGTCCGAAGAGCAGCTGCCCTTGTCAGCCGTGTCGGATGGGAGACGCCTCTTGCCACTTGTCTGGGAAGTGGCTTGGTCCCTTCTTAGCCCCTTCTTCCTTTTTGCTCTCTTCACCAGCTGCCACTTCCCCTGCTGATTTTCCGCTGCTTCCTCCTCCATTGATTCGCTCTCCTGAGGAGTGGGAGGTTCAGGGGGCAGTGCTGTTGATTGGCTGTCTGCTGCCTCAATCTTTTCCTCCACCTTGTCTCTCTCTGTGCCCTCCTTTGTCCCGTTATTCTCATTGGGGGCCTTGGTGGTTGGAGGGTTGCAAGTGTCTTTGGTAGTAGTGACACGAAGCATTTCATCTGCTTCCCCCTCGTTGGCTTTGGCTGCCTGTGCATAAATGAGGCAGCGTTTGGGGCAGGTCCTGTAGAGGTGGCCTGCCTCGCCACGCAGGTTGCAGCACTTAGTCTGTTTGCAGTCCTTTGTCTGGTGCCCTTCCTGCTTGCAGTTCTTGCAGAGGGCGGCGCTGCAGTTGGCCGCCACATGACCAGACTTGCCGCATGAGTGACAAAGTTTGGGCTGCCCAGCGTAGACAAGGTAGCCACGGCTTCCCCCGATAGCGAAGCTGGAAGTAGGGTGGAAGATGGCTCCCTTACCATCAGTCTTGAGCGTGACCTTGACCTGGCGTTTGCTTGTCCAAATCCCAAAAGAGTCTCTAACCTCGGTGCAGCTTCCAACCTTGTTGACGTACCTGGCGAGGAAGGTGAACACGTCGGCAGCAGGGATGTGGGGGTTGTAGAGATACACCGTCATCACATGGTCCTATTGCAACGGCAGAGCAAAGAGCGGCTCCATCGTCAGGATCTTCATCTCTGGCTGGTCTCGCTTCTCCTCGAACACCTTCAGGAACTTGATGCAAGCTGCCACACTCTTGAAAGTCTCGTCAAAAAATCCAGCGCTGGGAAAGTCTTGCAGGGAGTAGATCTCCTCCGCTTCAAATCCACACGCCTTCAACAGGATCCACTTGATGAAGAAGGCCCGACCCATGGGTGCTCCTCCTTCGTTGTCCTTCACCATCACCCGACCGGTGTTACGTACCCCATGGTATGGGGCTCGACTGGTTATAGCCATCGCTTCATGACTACACTTGATCTTAGCCAAAAGGCCTCGAACCTAGTGTTGGGATGAACAATTCCCTGGTCCTTCAGTGCAGAACTAACCCTGACGTTACTCCCTCCATACTCCATATAAGTGTGCCACACATCCTTGTCAGCGTGACCTCTGATCAATGGCATGATTTCCCAATGATCACTATTATGCTACAGACTTATTACCAGGATGAATTAGCTCAAAGATAGAAGAATGACAAGAATAATTTTGCAACAGCAAAAGCATGTGTTCAGCCACAACTTTACATAGAATGAATGGCACAGACACAGGCTATCCAGCCCAATTATGCTATGCTGGTGTTTATGTTCCACACAAACCGCTGTCCTCCCTGTTTCATCTGACCTATTAGCTTATCCTTCTTTTCCTTTCTACTCATCGAGCTTGCCCTTAAGTGTATTTATGTTGTTAGCCTTAACTATTCCACATTCTCACCACTGCTGGGTAAAAATGTTTCTCTTGAATTCTCTATTGGATATTTTGGTGCCTATGTTATATTTATGATCCCAACTTGCATTTAACTAGCACATTTAATATAAGACATCTCAAGATGCTCTTCACAGTTGTGCCATGAGGATAAAATGGACACTGAGCCAAATTAGATATTAGGACAGGTAACTAAAAGCTTGGTCAAAGAGATAATTTTAAAGGAGGACACAGAGGGGAGGTTTGACGACAGAATTCCCGTGCTTAATATTGCCCTTTATATTCTAAGTTACTCATTGTTCAAATCATTATCAACAGAGCCTTCAAATCAGTTAATGTTTCAGCAGCTGTGTAAATATCTGGTGCTGGAGGCAGAGGTGACATACACAGACTGCACTGGGTCAAGAAGGCAGCTCACCACCACCTTCTCAAGGGCAATTAGGGATGGGCAATAAATGCTGGCCTAGGCAGCAAATTAATTTAAAAATAACTACATCAATTTCTACAGTGTTGCTCACATACAGAGAGGTCTGAGAATGCTTTCCAAGGTTAATGGCAGTGGAGACATTAAGCCAGTGGAGGGCTGAGAACATGGTCAGAGGGAGAGGATCTTGAGTAGAGTTTTTGAAAGCAGTGAGGGAGGTAACAATGCAGGAGGATTGGAGGAGGAGGGAGGTGCAACTGTTGAAGGAGTGCTCGATGGTGTTAATTGCATTGTCAGAAGAGTGGAGTCCGCATGCAGGTATTTAAAGCAGTACAAGATTGTTGAGGTTGTGTGAGGTGAGACCATTGTAGTTCTTGAAGGTGAAAGTCAACATCTTTGATAATTGGGGAGCGGGAAGCATGTGGAGCTGAACACAAATACAGGTGATGGAGCAGTACATAGGATTTACATATATTTTGACCTCAGGATGTTGCAAAGTGCTTTTACAGCCAATGAAGTAGTTTTGATGTGTAGTCACAGTTGCAATGTAGGAAATGCAGCAGACAATTTGAACACAGCAAGATCTGACAAATGGAAAAGTGGTAACGACAAGATAATCTGTTTTCATGATAAGGTTGAGGATAAACATTATCCCCTGCTCTTCAAATTGTGTCATGGGATCTTTTACATCCATGGGACAGGAGGGACCTGGGTATAAAATCTCATCTGAGAGATGACACCTCTAACAGTGCAGCACTCCCTCAGTATTGCACTGGAGAGCAAACCTAGATTATGTGCTCAAGTCTCTGGAGTGGGTCTTGAACCCACAACTTTCTGACACAAAAGCAAGAGTGCGGCCACTGAGATACAGCTGAATATTGCAGAGCAGAACGTTTTGGATGAGTTGTCGTTTGTGGAGGCAAGAAGGCTTGCCAGGATAGTGTGGGGAAAAAAGAATGTCAAAGCAGTGAGTGTGTGCATAGCGCTTTTAGCAGCAGAGGGGGAGAAGTAGAGGCAGAGGGAGGTGTAAAGAAGTGGTATTGCACACCCAGCTCTCGCCTACTTGATCTTAAAATTGTCTGTTTGCCTGGCTTCTAATATTGGATGAGCAGAAAGTTCCTACAGTTAAATATTAAGAGGACAGAAGGCATTATCTTCAGTCCCCATCACAGACTCAGTTCCCTTACTGCCTACTCCATCCCTCTCCCTGGCAAGCTGAACCAGGCTCTTCACAACCTTAGTGTTACCTTGGTGTTTGATCCCAATATAAGCTTCCTTCCGCACATCTGCACCACCTATAAGATCGTCCAACTTCAATCTTGCCTTAGCTTATTTGCTGCTGAAGCCCTCATCTCTGCTGTTATTACATTTGTACTTGATTATTCAATGCTCTCAAAGGCAGCCTTCTTCGTACTATCCTCCTCAAAGCTGAGATCATTCAAAACTGCTACCAGTGTCCCTTGTGCTCGCTGATCTACATTGGCATCCATTCAAGAAATGCCTCGATTTAAAAATTCTCATCCTTGATTTCAAACTCCTCCATCGACTCATCCCTTTCCATGTTTGTAATTTCCTTCAGCCCTAAAATATCCCTACGTACCTGCAATCCTCAAATTCTGGCCTTTTGAGCGTTCCCGATTTTTATTACTCCATTGGTGGCCATGCCTTCAGCTGCATAGGCCTTAAACTCTGGAATTCTCTCCCCAAACCTCTCTGCCTCACTTTCCTTCTTTGAAATGCCCCTTAAAAGCTACCTCTTTGACCAAGTTTGTCACTTGGCTTGATGTCGAATTTTCAAGAAATCATAAAAAAGTTATCGCTCATGCCAGTCATGAAGAGCAACCGAGCATAATCCTACTTTCTTGCACTCAGCTTATTGCCCTGAGGTCACAGCTCTTCAACTAGACATCCAGGTAATTTTTAAATGTGGTGAGAGTTTCTGCCTCTACCACTCTTTCAGGCAGTGAGTTCTCTAAGTCCCTACCACCCTCTGAGTTAAAAAATGTTTCCTCATCTCCCCTCTAACCATTCTACCAATTACTTTAAATCTACGCCCCCTGGTTTTTGACGCCCTGCTCAGGTAAGAAGATCATCTCTATTTAGTCCATCTAGGCCTTCCATAATTTTATGCACCTCAATTAAGTCACCCCTCAGCTCCCTCTGTTCTAAGGAAAACAACCCCAACCTACCTAAACTTTCCTCATAGCTAAAATTTTCCAGTCCTGGTAACATCCTTGTATGTCTCCTCTGCACCTGCTCCAGCTCAATGAGACCTTTCCTGTAATGTGGCGACCAGGACTGTATGCAGTACTCTAGCTCTGGCCTAACTAGGGTTATATACCGTTCGCGCATTACCTCCCTGCTCTTATATTCCATGATTGAGCTAATAAAAGAATGCATGTAGAGAGGGCTTTAAACTAAATAGCAGGTGTAAGGAAAGATGTGATAAACTAAAGAGAGAGAAGGAGGTAAGAGCAAGAGAGCAATAAGGGAAATGGTTATCAGAGTGCATCAGGAAGGAAGAGAGCACACAAACATAAGAGTGTGCCAGCAGTTAAGGCTAGAGATTGTGAAAATATCGGACAGAATTAAAGGCACTCTACCTGAATGCATGCAGCATTTGCAACAAGGTAAATGAATTGACAGCACAAATAGAAGTAAACAGGTGATCTAATTACTATTATGGAGACGTGGCTGCAGGGTGGCCAAGGCTGGGAACTGAAAGTTAAAGGATATTCAGCATTTAGGAAGGATAGGCAAAAAGGAAAAGGATGTGGGGTCACACTGTTATTAAAGGATGAGATCGGTACACTAGTGAGAGAGGATCTTAGATCAGAAGGTCAAAATGTAGAATCAGTTTGGGTGGAGCTAAGAAACAGCAAGGGGCAGCAAACTGTGGTAGGAGTAGTTTATAGACCACAAAATAGTAGTGGTAATGTAGGGCACAGTATAAATCAGGAAATTAGAGGTACATGCAATAAATAAGGGTAACACAGTAATCATGGGGGACTTCAATCTACGTATAGATCAGGTAAACCTAGGGCAGAATTTTCTGCCTGTCAGGTGGAGCGGCAGCGGGCGCCAATCGGGACCACGTCGCCAATTTGCGCAGGCGGGCTAATTAAGGCCCGCCCAGCGTATTTGCCAATTCCTGTGAAAGCGGGAGTGTGAGGGCTGCGGCGGGCGTGCACAGACCAGCGGGTCCAATGGCAACCCGGCAGTCTGTGTAAAGGAAGGCCTGGCAGCCTCCTGCAGGCTGCTCACAATGGCCACTTCCAGGTCACGCCGCAGGGGGTCGGCTGAGCAGGAAATGCTGGAGAGAAGGACAGAGGAGCAGGGCAGGCTGCAGGGTCTGCCACAGGAGCAGGGCAGGCTGCAGGGTCTGTCACAGGAGCAGGGCAGGCTGCAGGGTCTGCCACAGGAGCAGGGCTGGCTGCAGGGTCTGCCACAGGAGCAGGGCCGGCTGCAGGGTCTGCCACAGGAGCAGGGCAGGCTGCAGGGTCTGCCACAGGAGCAAGGCAGGCTGCAGGGTCTGCCACAGGAGCAGGGCAGGCTGCAGAGTGGGCCAGCGGGGGGGCCAATGCGCCCCTCGCTTTTCTGATGACTGCTTTGTTACCCTCCTCGAGGAGGTGGCAGCACGGCGGGAGGTGTTGGTCCCCCAGGATGGGAGGAGGAGGCCCCCCCCACATGTCGAAGCGTGCCTGGGAGGAGGTGGTGGAGGTGGTGAGCTCCCGCGACGTGGTGCGGTGCACCTGGATCCAGTGCCGTAAGCGCTTCAACAATTTGTTGCGCTCTGGAAGGGTGAGTACCATGTTGGCGTTGGGCATTTAACCCAGCAGGTAGCTTTAGCCTTTGAGGCGCACCCCCCCCCCCAAGTCTTACTGTCGTGACTACACTGAATCATGTTGGGCATTTCTCGTAAGCTGGGTGGGCAAGCAGATAGTGACAATGCTTACATCAGCCTGAGTGGTTCATGAGGAGATGAGTTCTCCCTGCACCATGTGTTGCTCTTAGTCGCACATGACTAGTCTGGGGGCAACCTGAAGGAGATGCAGCTCGGCGCATACTCAGAACTCCAACACATGTCCTATTCACGGTGATGAGATTGTGGAAGGGGAGCCTCAAGGTGTCATGGCCAAGAACCATCTGCTGCCCTCGACACTGCACGTGGTTGCGCCTCCTTGCTATGGGAGCAACGACCGTGTGTTTTCTAAAGTGTTGGATGCAGAATGTGTCCAAGGTGGCCATTGGGGGAGGTTGGGAACAGGGGTACTATCTTTGTGTGACTGATCAGCAATAGCAGGGAGAGGAAGCACTGGAGGCCTGACATGGGCCGCTGTGGTTGGGGTGTGGCGTGCGCGTGCAGAGTCCATGTGCAAATTACCGCAATGAATGGTCTTCTCTGTTTTTGAGGAGAAGAATGCTCACAGTGCATCTGAGTGTTCGAGGACTGGAGGCGGCCAGGCTCACCTAATGATGTTAAGCCGCTTCGAACAGTAGGCCCCGGAGCTTGAGAGGCGCCATGCACCCAGGTCAACTAGTGTCAGTGAGGCTGGGGTGGGATGGCCAGGCATTTGAGGCCAACAGTGAAATCCGCTACGTCCTCCCAACATCCATAGCACTGATGACTGTTTGATTTGTTATTGTTGCAACATTGCTCGGTCACAGAGTGATAGAGTCAGAGGTGTGGGTCATAGAAAAAGGTCCCTCGGTCCTTCGAGAATGCACATGTCAAACACCTTCCAAAGTCATCTTATCCCATTTCCCAGCACTATGCCCATGGCGTTGTATGCCATGGCATCACTACTGCACATCCAAATACCTATTACATGTTAGGAGGGTTTCTGCGTCCACCACCCTTTCAGGCAGTGCGTTCCACATTACTGTGTGCAAAAGTTGCTCATCACATCACCTGTCAACCTCATGCCCCTTACCTTAAATCTATGCCACCAGGTTACTCATCCGTCCACCAAGGGGAAAAGTTCCTTTCTGTCGACCCTATCTATGCCCCTTATAATTTTATAAACCTCAATCATGTCCTTCCTCAATCTCCTCTGCTCCAGGGGAAATAGCCCCAGTCTATGCTATGTCTCCTCATAAGTCAAACTCTCCAGCCCAGCCAGTATCCTGGACAACGACCTCTGCACTCTCTCCATTCTAATTACATCCCTCCCATGAAGAGCTGATCACAACTGCATGCAAAACTATAGCTGTGGCCTAGGCAGCGTTTTCTGCACTTGGAACATGACCTCCCTGCTCCTATATTCTATTCCTCGGCTAATAAAGGCAAGAATGGCATTTACCTTCTGAAACCCTTATGTACCTGTCCCACTACCTTAATGGACCTGTCGACATGCGCAGCAAAGTCCCTCTGATCCTCCTTACTTTCCACGGTCCCGCCATTCATCGTGTATTCCCGTGCCTTGTTTGTCCTGCCCAAGTGCATCACCTCACACTTATCCACATAACATTCTATTTGGCACTCATTAGCCCATTAGACCAGCCTGTCTATATCCGCCTGTAATGTAAGGCTATCCTCCTGACTATTTGCCACCCCACCAATATTCGTGTCCATAGGTCCTGGAAAGTTAAGCGCATAATGAGCCAGGGGGAAAGGGATGAAGAGTGTCACTGTGTGCACACTAACTGATCCACTGTCCATGTTGTTCATTTCAGCATCATCAGAGCATGGCCGCCAGGAGCAATTCCAGATGCCCCCTTTCACACCTGAGGGCCCTCAAGTGTCACCTGCGTCACACCATTTCTGCGAGGCAGGCACCAGCGCAGATACAAGCACCTTGGTGGGCATTACAACATCGGCTAGTGTCCCAAGGCACAGTGGGGAGGGCACTTCACAATCGCTGGGGGAGCTGGCAGAGACAGAGAGTGCCGATGGTGCCAGCATTCGGAGGACTGCAGGGGACCAGGCACATGATCAGTCGGTACATGATGATGTCCCTCTCGAGTCGTCTGCGATGCAGCAGCTGCAGGAAATGTGGCCGGGTGTGCTGGAGCATCTGGGAGTGTTGCATGAGACTGTGCTTCGCTTGGTGTCCGTGATGGTGGAGTCCACGCGGAGCATTAGTGATGCAATGAGCCTCATGGCAGAGCGTCATGCTTCCTCCATGGAGAGACTGGCGACTCTCGTAGAGGCTCCTCCAGGAGAACAATCAGGTTTTCCTGGGGTTATGCTCGGACCTGCAAGCCCTCACAGTGCCAGTGGCCACAGCTGGTTATTGCCAATGTGGGAAATGGTCTGGGCACCAAGTGTCCCAGCTTGTTACCCATCCATCCACGGTGAGCAGGAAGGTCTGGAGCGACCTCATGTCAGCGCAGCAGCTTCCTGTCGTATCTGCGGGCTCCTCTCACGGCGCTCCGGATGAGGGCACCAACTGCTCCACCCCTCTCGCAGTGACCGCTTCATCGGGTGAGGCTGCGACGACTGGGGTGATGCCAGCTGTGGAACTGGCAGATCCTTCCCAGGCAGGCCCAGCACAGGCTCCACGGGCCAGAGGACGACCGCCAAGGTCATCGAGGCCAACAGGACAGAAGAGTCAGCAGGCTGTCTCAAATGCCAGTCCGAGCGATGGGGCGGCACCAAGACATAGCACCCGAAAATGTAAGCATAAGGCACCTTAGGCACACCGTGGGTTTCTCACTGATGCTTTTGTGTTGGCCTGAGATTAGTTACTTATAATTTTTTTTTGCTTCAATAACGTTTTGTTTTGGATTTGTGAGAACTTCTGATGGTTAAAATAAAAACCAGATGTGTTTCCATGGCTGAGGGTGGCTCCTTTGTTCTGCATTTGTATGTTTAACATAAATGTCATGAGTGTTTGTTTTCGACATTGAAGTTTATGTCCAAAGCCCTTAGTTGCAGCTGATGACCTGGCAGATTTAACACTTGGGTGCCGAGTATGGAAGCGCCAGGCAAGGCTGGTCCTGCTGATCCATTTGTGTTGAGCTAGCTGAAGGTTCGTTGGATTAAAGTCTCCCGGGTGTCCCTGCCTCCTTGGTGTAGTCCCAGGTCAGTGTTTAGCCCCTCATCATTCCCTGTGCTTCCTCATCCTCCGAAACACTGCTGGAGTCATCGTGTGCAGTCGCATCCACTGCGTCGACGTCTTCATCGTCCACTGCGTCCCCCCTTTCCAACACAAGATTGTGCAGAGTGCAGCATGCTACCACTATCACACACGATCTGGGGGGGTACTGGAGTGCGCCCCCTGAGTGGTCCAGGCATCGGAAGCATATCTTGAGCAGACCGATGGTTCTCTCCACTACAGCCCTTATGGAGCCGTGGCTCCTATTGTAGTGCTGCTCAGCTTCTGATATTGGATGGTGGAGAGGTGCCATGAGCCACCTTCTGAGGGGATAGCCCTTGTCACCCAGCAGCCATCCATCAAGCTGGGCTGGAGCACTGAGGAGACCCGGCACCTGGGAGTGTCTGAGGATGTAGGCGTCGTGGGAGCTGCCTGGGTACCTTGCACAAACTTGCAGAATCTGCATCCTGTGATCAAACACTAGCTGCATGTTCATGGAGTGGCCCTTCCTGTTGACGAAGGTACCGAGCTCACGTGCTGGTGCCTAGATGGCCACACGTGTACAGTCTATTGCACCCTGGACACGGGGGAAGCCAGCAATGGCCGCGAAGCCTCTGGCTCACTGTGTCTGGCTTGCCTGGTCCCAGCAGAAGTGGATGAAGGTCAATGCACGCCTAACAGAGCGTCTGTAACCTGCTTGACACGTGTGGTCAGCTGATTGGGAGGCACCGCAAAGATCTCCCACTGAGCCCTGGAAGGAGCCAGATGCATAGAAGTTGAGGGCAGCTGTGACCTTCAGAGCCACCAGCATGGGGTGTCCACCCACACAGTTAGGAGAGATCTTAGGCCAATCATCTGACAGATATAGTTGACTGTCTCCCTTGAAGTCAAAGCCTCCTTCGGCACTGCACCTCAGTCATATTGAGGTAGCTGCTTCGCCACCTGCATACCCAGGCAGCAGGATAGTGGCGTCTTCTGCAGCCCCTTCCACCTTGGACTACCTCTTGTCCCTGCACCTGTACTCCCAAAGGTGGCTCCCCTGGAGGCTGAATGTGCACTCCTGGCCTCCTCCTTATTCTAGCCCTCCCTTCCTCCTCAGAGGAGCTGCCTCCAGTGGACATGTCAGAACCCATACCCAGGCTAAGGGGAGGCCTCCGGAAAGCTGCTGGCCCGATAAAGATTACTGACTGCAGACTGCTGACCTGAAGGTTCAAAGTACACAGAAAGTTGCTGGAAATCGTTCTGAACTGCTGCAGATCACACAGGCAAATTTAAAAAACTTTCTGCAATAAACATTTCACAGACCAGATTCATGACTCCACTGAGCCCTCTTATCCCACCCGTGGATGAGGTTCATTAAAAAGTCTCTTACCCGTCTGTCCGTTGCGCCCGTGCACTGACCCGAAGATCGCACGGGCGCCTGAAAATTGCTGTCGATTGACGAATTAAGGGCCTTAACTAGCCCATTAATTAATGGTGGGTGCGTGTTGAACTTCATCGCGCGCCCGCCCGGTGAAATATCGCGATAGCGCGTGGTGACGTCGGGGCACTCGGCCAACATCACCACGCGTCATTTTACGCGCTGACGTGCAGGGCCCACCCCCCCACCCCCCCACATGTCAAGCGGGAAATTCTTCCCCTAATTAGCACTAATGCTAAGGGGGACGAATTCCTGGAATGTATACGCCATACTCGAACAGTATGTTAAGAAACCAACTAGGGAATGGGCTATTTTAGATCCAGTATTGTGCAATGAGAAACGGCTAATTAATGATTTCATTGTAAAGAAGCCTTTAGGGAAGAGTGATCATAATATGATGGAATTTTACCACAAAGTTTAAAAATGATGTAGTTCAATCCAAAACTAGGGTCTTTAATCTAAACAAAGGAAACTATGAAGGTTTGAGGGGCAAGTTGGCTGAGGTAGATTGGGGAACTACACTAAAAGATATGATGGTAGACAGACAATATCTAGCATTTAAAGAATTCTTACATTATTTGCAACAAATTTACATTCCTTTAAGACACAAAAAGTCATTGGGAAAAGTGATCCAACCATGGCTAACAAGATAAGTTAAGGGTGCTATAAAATCAAAGGAAGAAGCATATGAAGTTGCCAAAAAAAAGTAGTAAGCCTGAGAATTGGGAGCGTTTTAAAATTCCGCAAAGGAGAACCAAGAAATTGATAAAGAGAAAATAGAATACGAAAGTAAACTAACGAGGAACATAAAAACAGACTGTAAAAGCTTCTAGGGGTTTGTAAAAAGGAAAAGGTTAGGAAAGACAAATGCGAGCCCATTACAGGCAGAGAATGGAGAATTTATAATGGGTAATAAGGAAATGGTGGAGAAACTAAACAAATACCTTGTGTGTCTGTCTTCACAGAGGAATATACAAAAAACCTCAGTGAAGTATTGGGGAGTCAAGGGACTAGTGAGATTGAGGACCTGAAAGAAATTAGCATCAGTAAAAAAAGTAGTGCTGAATAAATTAATGGGACTGAAAGTTGATAACTCCCCTGGACCTGATGATCTAAGTCCCAGAATGTTGAAAGAGGTGGCTATAGAGATAGTGGATAGGTGATCATCTTTCAAAATTCTATAGATTCTGGATCAGTTCCTGCAGATTGGAAGGTAACAAATGTAACCCCACTGTTTAAAAAAGGAGGGTGAGAAAACAGGGAACTACTGACCTATTAGCCTGACATCGGTAGTGGGGAAAATGCTAGAATCTATTCCAAAGAATATGATGACTGGGCACTTAGAAAATGAGAGTTGGGCATAGTTAACATGGATTTATGAAACTGAAATCATGGCTGACAAACCTGTTGTGAGTTTTTTGAGGATATTACTAGCAGGATAGATAAGGGAGAACCAGTGGATGTGATGCACTTGGATTTTCGGAAGGCATTTCATAAAGTCTCACACAGGTTAGCAGAATGAAAGCTTATGGGATTGGGGGTAATAGACTGGCATGGATTGAGGATTGGTTAACAGACAGAACAGAGTAGGGATAAACAGATCGTTCTCAGTTGGCAGGCTGTGACTCGTACTGCAAGGATCAGTACTTGGGCTCCAGCTATTCACAATCTATATCAATGATTTGGATGTAGGGATCAAATGTATTATTTCCAAGTTTGCTGATGGCACAAAGCCTGGTGGGATTGCGAGTTGTAAGGATGATTCAAAGAAGCTTCAGGGAGACTTAGACAAAGTGAGTGGGCAAGAACATGGTAGATGGAATATAATATGGAAAAATGTGAAGTTAACTATTTTGGTAGGAAAAACAGAAATGCTGTGTATTTCTTAAATGGGAAGTGTTGATGTCCAAAGGGACCTGGGTGTTCTTGTTCATATGTCACAGAAAGCTAACAAGCAGGTGAAATAAGCAATTCAAGCGGCAATTGGTATGTTAGCCTTCATTGCAAGGAGATTTGAGTGTAAGAGTAAGGAAGTCTTACTGCAGTTGTATAGCACCTTGGTGAGAGAACACCTGGAGTATTGTGTGCAGTTTGGGTCTCCTTACCCAAAGAAGGATATCCTGGCCACAGAGGGAGTGCAACAGAGGTTCACCAGACTAATCCTGGGGATGGCAGGATTGTCCTATGAGGAAAGGTTGAGGAGACTGGGCCTGTGTTCTGTGTTTAGAAGAATGAGAGGTGGTCTCATTGAAGTGTACAAAATTCTTACAGGGCTCAACAGCGTGGATGCAGGAAGTATGTTTCCCCTGGTTAAGTGGGTCTAGAACCAGGGTACACAGTCTAAGAATAAGAGGTAGGCCATTTAGGACCAAGTTGATAAGGGATTTCTTCAGAGGGTGGTGAATCTTTGGAATTCTCTACCCCAGAGGGCTGGAGGCTCAGTTATTATGTTCAAAGCAGACATTGATAAATTTCTAGATACCAATGACATCAAGGGATATGGGGATAATGCAGGAAGATGGCATTGAGGTAAATGATCAGTCATGATCTAGTTAAATGGCAGAGCAGGCTCGAGGGGCTGAATTGCCTACCCCTGCTCCTATTTTCCTATGCCATGCCTTCTTATCCAACTTCTCCTGCCACCTTTCAGGATCTGTGGACATACATTCCAAGGTCCCTCTGTTCCTCCACACTACTCAGTATCTTTCCGTTTATTTTGTATTCCCTTGCCTTGTTGCAACTACCAAAATGCATTACCTCCGGATTAAATTCCATTTGCCACTTTTCTGTCCAACTAACCAGAGCATCTAGAACTCCCGACAGTCTGAAGCTTTCCTTCCTACTGTCAAGTACATGGCTAATTGTTGTATTATCTGCAGACTTCCATATCATTCCCCCTACATTAGAGTCTAAACCATTGACATGAACCACTAAAAGCACAGTTCTGAAGAAGAGTCATATGGAATCAAAACGTTAACTCTGTCTTTCTCTCCACAGATGCTGTCAGACCTGCTGAGTTTTTCCAACAATTTTTGTTTCAGATTTCCGGCATCCGCAGTATTTTGCTTTTAACTAAAAGCAAGGGACTGAGCAATGAGCCCTGTGAAACCTCACAGTTAACAACCTTCCAGTCACAAAAAAACCTGTCAACCAATACCCATTGCTTCCTGCCACAAAGCCAATTTTGGATCCAATTTGCCACACTCCCTTGGATCGTAAGGGCTTTTGCTTTTTTGACCAGCCTGCCATGTGATACGTTATTAAAGCCCTGACAAAAAATCCAATCAAGTTAGTCAGATGTGATCTTCCTTGAGCAAATCTATGCTGACTTTGTTTATTAATCTATGCCTTTCTAAATTAGGGCTGATACTCTCAGTATTGATTCCAATAATTTGTCCACAGCCAAAATTTTGTTCCATGATGCTCCTGTGAAGTGCCTTGGTATGTTTTATTATATTAAAGATGCTATATAAATGCAAGTTGTTATTGTTGGTTAAAGGATTAGATATGGGTGAGCTTAGGTCTTGCAGCTTCAAAGCTTTAGCTTTAGTGAGGTTGACTGAGTTGAGATCAGAGATGCAATGGCACTTTCATCCTCTGGCAGATGTATCTCTGTTTTAATGTCAGATACCTGTTATGATGCATGATCCAAATGATGAAAGATATTGATCAGTCACCCAAAGAATACATTTCACTGGCTTCACCCTTGAGACATAGATTTATTTTCCATAAAAACCTGGTAGCAGAGTTGCAAGAACTTCTGTTACCTTTGAGGAGGTTTGATAAACACACGAAAGCAACAAGTGACTTGAACACGAGTCAGCATAATCACAAGCTTATTACACAGCCCGATTCCATACTAAACTATTTGAATTTCATTTGGAAGTTTATATTATTTAACACGAGAAATATTAACGATATTATGATGTCGTGTAGCACGTAGATGGGTAGAGTGTGATGTGTCTTTCTACCCACATTGAGCAGCTAAGTACACAGTCGGGTGTGAATTCTGTCTTTATTTGAGGCCTGTCCTTTATACATATTTACGCAGAATTCAGCTACAGCAGTCTAACATGGATGTTTTGACGTCATATTCTTAGTATGCGTTAGCAGATGGAATGCTCGTCCACTGCGCTGGCTCCTTCAGTAACTGCTTTGACACACTTTGCCATCGTCTGGGAAGCTCTGCTGATTGGATCTGAAGGAAAAGGGGAAGCGGTAAGAGAAAAGGTTTAGAGAAGCTTGAACAAGTCCAGGTTCCTGCTGAAACCTGTTGCACAAATACAGTGGAGCCCTTTCCCTGGAGCAAACAGCACACAATATTAAACAGGATTCTTCATAAAAGAAAACAACCCATGAACGCAACACTATTATTGCTGGATATCTCCCTCAAGTCAGAACAGGACAGCCAAGAGTATTCACACAATGATGCGTGTGCCATATACAGCCTCGGAGCTGTGACAATCCGACCCACAAAGTTCAGTCCTATACTCACTCACATTTCTCACAGGCTGGTTCCTCCAGTTTGAACTTTGGAGGTTTGGAAAAGGCAGTTCTTAGTGCTGCTGCCTCAGTGGTGGATAAATCCTAATTCAAAGTCATAACACCTTCAGGTGTATATGCAGATTAAGGGAAACAAACAAAAACATTTAAATCTATGGCTCTTTGAAGCTCCATAATATTAGTTTAATGTCTCCAGGGTCCATAAAGAACTGGTCATTTCTGATCTCGGCTAACAATCCAGGACAGTGTAATAATGTTGGAGATCCAGTCCTCTAGATGAGCTGTTCCAATGGTTCTATAGCATTATTTGAACAGTAGGAAGTTCATTGATGTCCTAGCCAACATTCCTGCCTTAACCAACAATGGCAAAAAATGGATCAACTGATTATTCATCTCATTTCTGTTTGTGTGATCTTACTCTGCACATCATGGCACTGTGCTTGTTAAAATAACAGACACTCAACTCGAGGTAATTTATTCTCTGCGGTGCCTCAGTACATATCTGAATTTGATAAGGTGCTATATGAATGCAAGTCTTTCTTTCACTGGATAATGTATGCACTGTCTTTGTCCATACCACTGTGACCTCCGGACTCAGTTAATCCAATGCACTTCCAGCCAGTCTCCCATCCGTCACCCTCCATCAAAAGCAGCTTATCTAAAATTCTGCTACCCCTATCCAATCCTGCATTGACTTCTGCTCACCTTGCACCCCTGTTCAAGTTCCATCATGTCCTTGCCTATTCTGATTTCTATTCTCTCTTCTATTTCTATGACTCTCCGAGAATGCTATTTCTGGTCCCTTGGTCCCCATATTGATGGCCATCGGGAATTGCCTCCTTAAACCCCTTTACCTCTGCACTTGCCTCTCCTCCTTCAGGACTTTTCTTAAAACACCTTTGACCAAAATTTGAGCTCCCTCTCTGAATATATCCTTCGTTAGATTGGTGTCAACTTTTCTCTGATTGCACTTCTGTGAAGCATCTTGGGACATTTATCCATAATGCAAGTTGAGTTAGTCATGTCACTGATTTATGCATACCTTGTAAATTTCATAAAAGTACTTTTTTAACACCTAAACTTGTGCAGTAATATATTGGCCTTAATTTTGCAGTCAGCCATGAAGCAACAGCACTAGCTACTAACCTCGAATAGAACTGCCCACAGAGATTGAGCAACCTCTGGGCCACACACTTGCCCTTTAAATTAAAAACCCAGGTACACCTCAGTCAACAAGGTGCAACTGTCTCAATTACTTTTATTGGGAGACTAACAGTGTAAAAGTGGAAATTCTCGACTGCTTGGGGATTGCGCTCTCTGGAAGGGGTTGTGTGTAGGGAGGGGTCCTCAACCCTCTGCAGAAGCATAGAATTATTGACACAAACTTCTGGATTTCAGCATTATTCTGCGCACATGCGGACTCCAAGTGTTTCTGTCGGTTTCAGTGGCGTAATGACAGTAATGCTGACATTTTTGCCATCTCTATACTGCAAAATCCAGGCCTTCCAAAGAGAATGGTATGGAACTAATGCAGAGAAGGTGCCCCATGTCCATTAAGTGCAGCTACTGCTGGTAAAAAGCACATTTAAGCTGTTAACCAAAAGAAGGAAAATTCCAGATTTTATCCTTATATGACCACAATTACTGCTGGTTCCCAAACAATATCCCAGTGAATATTTGAGTTATACATACCAGTCATGTAAAAATCTTTAATTGTAAGTTGGGGTGGAACAAGTGGTTCAGTTAGGACCTGTTGATTCACCAGCTGTAAGAAAGCAGAGAGAATGGTCAGAGGGTGCCTCGAGGAATGGAACAAAATAGAAGAGCATTAATTAGAATACACATGGCATGAAGTATTCTGACTGTTTAGAAAACTACACTTTCCCAAACACCAAGTCCCACTCATTTATCACCTCAGTTCTTATTGACCCAGATCATTCCCCAGAATGCTTCAAGATTTAAAATTCTCATGACCTTGTCTCTCCCAAGTCTGTAACCTTCTACAGTCTTACCATTGCTATGAGAAGCCTGTATTCCTGTAAATTTAACCCTTGTATCTCCTTCACTGTGAAAATGGCTGCTATTTCTTTATCCATCCAGGCTCTATGCTTTGGAATTTCCTGCCTAAACATCTCAGTCTCTCTCGTTCTCTCTCTCTCTTCTCCTTGAAGATGTTTTTTAAAACCCATCTGCTAAATGCAGCCCCGCAAACTTCTCCTGCTTTTGTCGGATTAGGATTCAATGAAGTGACTCTACATTAAAGGTGCTGTATAAATGCAAGTTAATTTTGTTATAGCCCCATGCATTCTTAACGTAGGCTGCAGAACAAAGTGCGTATATACGTGTGTAAACTCTACCAGGTTAATAGTGAAATCACGCTGACCTTTGCAAGCTCGTTTGCCTGTTTGAAGAAATTGGCCTCCTCTACATCATTGTAGCAGATCAGGTTTGGAGATATCTCGGCCAGCCTGTCACGGACCTCATCCAGAGTATCATATGGAAGTGTTACACCAGCCACCTGTGGAGGGACAAAGTATTACGAATGCACAAGACCACACTTTCAAATTCAAATTAAATCACGGCTGTTCTATTGTCACTGGTCAACCCTTCGGAAATTCGATGTGGATAAATATGAAGAACTCATTAGGTTTTAAACTGAAAGCAAAGTAAGAGTTTTCATGCAGATTCTCTCGAGAGTTCAACAGGATAAGTATACCGCATGGTGTTGTACTAAAACATACATATCAGGAAGATAAATTCCAGACTTGATCCTTGGTGTCAGATATGGTTCAGAAGATTGGGGGTTCAAGTCACAGCCTAGAGATTTAAGCACAAAATCTATGCCCAGTACCCAGGGAATGCTTCCCTTTCAGATCCACCACACAGGTTACTCCTTCAAAGAACTCTAATAAATTGGTTAAACATGACTTCCCTTTCATAAAACCATGCTGACTCTTACCTATTACCTTGAGCATTTCTAAATGCCCAGCTGTAACCTCTTTAATGATCGACTCTAACACCTTCCCCATGACGGACGTCAAGCTAACTGGCCTATAGTTTTCTGCCTCCCTCCCTTCTTGAATAGAAGGGTTATATTTGCTACTTAAAAGATCCAGCGTATTATTTCAAACAAGACCAGGGTCTTGGGCATTACTTGCACATATTAGAAAATAGGTTATCTGATCTTTATCACATGGGGCAGAATTTTGAGTTCAATGGGCAGGCGTGGTTGGCTGGGATATGGGCCGCCACCCGCGATCAGCTCCCAATGGCAGCAGGCCAATTAAGGCCTGCCCAGCATGAAACGCGGCTCTCCAGTGGTCAGGAGGGGCCGAGTGGGGGCGGGGCCCTGTCAGCTTTCGGGTCCAATGGTGACCTAGCGCCTGATTTTAAAATGGCACAAGCAGCCCTTGAAGGCCGCCACGGAAGGATGTCGCCTCTGCATTGTCAAAATTCAAGTTATGGAGTCGAGTGTGTCTGGACACGGCAGGTGGCAGGGCAGGTCAGGTGGGCATTCAGCTCCCCACTTTTTGGATGAGTGCCTTGCTGTCCTCCTGGAGGAGGTGGCTGCCAGGAGGGACACCCTTTGTCCTAGATAGGAGGAGAAGGCCACCGCACCCCACAAAGAGGGCATGGGAGGAGGTTGCAGCGCTGGTTAGCAGCCATGATGTGGTGCGCTGCATATGGATGCAGTACTAGAAGAGGTTCAATGACCTTCTGCGCTCAGGAAGGGTGAGTACCGTGTTGGCATGGGTCAGTGTGCAGAAGTGTTAAAGTGTGGCCATCCCACTGTGGACCTCAGGGTTGCTACAGTCTGAGTGCCAGCTGTCAATGATGCCAGAGCTGGCCAAGAGGGTGAGTCCTGGCTGCTTGGACTGAGTGCCTTGCAGCTTGAGGGTCATGACTCAGATGTGCCCTGCGAGGTGTTCCTCAGCTGCAGTTGGCCAGGCTGCAATGGCGCTGCAGGTAGAAAGTGGACTAATCAATGCCTTTCAGGCGAAAATAAGCCATAACCAATTAGGGAGGTCACGTATAAGCGGAGGCCCAACCAAACTGCTGCTACTCACTAGGACACCCTTGAACTGGAGAGCCGGCACGCTCCACGTGCAACCGGATATGGAGAGGTGGGAGTGCCAGACGAAGGTAAGAGATTAATGCACAGAGGTCAGAGTTTCGGATTGTGCAACCATTCTAGTTTAGTCTTTTCTTTGATGGGAGCCTCAAATCTGGAGTCCCCATTGATCACTGAAAGATGATGGCACCATGATGCAGATCTCCATTGTCTCACCAGGATGCCTGGCAGGCACAGTGTCAGTGTGATGACTTAAACTAATGACATGTCCTTGTTCTCCCTTTTAGATTTGCCAGCATGCACTCCCTCTCTGAATCCCGAAGGGCCACCCCTGACGCTAGAGGACCACTGGGCTTCATTTGCACCTGCGTCACACCCGTTCTTTGAACCAGGCACCAGCGCAGATACCAGCACCTCGGATGGGCATTAGATCAGCGGTTAGAATGTCGGTGCACAGCGGTGAGGGCACTTCACACTTGCTTGAGGTGTAAGCGGAGGCAGAGAGTGCTCAGGGCGCTGGTAGTCGGAGGACTGCTGGGGACCAGGATGACGCTCAGTCGAAGGCTGATGATGAGCCACTGGAGTCGTCCATTTGGTGGCAGATGCTGGATGTCCAGCGGGATGTACAGGAGGATCTGGCAGAGATCCATGAGGGTCTGCTTGTCGTGGTCTCTGTTGTGGAGATGTCCATGCGCAGCATAAGCACTGTGTTGACCCTCATAGCCCAAACTCACTGCCTCCTCCATCGAGAGAGTGGTGACTCTCATGGAGAGGCAGCTCCAGGAACAGAATGAGGGGTTCCTGGGGTTGTGCTTGGACCTGCAAGCCCTCACACAGGCACTGACCTTAGGTGGTCAGTGCCAGCGTGGGAGGTGGATGAGGCACCAGTATCACAACCAGATGCTCATCCATCAATGGTGAGCAGGGAGGTCCAGAGCGACCTCACGTTGGCACACGAGCTGCTTATCGTCTTTGCGGGCTTCTCTCAGGGCGCTCTGGAGGACGGCAGTAACTCCTCCACCCCTCCGTCAGTGATGAGGCTGCAATGACTGGGGGGGGATGCCAGCCATGGCACTGCTGCTGACTCCCAGGCACCTTGCCAAGGTCATCAAGGCCAACAAGACAGCAGAGTCAGCGGGCTGTCTCCAATGCCAGTGGCAGTGGGGTGGGGGGGGGCACCAAGACATAGCACTCGGATACGCAAGTTAAAGGCATTATGAGCACAAGAGGGACAGGTCACAGGTGATTTTCTGTTCATTTATGTTTGGTTTATATGTCCGCTGGTGTGGACATTAACACCAGTAATGGTATTTCATTATGCATTCAATGTGACAATAACATTAAATTTGATTTGGTTCGGATGGCCTGAGTATGCTTCACTGTCTTTCTTTCTGGCGCAGGGTATGCCCGTATGTAATGCTGGGCGTGAATGGCTGGATTTTTTTATTGCACAGGCATTGAGTGAACTTTGGGTGCAAATAAAAGGGTCATTTCAGACACCCAGGATGAAGGCGGCAGTCCTGGCATGAGGTGGAAGCTGATCTTTGGTAGCCTAGCTTAAGGAGCGTTGGATTAAGGCATCCCCCGCCTCCCTGGAGGTTACCGAGGTCTGCCTCCATGCCTTCAGCATTCTCCTCACTGTGCTTCTCTTCTGACT
Organism: Cetorhinus maximus; assembly: GCF_964194155.1. Classification (NCBI taxonomy): domain Eukaryota; kingdom Metazoa; phylum Chordata; class Chondrichthyes; order Lamniformes; family Cetorhinidae; genus Cetorhinus; species Cetorhinus maximus. The sequence goes on from NC_135889.1 coordinate 13,649,388, forward strand.
CACTACTAGACTGTGGCCTGTGCAGCTGCGTCAAGATCCTCTTCCTCCAGTGGGTCCCCCCTTGCCAGTGCCAGATTGTGGAGAGCACAGCATGCAACCACCATCAGTGACACCCGCTCTGGGGGGTATTGTAGTCCACCCCCTGAACGGTCCAGGAATTGGAAGTGCATCTTGAGAAGACCTATGGTCCTCTCTACCACCGCCTTTGTGGGGGCATGGCTCCTATTGTATCACTGCTCTGCCTTGGTTCTTGGGTGGCAGAGAGGCGTCATGAGCCACCTTTTCAATGGATAGCCCTGGTCACCCAGCAGCCATCCATCCGGTCAGGCTGGAGTACTGAACAGCCTCGGCGCCTGGGAGTGTCTGAGGATGTATATGTCACGGGAGCCGCCAGGGTACCTTGCACAGACTTGCAGAATCTGCATCCTGTGGTCACACACTATCTGCACGTTCATGGAGTGGAATCCCTTCCTGTTGACGAAGGCACCAGGCTGACCCGCTGGCGCTCTGATGGCCACATATGTGCAGTTGTTGGCACCCTGGACGTGGAGGGAACCCAGCAATTGCTGCAAAGCCTCTGGCTCGCTCAGCCTGGCTGGCCTCTTCCATACGGTAAAGAATAAAGGTCAGTACCTGCCTGAACAGAGCTTCTATTACCAGCTTGATGAAACTATGGCTGATTGGGAGACTCCACACAGGTCCCCCATTGACCCCTGGAAAGAGCCGGAGGCATAGAAGTTGAGGGCCACTGGCATGGGGTGTCCACCCACACAGTTGGAGCTGATCTCAGGGCCAGATGGTGGCCACTGTCTCCCTTGAGAAGCAAAGCCTCGTTCGGCAATGCATCTCAGACATATTGAGGTAGCTGCATCGCTGCCTGTAAACCCTGGCAGCAGGATTGTAGCATTTTCTGTGGCCCCTTTCACCTTGGACTTTCTGCTGGCCTTGCACCCCTTGAGCCTGTGCCTCTCCTCCCACAGGTCCTTCCCCTGGATGCTGCATTGGGATACCTGGCGTCCTCTCCCTTCTGCCCCTTTCTTCCTCCTCAGATGAGGCGCCACCAACGGAGACCACAGTCCCCATTACCAGGGTAAGGGAAGGCTGTCTGATACCTGGAAAGGTCCACACAATCTGAATCCTCCGGGGGGCCTTAGAGACACCAAAAAGTCCTTAAATAAAGCCTGGAAACGCTAAGAAAGAAGCCCCGAACAGAGATGAAGCTGTCAAGTACCAATAAGCGGCCAGCAGCAAACCATCTCTAAAACTCCTCACTACTCACACTGGCAATGTTGCTGACCCTTTTTATCCTGCCCTTGGATGAGGTTTAGCAAATTTTAGCCTGCCCGTTTTCCCTACGTGACGAACGCGAAATCTCACAGGCAGCATAAAATCCAGCTTAATTGACTTTTTAATAGCCTTAACCGGCCTTGTAATTGATGGAGGGCGCGGCTCCGACTCCAACATGTGCCCACCGACCAAAATATCACGCGAGTGCGCAATGATGTCAGGATGCTCACCTGACATCATCACGTGCCATTTTACGCTTGAGCGGGTCAAGTGTGCACCCGCTCGCTCAGCGAAAAATTCTGCACGTGGTTTGTGAGAGCTTGCTGGTTGTGGGAGATTTCTGTACACAAATTGGCTGCTGCATTTCCTACAGTACAACAGTAACTACACTTCAAAATTACTTCGTTGGCTGTAAAGCTCTTTGGGGCTTATGAGGATGTGAAAGATACTGTATAAACGTAAGTCTTCCTTTGTACCACAGTCAACAGTGTGTTTCATTAGGGGATTTTGTCAATTTGACTGAGTTAGGTCCAGAAGGTAGTGGATTATGGACTCACTCCAGAGCTGAAGAGTATGACACCCATCACCAATTTGAGAAAGGACTGGCGGGTGCTACAAGAGCAAGGATCAGTGCGAAAATGGCCATTTTAAAGTAGCCAGTCTTAGACAGGCTTTCT